>NC_064408.1:59289000-60002500 GCF_023375975.1 Astyanax mexicanus
GTGTTGAGTTTTTTTTCTCTCCAGTGTGCCAGCCAAATGGAACCCTTTACCAGTGTGTATGTGAAGATCAGTATGCTTGGTCATATGATTACTGTGCCACATATAAAGCTTGTGATCCTGTAACTACTGGAACATGTGGTTGTATTGGTGGCATTCCAACTGATGGACAGATGTGTGTCCCAAAAAATGGTAAGAAAAGATCAGAGTTTGATTTACTCATACCTGCATATCTTATATTTATGTTAAATATTTTCTTCTGTCTAGAACTACCACTTGTTGACTTCATGGTTGAAATTGAAATGAACACTACGAGCACTGCAGTGATCGAGGAAATTAGGAGCCTCCTAAGTGGATTCAGTTTCCCTTTGCCATTTGATAATCTAACAGACGTCACAGCAATGAACCTCACAACAGGTGAGTATTACACTATAAAATATTATGTATAGATATAATATTTATTGGACTTTTAAAGTCATAAAAAGTATATTAACAGTATATTAAATTTTTGTGATATTTCTGAACACAACAAGCAGTACTTATGTAATGTAAACTATTACAGGCCATGCTGTTTTCTGTTTATTCTCACAAATGTAATGCAACAGCAAACAGCTCTGATTATCTGTAATGTATACTTGTGA
Source organism: Astyanax mexicanus (assembly GCF_023375975.1). NCBI lineage: Eukaryota > Metazoa > Chordata > Actinopteri > Characiformes > Acestrorhamphidae > Astyanax > Astyanax mexicanus. The sequence goes on from NC_064408.1 coordinate 59,289,639, forward strand.
TGAAGTCACTAAGAGTTGACTCATCACCAACATGTCTACATACAGGTATAACCCTAGAACTGGAAACTAAGGGTAAAGGTCTCAAGTACTTACCTGTCTTAAAATGTTTGTAGGAATGAGGGTGCTGCTGAGTGGGTCCTCTTCTAGGAGCCGGCAGGATCCACTGTTAACATAGGGGAGGGGGGTCTCACTGGTAAAGCCTGTAAAAGAAGAAAAAGGTTAATTAATAAGCTAGCTAAAACATACTTATCAGTAAAACTGTGACTCGCGGCCATGTACATGTATTTTAAAAACATTGTATATATAGTTATTGGGTGTTGTTTTGTCAAGTGTAGTGATGAAGGGAACCTCTGCTGTGTAAACCTCAATAATGGTATGGCCCAGGTTAATTAGGGGAGGGGCCTGGGGTTTAAAAGGACTGTGCTAAGTGGTGAGGGGAGTCTTTCCCCCCTCCCAGATGGCTGTGTGGCTGTGTGGCTGTGTGGCTGTGTGGCTGTGTGGCTGTGTGGCTGTGTGGCTGTGTGGCTGTGTGGCTGTGTGGCTGTGTGGCTGTGTGGCTGTGTGGCTGTGTGGCTGTGTGGCTGTGTGGCTGTGTGGCTGTGTGGCTGTGTGGCTGTGTGGCTGTGACACCACAATACTGAAACTTAAATAGGGCGTGATGTTTAGAAAAGATTAAATGTAAGTTTAATTAACCTGGTTTCATTCATGAACTAAAGCCATGAAGTGTTACAGCTTGCAAAAACAGCACAGATATTAATAAACTGATTTTGTATTATGCAACTAAAAAGCCAATGATTTCATGAATAAATAATGTCATAAATGTCAACTACTAAAATTAAAGCAAAAATAACAGTGGCTTCTGTTCATGAATAGTAAAATGAATGTAAGAAAATTCCATCTGGAGCAGTTTTGTACTGCCAGTTATATAAACATTAAAAGCTGTAATATTTTAATCACATTGCTTATGATTTTCATTCTTCTATACTTTATAGAGTCAGTGTTTCTGTGATCATTTTCTGTTGTTTTCTGTTTTATTTATTAATGTATTGTTGATTTTCAGTCTGCCTGTCGAACAACACTGGATACCAGTGCAGGTGTGAGGAACAGTATTTCTGGCCATGTTCTCAGTGCACAGCATATGGACACTGTGATGACATCATCAATGCTACGTGTGGATGCATCAATGGCATGCCCAGTGATGGACAGTTCTGCCATCCAGTCACGGAGCTGACAGGTTCGTACAAGCTGAATGGCTGTATCTGTTCTGCAGTGATGCTGTTGCAGCACATAGAGGCGGAATGTATAGCTATAGTAAACACTCTCGTTATATGGTTGAAATATATAAAAAAATGGTAATTAAATGTAGATTCACAGTATTGTACGTGAAAGAAACTGCCAATTTAGTGTGGAATACAATATTTGTGAACGCATTATTTCTACCATATAATATAGTTTGGGCTGCCAAAGTTAATTTTTAATTGTAAATTAAGCACATTTTATAACATTTATAACAATTTTTTTATTATTTAAATCATGCCTTAAATTCACATCCATGCCATGGATTTGTTATCATTACAGAATTTTTATTTGTAAGAAGAGCCTTTCTTTTAAAGTTTACAATACAATTTATTATGCATGTAATTCTATATACAACTCTAAGTCATTTTAAAACTTTTTCTGACATTCAGAGACTGCATGTGCAACTCCACCTCCACCAACAGGTAAGGCACTAAATCAAATTCTGGCTGAAGTATATAGCCAAATTTAACGTATGTTTTATACAATATACACACATGGGCAAAATTGTTGGGACCCATCGGTTAATGAAAGAAAAAACATCCAAAAAGCCAAAAAAATAATGGTTCCCTTAACCTATTATTTTGTTCACTGCAATCAAACAATTCCTGTAGTTGTCAATGAGACCTCTGCACCTCTCAGCAGGTGTTTTGTCCCACTCCCTCATGAGCATCAGCCCCAGAACATAGCAGAACCTTCTCCATGTTTCACAGTAGAGACAGTGTTCTTTTCTTGATATGCTTCATTTTTCCATCTGTTAACATAGAGCTGATGTGCCTTGGCAAAAAGTTACATTTTTGTCTCATCTGTCCATAAGACATTCTCCCAGAAGCTTTATGGCTTGTCAACATGTAGTTTGGCAAATTCCAGTCTGGCTTTTTTATGTTTTGATTTCAACAATGGCGTCTCCCATTAAGGCAACTACGGCTCAAACATATATAGGCCCACAGACTGATTACAAGATTGTAGACACCTGTGATGCTAATAAGTGAACACCCCTTGATTAAAGGTCTCCTTCCGCTAAACTCCACTTGTTGTTGTTTGTTAGTTAAATACAATAGGTCTTTCTGAGTTGTATACGCATGCTGCATATAAAACTGTTCTTAGTATCTAGTAAAAGAAAAATATACAGAAAAATCAGGAAAAGCTCTGTGTCTACGTCAACTCTTGAGTTCACGGCCTCGCTCACCTTTGCTCAGGATCGCTCACAGACAGCGCTGAACCTAGGATACAGCAGAGCTGACACTTTCAGCTAAAGAGCTTACAGCTTTGTTATGACCAGCTAGTTAATGTTAGCTATCTTATGTAAGTAACTATAGGTTTGAATCAGATCTTTGGTTGATTCCGTGTTTTACTGAGACCTTAAATATACAATAGGAAGGCACGGGCTTTGACGTGGTGAAACTGCCCAAATCACCAAATCTGAGTTTAGTAGCGTTAGTATAGCTGAAAGAAACGTTATCAGTGTACCTACAACTCAGTGCTACTGTATATCTTTAACTAAGGCTGTATCTCTGAAAACATTTTGTCATTTGAGTTTTAGAGCTGTAAAATTGACTGTGGGGGGAAGAGACTGGAGGCAGGAAGTGTTTTATGCTGCAGTGCTGTTCGGCAATTAGAGTTGATATGGTTGCATGTATAAATATTCATGAGCAAGTGTTGAAATATTGTCTTTCTTCAAAAAACACTAATTAAGTGAAATAAAACAGGGCTAAATAAAAACACCTGAGCACTTTTTTCACAAAAATTGCTCACATTGCATTTATTTATAATAGAGACCACAACTAGACATTTTAAAATTAATTTTAAAACGATGCAATGAGACCTTTAACATGTCCGTTTGGTCACATTATTTTCAGGGGTAATTTTTGTCCATGTGATTTTAAAATAATTCTGTTGAATCAGGGTTTAAAATCAATGTCAAATTTTCATTTGTTCATTTTCATATAATTTTTTTTATCACTTTTGTCAAGTTTAAGTTATTTCTGTGACTATTGTGGGTTTTTCTTTCATTAACCAAGGGATACCAACAATTATGTTCGTGTTTGTATGTTAATTAAAACATATAAGGTTCAGGAATCAAGCTTAGTCTTGGGCTACACAGCATTTTGAATGGAATTGTGTCATTAAAATATTGCATAATAGTTTTTCTTTTAATAGGAAATCGATATTCAAAATGCTGTGTAGTCCAAGACTAGGCTTGATCCCTGTTTTGGAATCTACCACAAATTATTTTTTTGAGCCAAGTGTAACAGAAAATAACTTTATGAGTGAATTTCACTACTTGTCATTAGCTGTGATTTGGAGTTTTTACCTAAATTAGTGATGTGGAGATTTAAACTCACTGGGTCGGTTTCCTGCAAAGGGGTTAAGCCTAGTCCTAGACTAAATGTTCTTTCCAGATCAGTCATTGGTGTAGAAACCAGAGTGGGGCATATCCACACACAATATCAGATACAGGTAGATTAACATTAATAGTTTACATATTAATACCTGTACATTTAAATTTGCATTCACATATGTATAGTGTAAGTCAAATTTCGATATTTTTCTATATTTTTCACACTTGCATACAGTGTGCTCTTTTCTAGGGACTATACAAGTTTGTTACTTAGCTGTAAATATGTGTTTTTATGATGTGACTGATCTAACTAATTTATTCATTCATTTATTCATATTTATTTTATTTAAATGTATTAGTTGTGCTTGTAAGTTAAATGTGATAAGACACCTGGTACACCTTACTGACAATATTACAATATTTGTGACATTCTCACAGTACAGGATATGTAATGTGATTTATAGTTTAACAGTTTAAGTATAGTTTAATAGTTTAACATATTTAACAGGCAAAATAAATGAGCAGCAGTGCTAGATTTTTTTAAACAGAAAGGAAAAGCACAATTACAGGCAGATTTTTGGTACAAAATTAATAAAGTGATAAAGTAAGGCATAATGAGTTGAAATCCAGTCAGCTCCTAGATGTAGCTGTTCAGTGTCCTAGACATACTAATGAGTCCCACACTTAGACTGTGTTGTGTTATTTGGACTACTTGGGAGTGCAAATACACTTCAGCTTTGCATCCAGACTGTGAATCACCTTTCAGTCTTTGATCAGAATAAATCAATAATAAAGCTTTCTCTTCCATCAGAACACCATTCTTCATCCTTGACTTAATTTGAATGAATTATTTCCTGTTTCTTGTTGTGCCATTTTAACAGACTGTTGTTTGTGTTGTTTCCTTCAGTGGCTCCAGTTCTGACCGTGTTTAGGGTTGAGACTGAGATTGACACAATGGATGCAGCGGTTATTGATCTACTAAGAGAACTTCTGAAGAATCTCAGTTTTCCTCTTGTAAACAGTGACATGACACAAATTACTGAAGTTAATATCACCACAGGTAACTATGGTATTGTTGAGGAATATATACATAAAAGCCATATATTTTTTTTACAGCGCCTATCAGTGTTACTGGCATCCGTGCTGCTGCGCACCACATACATTGTGGTAATTGTGATACTTACATTTGTTCTCAAATTATTTAACAAGTATTATAAATGTTCATATTATTAACATGTAAATGTATGTTCAGCTGTTTCCAATAAAACAGTAAAATAAGAAAAGTTTAATACCTCAACACAGTTAACATAACAAGGAAAAAAAATACTTTTATCACAATGAATACTGTATTTTTTGAAGTATTCAAGCCCTTTCATGGCCAACATTTTTGTTTTTTTAAATGTGTGTGCATGTGTTCCGAATGAGGCCATCCATTGAAACCATTACAGCATATAATAATGCAGATCCAGTGTAGAAACTGTTATTAAGTTAAACTTCAGGAAAAATATGATATCGGTTATTTTATAAGTGTAATAAGTGTTATAAAATAACAGTTTTGTAAGAAACTTTCCTTCCCATCCAATCTAACATCCCATACATTCCTTGCTCGTTTCTTAAGGACTTCATAAGGAGTCTTAGCAACCCTTTTCCCTGTCTCCTCTCTTTATAACTTTGCTATGTCAATTTCCTGACTCCAACAAGCAGAACCTGCTGAAACTCTATCCCAGCGTTATCTGAGTTCTCTCCCCTCTCATCATCCTCTTCCGAATAGTTATATGCTGATTGCATGTTGTGAATTGATAAATTTAGCTTGGTGTGAGTGTTTCTAAAACTGCTGACCTTTGGAATCATCAGACAGTAGTCTATAGCAGTCTGTAGAGTCACTCACAATGGGGAAAGGAAAAAAGAAAAAACAGCCAAAAAACACCTTATTTCTCAGAGAGGTTAGCAAAAAATAGACAGACTGGTTTGGAATGGTAGGGTCAGAATTATAATGCAAACAACATAAAATCACTTGTAACTTGTGTAGGTGGTCTAATGTAGGGAATGTTTACTTGGCATATTTCATACTATCTAAGTATTGTTACTGACCATTTACATCATGGATACAATTTACCCATCTACTAATGGCAAATGCCTGCATGACAACACAACATGTCTCTCAAAGCAAAAGTTGTGTGCCTGATAATAAAGGTCATATAATTCAACAGGGTCTTTGTAGATAAAGTACAATTATAAGCTCATTGCTCAATAAGAATTTATTGTCAATAAATAATATACTTCTTATTTTTCCCATAGTTTAATTGTTTTAAATCAAAAAGTTCTGCATCACTTGGAGTAATAATTCTAGAGTCAAACAGCCTTTTGATGTGCTTTTGAAAATGCACATTAAAAATGACAAAGATTTATAAGTGTTTTTGTTAAATGTCCCATATACTATATATTTTACGAAAATGATCACTGCTCTAACATTACAGGATAGCAGCACAGAATGCGAGCAGGTTAGAGGTTGTATAATTACAAAGGTTAGCGGCTGTTCAACCCTTGGACACGGTAATGCACAACACCGCTTACCCTCACAAATTAGTTACTTTAGTAAGAGCATGTGGACAGTAAAATTCTGATCAAGATCTTGACAGAGCAGCTGGTTAACATTGGTTTTTTATATTGCCAAATTTCCTACCCTCTAATTTAATGAGTTCTACAGTCTACTACCCACTAATTTCTGATCATTTTTGGGCTAGTTTAAGTTTCTCCTGTGTTGTTTAGGTTTTCACGTATTGATCTCTAGGCTTTTTATAATTGTACCTCTTTCCTTTATTTAGACTATTAATATACAATGTTAATTGACAAAGACTGAAACAGAACACTGAGGATAATGGTAACAGAATATTATTTCGCATTCACTTCTATTTAAACTGAGCTTGTGTTCAGACGAGTTGTAGTACCATACTGGATAATTATAATTAAAGCTAACTAGCTAAAAAAAAGTGATATAAAACAAGTGAACTATTTGAGCTGAAAACCATTAAAACACCATTAAAAAAGGAGGATTATAGGCAGGACACTTAGATTAGATTATCCTAAATCACTGTATCAGTCTAAAAAGAAGGGCATTTTGAAAAGAAACATTTTTATTTTAATTAATTAGATGTGTAATTTTTTTGTAAAAACATAACAGACCTGCATTATTTAATTTTAATAATAATGTTACTGTGTTTTACTCACAGTGTGTCTTTCGAACAACACTGGATACCAGTGCCGATGTGAGGATCAGTATTTCTGGCCATGTAACAAGTGTGTCGCATATGGAAATTGTGATGTGATCACTGATAACACTTGTGGATGCATCAGTGGTCTTCCAAATGATGGACAGTTCTGCCAGCCATCCAATGAGCTCACAAGTACGTATGAGATATAACATGTAAATAGAAACATATGAAGGCTGCTATGTCATTATGTGATAAATATGGGACGTGTTTTATGCTACCATAAATTATAGTATACATATTTATTCTACTAACATTGACATATTTCTTGTATTTCACTAATAGCTTTAACCTGATTTATTGTTTTATGTTGTTTACATATACTTTATATGTGACAAAAAGAATTTGGTAGCTGCCAAAATCAGATAATGATTATATTAATACTGTGCATGAAAAAATGGATTCAAATGGATAAAGGTGACATGCCCAAGAATGTGCCCGGGGTAGGTGGTCTATTGAAGAAGAGGTTGGTGGAGCTCAGACAACAAGTTTCTGATTGACCCTCTCCGTCTGGCCATTGGATTCTGGGTGGAAACCAGAAAAGAGGCTCACTGAGGCTTCCAGGAGCTGACAGAAAGCCTTCCAAAAACGACTAGTGAACTGGGGTCCTTGATTGACCACATGTTTAGAAAGAGTCATCTCCTTGGTTGATGGAAGTTTGGTTAGGGTCACAAACTTGCAGGCCAAACTTGCAGCATTCAACGTGGATCAGGATAACAGTGTTACCCCTTGAGGAGGGCAGCCCAGTGATGAAATCCAGGGAGACATTAGAGCATGGATACCTGATCTGATAACACCTGGACACATAACCTGGTTTCTGATCGCTAGGGGAATATAGGTCCTACCACGGGGTCTACATCTAGAATAACATCCTTGAACTTTTCCATTTCAAAATTATGTGCTACTAAAAATCTCAATAAAATACATTTATTTTATTTATTTATTTATTTATTTTTTTGGTCGTGGAGACACACCCACACATTTTTCCAATGCATCTTTGTTTTTTTTATTTTTTATAGATATTACAACATGTCTGATTCCAACAACAGGTAAAAAAAACTGTTAATATTTCACTGTACATTGTCTTAATCTCAAATGTATTCATTCGAGTGTAGTAATTTAGCTCTTTTAAATCACTGTAATGAAATTAAAATCTGTTTTTATCTTGATTGATGTCTGCAGTGCCTCCAGTTCCCACTGAGTATATGGTGGAGATTGAGATTGACACTCTGGATGCAGCAGTTCTTAATCAGCTGAGAATTCTTCAGCAAAATCTCAGTTTACCTTTTGAAAAAAGTGACTTTCAGATCACTGAACTCAACATCACTACAGGTAACTGACCTCTCGCTCTGTGCAGATATTTTCTCTTTTAAGATATCATAGATCTTTTTAGCAAACATTTTTTTCTGCTTTTATAAAACTCTTTGCCCTAAATAAATAATAATAACGTGCGTCTGTGATTCACAGTGTGCCTTTTGAACAACACTGCATACCAGTGCCGGTGTGAGAATCAGTATTTCTGGCCATGTGACACATGCATACATTACGGATACTGTGACATGATCAGTGGCAGCACATGTGGATGCATCAATGATATTCCAAATGATGGACAGTTCTGCAGACCACTGACAGAGCTCACCAGTATGTATGATGTGAAACAACAGCAAGAACCTGTGAACATTGTATTTTGTGTTTTGTCCTCAATTAAGTATAAACCATAAACAATAAAATTACTTCATTAATGATAATGATCAGATACTTCATTTATTTTTTACAGATACCACAACATGTCTGATTCCTACAACAGGTAAAACAGAGTTCAAATGTCACTGTATTTCACTGTACACTATCTAAAAAATAAAATTTTCTTAATATGAATATTTAGTAATTTAGCTCTTTTAAATCACTGTAATGAAATTAAAATCTGTTTTTATCTTGATTGATGTCTGCAGTGCCTCCAGTTCCCACTGAGTATATGGTGGAGATTGAGATTGACACTCTGGATGCAGCAGTTCTTAATCAGCTGAGAATTCTTCAGCAAAATCTCAGTTTACCTTTTGGAATAAGTGATTTTCAGATCACTGAACTCAACATCACTACAGGTAACTGACCTCTCGCTCTGTGCAGAGATTTTCTCTTCTAAGATATCATTATTTCTTTTCTTTTTTTTTTTTAGCAGAATTGATTTTTTCTGCTTTTATAAACATATTCGAAGTAATTATGCCACAAACTGTGACAGGCCCTCTTTGCCCTAAATAAATAATAATAACGTGCGTCTGTGATTCACAGTGTGCCTTTTGAACAACACTGCATACCAGTGCCGGTGTGAGAATCAGTATTTCTGGCCATGTGACACATGCATACATTACGGATACTGTGACATGATCAGTGGCAGCACATGTGGATGCATCAATGATATTCCAAATGATGGACAGTTCTGCAGACCACTGACAGAGCTCACCAGTATGTATGATGTGAAACAACAGCAAGAACCTGTGAACATTGTATTTTGTGCTTTGATATTTTCCTTCCATCTCAATTAAGCATAAACCATAATCAATAAATGGACTTTATTAATGATAATTAATCATTATAATTGATAATTTATGAATGATAAGGACTCATGGAGTTAATGTTGGGTTAAATGCAATGTTCAGATCTTTGTTTCTGATTTTTTACAGATACCACAACATGTCTGATTCCTACAACAGGTAAAACAGCCTGTTCAAATTTCACTGTATTTCACTGTATACTATCTTAAAAGAATCCTTCTTCTTAATATGAATATTAAGTAATTTAGCTCTTTTAAATCACTGTAATGAAATTAAAATCTGTTTTTTTCTTGATTGATGTCTGCAGTGCCTCCAGTTCCCACTGAGTATATGGTGGAGATTGAGATTGACACTCTGGATGCAGCAGTTCTTAATCAGCTGAGAATTCTTCAGCAAAATCTCAGTTTACCTTTTGGAATAAGTGATTTTCAGATCACTGAACTCAACATCACTACAGGTAACTGACCTCTCGCTCTGTGCAGAGATTTTCAGCTTAAAATCTATAGAAACAACAAGCTCTTCAATCTGCACATTAGTCACACATTAATATTATCTTCATCTATTAGTATCATGTTTTGATGTTTTTGCTTTAAATTACGTTTAAATTATGTTTAAGTTATGTTTTTTTTTATTATACTTTTGTAACATTGTAAGAAAATTGCTTTAAAATTTACAGCAAGATTGCAACAGTAAACTCAGCTGAACTATTGGATTAAATGATGTTTATTTTTTGTGCTTCTGTCATTCAAAGTGTGTCTTTTGAACAACACTGGATACCAGTGCCGGTGTGAGGATCAATATTTCTGGCCGTGTAACAAGTGTACAGAATACGGAACCTGTGATGTGATCACTGATAACACCTGTGGATGCATCAGTGGTCTTCCAAATGATGGACAGTTCTGCCAGCCAATCACAGAGCTGATCAGTATGTATACACTGAAAATAAATAACAATCTGAAGCAGTGGTGTGACACTTCTTTGTTCGATGCTAGATCAGCGTACAGTATTTTATATGGCAAACATTTCTTACTTTTCTCAGGATTTATTGCATAAATGTACCTGAATTGTGCTGAATGTTTATGATTGATCTGGGTGTAGTCTCCATTTTAAATGTCTTGCATTAGAATCATTTATTATTAGAATGAATAAAGGTATTTTTAATTATTAATAGTTATTAAATATGTATGGGGTGTAATTGAGCAGCATTTGTTCTATTCGTCAGATAATGTTAGAGTCTGTTTGTATAACAATGTTTGTTCTGTTTCATAGATAACACAGTATGTCCAACTGCAACACCAGGTAAATAACAAAATTACAAATGTAAATTGTTTACTTACCACTCTGACTTTATGTGTGATTGGAATGTAACATTATGAAAGACATCAGGAGCATTTGAAACTTTATAAAATTATACTCATACTAGATCAATAGAACACAATGATTTCAGATCATGGTTAAAATGTCTCTTCTGTCCCGATCTGTTTTCGTCAAGATGTGGATGAATGTACTTACAGTCCCTCAGTGTGTGGACCGAATGCAAACTGTACCAACACTTTTGGAAGCTACAGCTGCACATGCCTGAATGGATATAATGTGACCAACTCAAACCAGTCTATCAGTATCAGCAACCCATGCACAGGTACACTTAATCAGTTTAATTTCAGTTTGACTCAATCTGCTCTCAGTCTTGTCTACTCTGTCCTTGGGTCCTTTTAACTGTCTCTAATAGGTAGCTCACCAAGTTAGGTGGTGATGCTCTGAACAATAAAACCTATGTTTAATCTCCTTTCTAGGTGAGCCCTTATAATACTGTTAAAAACTACGAATGTCAATCTATAAAAAAATTGTCATGGATGCTTCTTTGTTATTGTACCATAAATCTGTGCAGAGTTCTTAGCACTTTAGAATCCAGGACTGGAAAAATATTTAATAGACAGTTTTAAAAGCTAATTTTCTTTTTTTTCTTTCTTTCTTTAATGTAGATGTGGACGAGTGTTCTTGGGTTCCTGAAGTGTGTGGTCCAAATGCAAACTGCAGTAATTCTAATGGAAGCTACAGCTGCACATGTCTGAATGGATATAATGTGACCAACTCAAACCAGTCTATCAGTATCAGCAACCCATGCACAGGTACTCTTAATCAGTTTAATTTCAGTTTGACTCAATCTGCTCTCAGTCTTGTCTACTCTGCCCTTGGGTCCTTTTAACTGTCTCTATTAGGTAGCTCACCAAGTTAGGTGGTGATGCTTTGAACCATAAAACCTATGTTTAATCTCCTTTCTAGGTGAGCCCTTATAAAACTGTTAAAAATATATTAATTTTGGCTTTACCTACAAATGTTAAACAATAAAAAATATATATTGTCATGGATGCTTTTTTGTTAATGTACCATAAATCTGTGCGGAGTTCTTAGCACTTTAGAATCCAGGACTGGAAAAATATTTAATTGACAGTGTTTAAAAGCTAATTTGCTTTTTTTTTTCTTTAATGAAGATGTGGATGAATGTATTGAGACTCCTGAAGTGTGTGGTCCAAATGCAAACTGCAGTAATTCTAATGGAAGCTACAGCTGCACATGTCTGAATGGATATAATGTGACCAACTCAAACCAGTCTATCAGTATCAGCAACCCATGCACAGGTACGCTTAACAATCAGTGTTTTGACCATTTATGAATTCGGTAACAAATTGCCTTTAACTGTAAAACTTTTAATAACAAGATTAGTTATGTATGTTATGTAAAACAAGGTAGGAGAGAAAAGTGTGTATAGGAGTCATGATCATATTAAATGATAGAGTGAGTATCTGGTATATTGATCACTGAACCAGTTAAAAATAATATTTGTGCAGTAAGTCTTTCTGAAACCATTCAAGTCTAATTTCTTTATGAAGTCTCTAGACGTTTCTCACTTTGTGAGAATGGGCTTTCTTTTTTTCAGATAATTATATTATAATAAATAACATGGGATTTTGAATTATTAAAATCAGGGACATTTTTTTTTAATATGAACAGAATTTTTTTTTAATAGACAGTGATTAAAAATCACCATCTTAATTTCTTTCTTTTTTAATGAAGATGTGGACGAGTGTTCTTGGGTTCCTGGAGTGTGTGGTCCAAATGCAAACTGCAGTAATTCTAATGGAAGCTACAGCTGCACATGTCTGAATGGATATAATGTGACCAACTCAAACCAGTCTATCAGTATCAGCAACCCATGCACAGGTACACTTAATCAGTTTAATTTCAGTTTGACTCAATCTGCTCTCAGTCTTGTCTACTCTGCCCTTGGGTCCTATTAACTGCCTCTATTAGGTAGCTCACCAAGTTAGGTGGTGATGCTTTGAACCATAAAACCATAAAAAAAAATGTTTAATCTCCTTTCTAGATGAGCCCTTATAAAATGTTAAAATATATATTAATTTTGGCTTTACCTACAAATGTTAAACAATAAAAAATATATATTGTCATGGATGCTTTTTTGTTAATGTACCATAAATCTGTGCGGAGTTCTTAGCACTTTAGAATCCAGGACTGGAAAAATATTTAATTGACAGTGTTTAAAAGCTAATTTGCTTTTTTTTTCTTTAATGAAGATGTGGATGAATGTATTGCGACTCCTGAAGTGTGTGGTCCAAATGCAAACTGCAGTAATTCTAATGGAAGCTACAGCTGCACATGTCTGAATGGATATAATGTGACCAACTTAAACCAGTCTATCAGTACCAGCAACCCATGCACAGGTACTCTTAACAATGAGTATGCACTTGTACACGTTCCCAGTCTCACACCCCCTTAGCCCAAATATTGCTACAATGCATTTATAAGAAATTTATTTTGTTAAAATAAGTAACAATGATCCACTTAGCTTAGCCATCTAGATCTACTACTGCAAAATAAAATTTAATTGTCAGTGTTTAAATGTTTTTTTTGTTTTTTGATTTGTAATGAAGATGTGGACGAGTGTTCTTGGGTTCCTGAAGTGTGTGGTCCAAATGCAAACTGCAGTAATTCTAATGGAAGCTACAGCTGCACATGTCTGAATGGATATAATGTGACCAACTTAAACCAGTCTATCAATATCAGCAACCCATGCATTGGTAAGTATTTTAGGCTCAAGAATTTAATAAAAAATCTTTTCATAAAATATTTAAATTAATTTGAATTTTAAATACATTTTTGTCAACAGACACCATGTGTCCCCAGTCACACACAATATTGTAAACCAGTGAATGGAGATGTGAGCTAATTGTGCACAAAAGTAGTGCAGCATCATTGAAAATAAAGTTCAAAAATAAATAAAAAATAAGAGATAAAAGTATAGACATGCACAAGACAGAAAACGGCAAAAAAAAAACTTAAACAAGATCTTTATTTAACCTCAGCAAAAGCTTCCTAAAAAATGCTTCAGTTGTACAATGGTACTGTAACTGCTATCTGAAAAAGCCCATGTGTCATTTCCAGACAAATATGAAGACTTTTAGGGGGGTTGAATACTTCTTGTAAGATATTGATTGTACAAATCCATATTGTAAGTGAGAAAGTAGCTAGTTCATCTCAGCAATCCTTATTGTTTTGGATTATTATGTCGGATGTTAGAACTCTATTTTGATCACCACTGTATTTAACCTAGACCATCAACATTATGATATTATTTCTTTTTTTTAATGAAGATGTGGACGAGTGTTCTTGGGTTCCTGGAGTGTGTGGTCCAAATGCAAACTGCAGTAATTCTAATGGAAGCTACAGCTGCACATGTCTGAATGGATATAATGTGACCAACTTAAACCAGTCTATCAGTATCAGCAACCCATGCACAGGTACTCTTAATCAGTTTAATTTCAGTTTGACTCAATCTGCTCTCAGTCTTGTCTACTCTGCCCTTATGTCCTATTAACTGCCTCTATTAGGTAGCTCACCAAGTTAGGTGGTGATGCTTTGAACCATAAAACCATAAAAAAATGTTTAATCTCCTTTCTAGGTGAGCCCTTAAAATACTGTTAAAAATATATTAATTTTGGCTTTAACTACAAATGTCAATCAATAAAAAAGTGTTGTCATGGATACTTCTTTGTTATTGTACCATAAATCTGTGCAGAGTTCTTAGCACTTTAGAATCCAGGACTGGAAAAATATTTAATTGACAGTGTTTAAAAGCTAATTTGCTTTTTTTTTTCTTTAATGAAGATGTGGATGAATGTATTGAGACTCCTGAAGTGTGTGGTCCAAATGCAAACTGCAGTAATTCTAATGGAAGCTACAGCTGCACATGTCTGAATGGATATAATGTGACCAACTCAAACCAGTCTATCAGTATCAGCAACCCATGCACAGGTACGCTTAACAATCAGTGTTTTGACCATTTATGAATTCGGTAACAAATTGCCTTTAACTGTAAAACTTTTAATAACAAGATTAGTTATGTATGTTATGTAAAACAAGGTAGGAGAGAAAAGTGTGTATAGGAGTCATGATCATATTAAATGATAGAGTGAGTATCTGGTATATTGATCACTGAACCAGTTAAAAATAATATTTGTGCAGTAAGTCTTTCTGAAACCATTCAAGTCTAATTTCTTTATGAAGTCTCTAGACGTTTCTCACTTTGTGAAAATGTGCTTTCTTTTTTCAGATAATAATATTATAATAAATAACATGGGATTTTGAATTATTAAAATCAGGGACATTTTTTTGAATATGAACGGAAAAATATTTTTTAATAGACAGTGATTAAAAATCACCATCTTAATTTCTTTCTTTTTTAATGAAGATGTGGACGAGTGTTCTTGGGTTCCTGAAGTGTGTGGTCCAAATGCAAACTGCAGTAATTCTAATGGAAGCTACAGCTGCACATGTCTGAATGGATATAATGTGACCAACTCAAACCAGTCTATCAGTATCAGCAACCCATGCATTGGTAAGTATTTTAGGCTCAAGAATTAAATAAAAAATCTTTTCATCAAATATTTGAATTAATATGAATTTTGAATACATTATTTGTCAACAGACACCATGTGTCCCCAGTCACACATAATGTTGTAAACCAGTGAATGATCATTGAAAATAAAGTTCAAAAAGTAAGAGATAAAGGTATAGACATGCACAAGATAGAAAACGTCTGTAAAACCCTAAACAAGATCTTTATTTAACCTCAGTAAAAGCTTCCATAAAAATTGCTTCAGTTGTACAATGGTACTGTAACTGCCATCTGAAAAAAAAACCTATGTGTAATTTTTCCAGAAAAATATGAAGACGTTTAAGGGGATTGAATTCTTTTTGTAAGATATTGATTGTACAAACCCTTATCATGACTTAAAATGTGGCTAGTTCATCTCAGCATTACTTATTGTTTTAGATAATTATGTCAGATGTTAGAACTCTATTTTGCTCACCACTGTATTTAACCTAGACCATCAACTTTATGATTTTGATTCTTTCTATTTTTAATGAAGATGTGGACGAATGTTCTTGGGTTCCTGAAGTGTGTGGTCCAAATGCAAACTGCAGTAATTCTAATGGAAGCTACAGCTGCACATGTCTGAATGGATACACTGTGACCAACTCAAACCAGTCTATCAGTATCAGCAACCCATGCACAGGTACTCTTAACAGTGTCTTTATCCATGATGAATTCGGCAACAAACTGCCTTTAACAGTAAAACTTTCATAACAAGATAAGTTATGTATGTTATGTAAAACAAGTTAAGAGAGAAAAGTGTGTAAAGAAGTTATGATCATATTAAATGTTACACTGAATATCTGGTATAATGACCGAACCAGTTAAAAATAATCTTTGTGCAGTAAGTTTTTCTGAACCCATTCAAGTCTTATTTCTCTATGAAGTCTCTAGACGTTTCCCACTTTTTTTAGATAATAATACTGTAGTAAATAGCATGGTATTTAGAATTATTACAATCAGCGACATTTTCTGAATATGGACTGAAAAAAGATTTTTTTTCGGCCGATTCCGATTGCTGTCTTTCATCTTGATCGGACGATCGCGGATACCGATCTTGGATGGGGCCAAATGCCGCATTAATGCCACACAGGTGCCAGGCAAACCTGGTACAGATTCCCCTAATTACATCCACTGGTAATTTACGCTGATAGTAAATAAACAGAAGAGTCTTACTGACCAAAAAGACCCTTTTCAGGAGAGATACAAGTTATGTGTAAATATTTATAAGACACCAGACTTTTTATATTTATGTCAATACTGCAGAAATGTGTCCCAACATCAGCCGCCTCACAGCCTGTTTTTCGGAGTCAGTTTACTGCTTAAAATAGATCATATTTACTGTTAATATATAACTAATTATATATTATTTTATTAAGAACAACAGTAATCTAGTGCTCCAGCTAGAGCTTAGATTGGGCAAAAAATCCAGCCTGCCCGCTCCATAAATTGTCATTACAAGTGCAGACCTGATTTAAACTCCACTTTTTTTTTTTTAATTAACGTTACAGCAATAAAAGGGAGCTGTTTACTGAATTCCCAAATAGTTGGAATAAGCGAAATCTGTTTTTATGTTAATAAACAGTACAACACGGGAGAAGACTTTTTTTTATTTTACGAAACTGTGACAGCGCTGTGTATTCTCCACAGCGAGGACGTGAATCACTTATCTAACCAGCCTGTACTGATTTTGTTCCACAATAACTCTTTCAATAACCTCTAGTAGACTTTAATTTTCTTCAGGGACCTTCTACGGTCTTACCTGGAAGCTGTGTCCACTAAACCACGTAGTTATAAACATTCTGAGGTGAGCAGCGCGCTAACAGCAAAGTGCCTTTCATTTTTCTGAGCAGAGCTGCGGCTTTCACAGCGCGTCCATTATAAACTAATACGGAGTGGAGGAGCTGGAGTGCGCACACAGAAACTGCAGTGAGGAGCGAAAACTTATGCATATCCAGCTCAAAAAACAGTAACTATAGTCCTCTGCTGCTGTAAGCTTGTGAGCTAACTATACCTCTGTGACTCCTCCTACTGCTGTTAGCTTGTGAGCTAACTATACCTCTGTGACTCCTCCTGCTGTTGTTAGCTTGGGAGCTAACTAGCTTTGTGACTGAAGCGGCTGTTTGCTGCTGTTGTTAGCTTGTGAGCTAATTATAGCTCTGTGACTCCTCCTGCTGCTCTTATCTTGTGAGCTAACTATAGCTCTGTGACTCCTCCTGCTGTTGTAAGATTGTGAGCTAACTATAGCTCTGTGACTCCTCCTGCTGTTGTTAGCTTTTGAGCTAACTATAGCTTTGTGACTCCTCCTGCTGTTGTTAGCTTGGGAGCTAACTATAGCTCTGTGACTCCTCCTGCTGTTGTTAGCTTGTGAGCTAACTATAGCTCTGTGACTCTTCCTGCTGTTGTTAGCTTGTGAGCTAAATAGCTCTGTGACTCCTCCTGCTGTTGTTAGCTTGTGAGCTAACTAGAGCTCTGTGACTCCTCCTGCTGTTGTTAGCTTGTGAGCTAACTATAGCTCTGTGACTCCTCCTGCTGTTGTTAGATTGTGAGCTAACTATAGCTCTGTGACTCCTCCTTCTGCTGTTACCTTGTAAGCTAACTATACCTCTGTGACTCCTCCTGCTGTTGTAAGCTTGTGAGCTAACTATAGTTCTGTGACTCCTCCTACTGCTGTTAGCTTGTGAGCTAACTATAGCTCTGTGACTCCTCCTGCTGTTGTTAGCTTGGGAGCTAACTAGCTTTGTGACTGAAGCGGCTGTTTGCTGCTGTTGTTAGCTTGTGAGCTAATTATAGCTCTGTGACTCCTCCTGCTGTTGTTAGATTGTGAGCTAATTATAGCTCTGTGACTCCTCCTGCGGTTGTTAGATTGTGAGCTAACTATAGCTCTGTGTCTCCTCCTGCTGTTGTTAGCTTGTGAGCTAACTATAGCTCTGTGACTCCTCCTGCTGTTGTAAGATTGTGAGCTAACTATAGCTTTGTGACTCCTCCTGCTGTTGTTAGCTTTTGAGCTAACTATAGCTCTGTGACTCTTCCTGCTGTTGTTACCTTGTGAGCAAACTATAGCTCTGTGACTCTTCCTGCTGTTGTTAGCTTGTGAGCTAACTATAGCTCTGTGACTCCTCCTGCTGTTGTAAGATTGTGAGCTAACTATAGCTTTGTGACTCCGCCTGCTGTTGTTAGCTTTTGAGCTAACTATAGCTCTGTGACTCCTCCTGCTGTTGTTAGCTTGTGAGCTAACTATAGCACTGTGACTCCTCCTGCTGTTGTTAGATTGTGAGCTAACTATAGCTCTGTGACTCCTCCTTCTGCTGTTACCTTGTAAGCTAACTATACCTCTGTGACTCCTCCTGCTGTTGTAAGCTTGTGAGCTAACTATAGTTCTGTGACTCCTCCTGCTGTTGTTAGCTTGGGAGCTAACTAGCTTTGTGACTGAAGCGGCTGTTTGCTGCTATTGTTAGCTTGTGAGCTAATTATAGCTCTGTGACTCCTCCTGCTGTTGTTAGATTGTGAGCTAATTATAGCTCTGTGACTCCTCCTGCTGTTGTTAGATTGTGAGCTAACTATAGCTCTGTGACTCCTCCTGCTGTTGTTAGCTTGGGAGCTAACTAGCTTTGTGACTGAAGCGGCTGTTTGCTGCTATTGTTAGCTTGTGAGCTAATTATAGCTCTGTGACTCCTCCTGCTGTTGTTAGATTGTGAGCTAATTATAGCTCTGTGACTCCTCCTGCTGTTGTTAGATTGTGAGCTAACTATAGCTCTGTGACTCCTCCTGCTGTTGTTAGCTTGTGAGCTAACTAGCTTCGTGACTGATGCGGCTGTTGTTAGCTTGTGAGATAACTATAGCTCTGTGACTCCTCCTGCTGTTGTTAGCTTGTGAGCTAACTAGAGCTCTGTGACTCCTCCTGCTGTTGTAAGATTGTGAGCTAACTATAGCTTTGTGACTCCTCCTGCTGTTGTTAGCTTTTGAGCTAACTATAGCTCTGTGACTCCTCCTGCTGTTGTTAGCTTGTGAGCTAACTATAGCTCTGTGACTCCTCCTGCTGTTGTTAGATTGTGAGCTAACTATAGCTCTGTGACTCCTCCTTCTGCTGTTACCTTGTAAGCTAACTATACCTCTGTGACTCCTCCTGCTGTTGTAAGCTTGTGAGCTAACTATAGTTCTGTGACTCCTCCTGCTGTTGTTAGCTTGGGAGCTAACTAGCTTTGTGACTGAAGCGGCTGTTTGCTGCTATTGTTAGCTTGTGAGCTAATTATAGCTCTGTGACTCCTCCTGCTGTTGTTAGCTTGTGAGCGAACTATAGCTCTGTGACTCCTCCTGCTGTTGTTAGATTGTGAGCTAACTATAGCTCTGTGACTCCTCCTTCTGCTGTTACCTTGTAAGCTAACTATACCTCTGTGACTCCTCCTGCTGTTGTAAGCTTGTGAGCTAATTAGCTTCGTGACTGATGTGGCTGTTGTTAGCTTGTGAGCTAACTATAGCTCTGTGACTCCTCCTCCTGTTGTAAGCTTGTGACCTAATTAGCTTCGTGACTGATGTGGCTGTTGTTAGCTTGTGAGCTAACTATAGCTCTGTGACTCCTCCTGCTGTTGTTAGATTGTGAGCTAACTATAGCTCTGTGACTCCTCCTTCTGCTGTTACCTTGTAAGCTAACTATACCTCTGTGACTCCTCCTGCTGTTGTAAGCTTGTGAGCTAACTATAGCTCTGTGACTCCTCCTGCTGTTGCTAGCTTGTGTTGTTAACTTGCTCTGTGACTGATGCTCCTGAGGTTAGCGGCTGCTGTTAGCTTGTGAGCTAACTAAAGCTCTGTGACTCCTCCTGCTGTTGTTAGATTGTGAGCTAACTATAGCTCTGTGACTCCTCCTGCTGCTGTTATCTTGTGAGCTAACTAGCTTCGTGACTGATGTGGCTGTTGTTAGCTTGTGAGCTAACTATAGCTCTGTGACTCCTCCTCCTGTTGTAAGCTTGTGAGCTAATTAGCTTCGTGACTGATGTGGCTGTTGTTAGCTTGTGAGCTAACTATAGCTCTGTGACTCCTCCTGCTGTTGTTAGATTGTGAGCTAACTATAGCTCTGTGACTCCTCCTTCTGCTGTTACCTTGTAAGCTAACTATACCTCTGTGACTCCTCCTGCTGTTGTAAGCTTGTGAGCTAACTATAGCTCTGTGACTCCTCCTGCTGTTGCTAGCTTGTGTTGTTAACTTGCTCTGTGACTGATGCTCCTGAGGTTAGCGGCTGCTGTTAGCTTGTGAGCTAACTAAAGCTCTGTGACTCCTCCTGCTGTTGTTAGATTGTGAGCTAACTATAGCTCTGTGACTCCTGCTGCTGTTATCTTGTGAGCTAACTAGCTTCGTGACTGATGTGGCTGTTGTTAGCTTGTGAGCTAACTATAGCTCTGTGACTCCTGCTGTTGTAAGATTGTGAGCTAACTATAGCTCTGTGACTCCTCCTACTGTTGTAAGATTGTGAGCTAACTATAGCTCTGTGACTCCTCCTGCTGTTGTTAGCTTGTGAGCTAACTATAGCTCTGTGACTCCTCCTGTTGCTGTTATCTTGTGAGCTAACTATAGCTCTGTGACTCCTCCTGCTGCTGTTATCTTGTGAGCTAACTATAGCTCTGTGACTCCTCCTGCTGTTGTTAGCTTGTGAGCTAACTATAGCTCTGTGACTCCTCCTGCTGCTGTTATCTTGTGAGCTAACTATAGTTCTGTGACTCCTCCTGCTGCTGTTATCTTGTGAGCTAACTATAGCTCTGTGACTCCTCCTGCTGTTGTTAGCTTGTGAGCTAACTAGCTTCGTGACTGATGCGGCAGTTTGCTGCTACCGGTAGCTTGTGAGCTAATTATAGCTCCGTGACTGATGCTCCTGAGGTTAGCTGCTGCTGTCAGCTTGTGAGCTAACTAGTTCAGTGACTCACTGACTGAGCTGAAAGATGAACTGTAGAGAGTTGTATTATGTGTTTAGTGGGGTTAAAACCTTTATTTTATAATAAAGATGTGGACGAATGTTCTTGGGTTCCTGAAGTGTGTGGTCCAAATGCAAACTGCAGTAATTCTAATGGAAGCTACAGCTGCACATGTCTGAATGGATATAATGTGACCAACTCAAACCAGTCTATCAGTACCAGCAACCCATGCACAGGTACTCTTAACAATCAGTGTGCAGTTTATATCTTTACAACTGATGGTCAAATAATGCACACTTTCCTATTTAGGAATCATCTTTGAAGTCTTAAAAGTTCATATATATATATATATATATATATATATATATATATATATATATATATATATATATATATATATATATAAGACTGCAAGGGAAGCTCAGCTTCCCCTAAAATGTAAAAAAATAAGTGATTAAATATATACTATTATGTGTACATGTCACTGATTAAATATGCGCTACACCGCGCTGAACAGAATCAGCTTCTTATCACTGGTAACGCCGTGGCTTTCCTCTCACTCATTCCCGCAGCTTCACAGTGCTGCTTTAAGCAGTGCGGACGCTGAGCGTCCACAGACTTCAATAGCGGAGCAAAGCGCGCGGCGAAACGAGACGAGTCATTGGATAAATGCTGGGCTTTGTCCCGCCCATCGGACGCTCAGCGTCTCTGGGGGTCTATGGGGCAGTGGGCTGGCTTCAGCCGGCCCGGACGCTGAGCTTCTGCCTGATGATTGGATGATCTGTCTGAGGCGGAGTCCCTTTTTGATTGACAGCGAAATAAGCGAATCAGCGATCTTTTAGTGTAAAAATCCATTTGATAGTCTTCCTTACGAATAAAAACTTAAGAGTTAAACAGGAGGCCAGATCAACTGCTCAGATTAATTTGGTGTAAAAGGTGGAGAAAAGTAACAGGTCTTTTCAGCTGTTCTGGTATGATAAAGTGAGCGGGCTGACTGGAAGTGCTGCAACAAATAAAATGTACTGATGGCCATTCTTCTTGATGAAACTATCTCAGGACATAAATTAACAGGGGCCAATAGTAAGTATTGTGTTATTATTAAAAACAATTTAAATAATTTAAATTAATAAAGGGATTATTTAAGGAAATTAAAACTGTCCAAAAAGGAAATAAATTTACCTGCATTTTTTCCTTTACCAACTTTAAAGATTTTGCGTAATGTTTTTTTTTACTGATCATTTTATGTTTATTCATGTCATAGCGTCTTTTTTATGTAATTGTTCAGTGTAAAGAATGGGTACCTTTTTGTTGTGTAGTGAAAACTTGAAAATAATGCCTTATATCCCAGTACTGTTCTGTTGTTATCTTTAAACGCTGTCAGTACGTACTTTTCCAGTTGATTTTATTCTCTATAACATGAGATTCAGAAAACATCATTGGGAGAACAGATACGCTACATGAACTTCATGTTATTTAATTCCAGCTGCTTTTATTATTTTATTATTCTTTCATTCTGCAGTCAATGCTCTCTTTCCTCTTAAACACATAAATATGTATCATTCTAAAAACAAAAAAGAGAAGTTCTCTTCTCACCCAGATCTTCAACAGTTTTTCTGTTTTACGAATCAGACATCCTTGAGGATGGACTGACAAAAAATGTTTATTAGACAGTTATTAAAAGTTTCTTTCTTATTTAATTTTTTTCTTTCCATTTTGTAATGAAGATGTGGACGAATGTTCTTGGGTTCCTGAAGTGTGTGGTCCAAATGCAAACTGCAGTAATTCTAATGGAAGTTACATCTGCACATGCCTGAATGGATATAATGTGACCAACTTAAACCAGTCTATCAGTATCAGCAACCCATGCACAGGTACTCTTAACAATCAGTATGCAGTTATACAAGTTCCCAGTCTCACACCCCCTCAGACTGCATATTGCCACAATGCATTTATAAGAAATTTATTTTGTTAAAATAAGTAACACAGATCCATATAGCTTAGCCATCTAAATCTACTACTGCAAAATAATATTGAATTGATAGTGTTTAAATGTTTGTTTTGTTTTTATTGTTTAATGAAGATGTGGACGAGTGTTCTTGGGTTCCTGAAGTGTGTGGTCCAAATGCAAACTGCAGTAATTCTAATGGAAGCTACAGCTGCACATGTCTGAATGGATACACTGTGACCAACTCAAACCAGTCTATCAGTATCAGCAACCCATGCACAGGTACTCTTAACAATCAGTGCTTTTATCATTGATGAATTTGGCAACAAATTGTAAAACTTTCACTAATGAGATTAGTTATGTATGTTATGTAAAACAAGTTAAGAGCGAAAAGTGAGTATAGAAGTTATGATCATGTTAAATGATAGAGTGAGTATCTGGTATGATTATTACTGAACCAGTTTAGAATAAATAATCTTTTTGCAGTGAGTTCTCTAATTAGTCTTTAGGTGTTTCTCACTTTGTGTGTGTGAGAATGGGAAATTTTTCCATTCTTTTTTCCAGATAATCATATTGCAGCAAATAACGTTATTATAAAATCCATTGTCTTATAATAAGAATTGTCATTTTAATATGGACTAAAATATAAGTTGTTTAATAGACAATAATTAAAAGGTTCTTTCTATTTTAATTTCTTTCTTTCTATTTTTAATGAAGATGTGGACGAGTGTTCTTGGGTTCCTGAAGTGTGTGGTCCAAATGCAAACTGCAGTAATTCTAATGGAAGCTACAGCTGCACATGCCTGAATGGATATAATGTGACCAACTCAAACCAGTCTATCAGTATCAGCAACCCATGCACAGGTACATTTAACAATCAGTGCTTTAACTTAATTTTTTGAGTGATGGCATTCAGTGCAGGTCTGCAAATATTAATATTATAATAATCCATTTGTTTATTATAAGTATATTTGTTATTTTAAAATACTGTTTACAAGTGCCTTTACTAATTAAACAACGCAGGCAAAGGTGTGAAAATAGAATGTTGTCGGGGTATAAGACAGCAAAGAGCATCACAGTGTTTTTCACACGGTTTAAGATAGGGCCCTTATATGGCTTGTTTCAGATTGTCATATTGTAGTAAATAACATGATATTGTAAAATCCAGTGTCTCACAATCAGGGTCATCATTTAAACTAGAGCTCCCCGAGAATATATTGAAATCGATACTTTTTAATAGACAGTGTTTAAATTATTTATTTCTTCCTTAATGAAGATGTGGACGAATGTTCTTGGGTTCCTGAAGTGTGTGGTCCAAAGGCAAACTGCAGTAATTCTAATGGAAGCTACAGCTGCACATGTCTGAATGGATATACTGTGACCCACTCAAACCAGTCTATCAGTATCAGCAACCCATGCATTGGTAAGTATTTTAGGCTCAAGAATTTAATAAAAAATCTTTTCATAAAATATTTAAATTAATTTGAATTTTAAATACATTATTTGTCAACAGACACCATGTGTCCCCAGTCACACACAATAATGTAAACCAGTGAATGGAGATGTGAGCTAATTGTGCACAAAAGTAGTGCAGCATCATTGAAAATAAAGTTCAAAAATATATAAAAAATAAGAGATAAAAGTATAGACATGCACAAGACAGAAAACGGCTAAAAGATCTTTATTTAACCTCAGCAAAAGCTTCCTAAAAATTGCTTCAGTTGTACAATGGTACTGTAACTGCTATCTGAAAAAGCCCATGTGTCATTTCCAGACAAATATGAAGACTTTTAGGGGGGTTGAATACTTCTTGTAAGATATTGATTGTACAAATCCATATTGTAAGTGAGAAAGTAGCTAGTTCATCTCAGCAATCCTTATTGTTTTGGATTATTATGTCGGATGTTAGAACTCTATTTTGATCACCACTGTATTTAACCTAGACCGTCAATATTGTGATATTAATTCTTTTTTTTAATGAAGATGTGGACGAGTGTTCTTGGGTTCCTGGAGTGTGTGGTCCAAATGCAAACTGCAGTAATTCTAATGGAAGCTACAGCTGCACATGTCTGAATGGATATAATGTGACCAACTCAAACCAGTCTATCAGTATCAGCAACCCATGCACAGGTACTCTTAATCAGTTTAATTTCAGTTTGACTCAATCTGCTCTCAGTCTTGTCTACTCTGCCCTTATGTCCTATTAACTGCCTCTATTAGGTAGCTCACCAAGTTAGGTGGTGATGCTGTGAACCATAAAACCATAAAAAAAATGTTTAATCTCCTTTCTAGATGAGCCCTTATAAAATGTTAAAATATATATTAATTTTGGCTTTAACTTCAAATGTTAATCATGGATGCTTATTTGTTATTGTACCATAAATCTGTGCAGAGTTCTTAGCACTTTAGAACCCAGGACTGGAAGAATATTTAATAGAGAGTGTTTAAAAGCTTTTCTTTTCTTTAATATAGATGTGAATGAATGTATTGAGGCTTTCTTTTTTTCAGATAATAATATTATAATAAATAACATGGGATTTTGAATTATTAAAATCAGGGACATTTTTTTGAATATGAACAGATTTTTTTTTTTTAATAGACAGTGATTAAAAAACACCATCTTAATTTCTTTCTTTTTTAATGAAGATGTGGACGAGTGTTCTTGGGTTCCTGAAGTGTGTGGTCCAAATGCAAACTGCAGTAACTCTAATGGAAGCTACAGCTGCACATGTCTGAATGGATATAATGTGACCAACTCAAACCAGTCTATCAGTATCAGCAACCCATGCACAGGTACTCTTAATCAGTTTAATTTCAGTTTGACTCAATCTGCTCTCAGTCTTGTCTACTCTGCCCTTGGGTCCTATTAACTGTCTCTATTAGGTAGCTCACCAAGTTAGGTGGTGATGCTTTGAACCATAAAACCTATGTTTAATCTCCTTTCTAGGTGAGCCCTTATAAAACTGTTAAAAATATATTAATTTTGGCTTTACCTACAAATGTTAAACAATAAAAAATATATATTGTCATGGATGCTTCTTTGTTAATGTACCATAAATCTGTGCGGAGTTCTTAGCACTTTAGAATCCAGGACTGGAAAAATATTTAATTGACAGTGTTTAAAAGCTAATTTGCTTTTTTTTTTCTTTAATGAAGATGTGGATGAATGTATTGAGACTCCTGAAGTGTGTGGTCCAAATGCAAACTGCAGTAATTCTAATGGAAGCTACAGCTGCACATGTCTGAATGGATATAATGTGACCAACTCAAACCAGTCTATCAGTATCAGCAACCCATGCACAGGTACGCTTAACAATCAGTGTTTTGACCATTTATGAATTCGGTAACAAATTGCCTTTAACTGTAAAACTTTTAATAACAAGATTAGTTATGTATGTTATGTAAAACAAGGTAGGAGAGAAAAGTGTGTATAGGAGTCATGATCATATTAAATGATAGAGTGAGTATCTGGTATATTGATCACTGAACCAGTTAAAAATAATATTTGTGCAGTAAGTCTTTCTGAAACCATTCAAGTCTAATTTCTTTATGAAGTCTCTAGACGTTTCTCACTTTGTGAGAATGGGCTTTCTTTTTTCAGATAATAATATTATAATAAATAACATGGGATTTTGAATTATTAAAATCAGGGACATTTTTTTTTTATATGAACGGAATTTTTTTTTTAATAGACAGTGATTAAAAATCACCATCTTAATTTCTTTCTTTTTTAATGAAGATGTGGACGAGTGTTCTTGGGTTCCTGGAGTGTGTGGTCCAAATGCAAACTGCAGTAATTCTAATGGAAGCTACAGCTGCACATGTCTGAATGGATATAATGTGACCAACTCAAACCAGTCTATCAGTATCAGCAACCCATGCACAGGTACACTTAATCAGTTTAATTTCAGTTTGACTCAATCTGCTCTCAGTCTTGTCTACTCTGCCCTTGGGTCCTATTAACTGCCTCTATTAGGTAGCTCACCAAGTTAGGTGGTGATGCTTTGAACCATAAAACCATAAAAAAATGTTTAATCTCCTTTCTAGATGAGCCCTTAAAATACTGTTAAAAATATATTAATGTTGGCTTTACCTACAAATGTTAAACAATAAAAAATATATATTGTCATGGATGCTTTTTTGTTAATGTACCATAAATCTGTGCGGAGTTCTTAGCACTTTAGAATCCAGGACTGGAAAAATATTTAATTGACAGTGTTTAAAAGCTAATTTGCTTTTTTTTTCTTTAATGAAGATGTGGATGAATGTATTGCGACTCCTGAAGTGTGTGGTCCAAATGCAAACTGCAGTAATTCTAATGGAAGCTACAGCTGCACATGTCTGAATGGATATAATGTGACCAACTCAAACCAGTCTATCAGTATCAGCAACCCATGCACAGGTACTCTTAACAATCAGTATGCACCTATACAAGTTCCCAGTCTCACACCCCCTCAGACTGCATATTGCCACAATGCATTATAAGAAATTTATTTTGTTAAAATAAGTAACAAGGATCCACTTAGCTTAGCCATCTAGATCTACTACTGCAAAAATAATATTTAATTGTCAGTGTTTAAATGTTCGTTTTGTTTTTATTGTTTAATGAAGATGTGGACGAGTGTTCTTGGGTTCCTGAAGTGTGTGGTCCAAATGCAAACTGCAGTAATTCTAATGGAAGCTACAGCTGCACATGTCTGAATGGATATACTGTGACCAACTCAAACCAGTCTATCAGTATCAGCAACCCATGCATTGGTAAGTTTTTTGGGCTCAAGAATTAAATAAAAATTCTCTTCATGAAATATTTGAATCAATTTGACTTTTAACAGACACCATGTGTCCCCAGTCACACACAATATTGTAACCAGTGAATGGAGATGTGAGCTAATTGTGCACAAAAGTAGTGCAGCATAATTGAAAATAAAGTTCAAAAATATAAAAAAAAGAGAGATAAAGGTATAGACATGCACAAAATAGAAAACGTCTGAAAAAACCCTAAACAAGATCTTTATTTAACCTCAGCAAAACCTTCCTAAAAATTGCTTCAGTTGTACAATGGTTCTGTAACTGCTATCTGAAAAAGCCCATGTGTCATTTTTCCACACAAATGTGAAGACTTTTAAGTGGTTGAATTATTTTTGTAAGATACTGATTGTACAAACCCTTATCATAAGTTAAAAAGTGTCTGGGCGCCGTGTGGTTCAGCGGCCTAAAGCGCTGCCACTATCAGCGGGAGGTCGCAGGTTTGAACCCCCGCTCATGCAGCTTTGCCATCAAGCCGCCGGCGCTCAGAGAGAGCTTTCCTCCGAGCTCGCAGGCTGCTCGGCCATGCTGCATCAGTAGCAGCAAGAACGGAAGCGGTGTCTGACTTCGCATGTATTAGAGGAAGCATGTGTTAGTCTTCACCCTCCTGGTGTGTTGAGTCCTGGTATGTTAGGGCATTACTAGTGATAGGGTGAGTCCTAATGAGTGGTAATTGGAAAATGGGAAAAATTAGAAATAAAATTATATAAAAAAGTGGCTAATTTATCTCAGCATTAATTATTGTTTTATATTATTATGTCAGATATTACAATTCAGTTTTACTCTCCACTGTATTTGAGCAACACCATCAAGATTATGATATTGATTCTTTCTATTTTTAATGAAGATGTGGACGAATGTTCTTGGGTTCCTGAAGTGTGTGGTCCAAATGCAAACTGCAGTAATTCTAATGGAAGCTACAGCTGCACATGTCTGAATGGATATACTGTGACCCACTCAAACCAGTCTATCAGTATCAGCAACCCATGCACAGGTACACTTAACAATCAGTGCTTTATCATTGATGAATTCGGCAACAAACTGCCTTTAACAGTAAAACTTTCAATAATGAGATATAGATGATATAGATGATATAGTAGTAAATAATATATTATTATGAATTATTACAACCAGGGACATTTTTTGAATATGAACTGAAAAATAAACTGTTGCTTATTTGACAGTGATTAAAAGTTTTCATCTTAATTTCTTTCCCATTTTTTTAATAAAGATGTGAATGAATGTATTAAGACTCCTGGAGTGTGTGGTCCAAATGCAAACTGCAGTAACTCTAATGGAAGCTACAGCTGCACATGCCTGAATGGATATAATGTGACCAACTTAAACCAGTCTATCAGTATCAGCAACCCATGCACAGGTACTCTTAACAATCAGTATGCAGCTATACAAGTTCCCAGTCTCACACCCCCTCAGACTGCATATTGCCACAATGCATTTATAAGAATTTTCTTTTGTTAAAATAAGTAACAATGATCCACTTAGCTTAGCCATCTAGATCTACTACTGCAAAAATAATATTGAATTGACAGTGTTTAAATGTTTTTATTTTTTGTTTCTTTTTTTAATGAAGATGTGGACGAATGTTCTTGGGTTCCTGAAGTGTGTGGTCCAAATGCAAACTGCAGTAATTCTAATGGAAGCTACAGCTGCACATGTCTGAATGGATATAATGTGACCAACTCAAACCAGTCTATCAGTATCAGCAACCCATGCATTGGTAAGTTTTTTAGGCTCAAGAATTAAATAAAAAATCTCTTCGTCAATAATTTGAATCCATAAAAAAATTAAATACATTATTTGTCAACAGACACCATGTGTCCCCAGTCACACATAATGTTGTAAACCAGTGAATGGAGATGTGAGCTATTAAAAAATTAGAGATAAAGGTATAGAAATGCACAAGATAGAAACAGCTGTAAAAACCTAAACAAGATCTTTTGTTAACCTCAGCAAAAGCTTCCTAAAAATTGCTTCAGTTGTACAATGGTACTGTAACTGCTATCTGAAAAGCCTATGTGAATTTATTACAGACAAATATGAAGACTTTTAAGGGGGTTGAATACTTCTTTTAAGATACTGATTAGAGCTTGCCCAAACCCGACCCAAGATCTACCACCACTTTCCTCGAGCCGGGTCAGGTCAGGCTCCAGAAAATAGTCTGTGACATAGGCATGTTTTTTAATGCGATTTTTATTTTATATATAGCTCTGGTGTGATAATCACAATATGGCTAAGTAACCAAGTATTATTGTTAACGAAAACGAATGAAATAACGAAAAATGAAAGTAGAAAAACATATTCGGTAACTACAACTAATAAAAACAGTAATTAAAAGAAAAAAGCATAACTAACTGGAACTGTATTGAGAGTTTATAAAACTAACTAAAACGAATTGACATTACTTATAGAATACACTTTTCTTGTTTGTTAATTCTTTTATAAGTGCTGTTTCCACTCCAGCAGTTTAACAGAGGGCGGTGTTGTGATTCTGCTCGCAAAGGGGAGCCGGATTCTGCAGGGAGTCTCGCGGTCCGTAGCGTTAGTTCTTGTTTAGAGCGCTCGCGCTAGCTGCAAAATAACAACAGAAAACCCTGAGGGAGGTGCAGAATGGCATTAGAATATAAGTGCGAGGGAGATAAAAGCACGTGTTCTGTAGTGAAACAGGAGATACAGTATGAGGAATAAACTACACAGCTACAAATCCTTATGAGAAGCAGCTGTGAGAACCTTTACCTGTGAGTAGCTCATATACCTGAACACCCTGCGCGGGAGGATGAACTGATAAATCTCTCTCTCTCTCTCTCTCTCTCCCCCTCACATAGTTGATCATTTTGGTGAAAATTAGTGAAACCTGTAGAGTTTATTTTTGAGTTTGTTATGTGTTTCTCAGATTTATCTCTCTGATGTGATGTAAACTAGCAAACCCACTCTAAAAACCAATTAAAACTAACTGAATTGGAGGAGAAAAAGTGGGAAAAAAATAACTATAATGAAACATTCAAAACTATTATAACCTAAGTAACAAATCATAATAACAACTGTCTAAAAAAAAAAGTTGCAGGCTGGGTCAGATTTTTTGGGCCCGATCTAAGCTCTAATACTGAGTGTACAAACCCTTATCATAAGTTAAAACATGTCTAATTTATCTCAGCATTACTTATTGTTTTATATCATTATGTCGGATGTTAGAACCCATGTACAGGTACATTTTACTGTCAGTGCCTAGTTTCCCAAATGCGGTGTGATGTGAATATCTTTATAACTGGTGTGAGAATGTTTAAATTGATGATAACTCTACTATTTAGGAATCATCTTCACACTTAAAAGTCCATATATATATATATACGTATATGTATATGTATATATATACGTATATATATATATATATATATATACATATATATATATATATATACGTATATATATATATATATATATATATACGTATATATATATATATATACATATATATATATATATATCCCAGTCCTGTTCTAGTTATCTTTAAACGCTGTCAGTACATACTTTTTCAGTTGCTTTTATTCTCTATAACATGAGATTCAGAAAACATCAGAACAGATACGCTACATGAACTTCATGTTATACAATTTCAGCTGTTTTTATTATTCTTTCATTCTGCTTTCAATCGTCTCTCTTCTCTTAAACGTACAAATGTGTATCATTCTAAAGACAAAGAAAGAGCAGTTCTGCACCAGATATCTTCCTTTAACAGTGTTTCAGGTGTTTTATGAGTTAGACCTCCAGGAATATGGACTGAAGAAAGTTGTTTATTAGACAGTAGTTAAAATGTCCTTTCTTTCTTCATTTCTTTTTTTTTTATATAGACATAGACGAATGCTCTTGGGTTCCTGGAGTGTGTGGTCCAAATGCAAACTGCAGTAATTCTAATGGAAGCTACAGCTGCACATGCCTGAAAGGATATTATGTGACCAACTTAAACCAATCTAGCAGTATCAGCAACCCATGCACAGGTTCGCTTAACGATCATTGCTTTTACTATTTTTGAGTGATGGCATTCAGTGCAAAACGCCAGGTCCCAGAATCCCCAGCTGTAATCACTGCTCAGCTGTGTGAACAGCATAAAACCTGCCAAACCTCAGTTCACTGTCGCATCTTTGTTGAATGGTGACCAGTAACAGCACCACTGTTCAGGGGACTCCATCCATGCAACTGGGAGGTGCCGGTTACCTTTTCAACCACAAGCATAACAGACAGCAGTGAAAGGCTATAGAATAGTCTCTAACAAGGCGGGAAACTGCAGGGTCAAACCCAAGCTGAAAGAATCAGCCTTAGACCCTATGGTATCCTCCATCTCAGAACTAGACCTCTTTGTCAAGTTTGCCTGAGTCCCCTGACAACGTGCCTCACTAACAGCCTTTGTAGACTCGAAGCATAGCAGTAAAATAGATTTTTTTATATTGTATTTTGTTTCAAATATTCCAGATGATTAGCCAGACTACTGTCATAATATTAAAATCTGTTTTTTTCTTGATTGATGTCTGCAGTGCCTCCAGTTCCCACTGAGTATATGGTGGAGATTGAGATTGACACTCTGGATGCAGCAGTTCTTAATCAGCTGAGAATTCTTCAGCAGAATCTCAGTTTACCTTTTGGAAAAAGTGATTTTCAGATCACTGAACTCAACATCACTACAGGTAACTGACCTCTCGCTCTGTGCAGAGATTTTCTCTTCTAAGATATCATTATTTCTTTTTTTTTTTTTTAGCAGAATTGATTTTTTCTGCTTTTATAAACATATTCGAAGTAATTATGCCACAAACTGTGACAGGCCCTCTTTGCCCTAAATAAATAATAATAACGTGCGTCTGTGATTCACAGTGTGCCTTTTGAACAACACTGCATACCAGTGCCGGTGTGAGAATCAGTATTTCTGGCCATGTGACACATGCATACATTACGGATACTGTGACATGATCAGTGGCAGCACATGTGGATGCATCAATGATATTCCAAATGATGGACAGTTCTGCAGACCACTGACAGAGCTCACCAGTATGTATGATGTGAAACAACAGCAAGAACCTATTAACATTGTATTTTGTGCTTTGATATTTTCCGTCCATCCCTATTAAGCATAAACCATAATCAATAAATGGACTTTATTAATGATAATTAATCATTATAATTTATAATTTATGAATGATAAGGACTCATGGAGTTAATGTTGGGTTAAATGCAATGTTCAGATCTTTGTTTCTGATTTTTTACAGATACCACACCATGTCTGATTCCTACAACAGGTAAAACAGCCTGTTCAAATTTCACTGTATTTCACTGTATACTATCTTAAAAGAATCCTTCTTCTTAATATGAATATTTAGTAATTTAGCTCTTTTAAATCACTGTAATGAAATTAAAATCTGTTTTTTTCTTGATTGATGTCTGCAGTGCCTCCAGTTCCCACTGAGTATATGGTGGAGATTGAGATTGACACTCTGGATGCAGCAGTTCTTAATCAGCTGAGAATTCTTCAGCAAAATCTCAGTTTACCTTTTGGAATAAGTGATTTTCAGATCACTGAACTCAACATCACTACAGGTAACTGACCTCTCGCTCTGTGCAGAGATTTTCAGCTTAAAATCTTTCTTTCTTTTAACATTTGTTTATTAAACAGGAGTATATACGTATTCAACATTTACAAATAGTACAATGTATCTTCCCGAATTTTAAATAACACAAATAGTAAACCAATACAGTAACTCACAAACAATAAACACACTAATTAACCTTATCCCCCACCCACACAAACCCCCACCCACACAACTCGTCTTTTGTGGAAAAAAGGGAAAGAAAATCGCTCCGTTACTGCCGTCTGACAGCCGGAACGCTAACCAGCCAGGCTAGGCTAAGCTAAGCTAATGCTGAGCTAAAGCAAGCTACGCTAACCTAACCACAGTCCACAGAGCAGGAGAGGAGAGTATTAGCGTTATTTCACGCTCCTAACATTACCATCTTCACTTATTCCCAATTATTTCAAGCTAACTTTCGTGGTGTTAGTCTGTATGAACCATACACTGTTTTGTAGTTAAGTTTCAGTTCTGTGACAGTTCTTGTGGAACTACTTGTGGGGGGAAGGCACAGTCCATATTAAGCCATATTCTTCCTAAGTTCTTTGAATTATTTTCTTAATTCATTTTGTAAAAAAAACTGTTGTATAAAAGCAATAGAACACGAGAGGGAGTGTGTTATCACGAATAACATCACGGCTATGATGATCTACGGTTCTATTCGTGATAACACACTCCCTCTCATGTTCTATTGCTTAAATGTCTTGTATTTGCTGAGCATGTGTGAATGCCTTCCAAAGCCTTTTCCCACAGATTCCTGCTCCCACTGTTCTTTAAAGGTATCAGTGGATGGTTTATTATGACTCAATAGCATATCATAAAACCCTGATATAGCATGATTTGCCCAGTCACACAGTTTAAAAAAATTATCGAGAACGCTATGCTTGACTTTTTCAAAATTAGGTTGGTGTTTTCTTACATAGTCTGAGAGCCAATTATAGCCGCGATGTTGCTGTGCTGTCGCTTTTGTTCCGTCTCACTGATACCGGAAGTACAGCACAGCGGAGTGTGCGCCGGGACACTGGACAGCACAGCGGAGTGTGCGCCGGGACACTGAACAGCACAGCGGAGTGTGCGCCGGGACACTGAACAGCACAGCGGAGTGTGCGCCGGGACACTGAACAGCACAACGGAATGTGCGTCGGGACACTGAACAGTACAGCGGAGTGTGCGCCGGGACACTGAACAGCACAGCGGAGTGTGCGCCGGGACACTGAACAGTACAGCGGAGTGTGCACTGGGACACTGAACAGCACAGCGGAGTGTGCGCAGGGACACTGAACAGCACAGCGGAGTGTGCGCCGGGACACTGAACAGGACAGCGGAGTGTGCGCCGGGACACTGAACAGCACAGCAGAGTGTGCACCCGGGACACTGAACAGCACAGGGGAGTGTGCGCCAGGAAACTGAACAGCACATGGGAGTGTGCGCCGGGACACAGAACAGCACAGCGGAGTGTGCGCCGGGACACTGAACAGCACAACGGAATGTGCGTCGGGACACTGAACAGTACAGCGGAGTGTGCACTGGGACACTGAACAGCACAGCGGAGTGTGCACCGGCACACTGAACAGCAAGCCGCTGTACTGTTTACTGTGCCGGCGCGCGAGTGAGCCGCTGTGCTGTTCAGTGTCCTGGCGCACACTCCGCTGTGCTGCTATGTGTCCCGGTGCACACTCCGCTGTCCTGTTCAGTGTCCCGGCGCAGACTCCCCTGTGCTGTTCACTGTCCCGGTGCACACTCCCCTGTGCTGTTCAGTTTCCCGGTGCAGACTCCCCTGTGCTGTTCAGTTTTTCCCGGCGCAGACTCCCCTGTGCTGTTCTGTGTCCCGGCGCACACTCCCCTGTGCTGT
The DNA here is from genome assembly GCF_023375975.1 of Astyanax mexicanus. Lineage (NCBI taxonomy): Eukaryota > Metazoa > Chordata > Actinopteri > Characiformes > Acestrorhamphidae > Astyanax > Astyanax mexicanus. The sequence continues at coordinate 59,325,186 of NC_064408.1, forward strand.
TCAGTTTCCCGGCGCACACTCCCCTGTGCTGTTCAGTTTCCCGGGTGCACACTCCGCTGTGCTGTTCAGTGTCCCGGCGCACACTCCGCTGTCCTGTTCAGTGTCCCGGCGCACACTACCCTGTGCTGTTCAGTGTCCCGGCGCATACTCCCCTGTGCTGTTCAGTGTCCCGGCGCACACTCTTCTGTGCTGTGCGCCGGGACACTGAACAGCACAGCGGAGTGTGCGCCGGGACACTGAACAGTACAGCGGAGTGTGCACTGGGACACTGAACAGCACAGCGGAGTGTGCACCGGCACACTGAACAGCAAGCCGCTGTACTGTTTACTGTGCCGGCGCGCGAGTGAGCCGCTGTGCTGTTCAGTGTCCTGGCGCACACTCGGCTGTGCTGCTATGTGTCCTGGTGCACACTCCGCTGTCCTGTTCAGTGTCCCGGCGCAGACTCCCCTGTGCTGTTCACTGTCCCGGCGCACACTCCCCTGTGCTGTTCAGTTTCCCGGCGCAGACTCCCCTGTGCTGTTCAGTTTTTCCCGGCGTAGACTCCCCTGTGCTGTTCTGTGTCCCGGCGCACACTCCCCTGTGCTGTTCAGTTTCCCGGCGCACACTCCCCTGTGCTGTTCAGTGTCCCGGCGCACACTCTGCTGTGCTGTTCAGTGTTCCGGCGCACACTACCCTGTGCTGTTCAGTGTCCCGGCGCATACTCCCCTGTGCTGTTCAGTGTCCCGGCGCACACTCTGCTGTGCTGTTCAGTGTTCCGGCGCACACTCCGCTGTCCTGTTCAGTGTCCCGGCGCACACTCCCCTGTGCTGTTCAGTGTCCCGGCGCATACTCCCCTGTGCTGTTCAGTGTCCCGGCGCACACTCTGCTGTGCTGTTCAGTGTCCCGGCGCACACTCCGCTGTGCTGTTCAGTGTCCCGGCGTACACTCCGCTGTTCTGTTCGGTGTCCCGGCGCAGACTCCCCTGTGCTGTTCAGTGTCCCGGCACACACTCCGCTGTGCTGTTCGGTGTCCTGGCGCACACTCCCCTGTGATGTTCAGTGTCCCGGCGCACACTCCGCTGTACTGTTCAGTGTCCCGGCGCAGACTCCCCTGTGCTGTTCAGTGTCCCGGCGCACAGTCCGCTGTGCTGTTCAGTGTCCCGGCGCACAGTCCGCTGTGCTGTTCAGTGAGACGTAACAAAAGGGACAGCAACATTGCGGCTATAACCCCTACTGGATTGTCTTTGACATTCAGGTATCTGAAAAAGTGACTAGAGGGTAGGTCATATTGACTCCGAAGTTGTTCAGTTGAAGCAAAATTGTCCCCCATGTAGAGGTCCCCAACTGTGTGGAGACCTAAACACTAAAAACATGAAATTGGGGAGGGCCAACCCACCCTGAATCTTTGATTCACATAAATGTTTTTTGTTAATATGATGAACTTTATAATCCCATATGAATGGAAGGATAATTTAGTCCAAACGCTTAAAAAAAGCCTTTGGGAGAAAGATGGGAATATTCTGAAATAAATAAAGTATTTGTGGCAAGGAGACATCTTTATAGCGTTGACTCTGGAGATAGGAAGGGATTTCCAAAATTGAATGTTACCTTGTAATTCAAGAAAGGGAGAAAGTTAGCTTGAAATAGAGATTTATAATGTTTAGTGATGACTATTCCCAAGTATGTAAATCTATTCAGCGTTATCTTAAAAGGGAAACGTTGAACATCAGAGATATTGTTTAATCTGATTGGCATTAGTTCACTTTTAGACCAATTTATTCTATAGCCAAAAAACTGACCAAAATTTGAAATTAGTTTGAGAATAACTGGGATTAAAGACTGTGGATTGCTTACAAAGAGAAGGAGATCATCTGTGAAGAGTAAAATCTTACCTATTGTATCTCCCGTGCCATAACCCTGAATATCAGTATTACAACGAATGGCCTGGGCTAGAGGTTCTAGGGCCAAAGCAAACAACATGGGTGAAAGAGCACACCCCTGTCTCGTGTCTCTGTGTAGATGAAGTAGGGAAGACAAATTTTTATTTGTGATTATTCTCGCCGATGATACAGGATTCTTTTCGAGGATTCAAATTCATCACCCAATTTATTTTTTTTCTAAACTGCAAAAAGGTATGGCCACTCTAACTGATCAAAGGCCTTTTCTGTGTCCAAAGAGAAAACAACTAAATCATCCTTATCGCCGCATTGGGAGTAGATTATATCAAAAAGGCGCCGCAAATTATAAAAAGAGTGTCTATTTGGGATGAATCCTGTCTGATCGGAATGAACAAGTTGGCCTATTAACTGATTAAGCCTAATTGCCCGGGTTTTGGTTAGTATTTTTTATCGTAGTTCAGGAGAGAGATTGGTCTATAGCTATTCACCTCAGTAACATCTTTCCTTTTTTTAGGGAGCACTGTAATTATGGATTCATTGAGTGTGGGTGATAAGAAGAAATACATCTTAAGTAAATAAGGAGCAAGAATGTCATTAAATATTAAGTAAAACTCACTTGGATAGCTATCTGAGCCTGGGGCTTTACCTTTTTTTAGCTCCTAAATAGTTTCTTGTATCTCTTGGACTGATAGCTCTACATTCAGGGAATCTTGGTCCTACTAAGTTATCGGTGTGAGCTGTTAACAAGTCACCAGATTCTGCCGTCACCATATTTGTTGTCCGGTCACTTTCCATCTTTCTAAGTGAACGAAAAGTTACCCAGACTGTTCTTTGAACCTAAGCCACAGCCTGTGCGCTGAAAGAGGTACTGGTGCGTTGTTTAAACTTAATTAAAAGTAAAAATTAACGGGAGCTGTTGGGCAGTGCAGCCTACCACGCCATCGCTCAGTAGCGCCCCCATCATCTGTAAAATCTATAGAAACAATCAGCTCTTTAATCTGCACATTACACACATTAATATTATCTTTTTTTTAACTTCATCTATTAGTATCATGTTTTGATGGTTTTGCTTTAAATTAAATTTGTTTTTTTATTATAATTTTGTAACATTGTAAGAAAATTGCTTTAAAATTTACAACAAGATTGCAACAGTAAACTCAGCTGAACTATTGGATTAAATGATGTTTATTTTTTGTGCTTCTGTCATTCAAAGTGTGTCTTTTGAACAACACTGGATACCAGTGCCGGTGTGAGGATCAATATTTCTGGCCGTGTAACAAGTGTACAGAATACGGAACCTGTGATGTGATCACTGATAACACCTGTGGATGCATCAGTGGTCTTCCAAATGATGGACAGTTCTGCCAGCCAATCACAGAGCTGATCAGTATGTATACACTGAAAATAAATAACAATCTGAAGCAGTGGTGTGACACTTCTTTGTTCGATGCTTTGTTTGATGCTCTCCATTCTAAATGTCCTGCATTAGAATCATTTATTATTAGAATGAATAAAGGTCTTTTTAATTATTAATAGTTATTAAATATGTATGGGGTGTAATTGAGCAGCATTTGTTCTATTCGTCAGATAATGTTAGAGTCTGTTTGTATAACAATGTTTGTTCTGTTTCATAGATAACACAGTATGTCCAACTCCAACACCAGGTAAATAACTACACCTCTAAATGATCAGTCAGTTAATAATTGCGTTACATAACTTTTTCAGCTAGCTAACAAAACTACAAATGTATGTTTACCACTCTGACTTCATATGTGATTGAGTAGAAAATACTATAAAGGCATTTGAGCCTTAATGAATTGATACCCATACTAGATCAATAGAGCACAATGATTTCAGATCATGGTTAAAATGTCTCTTCTGTCCCGATCTGTTTTCGTCAAGATGTGGATGAATGTGCTTACAGTCCCTCAGTGTGTGGACTGAATGCAAACTGTACCAACACTTTTGGAAGCTACATCTGCACATGTCTGAATGGATATAATGTGACCAACTCCAACCAGTCTATCAGTATCAGCAACCCATGCACAGGTACTCTTAATCAGTTTAATTTCAGTTTGACTCAATCTGCTCTCAGTCTTGTCTACTCTGTCCTTGGGTCCTTTTAACTGTCTCTATTAGGTAGCTCACCAAGATAGGTGGTGATGCTGTGAACAATAAAACCTATGTTTAATCTCCTTTCTAGGTGAGCCCTTATAATACTGTTAAAAACTACGAATGTCAATCTATAAAAAAATTGTCATGGATGCTTCTTTGTTATTGTACCATAAATCTGTGCAGAGGTCTTAGCACTTTAGAATCCAGGACTGGAAAAATATTTAATAGACAGTTTTAAAAGCTAATTTTCTTTTTTTTCTTTCTTTCTTTAATGTAGATGTGGACGAGTGTTCTTGGGTTCCTGAAGTGTGTGGTCCAAATGCAAACTGCAGTAACTCTAATGGAAGCTACAGCTGCACATGTCTGAATGGATATAATGTAACAGATTTAAATTATTTTCCCAACAACAGCAACCCGTGCAGAGGTATGTCTTAATATGGCTGCTTTTTCTGTTTTCAGCTAATAGATATGGAGAATTATAGCAGTAAAAAGTGGTATTTTATTAGCAAATACAGTAGTCTATATAAGGCACCCCTTATATATTTCATGATTTTACTTTATAAACCATTGATTGTTTAGATCAAAATTTTCAGTTAAATATATCTTATAGCAGATGAACACAGAGATATTTGAGAAGTGAAATAGGTTTATAGGTTTTACAAAAAGTGTGCAATAATTCATTAAACTAAATTATTCAGGTGCATACATTTGGGCACCCTCAATGGAAAAAATACATCAATATTTAGTAGATCCTCCTTTTTCAGAAATAACAATAAACTCCATTTCACTTCTCAAATATCACTGCGTTCATTTGATATATGATATATTTAACTGAAATTTCTGATCCAAACAACCAGTGATTTTTAAAGGGAAATCATAAAAATTATCAGGGGAGCCTAAACTTTTATATACCACTGTACTACACACGTTTCTGACCTTCAATTTACATGTCTGTCATGGTGTGCACAGAATACAGAGACTCGCAGATACAGTATAATGGGTTATTTATTGAAATACAGGGCAGAGAAACAGTCGTACAGAAACAAATAGAGCACCGGTAAACAGAAGCAACGTAGGAATAAACATACCATGAGTGAGAAACAGTCCAGAGTTCAAACACGAGGATGCCAACATAAGAGATAATCCAATAATCAAAAAACGTGAAACAGTCCAGGTCATACACAGAAAAAGTCACAATCAGAGATAATCAAAAATTCGGCGTCGAGAAAAACAAAAGCAAGGTCATACACAGAAAAACACATACAATAGGGTAACGCTTTGTAAAGTGGTATAAACCAGGCAATACGCGGTACCAAAGAGTTCGTGAAGCGCCCTTAAATACTGTGGGGTAATTAATACTCGGGGCTTGCTGGTGGAAGCAGGTAGTTGTTGGCTGTAAACCTCCGTTGGAGCTCAGTGTGGAAGGATCAGGAGTGCCTACAGCACCAGACGTGACAATGTCACACAGTCCCTGACAAATGCTTTTCTTTTTTTTCGCCTCTAATACACAGATGTTCATTAACTGTTCTACTGTGATAAACACCATTATTTGAGTAATCATTATCAGTGATGGGAGTAACAGCGTTGAAATAAATGATGTTACTAACGCCGTTACTTTTTTCAGTAACGAGTAATCTAACTAATTACTCTGAATGTAACTATAACGTCGTTACTATTTCCGACACCTCGTTACTGCACATTACTTTAGCAGCTGAATTAACTTTTTTTTAACTTCGCACATACAGACAAAGGGCCCTATCATACACCCCACGCAAGGCGTGTAGCGTGACGCGTTGCCATCGTACACTCTGTCAACAATCTATTTTTACGCCTTGCACACGTCCTTAAAATAGCGTTGGACTTTTGGAATATATTAACGCTGATGGGTGTGGTGGTCTGGAAATGACGTGTGTTGTGGTAAATTTCTGGTGGTTTCTATCTTGGAGGCGGAAAAAAGCTTTGCCCTTCTTTACCACAGAAAAATAAAGCTCACCCAGAGCCTTCAGCAATCAACTAAAAAAATTAAATATACTTAAAACTCTGCACAGTAACTATACATTATTATAGGTATATTTATTTCTGTCAGTTATAAGGATTTGTATTTATGTTTAGTACACAGACTAAATAACTGAAACTTTTTATAGCAGACAGGCATTCTGCTGTTTAAGAATTTCAACAGATGCTCAGAGTTTTTAAAATGAAAAATTAAAAGAGAAAAGAACTTTGACTGAACATACATTTATTTTAGTTAACTTTGCTATTATTTATAATATAATATAAATAGTAAATATAATTTCACTTTTATATCTGAAAAATAAAGCATGTTGTCACCCTGGCGTGTGGTGCTGCCCGTCAATTATATAAAACTTAAAACATTTGAAATACACAGAAATATAAAGCTATACATTAGAATTTGTTTCTTATCACCAGGGCAAATTTATTAAAAGATTACATTTATTAATTCATGAATTAAAGTCTCGTCCAGCCTCTAAAATATCAGGCACGCAAAGTGGTGCTTGGCGCAGCGCGCGCGGCATTATGCAGAATAACATCTCTCTTCTAAAAGAAAAACGTTTTAATAAATAAGGTCGAACAAGTGTAGTTAAATTCATGTTATTAAACTCACTAAAGCCAACAAATGTACTGATAATTAATCAAGAGAAATCAGGCAACATGCGCTGCGCCTCTCTCGCTCTCGCTGTCTCTCTCTCTCTCTCTCTCTTTCGCAGTGCGGAGCTGAATTATGGCTATAAATAATATAAAACTCAGTTCAGTTAAATAAAAAGTAAGGAACTGTAAGTTAATCAAATATTGTCAAATATAAAGTATAGGTTAAGGTTTTGGTGAGCTGTTTTCATGATTTGAAACTGAAACTAACCAAAACTTTTATTATTCTGCACAAAAAGCCTGTGATTGTTTTAAATGAGATTGTTGTTTTTGTCCATTCTTTTGTTTTGTTTATATATACATTTTTCCTTTGAGTGTGGTTTGGTTTGTTTAACTTTTATCCCCAGATGCGTATTTGGTTTTTCCGTTTTTTTTTTTTCAGTATTACAAGTCTTAGTAATTTTCTTTGGTCCTGTGGAGTTTTTCGTTTCTTATTTTTTAAATATTCGTTAGATTATATTTTTGTCAACATTTTGGGTTTATTTTTGTTTGTTATTTTACTACTAATAATAGTAATTATATTATTTATTTTTCTTTTGTTCATTTTTTTACGGGGCGAAGTAACGCAATAGTTACTTTTACTGGTAACTAGTTACTTTTATATTGAAGTAACTCCGTTAGTAACTCAGTTACTTTTTTGGAGAAGTAACTATTAACTATAACTAATTACTTTTTCAAAGTAACATGCCCAACACTGATCATAATAAAGTGGAATAAATATTGCATAAGACAAGTATTTATTTTCTAATTTCTTGAATGAAGATGTGGACGAGTGTTCTTGGGTTCCTGAAGTGTGTGGTCCAAATGCAAACTGCAGTAATTCTAATGGAAGCTACAGCTGCACATGCCTGAATGGATATAATGTGACCAACTCAAACCAGTCTATCAGTATCAGCAACCCATGCACAGGTACTCTTAACAATCAGCGCATTAACTATTTTTAAATGATGGCATTCAGTGCAAATCTACAAATATTAATATTTTAAATATCCATTTGTTTATTCTAGGCATACAGTTTGTTTTAAAGAATTTTCTTCTCTGAAATAACAAATATAAAAAAGAAATCCTGTTTTTTAATCCAGACCTTTGTTTGACTTGAAAAACGTAAATAATATAACTATAATGCTTTTCAGTACACCATGTTTCATTGTGTTTTAACTTATTATTTAAAGATATGGACGAATGTACTGAGACTCCTGAAGTGTGTGGTCCAAATGCAAACTGCAGTAATTCTAATGGAAGCTACAGCTGCACATGTCTGAATGGATATAATGTGACCAACTTAAACCAGTCTATCAGTATCAGCAACCCATGCACAGGTACTTTTAACAATCAGTATGCAGTTTATATGTTTACAACTGATGTGGGAATGGTCGAATAATGCACACTCTTCTATTTAGAAATAATCTTTGCACTTAAATGTTCATATCTATCCCATTCATGTTCTGGTGTTATCTTTAAATGCTGTCAGAATTGACTTTTCCAGTTGATTTTATTCTTTGTAACATGAGATTCAGAAAACATCATTGGCAGAACAGATACGCTACATGAACTTCATGTTATTTGAGCAACACCATCAACATTATGATATTGATTCTTTCTATTTTTAATGAAGATGTGGACGAATGTTCTTGGGTTCCTGAAGTGTGTGGTCCAAATGCAAACTGCAGTAATTCTAATGGAAGCTACAGCTGCACATGTCTGAATGGATATAATGTGACCAACTCAAACCAGTCTATCAGTATCAGCAACCCATGCATTGGTAAGTGGTGAGCACCAGATAATGGTAGCTAGCAAGCTATGGTTTAAACTGACAGATGCTATGCAGTGTAATAAAGTTGTTAGATAGCTATGTTAGCTACCGTTAACTACTTTATTTCAGTGGGACATGTTTTAGCCAACGTTTTTAACTACTAACTTTAACTACTAAATTTCAGTGAGGAATGTTTTAGCTAACATTAGCTAGGCTAGCTAATTTCAACTATTTTATTTCAGTGGGGAATGTTTTAGCTAACGTTAAATATGTTAGCTAATGTTAATTACTACATTTCAGTGGGGAATGTTTTAGCTAACGGTAGCTAAAGGTAGCTTTAAGCCCAGAGCGAACAAAAGCCAGCTAAATCTTATAAGATGTGCACAAGGCAGGAGGCATCATTTTGTAGAAAAAGCTTTTGGACTCACACACACACACACACACACCCCAAACACAGAGGCTACTCTCACCCATGCCTACCATATATTGTAATGAAAGCAATGCAAGCCTTTTAAGGTAAGGTAACTTAGCTAGCGTTAGGTTAGCTAGCTAGATCTTTGAAACGCAGCCTACATAAGATCACAAATGGGAGCTAAATAAATATGGTTTTGATAATTGGATGGAGGATTGCAGAGCATGTGCACAGCACAACAGAGCAGTCTGTGAAGTCATGTAGAGTACAATAAATATATTCTCTGGTGCTCACCACTTAGTATGTGGTGCTCACCACTTAAAACTGTAGTGCTCACCACTTAGTATATGGTGCTTACCTCTTAGTATGTTATGCTCACCACTTTTTTATAATTGAAAATAAATAAAAAAAATATATATAAAAAAAGAGATAAAGGTATAGACATGCACAAAATAGAAAACGTCTGAAAAAACCCTAAACAAGATCTTTATTTAACCTCAGCAAAAGCTTCCTAAAAATTGATTCAGTTGTACAATGGTACTGTAACTGCTATCTGAAAAAGCCCATGTGTCGTTTTTCCAGACAAATATGGAGACTTTTAGGGGTTGAATACTTTTTCCAAGATACTGTTTGTACAAATCCATATTGTAAGTAAAAAAGTAGCTAGTTCATCTCAGCAAGACGTATTGTTTTGGATTATTATGTCAGATATTAGAACTCTATTTTGATCACCACTGTATTTAACCTAGACCGTCAATATTGTGATATTAATTCTTTCTTTTTTTACTGAAGATGTGGACGAATGTTCTTGGGTTCCTGAAGTGTGTGGTCCAAATGCAAACTGCAGTAATTCTAATGGAAGCTACAGCTGCACATGTCTGAATGGATATAATGTGACCAACTCAAACCAGTCTATCAGTATCAGCAACCCATGCACAGGTACTCTTAACAATCAGTATGCACTTGTACAAATTCCCAGTCTTACACTCCCCTTCAGAGGCTACTCTCACCCATGCCTACCATATATTGTACTGAAAGCAATGCAAGCCTTTTAAGGTAAGGTAACTTAGCTAGCGTTAGGTTAGCTAGCTAGATCTTTGAAACGCAGCCTACATGAGATCACAAATAGCAGCTAAATAATTATGGTTTTGATAATTGGATGGAGGATTGCAGAGCATGTGCACAGCACAACGTAGCAGTCTGTGAAGTCATGTAGAGTGCAGTAAATATACTATCTGGTGCTCACCACTTAGTATGTGGTGCTCACCACTTAAAATTTTAGTGCTCACCACTTAAAGTGTGGTGATCACCACTTAGTATATGGTGCTCACCACCATGTATCTGGTGCTCACCACTTAGTATTTAGTGCTCACCACTTTTTCAATGTAAAAAAAAATACACCATGTCCCTTCAGGTGCTCCGTGAGTTATAGACATGCCCAAGAAAGAAAGCGGCTAAAAAAATCTAAACTAGATCATTATTTAACCTCGGCAAGAGCCTTCTGAACATTTGCTTGAGTGATACAATGGTATTGTAACTGCTATCTGAAAAGCCTATGTGTCATTGTGACTTATTGTTTTATATAATTATGTCAGAGGTTACAATTCTGTTTTACTCTGCACTGTATTTGAGCAACACCATCAACGTTATGATATTGATTCTTTCTATTTTTAATGAAGATGTGGACGAATGTTCTTGGATTCCTGAAGTATGTGGTCCAAATGCAAACTGCAGTAATTCTAATGGAAGCTACAGCTGCACATGTCTGAATGGATATAATGTGACCAACTCAAACCAGTCTATCAGTATCAGCAACCCATGCACAGGTACATTTAACAATCAGTATGCACTTGTACAAATTCCCAGTCTCACACCCCCTCAGACTGCATATTGCCACAATGCATTTATAAGAAATTTATTTTGTTAAAATAAGTAACACAGATCCACTTAACTTAGCCATCTAGATCTACTACTGCAAAAATAATACTGAATTGACAGTGTTTAAATGTTTATTTTGTTTTTATTGTTTAATAAAGATGTGGACGAGTGTTCTTGGGTTCCTGAAGTGTGTGGTCCAAATGCAAACTGCAGTAATTCTAATGGAAGCTACAGCTGCACATGTCTGAATGGATATAATGTGACCAACTCAAACCAGTCTATCAGTATCAGCAACCCATGCATTGGTAAGTGGTGATCAACAGATATTAAGTGGTAAGCACTAGATAGTTAGTGGTGAGCACCAGATAGTAAGTGGTGAGCACCACATACTAGATGTTAAGCACCAGATAATGGTAGCTAGCAAGCTATAGTTTAAACTGACAGATGCTATGCAGTGTAATAAAGTTGTTAGATAGCTATGTTAGCTACCGCTAACTACTTTATTTCAGTGGGACATGTTTTAGCCAACGTTTTTAACTACTAATTTTAACTACTTTATTTCAGTGGGGAATGTTTTAGCTAGCATTAGCTAGGCTAGCTAATTTAACTACTTTATTTCAGCGGGGAATGTTTTAGCTAGCGTTAAATATGTTAGCTAATGTTAATTACTACATTTCAGTGGGGAATGTTTTAGCTAACGTTAAATATGTTAGCTAATGTTAATTACTACATTTCAGTGGGGAATGTTTTAGCTAACGGTAGCTAAAGGTAACTTTAAGCCCAGAGCGAACAAAAGCCAGCTAAATCTTATAAGATGTGCACAAGGCAGGAGGCATCATTTTGTAGAAAAAGCTTTTGGACTCACACACACACACACACACACCCCAAACACAGAGGCTACTCTCACCCATGCCTACCATATATTGTAATGAAAGCAATGCAAGCCTTTTAAGGTAAGGTAACTTAGCTAGCGTTAGGTTAGCTAGCTAGATCTTTGAAACGCAGCCTACATAAGATCACAAATGGGAGCTAAATAAATATGGTTTTGATAATTGGATGGAGGATTGCAGAGCATGTGCACAGCACAATAGAGCAGTCTGTGAAGTCATGTAGAGTACAAAAAATATACTCTCTGGTGCTCACCACTTAGTATGTAGTGCCTACCACTTCATATATGGTGATTACCACTTAGTATATGGTGCTTACCACCATGTATCTGGCGCTTACCACTTAGTATTTGGTGCTCACCACTTAGTATGTTATGCTCACCACTTTTTCAACATGAAAAATACACCATGTCCCTTTAGGTGCTCCGTGAGTTATAGACATGCCCAAGAAAGAAAGCGGCTAAAAAAATGTAAACAAGATCATTATTTAACCTCGGCAAGAGCCTTCTGAACATTTGCTTGAGTGATACAATGGTATTGTAACTGCTATCTGAAAAGCCTATGTGTCATTGTGACTTATTGTTTTATATTATTATGTCAGAGGTTACAATTCTGTTTTACTCTGCACTGTATTTGAGCAACACCATCAACATTATGATAGTAATCCTTTCTATTTTTAATGAAGATGTGGACGAGTGTTCTTGGGTTCCTGAAGTGTGTGGTCCAAATGCAAACTGCAGTAATTCTAATGGAAGCTACAGCTGCACATGTCTGAATGGATATAATGTGACCAACTCAAACCAGTCTATCAGTATCAGCAACCCATGCACAGGTATGCTTTACAATCGATGAGTATTGCAACAAATCTTTCAATTTAAGACATTTAAGAATAATATTTGTGCAGTAAGTCTTACTGAACCAAAAATAAATCTAGATATTTGCCACTGTTTGTGTGAGTGATACCATAAAGAAATGAGTCCAATAATAGATTTTGCAAATTTTATTTAAAATAATCTTCCTGGCGGAAAGGGAGTTTGTGGGATGCAAAGAAAGACAAGAAATTACCTAAAAAGTGAGCTCCATGGTTAAAGACTAAGCAAAGATTAAACCCTAAAATGTTAGCTTTCTGCTTGGTCAAAAAGTAAAAACCATTCGAACTTCCACATAAGATCATCTTGGGTTTTATTCAAAATTTGTACTCTCAGCCTATCACATTCTACCAATCACAGACCAGCAGTGTCATCATTGTCTGTTGATATGACTTAGAACATTCATCTCACATGTTCAATCATCTCTGCTTAGTCCTATGAGTTACACTCGCAAGTTGGACCACATAGTATGTTCTTTTCAAAGACACAATAACAGTTTACCAGTGAATTAGGAAAAGATTTAACGTCATTTTACAGCACCAAAATGATGTGTCTTTTTTATTTACATTTTTTTTCGCAATGTTTGTCTTTTATTCATATGAAGATGTGGACGAATGTTCTTGGGTTCCTGAAGTGTGTGGTCCAAATGCAAACTGCAGTAATTCTAATGGAAGCTACAGCTGCACATGTCTGAATGGATATAATGTGACCAACTCAAACCAGTCTATCAGTATCAGCAACCCATGCACAGGTACTCTTAACAATCAGTATGCACCTATACAAGTTTCCAGTCTCACACCCCCTCAGACTGCATATTGCCACAATGCATTTATAAGAAATTTATTTTGTTAAAATAAGTAACACAGATCCATATAGCTTAGCCATCTAAATCTACTACTGCAAAATAATACTGAATTGACAGTGTTTAAATGTTTGTTTTGTTTTTATTGTTTAATAAAGATGTGGACGAGTGTTCTTGGGTTCCTGAAGTGTGTGGTCCAAATGCAAACTGCAGTAATTCTAATGGAAGCTACAGCTGCACATGTCTGAATGGATATAATGTGACCAACTCAAACCAGTCTATCAGTATCAGCAACCCATGCACAGGTACACTTAACAATATTTTACCATCAACTAATATGGCAACAAAACTTTCAACAATCTTAGAAATGAATCAATGTGTATGGATGTACATATTGTGGACTGTATAGGCACTGGGTTCAAAACTAGTGTCATTCACTCTGGGCTGCAAGTAAAAGCACATGAGGGAGGCAAGAATTTGTCTCCCTTTACTTCGCTGGTAATTCAGAGCAGTTACAGCACATAAACTTCAGTTGGTGTAAGTGTGTGGCTGTAAATTAAAAAAAAAACATTCACTATCACATTACAATGATGCTAAGCACTAAGCGCTCACAGCCACCTTCTAAACAACATTTTATGCAGAAATTCACAACAAAAAACCTTCAACTCTACCTTAATATCATCTACTAAGCGTCATTCAGGAACATATTTCAATTAATTACTTATATAACTGGCATTCATTCACACAACACAACACCTCTCATACTGGGATAGTGCAACTCTCATTTGGGCCCTGAAGGCAACGGGTGCAGCTTGCGCATTGGACCAGCCCATTGACCTCCTCTCAGGCACACAGCCTGGGATGCAAATAAAGCCAGTAAATTACCCAAAAATGTGAGCTCCATGGATAAGCAAAGAATTAAATTATGGAATGTTTGCCTTCTGCCTTCTGTAAAAATCATCTAAACTTCCACGAGATCATCTTCGGTTTTATCCAAGGTTTGGACTCTCAGCCTATTACATTCTACCAATCACAGACCAGCAGTAATGTTATTGTCTGTTGATATGACTTAGAACATTCATCTCACATGTTCAATTATCTCTGCTTTGTCACTCACAAGTTGTACAACACACTATGTCATTTTCAAAGACACAATAACAGTCTTACAACTGGATCAAGAAAATATGTAATGTTATTTTACAGCATAGACAATGTTTTGAAGTGTCTTTATTAATTTTTCCTCTAATTTATAATTTTCTTCAATTCATTTGAAGATGTGAATGAATGTACTGAGACTCCTGAAGTGTGTGGTCCAAATGCAAACTGCAGTAATTCTAATGGAAGCTACAGCTGCACATGCCTGAATGGATATAATGTGACCAACTCAAACCAGTCTATCAGTATCAGCAACCCATGTACAGGTACATTTGACAGTCAGTATGCACTTGTAAAAGTTCCCAGTCTCACACCCCTTCAGACTGCATATTGCCACAATGCATTTATAAGAAATTTATTTTGTTAAAATAAGTAACAATGATCCAGCTTAGCTTAGCCATCTAGATCTACTACTGCAAAAATAATATTTAATTGACAGTGTTTAAATGTTCGTTTTGTTTTTGATTTTTAATGTAGATGTGGACGAGTGTTCTTGGGTTCCTGGAGTGTGTGGTCCAAATGCAAACTGCAGTAATTCTAATGGGAGCCACAGCTGCACATGTCTGAATGGATATAATGTGACCAACTTAAACCAGTCTATCAGTATCAGCAACCCATGCATTGGTAAGTTTTGGGCTCAAGAATTAAATAAAAAATCTCTTCATCTTGGGATTCATCCAAAATTTGTACTCTCAGCCTATCACATTCTACCAATCACAGACCAGCAGTGTCATCATTGTCTGTTGATGACACTCTGCTTAGTCCTATGAGTTACACTCGCAAGTTGGACCACATAGTATGTTCTTTTCAAAGACACAATAACAGTTTACCAGTGAATTAGGAAAAGATTTAACGTCATTTTACAGCACCAAAATGATGTGTCTTTTTTATTTACATTTTTTTTCGCAATGTTTGTCTTTTATTCATATGAAGATGTGGACGAGTGTTCTTGGGTTCCTGAAGTGTGTGGTCCAAATGCAAACTGCAGTAATTCTAATGGAAGCTACAGCTGCACATGTCTGAATGGATATAATGTGACCAACTCAAACCAGTCTATCAGTATCAGCAACCCATGCACAGGTACTCTTAACAATCAGTATGCACTTGTACAAATTCACAGTCTTACACTCCCCTTCAGAGGCTACTTTCACCCATGCCTACCATATATTGTACTGAAAGCAATGCAAGCCTTTTAAGGTAAGGTAACTTAGCTAGCGTTAGGTTAGCTAGCTAGATCTTTGAAACGCAGCCTACATGAGATCACAAATAGCAGCTAAATAATTATGGTTTTGATAATTGGATGGAGGATTGCAGAGCATGTGCACAGCACAACGTAGCAGTCTGTGAAGTCATGTAGAGTGCAGTAAATATACTATCTGGTGCTCACCACTTAGTATGTGGTGCTCACCACTTAAAATTTTAGTGCTCACCACTTAAAGTGTGGTGATCACCACTTAGTATATGGTGCTCACCTCCATGTATCTGGTGCTCACCACTTAGTATTTAGTGCTCACCACTTTTTCAATGTAAAAAAAAATACACCATGTCCCTTCAGGTGCTCCGTGAGTTATAGACATGCCCAAGAAAGAAAGCGGCTAAAAAAATCTAAACTAGATCATTATTTAACCTCGGCAAGAGCCTTCTGAACATTTGCTTGAGTGATACAATGGTATTGTAACTGCTATCTGAAAAGCCTATGTGTCATTGTGACTTATTGTTTTATATAATTATGTCAGAGGTTACAATTCTGTTTTACTCTGCACTGTATTTGAGCAACACCATCAACGTTATGATATTGATTCTTTCTATTTTTAATGAAGATGTGGACGAATGTTCTTGGGTTCCTGAAGTGTGTGGTCCAAATGCAAACTGCAGTAACTCTAATGGAAGCTACAGCTGCACATGTCTGAATGGATATAATGTGACCAACTCAAACCAGTCTATCAGTATCAGCAACCCATGCACAGGTACATTTAACAATCAGTATGCACCTATACAAGTTTCCAGTCTCACACCCCCTTAGACTGCATATTGCCACAATGCATTTATAAGAAATTTATTTTGTTAAAATAAGTAACAAGGATCCACTTAGCTTAGCCATCTAAATCTACTACTGCAAAATAATATTGAATTGATAGTGTTTAAATGTTTGTTTTGTTTTTTTTTTTTTTAATGAAGATGTGGACGAGTGTTCTTGGGTTCCTGAAGTATGTGGTCCAAATGCAAACTGCAGTAATTCTAATGGAAGCTACATCTGCACATGTCTGAATGGATATAATGTGACCAACTCAAACCAGTCTATCAGTATCAGCAACCCATGCATTGGTAAGTGGTGATCACCAGATATTAAGTGGTAAGCACTAGATAGTTAGTGGTGAGCACCAGATAGTAAGTGGTGAGCACCACATACTAGGTGTTGAGCACCACATATTAAGTGGTGAGCACCAGATAATGGTAGCTAGCAAGCTATAGTTTAAACTGACAGATGCTATGCAGTGTAATAAAGTTGTTAGATAGCTATGTTAGCTACCGCTAACTACTTTATTTCAGTGGGACATGCTTTAGCCAACGTCAACTAGGTTAGCTAATGTAAATTACTAAATTTCAGTGAGGAATGTTTTAGCTAACGTTAAATATGTTAGCTAATGTTAATTACTACATTTCAGTGGGGAATGTTTTAGATAATGTTAGCTAGGCTAGTGTTGTAAAAAGAAAATGAAGGGTGGGTTACCCCCACCCCTCATCCGGGGTACAACTCCCCATCACAGCTGCACATGTCTGAATGGATATAATGTGACCAACTCAAACCAGTCTATCAGTATCAGCAACCCATGTACAGGTACACTTAACAATCAGTACTTTTCTCATTGATGAGTATAGCAAACTGCCTTTAAATTAAAAATGTAATAATGAGATAAGTTATGTATGTTATGTAAACAAGTTAAGAAACAAAAGTGTGTATAGAAGTTATGATCATATTACAATTTGGATACACCTACGGGTGCTACTTGGACATCAGTAAAAAACCCAGGGTCATAGGATGTTTTGTGTCTTTAATCTTCATACACCCTCACCTGGGCAACCCAGCCAGGGATGATCCGTCCCTGGCTTGTGTCCAAGTGGTGTGTTGCTCCAAAGATCCCCCCTATGGATCCACAGCCACTGCAAGGCCCTTTCTGCGGCTTCTAAGATGTTTCTGATGGCTCTCTTCAATCTAGTGTAACAACTTGTTTGATGCACTCTGATGTACCATGTCTAATTGGAGAGAATTGGTTGTGATGTTGGTTGGGAGCTGTCTTCCGAGGTCAATTTGAAGCTGCCAGTTACGTGTGATTGTGAGAAGCTCCCCTGTAGAGTTTGGCTGGTGGTGATATGCTTTCTGCCCCACTATAATGAAGGTAATTAAGGTAAGCTCTTAACACTTGGTCTGGGCACCAGTGATACCGGCCCTCTCCTAGTGCTTTTGAGCAGCTACTCAAGATGTGCCCCCATTCTGGCATAGCCTACAGAGTGACCGCCAGTTCCCAGATGTGCAGGTTTGCTGCAGCATTCTTCCTCCAACTCTGCTTGTATCTCATCTTGGTTTATTGGCAGCTTTTACTTTCCACAGAGCCCGTTCGTAATGCTTTACCAGAAAGGAACCAATACCTGCATGCCCTGTTGACACAGAGCCCACCAACAATTTATGTCTCACTTATGTCCACTTATGTCCACTTCACGTGGATCCCTGCTACTGCGACTTTTGTGTCTCTGGAGACCTTGTATGTTAACACCTCTCTGGAAGGGGGATTTTAAACTCCTCTGTTAGCCCACTAAAAGGAAGGTGCAGCTTGGTGGAATGGCTATACAGGGCGATATTGCTTAGAGACTGAGGAAGCCCAGGCCTTCTCCAAAGAAACTGGCTGATGGACTTCTCTAGGGCTTCTATCATTGTAATTTGTAAATTCTAGACTAATAGGGGCCAGTGAATTCTTGGGAGGTCTCTGCTGGTAGATCCATGCTTGTATTTTCCAGAGAGGCCAGACTTGTCGATTGCTGTAAGCCCTTTGTTGCATGTTGAATGGCAGCTGAATGGCAGCTGAGTCCTTCAGGGACCTATCAAAAATGTTGCCCAGGCTCTTGCCCAGTTTTCTCGGTCACTTAAGGAATCATGGTCTCTCCCAAGGTAAAGCAGCGCACAATTGGTTGGTCACTTTACCTTTCCTCGGGACCAGAGATCTGGACTTATTGGGCTTAAAGCTCATTGTTGCCCAGGAGCCTTTCAAGCCCTCAAAGGAGCCACCTGTACCCTGGAACAAATGTTGTCATCACTGTTAGGTCATCCATAAAGGCTCTTATGGGTGGCAGCCTGTCTTATTTATTGACTTGGGCCCTCTGCATTCTATGTCGGATGATTTAACAATTTAGTTCATGGCCAGTGAGAAGAGGGTTACAGATATGGTATGCCAGGGAGATATTATTTGGCCGGTAGAGACTCTTGCGCTGAAGTTGTTGTAATAGTCCATAATGGTGTTACAAAATTTGTCTGGAATGTGATGTCTTCCCAGTGCTGATTTAACAAGCTTGTGTGAAATAGATTCATAGTCATTAGCCAAGTTGAGCCAAAGAGCTACCAAGTCTCTTTTGCTCTTCCATGCCTCCTGGATCAGCTACATCACCATGCCCATGTTGTTCAGACATCCTGGGACTCCTTCCTTCTAGACTAAGGTGTCTATATAGGTGTTCTTCAAGAAGAAGTCTTTCAAACATTGGGACAAGATCTTGAAACAGATCTTGCTCTTGGCATTGAGCAGCTAGATGATAAGAAACTATTCAATATTCTGAGAGCCCTTCTCCACCCTCAAGATCCTCAAAAGATGCCTGAGGGGCCATGGGCACTGTTAGTAGACTTTATATGGGACACTGGTGGGGCTGGGAGCAGGGCTGGATCTTGCAGCTCTGACTACTTCTTCCACCTCCGTTAAGGTGGGTCCTTTAGGGTACAAGGTCCAAGGTCTCTCATAGTGTCACTGAAGGTTACATGTAGATGCTGGTCAATCTCCTCTTCTGGGCAAGTAAGGTGGCCTGTTCGCTTCTGGCCCAGTAGTTTTTTGGTAAGATCAAAGCGATTACCAATGAGCACTGCTTTTCTGGGCCCTTTCTTTACTCTTCCTTTGGTGCCATTCTGCCCTCCTCAATGTGATTCTCTTTCCTACAATGCATAAGTGATCAGACAGGGAAGTTCTTTCATCATCCTTAGCCTTCTTGAACTGACGTCTCAGGGATTTAAGCTCTTGTCTCAGCTGGATAATCTTGGTTTCTTGCTGATTGAGCTTCAATTGATTGCTTTTTCTTTGTCTTTCCTTGATGCCAAACTTCTTTATTCCCATGTTCATAATAATGGCACACATGGACTGGAGTTTCTGGTCAACACTGTCTTTGGAAATTCTAGGCACATATCTACATCCTAATCCAGCTTTAGCCACTCCTTGTTGTTCGTGGCAGGCCACTTAACCCTACGTTGTATTGACTTCCTGCTTGTAGGGGGGCCTTGAGATGCTTGGAGGTTCCGGGTACTATGGGGAGATTCCAGACCTGGCTTCTCCTTCATCTCACTAGGTTCTGCAGTCAGCATGGCAAAAACTCTCACATCAGCTGCCAATCGTTGATTTATTTGGTCCCTCTTAGGGCAGACCATCTTTGCATGGTGGATCTTCAGGCCCCTTAGGTTTCTGCAGACTTTGCCGCAGATACAGACTGCGCTCATATTCCTTTGTCTATTTGTAGCAAATAACATAAAATCCAGTTATAAAAAGAACCATCCTTTAAATGTGGGCTTTAAAATAAATTGCTTATTAGAAAAAAAAAATAAAAGGTTCTTTCTTTGTCCATTGTTTTTTTTTCCTTTAATGAACTTGTATCAACGGTTCAGGCTGGTGGTGGTGGTGGTGCAATGGTGTGGGGGATACTTTCCTGGCACCTGAGTATTGTTGCTACCTGAGTATTGTTGCTCACCATGTCCATGTGGGGAAAAAAGGTTGAAAACTTCAAGGTTGCTGAATACTTTTGCAAGGCACTGTATTTCAGGTACCCTTTGCTTTGTTATCCCAGCTGCACACAGACCACAGATATGTAAATATGAATCCTTATTTTTTAGTTAAAATTCCCATCCCTAATAAGCTAAACTAGTGGTTGTAATAAATTACTGGTAGTGATAAATGACCTGGTTAAAGTAACTAGTTCACCTATTCAGGAGAAAAGTAGCAGCCTGGTGTCTTGTTGTATTTGTGAGCTCTTAGTGTTCTCTATCTGTTGAACTCACTGCAAATATTTACTCTTGTTTTATACAGTCACTTGTCACTGGGTTTTTGGATAAATGCTGAGGCTTTTTAGGCTGTGTAGCAGCTAATCTTTGCTTGCTAGCTTTCATGGCTCCAGCACCACTGTTGTGTTTTTAAATCTGGCAACCTCAAGGGTGGAATTAGTGTTTGGAAAATAAGCAGCAGACAGAGTCAGAGGCCAAAACCAACACAGATTTCCATGACTTACCACACCGTTGTAGTAGAAAAACTCTGGTTTAGTTCTGCTGACAAGAGCTAAAAGTGCTTGAATGTAAAGATGCTTTACATCATACAACATCACATAAAATAAAAAAGGTACCATGGATGACCCTATAAAAAAGCAGAACAATTGTTGGAAAATCCTTAACAGGTAGTGTCCTATCAAATAAAAAATCATGCTACTGGGAGCTTGGTCTTTAGTCCACCAATTTCTGGGACATGTAAGCACCTGATTTAAACCACAAACACTAACATCAGGTAAATTACACCCAAAAATATGTTGGTCTCTATCACTACCGATGGATAAAAATCACCTGAACAAAAGCATGTCTCTTGAAAAACACATAGATGGGAGAGGGAATCAACCGTAACATTAATGGCATCAATGAGCCCTGAAGCTCCCTTAAGTCCCATGCAGCGCAGACAGCAGCGACACCATGAAAAACACCTGAAAAACTGTGTGGGTGAAAATCACCCAGCGATAACATTCTAGGGTTAAACCCCAGATGTGCAGCTCTAACTCATCCACGTCCTCCACCAAAGTGCCAACTAGCATACACAAAAACCACTGTCGGTTAAAAAAAAAGGCACACTGCACTAGTGAAAACTCAGCAGTAACAATTGCATAACAAGTACTCACCTTATTTCACTTTAATTTAGAAACTACTTTGCTGCTAACATTTGATGAGCCTGACAATCAAAGTTATCTTTTGAACTAGACCTCCCAGAGAATGGATTGAAATATATACTGTTTATTAGAAAGTGTTTAAAATCCTCTTTCTTTTTTTAATGAAGATGTGGACGAATGTTCTTGGGTTCCTGAAGTGTGTGGTCCAAATGCAAACTGCAGTAATTCTAATGGAAGCTACAGCTGCACATGTCGGAATGGATATAATGTGACCAAATCAAACCAGTCTATCAGAATCAGCAACCCATGCACAGGTACATTTTACAGTCAGTATTTTGACCATTGATGAATTCGGAAGCAAACTGCCTTTAACAATAAAACTTCTAATAAAGAGATAAGTTACGTAGTGTTATGTAAAACAAGTTAAGAGAGAAAAGTGTATATATATATATATATATATATGTATATATATATATATATATATATATATATATATATATATATATATATATATATATATATATATATATATACATATATATATATATATATATATATATATATGTATATATATATATATATATTCTGATCATATTAAATGTTAGCGTGAGTAGTGAGTTTCTGGTATATTGATCACTGAACCAGTAAAAATAATCTTTGTGCAGTAAGTCTTTCTCAACCCATTTAATCCTTATTTCTCTATGAAGTCTCTAAATGTTTTCCACTTTCTGTGTGAGAATGGACTATCTTTCCCTTTTTTCAGATAATCATATTGTTGCAAATAACATGTTATCACAAAATCCAGTGTCTTACAATCAGGGCCATCACTGAACAAATGTAATTTGTTTATTAAACAGTGATTAAAAGTTTCCTTCTTTATTTCTTTTTTCTTTTTATTTTATTAAGATGTGGACGAGTGTTCTTGGGTTCCTGAAGTGTGTGGTCCAAATGCAAACTGCAGTAATTCTAATGGAAGCTACAGCTGCACATGTCTAAGTGGATATAATGTGACCAACTCAAACCAGTCTATCAGTATCAGCAACCCATGCACAGGTACTCTTAACTATCAGTGTTTTATCAGTGCTTTAACTGTTTTTGAGTGATGGCATTCAGTGCAAGTCTACAGATATTAATGTTTTAATGATTCATTTGTTTATTATAAGCATATTCTTTATTTAAAGATCTTGTTCTCTGAAACAACAAATGTTTATAATGAATCCTGTGTTTTATAATTAAGACATTTGTAAAATATA
Organism: Astyanax mexicanus; assembly: GCF_023375975.1. NCBI lineage: Eukaryota > Metazoa > Chordata > Actinopteri > Characiformes > Acestrorhamphidae > Astyanax > Astyanax mexicanus. The sequence goes on from NC_064408.1 coordinate 59,348,020, forward strand.
AATATGTAATGCTTGCCCTACGATGGATTGTTGTGGTCCAGGGTGTATACTGCTTTCTACTCAATGCTTGCTGGGATAGGCTCCAGCCACCCTCAGAGATGTTGAGATGTTCTGCGATCCAAATCTTAGTCTACATTTGCAGTTCCAGAACATAACACTCAATCTTTTCTGTTCCCCTCAGTGGTTAAATGCATGGCATAGTGACTTCTGAAACTCACTATATAACTATGAAAGTGTAGAAACTCAAAGACACTCAGACCACAGACAAAAAGTGTCTCAAAATGGCAATTACTACAGATTAAAAGTTTACTATAGTTGAAACAGGTATACAATTAATAAAACAACATTCCTAAATGAATCCTAGGAGTAAGCAAATAGTCAACAGATCAAACAAACGAGATAAAACAATTCGCATAGTACATTTGAATTAGATGGCTACATGCAGAACGTGGGCAGGCTGATATTGACAGAAAAAAATGGAAGACTATGTCCTTGTGGGTACAGATTTAGTATTCTGGTGGTTTTCACGAGGTATAAGTCTGTGCACTACTGCATGTGCATGTATGCATAACAAGCAGGGTGTATGTGCATTTTGCATGAAATTTACTGCCAAAATTCCAATGAAAGTCTTACTGTTGATATCTGACAGCCTGCAGACAGTGGTTCACCTGTGACAAGATAGCAATTCACCAGACATTTACCTGAACACACTTTATTTGGGACCACCACGCCTATCAGTGTAGATATCATCCCAAGTGCCTTTACTAATTAAACAATGCAGGAACAAGGTGTGAAAATAGAATGTTGTCAGGGTATAAGGCAGCAAAGAGCATCACAACGCTTTTTTCCCATGGTGTAAGAAGGGCCCTAGAAGCTAAGAAGCTAAGCTTCTTTCTTTTTTTTTATTTGAAGATGTGGACGAGTGTTCTTGGGTTCCTGAAGTGTGTGGTCCAAATGCAAACTGCAGTAATTCTAATGGAAGCTACAGCTGCACATGTCTGAATGGATATAATGTGACCAACTCAAACCAGTCTATCAGTATCAGCAACCCATGTACAGGTACTCTTAACAATCAGTGCTTTAACTTAATTTTTTGAGTGATGGCATTCAGTGCAGGTCTGCAAATATTAATATTATAATAATCCATTTGTTTATTATAAGTATATTTGTTATTTTAAAATACTGTTTACAAGTGCCTTTACTAATTAAACAACGCAGGCAAAGGTGTGAAAATAGAATGTTGTCGGGGTATAAGACAGCAAAGAGCATCACAGTGTTTTTCACACGGTTTAAGATAGGGCCCTTATATGGCTTGTTTCAGATTGTCATATTGTAGTAAATAACATGATATTGTAAAATCCAGTGTCTCACAATCAGGGTCATCATTTAAACTAGAGCTCCCCGAGAATATATTGAAATCGATACTTTTTAATAGACAGTGTTTAAATTATTTATTTCTTCCTTAATGAAGATGTGGACGAATGTTCTTGGGTTCCTGAAGTGTGTGGTCCAAAGGCAAACTGCAGTAATTCTAATGGAAGCTACAGCTGCACATGTCTGAATGGATATACTGTGACCCACTCAAACCAGTCTATCAGTATCAGCAACCCATGCACAGGTACTTTTAACAATCAGTGCTTTATCATTGATGAATTCGGCAACAAACTGCCTTTAACAGTAAAACTTTCAATAATGAGATATAGATGATATAGATGATATAGTAGTAAATAACATATTATTATGAATTATTACAACCAGGGACATTTTTTGAATATGAACTGAAAAATAAACTGTTGCTTATTTGACAGTGATTAAAAGTTTTCATCTTAATTTCTTTCCCATTTTTTTAATAAAGATGTGAATGAATGTATTAAGACTCCTGAAGTGTGTGGTCCAAATGCAAACTGCAGTAACTCTAATGGAAGCTACAGCTGCACATGTCTGAATGGATATAATGTGACCAACTCAAACCAGTCTATCAGTATCAGCAACCCATGCACAGGTACTCTTAACAATCAGTATGCACCTATACAAGTTCCCAGTCTCACACCCCCTTAGCCCAAATATTGCCACAATGCATTTATAAGAAATGTATTTTGTTAAAATAAGTAACAATGATCCACTTAGCTTAGCCATCTAGATCTACTACTGCAAAATAAAATTTAATTGTCAGTGTTTAAATGTTTTTTTTGTTTTTTGATTTTTAATCAAGATGTGGACGAGTGTTCTTGGGTTCCTGAAGTGTGTGGTCCAAATGCAAACTGCAGTAATTCTAATGGAAGCTACATCTGCACATGTCTGAATGGATATAATGTGACCAACTCAAACCAGTCTATCAGTATCAGCAACCCATGCATTGGTAAGTTTTTTAGGCTCAAGAATTTAATAAAAATTCTCTTTATGAAATATTTGAATCAATTAGAATGTTTTATATACATTATTTGTCAACAGACACCATGTGTCCCCAGTCACACACAATATTGTAAACCAGTAAATGAAGATGCGAGCTAGTTGGGCACAACAGTAGTGTAGCATCATTGACAATAAAGTCCAAATAAGATTTGCAAATAAGAGATAAAGTTATAGACATGACCAAGAAAGAAAATGACTGAATAAATTTCTAAACTAGATCATTATTTAACTTCAGCAAGAGCCTTCTGAACATTTGCTTGAGTGATACAATGGTATTGTAACTGCTATCTGAAAAGCCTATGTGTCATTGTGACTTATTGTTTTATATTATTATGTCAGATGTTACAATTCTGTTTTACTCTCCACTGTATTTGAGCAACACCATCAACGTTATGATATTGATTCTTTCTATTTTTAATGAAGATGTGGACGAATGTTCTTGGATTCCTGAAGTATGTGGTCCAAATGCAAACTGCAGTAATTCTAATGGAAGCTACAGCTGCACATGTCTGAATGGATATAATGTGACCAACTCAAACCAGTCTATCAGTATCAGCAACCCATGCACAGGTACTCTTAGCAATGAGTATGCACTTGTACACGTTCCCAGTCTCACACCCCCTTAGCCCAAATATTGCCACAATGCATTTATAAGAAATGTATTTTGTTAAAATAAGTAACAATGATCCACTTAGCTTAGCCATCTAGATCTACTACTTCAAAATAATATTGAATTGTCAGTGTTTAAATGTTTTTTTTGTTTTTTGATTTGTAATGAAGATGTGGACGAATGTTCTTGGGTTCCTGAAGTGTGTGGTCCAAATGCAAACTGCAGTAATTTTAATGGAAGCTACAGCTGCACATGTCTGAATGGATATAATGTGACCAACTCAAACCAGTCTATCAGTATCAGCAACCCATGCACAGGTACTCTTAACAATCAGTGCTTTATCATTGATGAATTCGGCAACAAACTGCCTTTAACAGTAAAACTTTCAATAATGAGATATAGATGATATAGATGATATAGTAGTAAATAACATATTATTATGAATTATTACAACCAGGGACATTTTTTGAATATGAACTGAAAAATAAACTGTTGCTTATTTGACAGTGACTAAAAGTTTTCATCTTAATTTCTTTCCCATTTTTTTAATAAAGATGTGAATGAATGTATTAAGACTCCTGAAGTGTGTGGTCCAAATGCAAACTGCAGTAATTCTAATGGAAGCTACAGCTGCACATGTCTGAATGGATATAATGTGACCAACTCAAACCAGTCTATCAGTATCAGCAACCCATGCACAGGTACTCTTAACAATCAGTGCTTTTATCAGTGCTTATTTAAATGATGGCATTCAGTGCAAGTCTGCAAATATTAATATTTTAATAATCCATTTGTTTATTATAAAAAATCCTGTTCTCTAAAATAGGAAATGTTTATAATAAATCCTGTGTTTTATAATTTAGACCTAAAATTTAATTATATACTTTAATTTAATTTTTATTATTTGTTTTTTCTCTTTAATTAATTTGAAGATGTGGACGAATGTTCTTGGGTTCCTGAAGTGTGTGGTCCAAATGCAAACTGCAGTAATTCTAATGGAAGCTACAGCTGCACATGCCTGAAGGGATACACTGTGACCAATTCTATCAGCAACTCATGCACAGGTACGCTTAAATCAGGGCTTTTACCATTGATGAGAACAGCAACAAACTGCATTTGATAATAAAAGTTTAAGTCTACAATTCAACTGGATTAGCCAATCTTTTTGGGTGAAGCTACATATAGTCATGGCAGAAAGGTTTGATACAGCTGAACTGTTTCCAGAAAATGAAGTCTTTCGATCAGAAAAGGTGTGCTCTGACTGGCGGATTTGTATTTTAATGGCACTGCTACCTAGGTATGTCCAGTGCTTTTCAGCAAAGTGAACTAATTTCAATCTTTTCTGTTCCCCTCAGTGGTTAAAAGCATGGCATAGTGATATGTGAAACTCACAATATTAATTAGGTGGCTACATGTATAACGTGGGCAGGCTGATAATGACAGACAAAAATGGAAGACTATGTCCTTGTGGTTATGTATTTTGTATTCTGGAGGTATAGGTCTGTGCACTACTGCATGTGCATGTTTGCATAACAAGGGGGTGTATGTGCATTTTGCATGCAATTTACTGCCAAAATTTTAATGAAAGTCTGGCTGTTGATATCTGACAGATGCCTACAGACAGTGGCACACCTGTGTTTTTATTGCCAAGACCTTATTTGGGACCACCACATATGTTAAGAGAGAAAGGTGTATATAGAAGTTACGATCATATCAAATGTTAGATTGAGTATCTGGTATAATCACTGAACTAGTTAAGAATAACCAGAAAAGGATAATTTATCACTCTATAAAGTCATATTGTAGCTAATAACATGTTATAATGATGGTGTTTATTTTTTCTCTATTTTTTTTGTCTTTAAATAATTGGTAGATGTGAATGAATGTATTAAGACTCCAGGAGTGTGTGGTCCAAATGCAAACTGCAGTAATTCTAATGGAAGCTACAGCTGCACATGTCTGAATGGATATAATGTGACCAACTCAAACCAGTCTATCAGTATCAGCAACCCATGCACAGGTACTCTTAACAATCAGCGCATTAACTATTTTTAAATGATGGCATTCAGTGCAAATCTACAAATATTAATATTTTAAATATCCATTTGTTTATTCTAGGCATACAGTTTGTTTTAAAGAATTTTCTTCTCTGAAATAACAAATATAAAAAAGAAATCCTGTTTTTTAATCCAGACCTTTGTTTGACTTGAAAAACGTAAATAATATAACTATAATGCTTTTCAGTACACCATGTTTCATTGTGTTTTAACTTATTATTTAAAGATATGGACGAATGTACTGAGACTCCTGAAGTGTGTGGTCCAAATGCAAACTGCAGTAATTCTAATGGAAGCTACAGCTGCACATGTCTAAGTGGATATAATGTGACCAACTCAAACCAGTCTATCAGTATCAGCAACCCATGCACAGGTACTCTTAACAATCAGTGCTTTAACTGTTTTTGAGTGATGGCATCCAGTGAAAGTCTGCAAATATTAATATTTTAATGATCCATTTATTTATTATAAGTATATTCTTTATTTAAAAATTCTGTTCTCTGAAACAACAAATGTTTATAATGAATCCTATATTTTATAATTAAGACCTTTGTAAAATTTAAATTATATACTGTATTACTTTTAAATAGATAATGTATTCATGTGTTTTTTTTTTCTATTTTTTCTTTAATTAATTTGTAGATGTGAATGAATGTACTAAAAATTCTGTTCTCTGAAAAAAACTAATGTTTATAATTGTGGCATGGCTAGACGATTATTTTGTTTTGTAGGGTTCAGATAATGGTTATCGCCTGATTAATGTTCCATGTGTCAATAATAGGCCACTAATATAACGTTAGTGAGAGCGTAAATGCTTGGCGGGTCCTTAGTGGATTGGGACGCTGCCAATGTAAGTGGAATGCAGGTAAGAAATGGGTCTGGCGCAGAGGGGGAAGATAAAAGGGGACGCACCCAGGTGAGCTCAACTCCACTTTGGGTAAAAAAAAGATGGCGTCGTATTGTTTGGCGTGGCACTGTCGCTGCTGGAAGAACTCTACTCGCATATGTGTACTGTTGGGAGCCACTAGCCCGGAGGCAAGCTGAAGTGTGTGTGTGCGCGCGCGTGTGTTGCTGAATTATCCGCATAGGTTGGTATGCGTGGTGGCGATTAGCTGTGGTTGCTACCTGGGGCTGGCTTAACGTAGCCTGTATATCCATTGGTTACGGAGCCAGGGTGCTTCTACTGCCTTGATGCCAACAGTATTTGGTGTTTGAGTGGGACCGCAGTCTTGGTGCGTGCGGGCCACTGTTTTCTCCCTCCCTATAAACCATAGGTCGGCAATAGGCGGCCCGCGGGCCAGATGCGGCCCGCAAGCAAGAAACATCTGGCCCGTGAGGTTGAACTATAATGAAAAAAAAAATCGGACTGTCCGTCTCAAAAATGCTCTTTATTTAGAAACTTAATTTTCCAAAACAGAAAAATTTATTAAAGATTTTTTGATAGAGCCACGGGCTGTTAGATAACTGCTAGCTTCTTTATTCTGTTATTTTTATTTTTATTCGTTTGTTTTTTTTTAATTTAACAAACAGGTATATCATTAATAGCGCCCCCAATGGTCAGTCCACAGATTTCACATCAGCCCACTTGAATGTCTGCTTGTCATTTTAAGAGCGCCCTCCCGCATGCCCGCCAATCCGCCCGCCAATCCCCACCCAACACCACCTGTGTGTTGGGGTGGGAGAGACTGGGGGGAAGAAACTGCTGGAAAGCCTGGGGGGAGGTGTTGAGGAAACAGGGAGAGATGGCTGCAGTGTGGTAGAGAGTGTGGTAGAGAGTATGGGGGGGGGTGGACTGGTTAAACCGGTTGAAGAAGTTGTTCAACCTGTTTGCCTCCTCCATTGTTCCCCCTTCAACTCTGGTCTTTGAGTTGTGGCCTGTGATGGTTTTCACACCTTCCCAGACCTCCCTCATGTTGTTCTCCTTCAGCTTCTGCTCCACTTTTCTCCTGTAGCTGTCCTTAGCTTTCCTCACACAGCGTTTCACCTCCTGCTGTGCTGCTTTCATCTCCTCCCTGTTCTTGCTCCGAAATATGCTATATATATGTATATATATACATATATATATACATATATATATGTATATATATATGTATACATATATATACATATATATGTATACATATATATATATATATATATATATATATATATATATATATATATATATATATATGTATATATATATATATATATATATATATATATATATATATATATATATATATATATATATATATATATTTAGATTACCTATTTCTTCTCTGTATTAATACTCTGGTCAGATCTGGATGGTTGAAATTATTTTTATGTTGTTGTTGTAAAATATTGTAATAACATATCAGAGGCCAGTTATTTTTGGAAGTTGTTGTCATTGAAGCATTTGTATTTTTTGTTTTCTTTTGTTTGTGGTCTAGGAGTGGAAACCCCCAGTATTCTGGGTTGTGGATTTGGTCATACAGTGTTGCTGTGGCTTGTTGTGTTTTTTTTTGTTTGGTAAGATTATAGAGTGTAGTGAGGTGTATTGTGTGCTGTGGTGGTCTTTACTGACAGTGTGAATTCTGTGGGTATGGACATTCCTTGACCACATTATTTTTTTTGGGCCTGTGGTTGTTATAGACTTGTGCATTTCCACCCAGATCTGGTACCGTAATTTTTAATGGTAATTATTAAAGTGTTTCTATTTTTAAAATATCTTTGTCATAAAATAAAAAAAGAATATAACTGCAATTTGACATCCTGATTGTGCATGTGTAATATTGGCTGGCTCGGGTACTCATTTAATTGAGTGACCTAGTGGGGGTCCCCGTTCATATCATTAGGGGCGGCGTAGTCGTGATAGCTTTGTGTCCATATGTGGACACTTTTGTTGTGTGGGTTATACCACACTAGGCCCTAATTACTGTTGGTCACATAATGAATCCTGTATTTTGTAATTAAGACCTTCGTAAAATTTAAATGATATACTGTATTACTTTTAAATAGATAATGTATTGATGTGTGTTTATTTATTTTTTCTCTATTTTTTTCTTTAATTAATTTGTAGATGTGAATGAATGTACTGAGACTCCAGGAGTGTGTGGTCCAAATGCAAACTGCATTAATTCTAATGGAAGCTACAGCTGCACATGCCAGAATGGATACACTGTGACCAACTCAAACCAGCCTATCAATATCAGCAACCCATGCACAGGTACTCTTAACAATCAGTGCTTTAACTGTTTTTGAGTGATGGCATTCAGTGAAAGTCTGCAAATATTATTTTAATGATCCATTTGTTTATTATAAGTATATTCTTTATTTAAAAATTCTGTTCTCTGAAAAAACAAATGTTTATATTGAATCCTGTATTTTAAATAATTTCTAAATAAAGAAAATACTTTAAAAAATGAAGGTCAGTCAATCAGATACATTTTAAGAACTTTGAAGTATCTTCAAGTCCAGTCGCAAAGACCATCAAAAACTATGTGATAAAACTGGCCCTCATCAGGACCGCCCCAGGATAGGAAGTTGAGAAGTTGAGAAGTTGAGAGTTGCGAAGGATAAGTTCATCAGAGTTACCAGCCTCAGAAATCGCAAGTTAACAGCAATTCAGAAATAAGCCATCTAAATGTATTTTGGTGTGTTTAACACTTTTAAGTTACTACATGGCTAACGGTAGGGGTGGGCGATATGGCCATAAAATAATATCACGATATTTCATGGTATTTTCACGATAACGATACTCTTGGCGATATGACAAAACGCTTTAAAACATATATAAAAAAAAAAATACACTACACACTACATTTTATTATTACATACAATATAATACTGCACACCCCAAAGTGAGATATTAAAAAATACAAGAATTTTATCAGATTTGTAACAAAGGTCAATTATCCAGAATGTTATGATACTAATAATGTACTCAAAATATCTCCATATATCCAGAATTAAAGTAAAATAAATGATACACTAGCAGCTATATAATGTTAAAATGGGATCGGTGATATGGCACGATAATTTAAGGTATAATATCGTTCACGATATTTAAACATTTTGACCTATATTATCATGTACGATACGATATGGCACACCCCTAGCTAACGGACTATTGCAGAACCAACAACCTACTTTTAAATGTGGATCAAACCAAAGAGGTGGTTGTTGATTCAGGAGAGCACCAGGTAGCCATCACTTGCTGAACATCAACATCTCTGCTCTGGAAATTGTGATGAACAACAGGAACTTCAAGAACCTGGTTCCTCAACACCTTAACCAAGACAGCCCAGCAGCACCTCCACCTCCAGCGGAGACTGAGGAAAGCACATCTTCCACCTTCCATCCTCATCATATTCCACATAGGAAATGTAGAGAGCACCTGGGGCAGCTGCATTACTTTCTGGTTGTGAACTGCAATATTTCAAGACCCTACAGCAGATAGTGAGGACAGCTGAGAAGATCATCAGAGTCTCTCCCCCCAGAGCAGCCGAGCCTTCACTACCAGACTCTGCAACAGCATCTGTCAATAATACACACTTTAATTCCCCAAAAACTGTGAACTGTAAGAACTTTACGCACTCATTCACTTTACCAGCCTAAAAGCTATATACCATATTTGCACTTTTAGATTATATATCTTATTTCTTTTTTACTTATATATATATATATATATATATATATATATATATATATATATATATATATATATATATATATATATATATATATATATATATATATCTCCCCCACCACTACTGCACCTTGTTTCTGTCTCATGTATGTCTATTTGCGTCCCTGCTGTATTGTACACATAGTGTCTCCCATTCTTTCTTTTATTATATCTATTATCTGTACTTTCTGTAAAATTGGGAAGGAGAGTAACGTAATTTCAATTCTCTGTATGTCCTGTAATAATAATAATAATAATAATACATTTTAGTTTTATAGCGCTTTTCAGGATACTCAAAGACGCTTTACATTGCAAAATGTATGCAGTATTGACAATAAAACTACTTGACTTGACTTGACTTGACTTCCACCAGGCAATCACTCACTCACACACACAGACAGACACTCACACACACTGTGATCATGTATAATTTGTTACAGTATGTTACCTTATGCACTTTATCCTCACCACACTCCTTTAAATTCCATTGTTTTGGTACTGCACTGTCCTGTCTTCTCAAGTTTGCTGTATTTATTGTATTTATTGTAGTGTTATACTTCTATATTGGCCATTTGTTGCATGTTTATACTTTTTGTTGTCTATTGTACTCAAACAGAATGAGAATAAAAGCCTTATGAAAGAAAAAAATTGATTCACTGTGTTCCTTCATAGGAAGCAGTAAGATTTCAGTAGTAATTTACACTGTAGGAATGTTTGGGTATTTTATTACTCATACATTTTACAGAAATATGTCTTCTTAATTTAAAACTAACAGTTTTCCTCATTATCTTTAGCAATCACTTCGGCTCCACCAACCACAGTCCCAACCCCGACCCCAACCAAACAAGGTATGGTAAACTGCCTTTTTAACTTTGTTAAAACCTCTTGCAAGAAAAAGTATGTGTAATACCATATATATATATACACATATATATATATATATATGTATATATATATATATATATATATATATATATATATATATATATATATATGATATCTATCTGTCTGTCTGTCTTTCAAGGAGGGGAAGCTCAATTTCGGCCTACATCTTAACATATGTAGTTTTATTTATACAAAAATTCTCCTCTCCCTGAGATGTTTTTTTTTTGTAAACAAAAGGCATTATTTTCAAGTTTTCACTACACAACAAAAAGGTACCCATTCTTTACACTGAACAATTACATAAAAAAGACGCTATGACATGAATAAACATAAAATGATCAGTAAAAAAAAAAACATTACGCAAAATCTTTAAAGTTGGTAAAGGAAAAAATGCAGATAAATTTAGTTCCTTTTTGGAAAGTTTTAATTTCCTTGAATAATCCCTTTATTAATTTAAATTATTTAAATTATTTTTTAATGATAACACAATATTAGTATTTTTATCAAAGAAAATGCCGCTATAAGGATTAGGAAAGTCTCAAGTTCAACTCAGAACAGAATGAAAATACTCCCATCACGATTTTTACACTAAAAGATCGCTGATTCGCTCATTTCGCTGTCAATCAAAAAGGGACTCCTCCTCAGACAGATCATCCAATCATCATGCAGAAGCTGAGCGTCCGATGGGCGGGACAAAGCCCAGCATTTATCCAATGACTCGTCTCGTTTCGCCGCGTGCTGTGCTCCGCTATTGAAGTCTGTGGACGCTCAGCGTCCGCACTGTTTAAAGCAGCGCTGCGGGAATGAGGGACAGGAAAGCCGCGGCGTTACCAGTGATAAGAAGCTGATTCTGAACTAAGTTCAGCGCGCTGTAGCGCATATTTAATCAGTGACATGTACACACAACAGTATATATTTAATCACTTATTTTTTTTTTTACATTTTAGGGGAAGCTGAGCTTCCCTTGCAGTCTTAGAGCAATCACCACTGATATATATATATATATATATATATATATATATATATATATATATATATATATATATATATATATATATGTGTGTGTCTGTGTGTTTGCATGGTTTTATTAAACACAACATGTTAACATGAAATATATAATGACTGTTTGTCTATTGTTGTGACTTAGATGAAGATCAGAACACATTTAATGACAAATTTATTCAGAAATACAAGTAATACTATTACATTACATTTGGCAGACGCTTTTGTCCAAAACGACTTACAATAGTGAAGTACAAAAGTAATAGAAGTTAAAGGTAAAAACATCTTCAGATAGGGTCTAAAGGAGGTCAAAGGGAAATAATGGGATAGAGGAGTGAAGGAGGGGAAGTAGGAAATGAGGTTAGTAGTTTGAAGTTTGTTGGTGTTAAGAGAGTAAGTGCTCTTTGAAGAGCTCTGTCTTCAGGAGTTTTTTTTTAAAGATGGCGAGAGATTCTCCTGATCTGGTAGTGGAAGGAAGTTTCTTCCACCATTGGGGAACTCTGTATGAAAACAGTCTGGATTGCTTTGTGTGAATGTTTGGTAAAGCAGGAAGTGCTGTTTGAGAAACTCCACATACATTATGGAGGTCATATTTACCCCTTCAGGAATCCTTAAGGGGCCGTCAATCTCTCTCCCCATGATTCCAGCCCAAAACATTACTCCACCTCGTCCTTGTTGGCACCGTAGCCTTGTTTGCATGGGGTGTCCATCAACCAGCCATCCACCACTCCATCCATCTGGACCATCAAGTGTTACACAGAACCCATCGATGAACAAAATAGTTTTGTCTTCATGTATTGTTTGGCCCACTGGAGCCGTTTCTGCTTGTGTGCAGTGGATAGAGGAGGTTAACAGGATGTCTTACGCACAGCTCGAACCTCTGAAGGACCCTGCATCTTGATGTTCGGGGGACGTTGGAGGCATCAGCAGCTTCAAAAACTTGTCTGCTGCTATGACATGGCATTTTTGCCTCTTCTCTTTTAACCTGACGTAATTGACTAATCAGCACGTACACGTGTGCGCTCTGAATCGGCTACATACTTCTTGATTGTGTGATGATCACGATGAAGTGTGTTGGCAATGTTAATTGTAGTCATGCCTTGACCTAAACACTTCACAATTTGTTGCTCCTTAGCAGCCGACACATCCTTTTTCTTTCCCATTTTGGCTGAAAATGTAGGCTGCTTAATAATGTGGGCAGTTAGCTTTCAGGTAACAGCTGTGCTGAACCAGTCAAGAGTTAATTTCTTGAATTTCTTGCCTTGTTGTGAAGAGGTAGAGTTGGTATACAGTGAAGACCTCTATTTGAGTGATGTTATTATCCATAGTATGGCAAGATCTACTCAACTAAGTAAATAAAAAAAATACTTTAAAAAATGAAGGTCAGTCAATCAGATATATTTTAAGAAGTTTGAAGTATCTTCAAGTGCAGTCGCAAAGACCATCAAAAACTATATGATGAAACTGGCTCTCATCAGGACAGCCCCAGGATAGGAAGTCCAAGAGTTTCCTCTGTTTCAAAGGATAAGTTCATCAGTTACCTGCCTCAGAAATCGCAAGTTAACAGCACTTCAGATAAGAGCCATTTTAATGTATTTTGGTTTGTTTAACACTTTTAAGTTACTACATGGCTAACGGACTGGTGCAGAACCAACAACCTACCTTTAAATGTGGATAAAACCAAAGAGGTGGTTGTTGACTTCAGGAGAGCACCAGGTATCCATCAGTTGCTGAACATCAACATCTCTGCTCTGGAAATTGTGATTAACAACAGGAACTTCAAGAACCTGGTTCCTCACACTCACTCACACACACTGTGATCATGTATAATTTATGTTACAGTATTGTACCTTATGCACTTTATCCTCACCACACTCCTTTAAATTCCACTGTTTTGGTACTGCACTGTCCTGTCTTTCTCAAGTTTGCTGTATTTATTGTATTTATTGTAGTGTTATACTTCTATGTTGGCCATTTGTTGCACGTTTACACATTTTGTTGTCTATTGTACTCAAACAGAATGATAAGAATAAAAGCCTTATGAAAGAAAAAACTTGATTCACTGTGTTCCTTCATAGGAAGCAGTAAGATTTCAGTAGTAATTTACAATGTAGGAATGTTTGGGTATTTTATTACTCATACATTTTACAGAAATATGTCTTCTTAATTTAAAACTAACAGTTTTCCTCATTATCTTTAGCAATCACTTCGGCTCCACCAACCACAGTCCCAACCCCGACCCCAACCAAACAAGGTATGGTAAACTGCCTTTTTATCTTTGTTAAAACCTCTTGCAAGAAAAAGTATGTGTAATACCACACACAAAAAAAAAAAAAAATATATATATATATATATATATGTGTGTGTATATATATATGTGTTTGCATGGTTTTATTAAACACAACATGTTAACATTTCACAGTGAGGGGGGAAAGTATGTAAACCCCTAGGCTAATGACATTTCTAAGTGTTAGTTGTAGCCAGGATGTGATGAGATTGGATGTGTTGGTTAAAGCTGACCTGCCCTATAAAAAACACACACTGAATTTGAGTTAGCTGTTCTTAAGAAACATTGCTTGATGTGAATCATGCCTCACACAAAAGAGCCACGGTAAGACAGATGGTCTACAAATGAAGAAAGTTCAGCACTGTTGCTACTCTCTCTAGGCGTGGTCGTCCTGTAAAGATGATTGCAAGAGCACAGCGCAAAATGATTAATGAGGTGAGGAAGAATCCTAGAGTGTCAGCTGAAGACTTACAGAAATCTCTGACACATGCTAACATTTTTGTTGACAAATCTACAATAAGAAAAACATTACATTTCATTGGAAGTTCATTGGAGAAAACCACAGATGAAGCCACTGCAGTCCAAAAAAATCATTGAAGTTTGCAAAAGAGCACCTGGAAGTTTACCAAGACATTTTGCAGGAAAACATAAGACTATCTGTACACCAACTTTTGTCCAAAGCGACTTACAATAGTAAAGTACAAAAGTAATAGAAGTTAAAGGTAAAAGCATCTTTAGATAGGGCCTAAAGGAGGTCAAAGGGAAATAATAGGATAGAGGAGTGAAAGAGGGGAAGAAGGAAATGAGGTTAGTAGTAGTTAGTTAGTTAGAGGTGTTAGGAGAGTAAGTGCTCTTTGAAGAGCTCTGTCTTCAGGAGTCTCTTAAAGATAGCGAGAGATTCTCCTGATCTGGTAGTGGAAGGTAGTTTGTTCCACGATTGTGGAACTCTGTATGAGAACAGTCTGGATTGCTTTGTGTGAGTGTTTGGCAAAGCGAGGCGACGTTCATTGGAGGAGTGCAGCAGCCGTGAGGTAGCGTAAGCCTTCAGGAGTGAGTGCAGGTAGGAAGGAGCTGTTCTGTCATCACTTTGTAGGCAACTGTAAGAGCTTTGAATTTGATGCGTGCATCAACTGGTAGCCAGTGGAGCTCAATGAGCAGTGGGATGACATGTGCCCGTTTTGGCTGGTTGAAGACCAGCCGTGCTGCTGCATTCTGAATCATCTGGAGTGGTTTTACTATGCAGGCCGGGAGTCCAGTTAGCAGGGCATTGCAGTAGTCGAGGCGTGAGATGACCACTGATTGTACCAGGAGTTGGGTGGCCTGTTGCGTCAGAAACGGTCAAATTTTGCTGATGTTATAAAGCGCGAAGCGGCAGGATTGAGCAACTGAGGCCACATGGTGCATGAAGGAGAGCTGGTCATCAACCAGAACACCCAGGTTCCTAGCAACCTTTGTCGGTGAGCGAGAGAGAGTCGATGCTTATAGAGAGGTTGTGTTGAAAAGATGGTTTTGCTGGTATAACCAGAAGTTCAGTCTTTGAGAGATTAAGTTGAAGTTGATGCTCCTTCATCCATGCGGATGTGAGAGACACTGCGATATCCGTGCAGAGATTGGGTTATCTTTAGGTGAGAATGACGGGTATAGCTGGGTGTCATCAGCAAACAATGGTAGGAAAAGCCATGTGAGCGGATAACCTGACCAGGAGAGGCAATGTATATTGAGAAGAGAAGAGGTCCCAGTACCGAACCCTGGGCGAACCCAGTGGATAAGGAGTGGGCTGAGGACAGCTGTGCTTGCCATGACACCTTGAACTAGCACCCAGTGAGGTATGATCTGAATTATGACAACACATTGTCTGAGATCCCCATGTTTGTGAGTATAGTTATGAAGAAGTCATGGTTGACTGTGTCGAAGGCGGCCGAGAGGTCCAGCAGAATCAGCACTGAGGACTGTCCTGCAGCTCTGGCAGTTTTCAACGCTTCAGTCACAGACAACAGAGCCGTCTCGGTAGATTGTCCTTTTTTGAAACCAGATTGGTTCTGGTCCAGGAGGTCATTCTGGGAGAGGAAGCCAGAAACTTGATTTAAATCTGCTCTTTCTAATGTTTTAGAGAGAAAAGGTAGTAGTGAGACCGGTCTGTAGTTATGAACCTGGGCGGGGTTTAGAGAAGGCTTTTTAATCTTTAATACCAAAGGTTTCACATACTCTTTATTGCAAATGTATTTGCTGAATAAAGTAAAAGATTCAACTCTAGGGCTTAACTGAAGATTAATATACTTATTTATATATATTTTTTATTATTTCATAAATGAAGGATAAATGTGTAATGCTAATTGTTTAGATCACTCTTTGCATACAGGTCATTTGAGTCAGGTCACACGGACTTTGTAACTGTGTAAGCTAGTTTAATCTCTAAAAATAGGCACAATTATCTCACACTATCCCCTAAAATATACAGTTATACTCTATTCCACTGGAACTGTTCTGTATATTATATGTACAGTAACAAAACATTTTTCAGACTATAAGGCACACCTAAAATTCTTTAATTTTCCAAAAAAAAATTATATTACTAAAGTGCTGCTAACCACAACTGGCTAGCGCTGCTAACCGCAGCTGGCTATGCTGCTAACCGGGGCTGACTTGAGCTGCTACCTGGGGCTGACTAGTTCTGCTAACTGCGGCTGGCTGTGCTGCTAACTAGTGCTGAATAGCACTGCTAACTGGGGCTGGCTAGAGCTGCTAACTGAGGCTGGCTAGAGCTGCTAATCGCGGCTGACTAGCGCTACTAACTGAGGCTGGCTAGAGCTGCTAATTGGAGCTGAGTTGCGCTGCTAACTATTAATTGTGCTGGAAATCTAAGCTTACTGTAAATAAATGAAAGCGCTCTAGTTACCTAAATAAACAGTTTTCAGGAGTGAAATCTGTGTAGATCAACATCCAGCACTTGTTATATATATATATATATATATATATATATATATATATATATATATATATATATATATATATATATATATATATATATATATAATTTTTTTCCCACCATTAGAAGGGAAACATGGCGACACCCTTGCTCACTTAAATGTAGAGATTCAACATATTTTGTCTTAATGCATGATCTGAAAAATATAGTATGTTATGGTTAACACTGAGAAAGTTTAAGTTCAATGCAAGACATTAGACTGGGAGGCTGTGTGCCAACCCTTTGGAACTTACATTTTACACTACTCCAGTCTACTATTTTTTTAAATACTATATAAGTGTGGCAGTATGCAGTTTGGGACATGACCAGAGTTCCCTGATGTTTCCTGATGTTTCATTGTGCTTTATGACAAGTATAAACCCGAAAACCCAAACCCTCCTGGCATGTTAGCAATATTTTTTTCTGGTTGAACCAAAATTAGTTAAAGATAAAGGAGTGTACACTGTGTTCCAAATTATTATGCAAAAACTATTTTTTCACATTTTCTATTAACTATTAGAGTACAATGTTTTTTTAACAAACTACCAATGATACCAGTTTATTTAAAAAAATAATAAAACACTCAAAATGCATGATCCAAATTATTATGCACAGCAGAATTGTCTACCTTTTCATTTTTATAAAGAAAAACAAAATGGTAATTTGTGATATTATAAGCATTAGCAGGTTATTACAAACGAAAATCAAACAGTTTTCCAGTCAAAACTTTATTCTAGGTGATATTACATACCTACACACACTGACAGAACTACAGCTACACAACTACACACACTGAAAAAACTACAGCTACACACCTACACACACTGACAGAACTACAGCTACACACTGACAGAACTACAGCTACACACTGACAGAACTACAGCTACACACCTACACACACTGACAGAACTACAGCTACACACCTACACACACTGAAAGAACTACAGCTACACACCTACACACACTGACAGAACTACAGCTACACACCTACACACACTGACAGAACTACAGCTACACACCTACACACACTGAAAGAACTACAGCTACACACCTACACACACTGACAGAACTACAGCTACACACCTACACACACTGACAAAACTACAGCTACACACCTACACACACTGACAGAACTACAGCTACACACCAACACACACTGACAGAACTACAGCTACACACCTACACACAATGACAGAACTACAGCTACACACCTATACACACTGACAGAACTACAGCTACACACCTACACACACTGACAGAACTACAGCTACACACCTACACACACTGACAGAACTACAGCTACACACCTACACACACTGACAGAACTACAGCTATACACACTGACAGAACTACACCTACACACACTGACAAAACTACAGCTACACACCTACACACACTGACAGAACTACAGCTACACACCTACACACACTGACAAAACTACAGCTAGACACCTACACACACTGACAGAACTACAGCTACACACCAACACACACTGACAGAACTACAGCTACACACCTACACACACACTGACAAAACTACAGGTACACAACTACACACACTGACAAAACTACAGTTACACACTGCCAGAACTACAGCTACACACACTGACAGAACTACAGCTACACACCTACACACACTGACAAAACTACAGCTACACACCTACACACACTTTCAGAACTACAGCTAAACACCTACACACACTGACAAAACTACAGCTACACACCAACACACACTGACAGAACTATAGCTACAACCTACACACTGACAAAACTACAGCTACACACCTACACACACTGACAAAACTACAGCTACACACCTACACACACTGTCAGAACTACAGCTACACACCCACACACACTGACAGAACTACAGCTGCACACCTACACACACTGACAAACCTACAGCTACAGAACTACACACACTGACAAAACTACAGCTACACACACTGACAGAACTACAGCTACACACCAACACAGACTGACAGAACTACAGCTACAACCTACACACACTGACAGAACTACAGCTACACACACTGACAGAACTACAGCTACACACCTACACACACTGACAGAACTACAGCTTCACACACTGACAGAACTACAGCTACACACCAACAAAGACTGAAAGAACTACAGCTACAACCTACACACACTGACAGAACTACAGCTACACACCTACACACACTGACAGAACTACAGCTATACACACTGACAAAACTACAGCTACACACCTACACACACTGACAGAACTACAGCTACACACCTACACACACTGACAGAACTACAGCTTCACACCTACACACACTGACAGAACTACAGCTACACAACTACACACACTGACAGAACTACAGCTACACACCTACACACTGACAGAACTACAGCTACACAACTACACACACTGACAGAACTACACCTACACACACTGACAAAACTACAGCTACACACCTACACACACTGACAAAACTACAGCTACACAAACTGACAGAACTACAGCTACACACCTACACACACACTGACAGAACTACAGCTACATAACTACACACACTGCCAGAACTACAGCTACACACCTACACACACACTGACAGAACTACAGCTACACACACTGCCAGAACTACAGCTACACACCTACACACACTGACAGAGCTACAGCTACACACCTACACACACACTGACAGAACTACAGCTACAGAACTACACACACTGACAGAACTACAGCTACACACCTACACACACTGCCAGAACTACAGCTACACACCTACACACACTGACAGAACTACAGCTACACACCTACACACACTGACAGAACTACAGCTACAGAACTACACACACTGACAGAACTACAGCTACACACCTACACACACTGACAGAACTACAGCTACACACCTACACACACTGACAGAACTACAGCTATACACACTGACAGAACTACACCTACACACACTGACAAAACTACAGCTACACACCTACACACAGTCAGAACTACAGCTACACACCTACACACACTGACAGAACTACAGCTACACACCTACACACACTGACAAAACTACAGCTAGACACCTACACACACTGACAGAACTACAGCTACACACCAACACACACTGACAGAACTACAGCTACACACCTACACACACACTGACAAAACTACAGGTACACACCTACACACACTGACAAAACTACAGCTACACACCTACACACACTGACAAAACTACAGCTACACACTGCCAGAACTACAGCTACACACACTGACAGAACTACAGCTACACACCTACACACACTGACAAAACTACAGCTACACACCTACACACACTTTCAGAACTACAGCTAAACACCTACACACACTGACAAAACTACAGCTACACACCAACACACACTGACAGAACTATAGCTACAACCTACACACTGACAAAACTACAGCTACACACCTACACACACTGACAAAACTACAGCTACACACCTACACACACTGTCAGAACTACAGCTACACACCCACACACACTGACAGAACTACAGCTGCACACCTACACACACTGACAAACCTACAGCTACAGAACTACACACACTGACAAAACTACAGCTACACACACTGACAGAACTACAGCTACACACCAACACAGACTGACAGAACTACAGCTACAACCTACACACACTGACAGAACTACAGCTACACACACTGACAGAACTACAGCTACACACCTACACACACTGACAGAACTACAGCTTCACACACTGACAGAACTACAGCTACACACCAACAAAGACTGAAAGAACTACAGCTACAACCTACACACACTGACAGAACTACAGCTACACACCTACACACACTGACAGAACTACAGCTACAACCTACACACACTGACAAAACTACAGCTACACACCTACACACACTGACAAAACTACAGCTACACACCAACATACACTGACAGAACTACAGCTACAGAACTACACACACTGACAGAACTACACCTACACACACTGACAAAACTACAGCTACACACCTACACACACTGACAGAACTACAACTACACACCTACACACACTGACAGAACTACAGCTATACACACTGACAAAACTACAGCTACACACCTACTAGGGGTGTCACGATTCTCTAAATCCTCGATTCGATTTCATTTTCGATTTGAGGGTCACGATTCGATTCGATTCTCGATTTTCTTGTTTTTTTTTTCTTGTTATTATTTTATGCCTCATAAAATTTAAATAATATATTTATTATTATTATTATAAATATTATAAATATTATTATTATTATTTATTAAGATATATATGGTAATGCCATCTAGTGACTTTTTTTGGTAGCAACAGTGTGCACTATTAAAACAAGCAGTTTATCAGAGCTGTGTGTGGATGGCTGGTGAAACTGCTCACTTACATGAAGCTGCAGTTCTTCATCCAACCACTAGCAGCAGCAGCACAAGCCCCGCTCTCTTCACTCAGTCACTACTTCAGTACAGCCCAGCCACGGGCTACAGAGCTCAGCCAGTCCGTTTTTACTGTTTCTGTAAACAAATAAAGGTTTTAACCCCACTAACCGGATAATACAGCTCACTACAGTTCATCTTTCAGCCCAAGCAGCTAACAGCAGCAGGTTAGAACAGCCGACACGGAGTCACTGCTCGGATTACATTATAAACAGGTCAGTTAGCGCGCTGCTAACCTCAGGATGTTTATAACTACGGAGTTTAGTGGACACACCACGGCCGCAAGGTTAGACTGTTGAAGGCTACTGAAGACTATTAAAGGCTATTAGAGGTTATTGAAAGCATTATTGGGGGGCAGAAATCAGTACAGGCTGGTTAGATAAGTGATGTGGTGAAACTGTGACTAGCGCTGTCACAGTGATGTTTATTAACGTCATTAAAACAGATTTTGTCAGGTATTGTCTTATAAATATTTACACATAACTTATATCTCTCCTGAAAAGCTTTTATTTTAGTCAGAAACACGCTTGTGTTTACTTTATCTGAGAGAAAGATGTTTTTTTTAATTCAATGGAAAGCTACGGAAACTCAGAGCTGCCAAGCCCTAATATATATTTGGCTCAGTATCATGTAATTACGTGAAAAGTTTTATGTTATAACGTGAAATTTACCATGTTATAATGTGATACTTATCACGTTATTTCATGATATGGAATTATCATGTTATTTCATTATGTGGTATTTTCACGTTATAACAAGAAATTATCGCGTTATTTCGTGATATGAAATTATCACGTTATTCCGAGATAAGGAACTATCATGTTATTTCATGATATGCAACTTTCACGTTATTCTGAGATATGCAACTATCACGTTATTCTGAGATAAGAAATTATCACGTTATTCTGAGATATGCAACTATCACGTTATTTAATGTTAAACATTTATCATGTTATTTCATGATATTAGGCCATTCAGCACTTCAACACTTACCAGGTTCAGTGAAGGAACATGGCTCGTCTGCATGACTTAATTCAGTTCTATTTCAAGCTTGGTTTAAGGCATGGTGGAATTCTACAGTTGTTGAGCACTGTAGCTGGAGGCGACGTGAAGTGAAATGGAAGCGCGCTGGCTTGGCCATGTATCAAAGTAAAACCATATTGATGTTTTCACGTTATAACGTTAAAATATCATGAAACAACTTGATAAATGTTTATCACAAAATAACATGATCATTTCATAATTCGAAATAACATGATAATTTCTTATCACGAAATAACATGATAATTTCACGATATAACGTAAAAATACCATATCATGAAATAACATAATAGTTTTGTATCACGAAATAACGTGATAGATATCACGTTATAACGTAATAAATATCACGTTATAATATGAAACCTTTTACGTTATTACATGTTACTGAGTCAAATTATATTTCTATGGCTGGCAGCTCTACGTTGCCGTAGAAAGCAACAGGTGTAGTCAATTATAAGTTTAAGATTTTTAATCCACCTCACTGTGATCTATAGTCAGTGTTCTCAAGTCACACTGACACACGCATTTCAGCGAGTTCACACGCTCTCACCTGCGCGCACCCACCCCTCCGTTAGATACAGATACAAAACCTGCGCGCCCCTCCCCCGTTGGACAGATAAAAAACAGTGATCACACTCCCGCAGACACTCAAAACTTGAGAGCCCTGTCTATATTTCTATAAATCCGTTTTCAGTTTCTCCTCCGTGGTTGAAAGTGTTGGTGCCGCGCCATTTGCGTAGCGCGCTGCGCTATTTGCGTAGCGCGCGCGGGAGGGATCGTCGATCCTCTTTTTGACTTCGAAACTCAAGACCATGACCTCATTTCGATTCGATTTCGATAAAATATCGAGATCGTGACACCCCTAACACCTACACACACTGACAGAACTACAGCTATACACACTGACAAAACTACAGCTACACACCTACACACACTGACAGAACTACAGCTACACAACTACACACACTGACAGAACTACAGCTACACACCTACACACACTGACAGAACTACAGCTTCACACCTACACACACTGACAGAACTACAGCTACACAACTACACACACTGACAGAACTACAGCTACACACCTACACACTGACAGAACTACAGCTACACAACTACACACACTGACAGAACTACACCTACACACACTGACAAAACTACAGCTACACACCTACACACACTGACAAAACTACAGCTACACAAACTGACAGAACTACAGCTACACACCTACACACACACTGACAGAACTACAGCTACATAACTACACACACTGCCAGAACTACAGCTACACACCTACACACACACTGACAGAACTACAGCTACACACACTGCCAGAACTACAGCTACACACCTACACACACTGACAGAGCTACAGCTACACACCTACACACACACTGACAGAACTACAGCTACAGAACTACACACACTGACAGAACTTCAGCTACACACCTACACACACTGCCAGAACTACAGCTACACACCTACACACACTGACAGAACTACAGCTACACACCTACACACACTGACAGAACTACACACACTGACAGAACTACAGCTACACACCTACACACACACTGACAGAACTACAGCTACAGAACTACACACACTGACAGAACTACACACACTGACAGAACTACAGCTACACACCTACACACACTGACAGAACTACACACACTGACAGAACTACAGCTACACACCTACACACACTGACAGAACTACAGCTACACACCTACACACACTGACAGAACTACAGCTTCACACCTACACACACTGACAGAACTACAGCTACACACCTACACACACTGACAAAACTACAGCTACACACCTACACACACTGACAAAACTACAGCTACACACCAACACACACTGACAAAACTACAGCTACACACCTACACACACTGACAGAACTACACACACTGACAGAACTACAGCTACACACCTACACACACTGACAGAACTACAGCTACACAACTACACACACTGACAGAACTACACCTACACACACTGACAAAACTACAGCTACACACCTACACACACTGACAAAACTACAGCTACACACACTGACAGAACTACAGCTACACACCTACACACACACTGACAGAACTACAGCTACAGAACTACACACACTGAGAGAACTACACACACTGACAGAACTACAGCTACACACCTACACACACTGACAGAACTACACACACTGACAGAACTACAGCTACACACCTACACACACTGACAGAACTACAGCTACACACCTACACACACTGACAGAACTACAGCTTCACACCTACACACACTGACAGAACTACAGCTAAACACACTGACAGAACTACACCTACACACACTGACAAAACTACAGCTACACACCTACACACACTGACAAAACTACAGCTAAACACACTGACAGAACTACACCTACACACACTGACAAAACTACAGCTACACACCTACACACACTGACAAAACTACAGCTACACACACTGACAGAACTACAGCTACACACCTACACACACACTGACAGAACTACAGCTACAGAACTACACACACTGACAGAACTACAACTACACACCTACACACACTGGCAGAACTACAGCTACACAACTACACAAACTGACAGAACTACAGCTACACACCTACACACACTGACAGAACTACAGCTTCACACCTACACACACTGACAGAACTACAGCTACACACCTACACACACTGACAGAACTACAGCTACACAACTACACACACTGACAGAACTACAGCTACACACCTACACACTGACAGAACTACAGCTACACAACTACACACACTGACAGAACTACACCTACACACACTGACAAAACTACAGCTACACACCTACACACACTGACAAAACTACAGCTACACAAACTGACAGAACTACAGCTACACACCTACACACACACTGACAGAACTACAGCTACATAACTACACACACTGCCAGAACTACAGCTACACACCTACACACACACTGACAGAACTACAGCTACACACCTACACACACTGCCAGAACTACAGCTACACACCTACACACACTGACAGAGCTACAGCTACACACCTAAACACACTGACAGAACTACAGCTACACACCTACACACACTGACAGAACTACACACACTGACAGAACTACAGCTACACACCTACACACACTGCCAGAACTACAGCTACACACCTACACACACTGACAGAACTACAGCTACACACCTACACACACTGACAGAACTACACACACTGACAGAACTACAGCTACACACCTACACACACTGCCAGAACTACAGCTACACACCTACACACACTGACAGAACTACACCTACACACACTGACAGAACTACACACACTGACAGAACTACAGCTACACACCTACACACACACTGACAGAACTATAGCTACAGAACTACACACACTGCCAGAACTACAGCTACAATTTCAAAACAAATTGAATGTGGAAGAACTTTACTTGTCAGTGAAAGTGGCACTAAGTTTAACATTCAATTGATGTAGATTACTAATGGACTGAAAATAAAACATTTAATTTTTGACATAGGTTTTGATACCATTGGCAGGACCAAAAGTGTCTTCTGATATGACACTTGTGATTTTAATGTACTACGTTACTAAAATGAATAGATGATAAGATAATATGGTATGACCTTTTTGTTATTAAGTATTGATCTGACTCATTTGCTTATACTGAATTTCTTCTTTTATAACAAGTGACTCTAAAATGTTTTCATTTGTTTTCTTGACAGACACCTTGAAAAGCATGGCACTAACAGTAGACACTGAATTTGTACTTGATCTCACTGATTCATCAACTCCAGTGTTTAAAGATACTCAAGCAAAGTTTAAGAAGATGGTAAGTATTTAATGTCAAAATTATATAGAAAGCTAAGAGTTTTATCTTTGTCTTAATATGCTTTTTCTATTTTCATCATATTGGACCTCTGCATTTCAGATTGACGCAAGCTTCCAAAATGTGAAAGGCTTCATAAGTAACTCAGCAGAGGTGACTAAATTCAGGTAGTATTACTCATCCTTTCTATGTTAACTTTAAGTATATGTTTGGATATTTATAATTATTTTTAAGGTTGACAGTTTTATACATTTTCTTTAGTCATGAAAAATGAAAATTACAAACGTAGCATATATAAGTGGCATACAACCAGTTGGGCACCCCTGGTCAAAATATGAATGTGAAGCCCTTGGCTAAAAACATCAGCTTTTACTTACATTGGGTAGTTCATTGTGGATTTTGATGTGTTTAGTGTCATTATTCTGCTGTAGAAGCCATCCTTTCTTTACTCTTCCTTCTACCAGATGACAAGACGTCTGGCTCATTGGTAACACTACCATTGTAATGTCTTCCTGGCCACTTGCGTTAGCATATAAAGTTTATTCTCTAAATTCACCAGTGCTTTATGTGGTCAAAGAGTTCTAATATAACTTCATAAATACAAATGACTTCTATATGCATCAGACATATTTAGAGAAATTTTCTTCTAATGTCTCTTTACCGAGATGATATTTGTATATGTGGGACTGCATAACAGAATAGTGCACCACAGCTCCACTATACCATTTCTAAGTTGCATTAAAAAGTGAAAAAAATGGATGCTGGAAAATTCTATTCTCCTAGAGGAGCACATGTGTGCTGTTTACTGGGCCAAGGCTTGGGAAGTTTTCCTAACAATGAGTATTTGAGACCTCAAAGATTCAGATTTTGCTTGGTGCTTGCTCCAATCTGTATTTCACACAAGGTTATACAAAACAGAAACCAAGCACTTCTCTTACATAAAATTAATGTTCCATATTTAATGACCTATATGAGTTCTACCTACTCAACTAATTACAGGTTTGACCGAAATGTACATACATTTCTGCATGCCACTATTTACTATTTTTCAGTTTGCACGATTTGATCATACATTTAGTATGCATTAAAAGGTGTTTTTTTCGTCTTTTGAACAGACGTGGCAGTGTGATTGCAGATTTCACTATTAAAACCACAGGTGAAACAATTGATTTTACAGAAGCTAATAAACAACTCACAACGAATTTCCAAACTAATGGATTTACTGTAAAGGGTGTCATTCAAAGTGGTAGGTGCATATTTTTTTTTTGTTTGTATAATATATATTGTGTTTTTTCCCCATGTTATTTAAATAGCAACAGTGTTTGTAAATATATTTTGCATGGTGGTGAAGTGTTTTCAGGTAAATTCTGGTGTATTGATATCTTAGCATTGGAAAACACAGGTGCCCACTGACTGAAACTTGTGTGCATTCGGGCCCCTAGTCTTTTTCCGTAATTAAGTTTTAGTTGAACAAATGGGTTAAATTTGTAAAACACTAAATGAAAATTTATTCATTAACATAGACAATAATAGTAGACAAAACTAGCAAGCAAAGGCAAAAGAAAAGGGTCGTATAGTCTGTACCTGCCGTTGGCATTCTTTGTAAAAGTTGATTTTCATAAAAATGAACATGATTCTTTAGAGAAGAGACTTTAAGAGAAATGGGGAGGTACATTTCTAAGCATTAACTACAGTTGCAAGAACAAAGTATGTGAACCCTTTGGAATTACTTGGATTTCTGCATAAATTGGGCATTAAATGTATTATGATCTTAATCTAAGTCACAATAATAGACAAACATAGTCTGTTTAAACTAATGACTCACAAATTTCCTGTAGTTGCAGATCAGACCTGCACAACAGTCAGGATGAATTTTGGACCATTCCTCTTCACAAAACTGTTTCAGTTCAGCAATATTCTTGGGATATGTACAGCTGTATAACTGTATAAGATGTGTTACGGTAATTAGGATTTATTTATAATAAGGATTTATTTAGTTCATTTTATAATTATTCAAGTATGATTTAATGGGGAATGCTTTACAAAAGTAGCATGGGAATGAAGACTATTAGACATTCTATCAAAATAATAAGATAAAAGCTATGGGAATATCAGGTACTCAATTATTTTCAATAAAATAAATAATAATTATGACATAATTAAATAATAAAACATATTCTGAAGTTTGCATGAAAAAGATGTTCTGCTACTAGAGAGCATGGTATTATTAAGGCCCATAGTAAAAGACATAAAAATAAGGAAATAAACATTACAGGTGTAAGGGGAGCTTCTATCCAATAATGATTAAGCTCTCTCATCATCATGCAGTTCACATGCAGCAACTGCAACCTGCAGATTATTATTATTATTATAAGATTATTATACAGCATCATTGTCACATGCTGATGGCGCAGACGCAATTTGCCCAGAACTACCTATAAAAAGCAGCTTCTTACACCCTTAACGGAAAATATATTCATATTTGTAAATACTGTATTGAAACAGTAAATTAATACAGACATTCAAAGTGGGACTCCAATTGAGAAACCCTCAGATCAAGATAAAATTATGAATTTGGGGTAATATCCCACTACACCAGGCAACAGGTACAGGGGTGTAAAAAAGTATTTGCCCCCTACAGATTTCTTATATTTTTGCTTTTTTTCATACTGACAGTTTTCAAACTTAAATATCAAACTTAAATATCAGACTAGAATAACCTGAGTAAATATAAAAAAACACTTTTTTAAATGATCATTTTATTTAGTAAAGGAAAAAACTATCCAAACCAATCTAGCCGTGTGGAAAAAGTATTTTCCCCCTAAACCTAATAACTTGGCTGTGCCACCCTTGCCGGCAACAATTGCAATCAAGCTTTACCGATAATCAAGCTTTACCAGCAATGAGTGTTTCACATCTCTGTGGAGGAATTTTGGCCCACTCTTCTTTACAGAATCATTATAAATCAGCCACATCGGGGTTTTTAAGCATAAACCAACTGTTTAAGATCATACCACAGCATTTCAATTAGACTTTGACTAGGCTACTCCAATACATTAATTTCTTTTTTTCATTGTCCTGCTGCAAAACCCAAGTACGCCTGAGCTTTTTTTTTTTTTTTTGCCATGCAACTCTGCCATGGAGATGATTTTTGTCCAGTCTCTTTATTATTATTGAATCATTAACAATAACCTTAACTGAGGCAACTGAGACCTGCAGTTCTTTAAATGTTGTTCGGGGTTCTATTGTAACCTCCTGGATGAGTAGTCCATGCCCTTTTGCAATAATTTTGGTTGGCGGTCACTACTGGGAAGATTCACCCGTGCTCCATGTTTTCTGCATTTGTGAATAATAGCTCTTACTTTGGTTCGCTGGAGTCCCACAGTTTTAGAAATGATTTTGAAATCTTTTCCACTTTGATATTAAACTTTGATATTCAAGTTTTATAATCAAAAAATTTTAAGTTAAAATGCAAAAGAAATCTATAAGTAGGCAAACAGTTTTGCACACAACTGTTTATTATTTATGTGTAAACAAAAGTAGCAATTCACTGGGTAAAATACAATTATGCATTTACTTTTTAAAATGTGAGCTGTTTATTTTGCTCATACATGTTTCATACATTTCTGCATGTACACTCTGTATGAATGGGCTGTATTCATGTTTTTGTTTTCTTGTATAATTTCACTTCTGCTTGCATGGCTTAGAACTTAGAACCAAAATGTCCAAAAAATGTATGCTTTGACTATTTGCAGAAATGTAATGCACATGAAATTTTATTTCAGATGAGGTTGTACTATACAATCAGCCCATATATCCATTGCAAACAGCGGAACTGACCTGTGGAATTGTAGCGTCAATAACATGGACCAAGAATGGGATTCCTCTTTCAAATCAAAATAATAAATATGAAATCAGTGGAAAAAAACTCACTCTGTTAAATGCAGGATCTTCGGACAGTGGTAGGTCGATATTAACGTGTTTCTACTGTGTAATACTCATGTGTTGAAAAAGAATTTGCATATATTTTTCACCCTTGTTGGTCTCCTTCTTGCCTCAGAGTCTAATGACAATATTTCCTCAAACCACCTGCTTCTGTAACACTCTTTCGCCAGTCATTGGCAGTTCTCTCACTCATCATTACACAGAATACAAATTTGTATCACCTGTGACTCTGTATATTTGATCTATAAGAAACTTAAAAGATGTATGATTTGTGTCAGTGTCATACTACTGATCAACTACCCTATAAGTGTTAAATACTTAATAAAAAAAAAAAGAACGTTTGTGTCCAAGCTGATGGATTGAACACCCTCCACTATGTTGAAGTTTACATGGACATAAATAGCACTGTCATTTGATGTTATTTCAGTTAGTTTTTATACTATTATACCATAATTATTACTTTTATGATTTCTGTCACCACTATTGCGATTACATACACCAGAATATATAACTATATTGATGTACAGCAATATTTTATCAATAATTTATCCAGATTCCCCCCATTGTGATCCTTGGTTCCTTCCCAAGTTTCTTCCTCCAGCTCTGTGAAAGTGTTCCTTGGCACTGTCGCTCCGGGGGGTTTTATGTTCTATATTTTGTTTGACTTTTTGTCCTACCACCAGATTTATGTTAAGTTTTTATGTGATCAATGTTGTAAAAAGCACTAGAAAAAATGGGATTTAATTTAAAACAGCATTGACTTGGGATTGATAGTGATAGTTACTTGCAACCTAGTGATTTTCCCACCTTTGGTAACTACAGTAGTTATATAAAAGTAGGAAGTAAAGACCTATTTCGTCCATATTTTAGTCTTCACTGACACTTCCAATCTACAGCACAAGTCAAAGCTATTATGCAAGGCAGTGCTTTTGGTAAATTTGATAAGTGTCATTGGTGGAATGTGGAAATTCTGAGGTCGAACTTCACACTGTTCACACACTGTAACTCTAATATAACTGTAATATACTTTATGTATATTTGCCAAAGTAAGATTTTTAATTATAGCCTATATATCATATTTAATATGTTTATTTACTTTCACAGGTAGATATGCATGCAGTGGGTCTGTTGATGGAATAACCTATGAGAACTGGCAGCAAATTCAAATTAAGCCAATTCCAAATATCCAAGCAACCAACACCATGACATTAAAATGTGACGGCGTGCCAGTCACACTGCAGTGCTGTGAAGATAATGGTCTTGAACTGGAATGGTCTCCAGACAGCCCCTCGTCTTGTAAAATAAAAGGTAAAATACACAAATACCTTTTTATATTTTATTTAGGTGGTCATGATCAAAGGTCTGCCATTAAAAATAGCGTAAAGAACTTTCCAAAAGAATAAAACTTTGCAGACAGTTTGATTTCTGATGTTGCCACAACCAACTAGGGCTTGTGGCACAAAGAAATTGTCCACTAACCACTTACAGAACACAAAACAAGCATGTCGGATGATTACTGCAAATAATTATAGGCTTTTTATAAGGAAAACAGAATACTCTGAAAAAACTAGAGTTTTTACTTCGTAATAAGGATCTCTTAACAAAGTTTTTTTTTTAAATATATTTTTTTAAAGAATCTACAGTTGTAAGAAAAAGTATGTGAAACCTTTGTGATTACTTGTATTTCTGCATAAATTGGTCATTAAATGTGTTCTGATCTTCAGAATAGTCACACAATCAACAAATACAGTCTGCTTAAACTAATACCACACAAATTATGTTTGCATGGTTTTATTGAACACAACATGTTAACATTCACTGTGGGAGAAAAGTATGTAAACCCCTAGGCTAATGACTTTCCTAAGAGCTAATTGGAGCCAGGATGTGATGAGAGTGTTGGCTAAAACCACCCAACCCAGAGTTTGCTGTTCTTAAGAAGCATTGCTTGATGTGAATCATGCCTCACGCAAAAAGAGCTCTCAGAAGCCCTACGTTCAATAATTGTTGACGTGTATGAATCTGGAAAGGGTTACAAAAGTATCTCTAAAAGCCGTAATGTTCATGTGTCCACGGTAAGACAGACGGTCTACAAATGGAGAAAGTTCAGTACTGTTGCTACTCTCCCTAGGTGTGGTAAAGTCCTGTAGAGATGACTTTAAGGGCACAGCGCAGAATGATCAATGAGGTGAGGAAGAATCCTAGAGTGTCAGCTGAAGACTAAAATCTCTGGCACATGCTAACATTTCTGTTGACAAATCTACAATAAAGAAAACATTAAATAAGAATGGAGTTTAATGAGGTGGGGAAGAATCCTAGAGTGACAGCTGAAGACTTACAGAAATCTCTGGCACATCTACAAATAGACAAATCTACAATAAGGAAAACAAGAATGGAGTTGATGGGAGGACACCACAGAGGAAGCCACTGTTGTCGCAAAAGAACATTGCTGCATGTTTGAAGTTTGCAAAAGAGCACCTGGATGTTCCACAGTATTACTGGCTAAATATACTGTGAACAGATGAAACCAAAATTAAGCTGTTTGAAAGAAACACACAACACTATGTTCAAAAACAGAGAAAGAAGGCAACAAACGAATGTCTTCAACAGAAGAAAATATGCCAGTTGAGATGCTGTGGCGTGACCTCAAGAGAGTGATTCACTCCAGATATCCCAAGAATATTACTGAGTTTAGTAAAGAGGAATGATCCTAATTCCTCCTGACTGTTGGGCAGGTCTGATCTGCAACTACAGGAAACGTTTGGTTGAGGTTTTTGCTGCCAAAGGAGGATCAACAATTATTAAATCCAAAGTTTCACATACTTTTTCCCTCACTGTGAACGTTAACATGTTGTGTTTAATAAAACCATGCAAACATATATTTTGTGTGGTATTAGTTTACGCAGACTGTGTTTGTCTATTGTTGTAATATAAGTTTTATAAAATGTTCAATTGCCAAAAATCATTCAAAAATTCTGTATTTATTCATTTTGCCCAGGAGCACGATGCATTACATGCCAATATGCCATTCAGAAAGACAACTGTCTGGGAACTAAAGCAACATGTCAACTCAGCTTAACAGCACTGAGGGGTTTTAGTTACAGCTCAAAGACCATCCAGATAAACATCATTCAAAATGGTCAGTATTTTTTTTTAGATAGCTCTTATCTAACCTTCTTTTGATTTGTTGCAGTCAACCTACTGCAACAGTAGTGTTTTTCAGTGTTTGCACTATTTTTTTCCTGGAGACTGAAAGAAATGTCCTGTATTTTGTTTATATATTGCTTAATTTCTCTTTTAGTTCCTGATTGTTATGACACAACATATGGAGCTGGATCAACCGGAAAAGAAATAGAGGTTCCATGTCCGGGTGACTTGGTTGGTACTATAACAGTTAAATGTGAAGCTGGAAAATGGCAACAACAGGGCACACAAAATTGTGTGCCAAAGATCATTGCAGAACTGAGTAATCAAGCTCAGGTATATACAGTTATCTATTAACTTTTGTTTGAAGCCTTTTAAATTTAGATTTCACTGGCCATGGTGATTTATTTATTTTGTCCTTCTGTAGAATTTAAAAGAGGAAAATGTCGGACTATTTGTGGCTGATCTCAGCAATGCTACTACATCAAATTCTGCTCAGATAACAGACTCAACTGAGGCTGTACTGAAAATTGCAGAGATTCTTAAAATAATTGACAATACAATAAGCACACTTCCAGTGAACAAACCCATTATGACGGTAAGTATTATTATTATTATTATTATTATTATTATTATTATGAATAATAATAAAATCAACCTTTGTGACATAGTAATTGTTTGTTATATAATAACATAAAATACATATAATATAATTCTACAAAATGTACTACAACCTCAAATCGGAAAAGTTAAGATGGTACAGTAAAATAATTGTATTTATATTACGCTGCAGTTATACTTATTTAACATATTTAATGTTTTGTCTGGTCAACTTATTTTTATTTTTTGCTTGTTTATGTATATCCATTTCCACATTTATAGCAATAAATAGTAACAATGGCATGGGTAGAGTGATCAGGCGGCACTAATATATCATCTGATATATTGAAATTCTCTCATGGTTTATCAAAAAATTATTCATGGGTGTGTTTTCAGCGTAACATGAAATAAACCAATTAGTGTGCCAGTAGTCCTTCCCTTTAAGAGCCAGACACCTGGTACTTTGACGTGTTTGTATCTTAATAGCGCTGACCTGCGTGTTCACACTGTTTGCCAGCAACTCATTTAAGGGAGCAGTAATGTTATTTTATTCCTTATTCTCTTTATTTTTACTATAATTATTGAATTAATATATTTTATATTTTAATAAATGTGACCCGGTGACAAAAAACGTACACAATGTGCTTTAATGTTTTTGAAATATAAAAAAAATATAAAAGTGATTTTTTTAAGTTAAATAATAGCTAAGTGAAATAAAATAAATGTATGTTTAGTCAAAGTGCTCTTTTTTCAATTTTTTATTACCACAACTGCAGGGTTTGAGAAAGAGTGAGTGAGAATTAGCATCTTTCAAATTCTCAAACAGCAGAATGCATACATCTGCTATATGAATCTACAATTATTGAGTCTGTGTACTGAACACAAATATAAATTCTAAATGTTAGGGAAAAATAACTAATAATAATTTATATTTACTGTGCACATTTTTAAGTATATTTTATTTGATATTTTTTTGGTGTGGTAAAGAAGTGATGGTATGTGGTGCACAGTGCTCATGGTGATCATGTCTTGGTTACATGGCTGACTGCTGTCCTGGTTTAAATCGGTTAGTAGCGCACCTGTGTTTCCCGCCACCAAGATAGAAACACGCCAGAAATGTATCTGAACACACCTCACTTCCAGACCACCACACCCATCGGCGAGATTATATTCCTAAACTCCAATGCTTTTTTAACAACGCGTGCACAAGACCTGAAAATAGACTGCTGACGGGGTGTAAGATAGAAACGAGCATCACAACGCGCCTTTCGCAGGGTGTACGATAGGGTCCATAATAATTTCTCGTGATATATACACTAAACAATGAAATCACTCGTGGTGCACATCCAGAAGTTTCTTCTTGGTTGAGTATTTTCACCATGGCTTCCAACGTTTATAGAAACAGTGATAAGAGTGATTACAATTTGCTATTTTAACTTACTGAAACTGAAACTGTTAGAAAATCATATTTAATGAAAGAAAATTAAGCTATATTGTCTTGTTAGATATCTGTTTATTTATCGAGTAAACAGGTCACCATGACATCATAGCATCATAGCCGTAGCTGCAAAAAAGGTGTGGGTACTGAACTTGCTCGACTGCAGTCCTGATGTGTGGAGAATTTTGTAATGAAAAAAAGTGACCCTTTACTGTTACACAGTAAAAAGCAGGAAAAAGTGGTGCTTTTTCTGTTCCAAATTTAGAATGTGATGCAGGCCTGACTTGCAGTAATGGCTCTACCGTGACAAATTAAATGAAGTTTACCAGACAAAACAAGATACATCTGTCTCCAATATATAAAGGTCCAAAGAAATGTAAAAACTGTTTTGGAGTTTTTTTTTTTTTGCATCCACACTTCACTTTACATACTGTTTCTGATGTGTGCTAAAATAACATTATTCAGATGTGCAGTGTTTAACAAGCATTTGAAAATTTTAACAATTCATTCTTTTTTTTAGTCTTTCCTTACCACAATGGATATCATTGGATCACCAGAAACAAATGGCACATGGACAGAGTTGAACAAAGACCCTAAAAGTGAAAATATAAGCTCTCAACTTCTGAAGTCTGTTGAGAGTATGGGAAGTAAACTTTCAAATGAAAGCATTGAGATAACAACTGCAACATCCCACCTTAAAAGAAGAAATTTTAGTCAGTCATTTAATGAAAATATTAATTCTACACAAATAGATATTCCAGGAACTAACAGATCAACCTTTATTACTGCCATAGTTTTCACAGCTCTAAGTAAAGTCTTGCCTGTTCGAACTTCAACAATGTCTTTGAATGACAGCAGCAAGGCTGGTGTTATCATCAATGGAGACGTGGCTGCAGTGCTTGTGGACAATTATATTAACAACATCTCTCTTACCTTTGACATTCAAAATCCAAATGGAACATTGGGAAACCCTCAATGTGTTTTCTGGAACTTCAATCTTCTGGATGGGATTGGAGGATGGGACTCGACTGGATGTGAAGTGAAGACTGATGTGAACAGTACTGACCAGGTTACGTGTGAGTGCAACCACACAACTTCATTTTCAATCCTCATGTCACCATTTGTGTTAAATCATGTCATCTTAGACTATATAACTTACATTGGAGTCGGCATTTCGATTATCTGCCTGATTCTGTCCCTCATCATCGAAGGCATTATTTGGAAATCAATGACAAATAATGACACTGCCTACATGCGACACGTCTCCATAGTCAACATTGCTCTGTCCCTCCTGATAGCGGACGTATGCTTTTTAATTGGAGCAGGTATTGTGGAAAAAGGAGAGCTGGCACCAGTTGGGCCGTGCAGTACAGCCACCTTCTTCATGCACTTCTTTTATCTGGCTCTTTTCTTCTGGATGTTGCTCTCTGCACTCTTGCTTCTTTATCGGACTGTTGTGGTCTTTGCTGGAATGTCCAAGACCAAGATGATGATCATAGCCTTCACTGTTGGTTATGGAGCCCCGTTATTAATAGCTGTCATCACTGTGGCAGCGACAGCTGGACAGCAAGGATACATCGTTGAAAGGAGTGCTTGTTGGCTCAACTGGGATAAAACTAAAGCCTTTTTGGCGTTTGTGATTCCCGCACTCACTATTGTGGTGATAAACCTTGTTGTGCTGATTGTGGTTTTATGGAAGATGTTACGGCGTGGAGTTGGAGCCACCACTCAGCCAGATGAGAAACATACCATAGTGGTTATTGCCAAATGTGTGGCCATTCTAACACCTCTGTTCGGTCTGACCTGGGGATTCGGCATCGGGACCATGGTGTCGGGTCTATTAGGGATTCACATAGTCTTCGCGATCCTCAACTCACTGCAGGTACAATGTTATATTTTGTTATTTTTTATGTGTCAAAAACATTTAAAGTAAATTTGAATCTGCTTAAATTGAAACCCAACCAGATCAGGCTTGAGAAGCATTGCTATATATTTTTTCATGTCTTCACTGTGTATTGCTTTGCTACTCAACTGTGCTGGAGTACTTAGTACTACACCCCAAAATCTGATATTTATTTGGGCCTATCAGGCTCTTGACAGGGTGTCAGACTTCAAGTACAATGTACATGCTGAGGGGACTGGCATTACCACAGCAAAAGACACAATTCAGTTTTCAATTAATACAATTAAGATGGCATGATGGAGATTATTTCCATGACAAATCTTGGTTTCCTGTTTCCTGTTGTTTAATGTCTGATGCGGTTAACACCAAAGCTGTGTTTTCTTTCATGTACTGTGATACCCTGTAACTTTTTAAATTTATTTTATTCTTTGACCTTCCCTTTGTTGCATCATGATTAAAGCTGTGTTACATATCAAATCTTTTTTAAAACCTAAAGAAAATAATGGGATGTCTGGGATGTCAGTAAATACTTTTATAAACTTTAAAATCCCCACTGAAGTGAAGTGAATAACACTGATTATTTTACTACAGTGGCCCCTGTCAAGGAATGAGATATACATATTAGACATTTTCATATTATCACATGAACAGTCAGTTCTTAATGTGATGGAAGCAGTAAAAATGGATTGTTTAAATTTGAAGATGGCTAAATTACTGTATCAGAACATCTCCAAAACAGTTGGTCTTGTGTGGTGTTCCTGATTGCAAGGAAGGACAGTCAGTGAATCATATGTTATATAATGATACAGAACACAAAGCCATATAATATTCATGCTTAGTGTATTACATACATTCATGTTTTTATTTGTTTTTCTGCAAAGGGCTTATTTATTTTGGTGTTTGGAATATTACTGGACAAAAAGGTATGTACTGTATTTCAGCAAATCTACCTACCTATGGTATAAATACTGTGAACTAATAAACCAGTAACCTATAGAATTGCATATTAACAACTAATTATCTTTTCTTGTGATTACAGGTCCGAGACACATTGAGAGGAAAATTGTCCCTTGTGGCTAACATTTCCTCTAACCTCACCGGGGTAAGTACCCTTTAGTATGTAGATTTATAAAACTTTATATCAACTTCCTTTAAATTATTTACTTATTAATTAACTGATATATAATGGCTGATGATTTTTAATTACAGAGTACTAGTGCCGGACATTCAACTTCCAGGCGTCAGAGAAGTATGTAACTGTTTAAAAATATAATTAATATGTTTTTGTGTCCTTATCTTTCTTTGCCATTAAGGTTGACACTCTGACCATCATTTAGTGACATTTATTTTTAGGGTCCATGTGCATTTGGTCACTGAAAAAAAAAAAAAAATCAAACCAGGAAAATGTTTTGTTTTTTTTTTGTAAAAAAAGACTGTTTTGGCCAGTTAAAGTAGAACATAGTGCAAGCAAGCACAGATGACACAGACAGCCTTTGCTTATCACTGAAAAGTGCTGTGTTTTAAATTTAGAACATAAACACAAATATGCTGATCTTTTGCAGATGCATACAACGTAACAGGAAGCAGGGGTGCAGCTTCATCTTCAAGCAACTCGGATACATATATCAACACTTGAGCTTGTTAAACACTTGTCTGTCTAAAACATAACAGCTTTTCAAAAATGTGAAAATTTCCATACTTGTGTTGAAAATTAATAACATATATTGTATGATGTGGGTGGTGGTTGTTTTGTCTTGAGAATCCTGTGTTATTTTTATGATGGAACGTAATTCCTATTGCTATTAATGAATTGAAATTTTACCCAGTATGACCGGAATTACCCCACCTTTCCTGATTCCATCTGCTTTTGCTTTTATTTTTTTTTAGATTATTTTTAAGAAGAGGTGCAGCTAAATATAAGGATGCAATTGCAGATATTGTACCTTAAACCATTAACCAACTAAACTGTACAAAATGGTAAAATATATAAACCTTCACACTTCCAATATACCCAAATAAATAAAACAATGCTTTTAACTGTGTGGAATTTGTCTGTGTATGTCAAAAGACTTGAGAATAAGAAAAAAAAAACATTCTGTTCTTGTTTAATGCACAAACTGATAAATTAAAGGTGCAGTAGGGATAATATTTTCAGTAGTAAATGATAAAGTAATCAGGATGTGTCATCTGATATCAAGGAAACATACAAGGTTCAAGCAATGGCAGCTCTTTTCAGCAAGTCAAGAAAGTTCTTGAATTGTCTTGAACTCGTTCATGTAGCTTCAGTGGCCTGAGCTTGGCAACCCCAGTGAGCTTGGTGTCTGCAGAGGGTTAGGCGGGGGAAACAACTCTTGAACAAAATTGGACTGCTGTCGTCATTTTATACTTTCACTCTCATTTTCTACTGATTGCTCCTTTAAGCAATTGAAATGTGATTGAAATGTAGACTTACAGTTAACTGCTGTGGTTCGATAAAAATATAACATTCACAGTTTGAACTGGCAAACTAAGCAACACCAAAACTCCTGGAAGACCACAACACACATATAAAGCACACAAAAATAGAGTTTATTTAAAAATTACAAATCACTAATAAAGCAACTGGCATGTCAGATTTGTCTTCTATTTTTTGTGTTCCAATCCACACAAACAAAATAAACATGTTTATAACAAAACATGTAATTTCAATCATTTTCAAGGGCGCCAACACTCTCGGCCATGACTGTATGGTAATGTGTAGTAAGGACAAGGGCGTAGGAGCGGGCTTGATATTGGGGGGGACACATTTGCCAATATAAACCCAAACCCACCCAATAGTTTCCTAGAACAACATTTGTGGAAATTACTTTAAATTAAAAGTAAATTATTATTATAAGGTGATTTTACAACCTAAACATGTTACTCCACGTTACAGTTACTGTTGTTAGAAAAAATTATGCATGCAATGTCTGAATTATATACATACGACCAAAATGATCAGTTATCACCTAATATTTATAATAACAGATTTGTCTTATTTTTATTATTATTATTATTATTATTATTATTATTATTATTATTATTATTATTATGTATTGTCATGTCAATTCTGTTGTATATTTACATTTTCTCCTGCGCTTTTTTTTTCTACTGAGAGCTCTTCTTAAGATGGTGTCCTTTTATGTAAAATAATGTAACTTTACGTTTCATAGAGATTTTTATTAACGTCAGGACATGTGGTCTTACTGTGAACTACAAATGAACAGATGTCAGGTTACAGCAGTGTTTCTCAACCCTGTTCTTACATATTCTACTGCATATTCTCCATATTCGAGAGCTTCCTCTGCTTTAAAGGCATTTAATAAAGTAAGTGGTGGTATGATGTGTTTAATACACTGCTGGATATACATGATTAAATTTAGGCTAAAAAAGGGGCTAAAGGATTTTAACAGGTAAACTCAGTAAAGTCACTCAGTAAATGACTCATTTATTAGCTGATCAGATGGATCAGATGGAAAACACTATTTTAGGGTAGTGATGATCAGGGTTAAGAAACTGCTTTAAACTACAAACATAAAGTACTGTACTAAATTCTGGCTATCCACTACATCCAGCTTCTAGATAACTAGTTAGCTAAATTAATTTTCGTTCATTATAGCTCACAGTAAGTCCTGTAATACTAAATTAATAAACAGTTTACACAGTAAACACAGTTTGAAAATGAAATAGTAAATAGATTATCTGGGGTGGGTTTCCCGAAAACGATCAATCTTAGCAAATAACGAACGAAGTAACGAATGACGTGTGTAAAGAACGAGCCAGTTCTGCGAGTGTTTCCCAAAGAGCTTCGCAACGTGAAAATTAACGAACGAGGTTAAAGAACGTCTTTGTTGACTCCTCCCCCAAAACAGTGCGCTCAATCTATCCACAAATATCGATTCAACACTGCCAATTTGCAGTATTTATTCACTATTACACCCTAAAAACGTAGAAATGTGTTGTAATTAACAACATTATACTCCTAAAGATACATATGACTAAATAAATACTCGAAAATCTAATCTATTTTAAAACATTAAACTTATTTTTTACATTTTTAAAACTATTATTGTTAATATATATTAAATTTTAAACCAACAGAAATATGTTTTGTACTTTATACTGTGAAGCTCCAGATCATTCTAAATCAATGGGTTTATGTCAGGGGATTGTCAAGGCCATGCACCTTTTTGTCTACTAATTCCATTTGCGTCAATTCGTTTTCATGGTTTTAATATTAATCGACAATGTAAAAAAAAAAA
Organism: Astyanax mexicanus; assembly: GCF_023375975.1. Taxonomy (NCBI): domain Eukaryota; kingdom Metazoa; phylum Chordata; class Actinopteri; order Characiformes; family Acestrorhamphidae; genus Astyanax; species Astyanax mexicanus. The sequence continues at coordinate 59,389,528 of NC_064408.1, forward strand.
AACATGGAATGAGACGTGTCCAACTTTTGACTGATATTTATATATTTGCGATCTGACACAACCCAGAGTTTGCCCAGATGAACGGCCACAATGTGGGTTAGAAGCACCTGATTAAGGAATAATATTAAATATTACCTGCACATTCACGATACCCTTTACAATACATGTAGGTGTGATTAAAGACACCGCAGGCATCCCTGCACCGGATACCAGGGATTTTCCAAATAGCATGGAAATATATTATGTTGTGCTGTAATTCCCGGTCTTGTGGGAACTGTATATAAATGTGTGTATGCACATAACAGCTTGATTACAGAATCAACGGACTTGGTGACTTTGCAGCTTTGCTTAGACCGTGAGAAGCATCTGCTTGGTGGCTGGAGTCTATACCAGCTGGCATCGGGCTGAAGGCAGTATACACCCTGGACAGGATGCCAATCCATCACAGGGCAGACAGACAGACACACAGACACATTCACTCACACACTCACACCTAAGGGGCAATTTTTATCCGACATCCAATTAGCCTGAACTAATTTATTTGGACTGTGGGAGGAAACTGGAGCACCCGCAGACACGGGAAATAATATAATATAATATAATATAATAATATAATTTATTATAATTAATAGTAATTTAATATAATTGCTTCAAACACGGAAATTATTATTTTTTTCCTCAAAATTGGCGGTCCCTGGTGTTTAAGGTGCTGAACTGCAAGTCGAGATCCCCTAAAGAAGCTCGTTAAAAATAACGATTGGGTGAGAGCACTCGTTAATCTGCGAGCGAGTTTACGTAGTACTTTAGTTAAGCACGGGTTTGGGAAACACTCTTTAATTAACGATCAATCTTAAGTACGAGATAACGAAATTCTTAGCGTTACGAAGCTTTCGGGAAACCCACCCCTGATCAGGTACAGGGCAATTTGAACATATAGGTTTTTTTCTTTAACCTTGACTCCCAATCGAGCTAATTCCAAAATTAAGCTAACTCACTAACACAGCTGCAGTTTATTAATCACAGTGGGTTTAATGTGTGTGCTGATTCAGATACGTGTATTTTTAACCAGTTATCAGAAACATATCATCACAGTTTACGTGGTTAGCCGGCCATTAACTTTCTTTTGGAAAAATCTCCGTATATCCAGATCTTAATCAGCTGAAGCTGCTGCAGCCCGATCCCGCTGCTAAATCTCACAGTGAGGGGGCGGGGCTTCCCAAACAGCATATTGCCTGTCCTCCGCGCGCGGCAAAATCAGCAAGCTGATTGGCTGTGTCTACTGAGAGGCGGGACTTAATACCTAAACCGGCTCTTGGTCCGGTCTGTCTCCTCGCTGATCTGAGCAAAACGATATAATTTTTGGGGGGGACAAATCCACCTGTTTGTAATATTGGGTGGGACATGTCCCCCCCATCCCCCCCGGTTCCTACGCCAATGAGTAAGGATATTAAGATAATTCTTTCTTTAATGCCACGTTCACACTACACGAGTTTGGGCCAAACTGACAGCCACTGACAGTTTTTCGTTGATCACCAACAAAAAGTCTGTGTTTACTGATCTGTGATTTAACATTTATCCAATTGATCACACAGGCCTGCCTGAGTAAAATTAGGCATGTTAGAACAGGCACTAGGATTATTCTGCTGTTGTGGAGCTCTAAATGTTACACACTGTTCACAAATTACAACATAACTGTTGTATGTTACTTTTTCAAAATGTTAAATGTGTCAGCAGGTGGCAGTGTGTTTATGTGTCTGTTTGTGTCTGCCTGCTTTAAGCAACATCTTAAATAAAAAAGGGTGAAGGAGTTAATGCAACTAAAACGTGAAAAAGTGGACTGATTAAGTGTTGTGCAATCTCAGAAAAGGTCAGGACAGTGTGGAGAATGATGATTAAAAAAATGCAGGGTTTCTTGTCTTTACCATGACATTCATTTCTGTATTTTAGGTCTGCCTAATATGTTGTAAAGCATTTACCACTGAGACATTGTAGAGATATTCTAGAAACACATCTTAAAATATGCAACAATGTGGGATATTTTTTAATTTCATAATTCTCTAAACATTCTCTATTAAGGACAGGTCAGGATGTGCATCATGTGATTTTTCATTGTTTGGTGAGAAATGCATAGATGCCCCTGTAAAAAGTGATCTTTGAGACAGCATTTATTGCTCTAAGCTCACAATGTACTTTCCTTAATTAATGCTGCCACCACCTAAGTGTACAATAGGGGTGTATGGAAATTTTAATATATCAGTGTATCAGAATCAGTGATACTCAGTATAGTGCAAATGTTTTAGGCACCTGTGAGAATTGTTAGTAGAGTAAAAGCTTCAGTATGTGTTTAATAGCTCAGTAAAACACTAACATTACAATAAATCCAAACAGCAATTTTACAAAAAGCAGAGCTTTTACAGCCCTGATCTCCTTAACACATCTTTGATTGATAAAGGGCAGAGTTGATGTCTATGTCTGCAAGCCTCTGGTGTCAGGCATTTTGAGTTTGAGTATTTTGTTTAAACACTTACAGCTATATATTAGTCTAATAACTATTTATCTGTTGTTAAATTACTGTCATGAATGCATTAAAAGTAAATTTGTATTTGGATAATTCTTTTGTACAAAATCAGGATTAATCACCTGTTGACATCATCGTTTGAAATCACGTCATTACTACATTTCTTTCCTCATTACTAGCCTAAATATTTTTTTTTCCTATGCTTTTTGGAATGTGCTGCAGGCCTAAAGTGCACGAATAGATGCATATTAACAAATTAAACAAAGCTGATCAGACGAAACATAAAAACATTTTGGTGAATAGTGTCTGCAAACAAATAAAAGAGTAAGAGATGTTTGTTTGTTTGTTTATTTATTTATTTTAATTTCTTTTTCCATGCTGTCTCGTTTTTCTGATTTAGTTTTGTAAATTAGTGCACTGATATGTAAATATATAATAGATTTTTAAATTATTTTTGTTGCTATTAAAAGGGAGAGTAAATTGCTTTTGATGGAGTAACTGTCTGTACTGTCTATGGAAGGCTCTCTACTAGATTTAGATTTGCAATAACTGCACTGTTAAAGGGACTAGACAAATTGTGCGTGCATTTTCACAAATGTGTCAGCAATGGGTACAACTTAAAGTAGCTGGACACATTAGATAGTGGTGTCCACAAACATTTAAACAAATAGAGTTAATTTTTTAATTTCAAAAGTGTGAGTTTAATCCTTAGAGAAATGTATTTTAAACTTATTTTATTTTCATTTTTATTTAAACTAAATTGTCATTTTAATGTGTTTAGATTTTAAGTCAGAGAAATATGTATATTTTAGCTAATATTTAGCTGAACTGCAGTAGAAACTGCTAAAAAAAACATACTTTTATTAATTTGTGCCACTGTTATGAATAGTCAAGGCTTGGATTTCATAGAGACAAGTGATACGTGGATGGATCCTCTGCTCCCATAACAGAACAAAGAAAACAGAGAGTAACCTAAGCTAGAGTCATAACTGTGTAACAAAGTACGGCTCATTACCTTCTTTCAGGAAGGTTTGTAGGCGGGTCAGTTGTTTAGAAATAAAGCTTCAGTATCCCAGAGCTGTGGGCTGATGTTTAGTATGCGCTTTGGTTGGTTGCTGGAGTCAAGGTAAGGACTAAGAAGTTTATTTTAAAAAGATAACTTAAATGTGAGGATATTAGATTAACTTTATTTTTAAATGTTCTGAACATTGACATGCTCTCTTTTGACCAATCAGCAGTTTGTAAAATATAAATTGGTTTAATGTGTATTAATATGGGTGCTACTGTTCTGAAAAAGAAACATACCTTAAAGTATTCATTTATGTGGCAACAAGAGATTGAGCTGGGTTTCTCCAACTCACTTTAAACCAACCATTTTTACATCATTACCACATGAAGGTTTATTTTTGGGTTGAATGGACTAATCATTTTTACAATGTGCCCAGGAAATTTACAATAAATCTAAACAAATTAAGTGGCAGATAAATGTATAAAATAATTAAAATAATTTAGTCCTTCATTACAAATTTAAAAAAAGAATGTGTGACATATGCAGAATGGTGTGTTCATTATATATTAGTAAAATGATTGAGGAATCTTCAATGCATTTTAAAGCTGCATTTAAAGTTTTAATTAAATTATTATCCAAATGATAATTTCAAAATAAACATTTTAGACATCATTTTCTTATTGCTTCTACTGCTACTACTATCCCCACAACTACTACCCCTATTAATACCACTACTACTTCTACTACTCTTACTACTACTACCACTACTACCACTACTACTACTACTCTTACTACTACTACCACTACTGCCACTACTACTACTTCTACCACTACTACTTCTACTTCTACTACTACTACTACCACTACTACATCTACTACTACTACTCTTACTACTACCCCTATTAATACCACTACTACTTCTACTACTACTACTCTTACTACTACTACCACTACTACTACTACTTCTACTACTACTACTCTTACTACTACTACCACTACTACTACTACTTCTACTACTACTACTCTTACTACTACTACCACTACTACTACTTCTGCTACTACTACTCTTACTCCTACTACCACTACTACTACTACTCTTACTACTACTACCACCACAACTACTACTCCTGTTACTAACACTACTACTTCTACTACTAGTACTACTACTACTACTCTTACTACTACTACCACTACTACTACTACTCTTATTACTACAACCACTACTACTACTACTTCTACTACTACTCTTACTACTGCTACCACCACAACTACTACTCCTATTACTAACACTACTACTTCTACTACTACTATTACTACTACCACCACTACTACTACTCTTACAACTACTACTACTTCTACTACTACTACTACCACTACTGCCACTACTACTCTTACTACTACTACCACAACTACTACTCCTATTACTAACACTACTACTTCTACTACTACTATTACTACTACCACCACTACTACTACTCTTACTACTACTACTACTACTTCTACTACTTCTACTACCACTACTGCCACTACTACTCTTACTACTACTACCACTACTACTACTACTTCTACTACTCTTACTACTACCCCTATTAATACCACTACTACTTCTACTACTACTACTCTTACTACTACTACCACTACTACTACTACTTCTACTACTACTACTCTTACTACTACTACCACTACTACTACTACTACTTCTACTACTACTACTCTTACTACTACTACCACTACTACTACTTCTGCTACTACTACTCTTACTCCTACTACCACTACTACTTCTACTACTACTACTCTTACTACTACTACCACCACAACTACTACTCCTGTTACTAACACTACTACTTCTACTACTAGTACTACTACTACCACTACTACTACTACTCTTACTACTACTACCACTACTACTACTACTCTTATTACTACAACCACTACTACTACTACTTCTACTACTACTCTTACTACTGCTACCACCACAACTACTACTCCTATTACTAACACTACTACTTCTACTACTACTATTACTACTACCACCACTACTACTACTCTTACAACTACTACTACTTCTACTACTACTACTACCACTACTGCCACTACTACTCTTACTACTACTACCACAACTACTACTCCTATTACTAACACTACTACTTCTACTACTACTATTACTACTACCACCACTACTACTACTCTTACTACTACTACTACTACTTCTACTACTTCTACTACCACTACTGCCACTACTACTCTTACTACTACTACCACTACTACTACTACTTCTACTACTCTTACTACTACTACCACCACAACTACTACTCCTATTACTACTACTACTACTTCTACTACTATTACTACTACCACCACTACTACCACTACTACTATTACTCTTACTACTACTACTACTTCTACTACTACCGCTATTGCCACTACTACTATTACTACTACTACTACTTCTACTACTACTACTATTACTACTACTACCACTACTACTACTACCACTACTACTACTGCCACTACTACTTATAATAATATTAATAATAATAATAACAACAATAATAGTAATATTGTACATGCCACAATCTTTTTTTAAGATGTTATGTTAAGTAAAAAAACAGCCTGCAGTATCAATAACAATAAGATCACCTGCCTGAAACCTGGTATGATATTAGGTTTTCTGTTTTTTCCTCATTTCCCCTCTATCTTAAAATCATTTTGGAGAGGTCAGAAAACCTGATTTCTAACATAATAGATAGAGCAACACAAGTTTCACTTGTGGAAAACCTGTTAAACCAGGGTGTTTAGCCAACATTGAACTGATGCCCAAAACAAATAAATCACGCAACTTGGAGATGCTATTGGGTTGGAAACAGGACTGTTTTAACAAAACATATTGATGCGTGCTTCTTGTTTCCGAGAAATGTCTGTCATGTATTTACATATTCATACTGTACTGATCTATATACTGAAATTGAGGTCATGTGTTTTTTTCAGAAACAATAAAAAACAGACAGTAGAAAGAGGTGGCTTTGTATTGTTATGGAGACACTATGTAGATAACACATGTATAAAACAAAACATTAATTTACCCCAATATACCTTAAATGCTAAAAATATATTATGTGAAATTCGTAAAGCCTAAATCATACTTTTTTCAACTACAAAACTAATTCCTAACACTAATGTTTGTGGATAAGCAGGCTTTTTTTTTTACAAGATTATGTGATCAAATAAATAATGACCTGTAAATCATCTAGGGATGTTTTTTTATGTTACCGGTCGTTTGATTTTACAGTTTTTCTTGGTTGCTTTGGAGCATTTCTCACATCAGAATTGAATTGAACCAGTTGTTTTGTCATCATCTAGTCACTTGTGCACATCGCAGAATCCATTTTTCATGTATTTTATACAAACAGCAAATGATTTCATACAGCAGTCTACTGTTTCCCAAATTATCAATTGCTTCTGTAATGCAGATCACAATTTATTATACTTTACTCTATTAGTTTACTGCATATGTCCTCATTCAAATTAGTTAAAATAGCTGTCAGAGCCTTTAATGCAGATTTTATACTGGCAAATATCTCCTGAATTGATGATTAGTGAATCATGATATTAACTAATGATAAAAAGTTGGTGAAAATGATAAAAAGCATGTTCCACATGAAATAAAGATCACATGTTATCAGTGATGGTGTTACACTGGCAGAGGCTGGTTGAAGAGTGCAGCTGATTGTTTAAACGGTTCATACAAAGAACAGGTGTGTAATCTAACAATGTTCACTGTAATGTAATACTGTATTCTTCATATTACAGACAGGCAGAGTGCCCCTTTTCACCCCTCAGCAGAGGAAGGCTATCTGAGCCGTAGTCATAGCTAATATTGATATTAGACTAATATTCTATTAGACTAAGGCGGAGAAAAAGAGTATTATTAAGAAACAACTGTGTTTTTGAAAACAACCAGTCAGTCAGCATCTTAACCACCGACAGGGTGCTGAAAATATTCCAGCTGAGAAAAACACAGCTGTACTGTATAACATACACCACAGAACCACCACAGAGCTAACAGAGTGAACACAGTGTCTAAAACCTGCTGTAAGTTATACAACTATAAACTATTATATCCTACTATTAACTATTAAATCATGCTCAGTGGAGCTGAAAATGGATAAATAGATGTAGCAGGTGGTCATAATGTTATGCTTGATCGGTGTGTAATGATATACAGTACAATAAGCAAACTGTGCACAATGGCTGTAATTTTAGAAATGAACATCTCATGTGTATAACATAACTGTCTCTTGTTCAGAATAACAATGAATGTTATTCATAAAAGTCACATTGTAAATTCTGAAATGTAACATTATGTAACTGGAATAAAGTAAACCATACACCTGGATGAAGCTGAGCTTTAACCTGATGAAACACAATTTACTGACAGTCTTGTCTGTCTGTTTTGTGGTACAACAACAGGGTCTGTCTGTATTAACAGTAAAATCATAAAGGTGATTTCTGTCCAATTTCTTGCAGTCAGGCTCTCATAAACAGTAGTGTGTAATTTTGTACTGCTAAAACTGATTTAAGATTCACAGGAAAAACTTCAGAATTTTTCAATAATTCTCAGTTGGAAAACAACACATTAGCTTTAAGAAAATCCATGATGCATGATCACATGACTAATCATGAACTAGTCTTGTTCATAAATAAAGACTAAACAAAAATTATTCTGATGTTTCTGACAGATTCACTGATAAAAATAGATATAAATGTAAATAGCTGCTCATCCATTATGTGGTGCTGTTTGTACAAACTGTCTTAAGAAATGGCCACAGTATGGTGCAAATATGATTTCCGATGTAAGAAATGCCTCAAAATAACTGATAAAAACTGAAATACCATTTTTAAAACAAATCACATGATACACTGTTAAATTACAATTATACTTTTAATTAGAAACAAAATAAATTGTTAAAGCACACTGCAAAAAGACCAACCTACAAAAGTTATACAATTATTTTTATCAAGTTAATTGAGCAAAAATGTGTAAAATAGAAGTTTAATTTAGCTTTTTTTTGGTAGAAGATAATATTTTACAGTGCACAGGCAAATATTAATATATGGTTTTCACTAGACTGGTAGGTACTGTGAAACATTTCCTTTTCTTATATATGTTAGTGATTCCGATGTTCTCTTCTCTTTTTTCTCATATTCCTTAATTTTCTCACATTTAGAAAACATACAGAGATGGCATTGAAGTACTTTTTGATTTTCACAGTCATCTTACTAGTGAAAATGTGTGTTGTGGAAACACAAGGATTCTTTGAAACGTCAAGTTACACTGCTAAGGTAATGAGAAGGTTTACAGTACACATGCTGCTATGAATCATATCAAGGTCAGGATGATAAGTGTCTGGGTGTTTCTGCTAATTAAAAGTTTTGTTACATCATTAACTTGAAGACTGTAAATAGTAGTTCTATCTTTTTACAGTTATATAATGATGGACTGTAGTCTTGTATCTGTTTCTCTGAATACTTTATCCTCCTCCTTTTATCCAATTGTTATTCTAATAAAATATATTTTTTCCAATGTGCTTTATTTTATAATTATAAAATTTAGAGTCACATTAATAATTTAGCTCCATGTTTTGTCAAGTGATAAGAGATCAAAATGGTCACTGACCTTCCCACAAAATCAACAATGCAGCTGAACAGAACATTAAGTTTGTAGAGAAACAGAAGGACTAAAGTCTGTAATTATAGAACTAAAAGTGCTTCTGTATGCTTTTGCCAGGAGGTAGTTGTAATATTGTGACCTGACTGCGTATATTTCCTTGAGCTGTTTAACGAGGAATTTAAGTACTGTTTGTCTTTACTAAGAAACTATTTTCCCGTTTTAGGGTATACATTTTTGGAACAGTTTTATTATTAGTAATAAAGTAAAAAAAATCACTTCTTTGAGGTCACTATTTTAGTGTAACTGTACTCTACTATACTGTTTACATACATAATCCCCAGGTTAATAATGAAGTTGAACAAATGAACCACTCAAGAGAAAAACGAGAAAGTAAGTTTTCGGTATTCTATTGAAAATAGTTAGTAAAATAGTTCATTTAAAGTTTTGCATCACTTTTTTTAGAATATACAAAACTTCTACTCTTTTTCTACATTGAACCTACAATATAACATATCAACTCACAACTTTGTTGTTCACTCAGCCAGTACATCTGCACTGGAATACATTGTGGTGGTGGAGGTGAATGTTTCCCAATTGATTCTGATTGAGCTACTTAAATCATCATTGGACTCAATCAGTCTTCAATTAGACAACTCCACCACTGTCACTTTGGAAATATCAACTGGTGAGTATTGTTTTTTTTTAAATATACTCAGAAGAACAAAAAGGATTAAAGAATCAAAAGCTATTTATAAAAAGTATTTAACCTTCCATCACAATGCTTGGACAAACCAGATGCTCGCAGATGTGAAAGTAGCAAACAGGTTTAATGTTGGAAGGGCAATCCAAAAGAGTAGTCAAAAAGCCAGCAAACAGCAAAAATAAACACATAGGGATATAACAGGACAATATAAAACATCTGGCAATGAAGTCCAAAAAGTAAATAAAAAATAATACAACATTTAAATACTAAGTACACTTAGTACTTAGTACACTTACACAAATATTTCAATTTCAGCAGCACCTTATAGGGCAAGTGCAAACAGGCCTTGAACACACACAAAGGCAATCAGGGACAGGTGAAGGGAACCACTAATTAGTTACATGTGCAGGGGATTAGAATTCAGGTGACAATGCACCTTATTCTCTGTGCCCATGATGAAAAGAAAGTAAAGCTGAGGGGTACGCCCCTAAACCGAAAATTCCAAGGCAGTGAGGGAGCCGGCAGAATATTCACCAGTTTAAATGACAGCACCTGTGTGGACAACTAAGTGCGCACATCTCCCTGAATTAACGGTGAAAGCAGTCGAAAAATGGGCAGAAAATAAGTGCAAGATTACCCCGGTATCTCTACAGTAACTGGATTGAGGGTTGTGTATGACGTGGAAGGTGGCTAGGTAATTGCCTTTGTTTGCTCTATGGAAAAACTTGTGTGTTAGCTAGCTTGCTAGCTAGTTAATTACTAACTAACTTAGTGACTGTAGAAAAATACCCTGTAGTTGGTATAAATACAGTACTTCTTACAGGCTTCACTAAAGTTCCAGGCACTTCACTAATCTGTCCAGGCAAATAACTTGGGCACAGCATTCTTCTTCAATTTTCACATTACAACCAGTGTCTTAAAGGAACATTCTGTAATAAAGTGTTCTAAACTTACCTTTGTGTTCACGTGTTAACAAAACCATTAATATTCCAAATGCTGTCCAGCTAGGCACGTAAGTGTACACTCTTGTAAGACCAGGCTCCCCACGCTAGGATATTAACTAGCTAGCTAAACAGGATACTATAAAAAGCTACGGCTTGACTAATGTTACCCCTCCCACTTGTTTTGATGTTTAAGAGAATCAGTTCAGGATTAATTAAGTCATTGTAGGGGAACCAAGTTTAGCTAGCTTGCTGTCTTTCATCTCTCATCTGCGTAGATTGACTTGTTTTTATTATATTATATATTACACATATTAATATGGCTAGCCTTAGCTAGCTAGCTAGCACAGTAACATACACCTTAAACTGAAATGACGATATTTACTGAATTAGTCAATCCGTTTATGGTGAAGTACAGGATCTTTAGGGAAACTATGAAAGGTTTGACCTTTATAAAATTTCTTTCTTTTTGAAGAAGTTTATTTGGGAACACAGCAGTGAGGCGGCATTGCTAGTAACCAGTGTTACAACGTTACTTCCATACCTCACAGCCTTGTTTTGGTAGACAATGGTGACATAGGTAAATAAAGCGTATGAGTGGCATGGAAACTGCCTATAGTTGGTTGTAGAGGAGCATGTGACTGATGTTTGAGAGGGAGTGCTATTCTGGGTAATGCAGTCCACAGTGTCAATAGAGGAAGTAGGTCCAGAAAGAGTAACACCTTCCCAAAACATACAAAACTTTATCATTTATTAATTTAGTTTGAAAACTAAAGTACAGAACGTTCTTACTGTAGCAGTACATCTAGCTGTTTACAGACCTCTCACAGAAAGTATTTCTCAAAAATAATTCAATAAAAAATATTTCTTAAGAAATTATGAAACTTCTTGTATGTTCTTGTCAATTTATTTGTATTTTTTATTTCACAGTTTGTCATTACATTAATACTGGATACGAGTGCAGGTGTGAGGATCAGTATGTCTGGCCATGTGAAATGTGCACTGAATATGGTCACTGTGATGACAGCAACACCACATGTGCATGCATCACTGGGTTTCCTGGTGATGGACAGTTCTGTCAACCAGTCACAGAGCTGACAAGTATGTATACACTGGTGTCCTTTTTACACAGACTGTAGCATGTGCAGCCAAATAATGCAGTTAATAAACAATAATGGATTACTTCACAGGCCGCTGGTTTTTCAGCAGGCTGTCAGTTCACACTACTTTACATTACATTTTCATTGCCACTTATATTATGTACTACCACTGCATAGCAATACTATGTAGCTTTTTACCATAACATTAGAAGCTTCTTACAAGGTTTTCACTGGTTTGAACGAACAATATATTAACCCTGTGCATCCCACAAAGTACTGATCACACAAAAAGGCAGAAATGTCAAAACACTTTAAACAACACAAAAAACAAGCAATGTTTCACTGCAAATGTTTACTATGCAGTAAGACAATGTCAATTGTTTTAATGTTTTTTTTTAAGCAATATTTTCTTTTTACCTCTAGATACCACTGCATGCCCAACACTGCCTCCTTTGCCAGGTAAATAACAAGTAGTAAATCAGTTTATTGATTAATGAGTTTCTTGAAATATCACCTGTCCTTGTTTGTTGGGTTTTCTTTCTTCTTTAGGGACAACCCTATAATTTAATTCACAAACATATGCAGGGAGGTGTGTGTGTGTGTGTGAGAGAGAGAGAGAGAGAGAGAGAGAGAGAGAGAGAGAGAGCGAAAGAGAAAGAGAGACAGGAGAGAGAGAAAGAGATAGAGAGAAGGAAAAAGAGAGAGACATTATGTACTCAGGCATAAAGGTCTGTTAGTCCTAGTGTGAAATATTTATTGTACAATGAATTAATTTTTTTGATAGAGTGAGAGAGTTTGAGAAAAGGTCAAATACAAGAGTGAGACAGTGGCAAATACAGCATCCTGACTGGTCTCTCTTCTTGCTTTGTTGACCAATAAGGTTTCTGTGTGGGTGCAGCACTGTGACAAAGTGTCCATTAAACAGAAAATATAAAACACATTTCACCCTAAAACTCTACTACACTCTGGGTTCTAGTCGCTACAGAGTAAACATCAGTGACATTTCTATTAGTTACAGTGAGTTAAATCACTGCAAAAAAAAAACATGCTGAGGTAAGATTAAACAGGGTTCACTCATTATTAGGGGTGTGACGAGACACTAATATCACGAGACGAGAGGAGACACGATACTGGGTTCACGAGAACGAGGCGAGACGAGACGAGATTTAAAAATAAAATTTTAAAGAAAACGTCAAAAATGAAAAATGGCTTGAAAACTAGAGTTTTATTTCACAAAATCATATAACGCACACTTAACAGACTGGTTTCTCTCACACATTGATTCTATAAGAAATAGAAATAGAAATAAGAATAAAAAATAAAAATACTTAAACTTTTCTAGGTCTTATATAGTGCAAACAATAACTGCAAACCACAACCAGTCAGATTAAGCCTAGGGTTTGTGTTTTTTTCTCCTAAATCTCTTGTAATTTAACTATGCATAAACATAACTAGTCATATTAAGACTATGCTTGAAGTGCAAACAGAGGCAATTAAAAAAAAAAATACAGTACAGAGCTAAGGGATTACGATTTACTTACAGTATTTACATATGGTACGCCCGTTCTCGTTTTTCCTCCCGTTCTCGGGCTCCCTATCTTCTCATAAAAGCGTTTTTCACGGCCGCGTCCCAATTCAACAGCCGGAGCAGCGGGACCGCGACCCTGACAACACGGGTTCGATCCCGCGTGAGGAGCGGTGTGTTTATTTATTTATTTATTTTTCCTGCACAGATCTGATTGACTGAAGAGAGCGTTTGGTGATCTTACCCCACACGTGATTGGATTGTGATTTACTAAGTTTACAGCCACCACACTCGCTGCTACGGTGTTGCCAGATCCCTTTTAAAAAGTCCACACTAAACTGTTATTTTTCCCGCGAGACAGGTTTAAGCTTGACGAGAAATAAAGTTTTAATCTCACGAGATCTCGTGCCACCCCTGCTCATTAATGAATATAGCTAATGTTAAGAAGCTTCTGTGCCCTATCCATGCCATTAAAATGATATATTATGTAACATTTAATTTTATTACTTTGGCTAAACAAAGATGTAAATACGGGCATAGGGGTTTAAAGGAGAGGTTTGGGGTCGAGACCTTAATGAAACCTTCCTAAAATTACTGTAGTTTTCAGGAATTGATATCTGCACATAGATAGGTAATGCACTTTGGATGTTGGACTGTTTTAGAAACAGAAACTGTATCACTAGATAGTGTTGATGATGTTCGAAAACTTAGGTAGGACGGTAAATAGACTGTAAATATTCTATAGGGAGAGATCTCAGACTGTGTCGGGAGTTAAGCATAATAGTTATCGCGTCACAGATAGTGGTAGTAAAGTTTACCCAAAGATTTGAGATTTGAAGAACTAAGACCATTATGGTTTCCTTCTAAAACATTCCTCCATCAATTGCATTGTCATCCTATGAAGTTGTACACAACATTTAAATATCCCTGACCTTTTTCCTTTTTCTTTTCTTAATGAAATTAAATAAATATTTTTTTGCAGAACCCTCTGAATATATGATTGATGTTGATGTGGCATTACCAGACTACTACATGGTTCCTTTCTTAAAGGAACTGCTCATGAGTTTCACCTTACCTGTTGTACTGAACAGTGGTGCAAACATGACTGAGATCAGCATCACCACAGGTAACTTCATTTTCTGCAAATATAGTACATTGGATGTCTTTGCATTTGAATGATTAATAATAGTAGATACGTCTAGGGCATTTCCTGTTTATTACACATTTTCCTCTGATTATTCTACTCTCTGTTACAGTGTGTACATTAAACGAGACTGAGTATGTGTGCAGATGTGAGGATCAGTATGCCTGGTCCTATGATACCTGCAGAATGTATGGGATGTGTGATACCAGCATAGGGGGCACATGTGGATGTATCAGAGGACTTCCTGTGAATGAAATGTGCCAGAGAGGTATGCAGTCATAAAATGTTTAAAGCAAATGTTCTAATAGGTCCTGGCAAAAGGCTAAAATAGGCCTATTTACCCAATATCAGAATAAGGAGCCTTTCTAAGCTTGGCTGTCTCAAGGTACTTTAAATTCTGCTGATGGGGACTAACAAGCTAAACGTTGCAGCTTCAGCTGGGCGTGCTCAGGGCAGAGTTTGCAGAAGTTATGGTGAATTACTTGTGGGCAGCCTCAACAGTGTTCTACAAAACATGCTGACAATTCAGGAGAGGAAGGAGGGACAGTGGGGAAGCTGTCCAGAATTGGCTTGGAGAGTTTGTTCAGAATACTAAGACATCACAATTGTCAGCCTTCTTTAGCAGATATTAAATTACAATCTGACTGTACATTGTTTAAAAAAAAAAAAAAAACAAGTGGAGAATACTTGCTAAGTTTCATTCTTTTCTACGTAAACAGGTGTTTCATGTGTTTTTAACCTGAACCAGACCACCACGCCCATCAGTGTAGATTTATTCCTAAACTCCAATGCTATTTTAATGGTGCGAGAGCAAGGTGTGAAAATTGACTATGGACGGGGGGTAAGATAGCAACAAGCATCGCACCGCACCTTGCGCAGGGTGTACCTAGGCCCTAGGCCCTAGGACTCAAATAATGCATAAATATAGCGGTAACACTTTATAATACTGTTCCATAGTTAATAGGTAACTAAGCAGGAACTAAGCAGTAACTAATTAATAGTGCTGCATTAACACCTAAATATTTTCTATTAACTACCAGGGAGTACTGAATAATTACTCAGTAGATAGTACTGAACTAATGATTATAGTAGTTCACTATTAACTCCACAATAATTACTGAGACTTACATATCTCCCAGAGAACTACTTACTAATTATGTCTCCTTTATAATAACTATTCATTAATTACTGCTCAAATCAACATTAATTACTGAAAACCCTTACATCCCACCTGGGGAACTATAGATCTAACTCAGTCTACACAAACAATTATTTAATCAGTGGTGATATTAAAGGCATATTTGAAGCCAGTGACACCATTTGTAGTAGTAGTGACATTAATTACCTTATTATCAACATTATCTTCCAAATATTAGCAACATATAGTAAAATACTACAGTGTGTTGTAATCTGCTTAAACTTTATAACGTAATATTATTACATAGTAGACATTATTTATGTTCTCCAGAAGGCATCTAAGACTCTAAGACTGACTTTACTCAATTTTGTTTTAACGGTCACTGCTTTAATTTTAAGCACCAACCTTATAAACGTTCATCTTCAGCCTTGCAGTCTCACAGACTTTTAGTGCGCATTATTAGGGTAATTACGGTAATTACTAGGGTAATCCACAGCACCGGACCGCTAGCCTCTATCAGTGTGTTTATCTGCTGCTGCAGGTTATTCTATCAGTGGTGATATTAAAGTCAGTGACACCACTTATCATATATTAACCTTACTTACCTTAGTGTCCTCAATATCTTCCAAATGTTAGACACACTGAAATGTGCAGTAGTCTGCTTAACCCCCATTTTTTGTAATGTTCTGTCAGTGTGTTACAGGTGTTTATTCTAAACCTGTGCTCTTCAGTCCTCCTGGAGATGTGCTCAGTAGAAGTGATGGCTCACATACAGCTTTACTGTAGGCTGTGTCCTACATCCTTATTCTGCAGGAAATCATGTTTAAATGAATAAATATTTGTGTTAGATAACGGACTAGGCATCCCTGTGTTCTTCATAGATAATTAATAAGGGGTCCCTGTCTTCTTTTTTCAGGAGTTAACAGCAGCACATGGTAACCCATTACTAATTACTGAGGAGTTACTGTGTTCTTCTTTAGGAGTTACGGCAGATCATGTCACAGTATTATAAAGGGAAATATACATTATTATTAATAATAATAATAATAATAATAATAATAATAATAATAATAATAATAACACATTTAACCTAGCTTACTAACACACACATTTAACCTAGTTAACTAACACACACACATTTCCCCTAGCTAACTTAGCTTGCTAACTAACACACATATAACCTAGCTAACTAACCCACACATAAATGTTAACTTAGCTAGCAAACGAACACACATAACTTAGCTAACTAACACACATTTAAACCAGTTAACTTACACACACATAACCTAGCTAACTTAGCCAGTTAACTAACACACACATAACTTAGCTAACTTAGCTAGCTAACACACATCCTAAAGCTGTTTAACAACCCACAAAGTCCTCCTCTGATCCGGGGGTAAAATAAGCTGTAAAAGATCTCAATATCTTGATTACTAGTTTATTTTCAATCAAATACAGAAATATGAAAGCAGCAGAGTTTCTCTTAATCCTCCTCCAGCAGCAGCGCACAGCAGAGAATTTACACGAAGGACCTGGAGAGCTGCGTCCGCTGTGAAATTACCGTAATTACCCTAATAGTGCGCAGTGAAATAAGTCTCTGTGAGACTGCAAAGGCTGAAGATACACTTTTATAAGGCTGATACCTAATATTAAAGCAATGATTGTTACATTATTACTGTCTTACAGTCATTCTTAGAGTCTTAGGTGCCTTCTGGAGAACTTTCATCAATGTCTTCTATGCAATAATATTACGTTATAATGTTGTTTTTTTATTCCAAAAATGATGGTTAAGCAGAGTAATACACACTAAATATTTTACTATATGTTGCTAATATTTGGAAGGAACTGAGGATAATAAGGTAATTAAGGTTACCACTACTACAAATGGTGTCACTTGCTTAATTCAAAAATGCTTTCAATTAATATGCATTTAACTCAAATATGCCTGATTTAGATCTATAGTTCCCCAGGTGGGATGTAAGGGTTTTCAGTAGCTAATGTTGATTTGAGCAGTAATTAATGAATAGTTATTATAAAGGAGACATCATTAGTAAGTAGTTCTCTGGGAGATATGTAAGTCTCAGTAATTATTGTGGAGTTAATAGTGAACTACTATAATCATTAGTTCAGTACTATCTACTGAGTAATTATTCAGTACTCCCTGGTAGTTAATAGAAAATATTTAGGTGTTAATGCAGCACTATTAATTAGTTACTGCTTAGTTCCTACTTAGTTACCTATTAACTATGGAACAGTATTATAAAGTGTTACCAATATAGCTTTTAAATATAAATTAATGTATGGACCCACCATCTAATTTAAACTTTATCTCACAGATGTGGATGAATGTGTACTTGGTACATCTGCATGTGGTCCAAACTCCATCTGCAGCAACACAATAGGAGGATATAATTGCTCTTGCAGGACTGGATTCACTGTAACCAACTCAAGCCTTCCTGTCAACATTAGTAACCCTTGCAGGGGTGAGTAATTACACAGAACTTAATATGTTTTGAGGCTGTTGTACTAAATAAATAACTAAGTAATCAGGTGTTTCATGTGTAATTGCAGTAATAAACTACATTGTTAGTAAGACTGATGGTAATTTCTAGAGTGGCCACATCAATTTCTATAATCCTGGGGCTCCATAAACCTGAGACTAACTGGGAATACAGTGCTGCACATAAACATGACCAAATCTTTTATTACAGATGTAGATGAATGTGCAACTGCTCCCTCCATCTGTGGTCCAAACTCCATCTGCAGCAACACAATAGGAGGATATAATTGCTCTTGCAGGACTGGATTCACTGTAACCAACTCAAGCCTTCCTGTCAACATTAGTAACCCTTGCAGTGGTGAGTAATTATGTAGATCTAATATTGTACCAAATATGTTTTGAGGCTGTTGTACTAAATAAATAATTAAATAAGCAACTGAATGAATAAATGAATGAATGAGTGAATGTAACTGTTGACATATAGTGATGCCGGATAACTAAATCTATTATGAATGACGGAATGATATGAAGTCAAGTTTCAGAACAACAGCTGAGAAAGATCTCCCTAAATTATCAATAGAAACTTCAGAATTCATTCAAGATGCTTTAATACAGAGACATGAAATTAAATAATGAGTAAATATAGCTTTTAAATATAAAGTAATTTAAGTATCCACCATCTAATTTAAACTTTGCATCATAAAATAAACTTTGCTTTATCTCACAGATGTGGATGAATGTGTACTTGGTACATCTGCATGTGGACCAAACTCCATCTGCAGCAACACAATAGGAGGATATAATTGCTCTTGCTGGACTGGATTCACTGTAACCAACTCAAGTCTTCCTGTCAACATTAGTAACCCTTGCAGGGGTGAGTAATTATGTAGATCTAATATTGTACTAAATATGTTTTGAGGCTGTTGTACTAAATAAATAACTGAATGAGTAAATAACTAAATGAGTGAATATTACATTCCACATGTTAGACTAAGTAATCAGGCGTTTTAAGTGTAATTGCAGTAATAAACTACATCGTTAGTAAGGTTCATGGTAATTTCTAGAGTGGCCACATCAATCCTATGATCCTGGGGCTCCAAAGACTAACTGGGAATACAGTGCTGCACATAAACATGACGAAATCTTTTATTACAGATGTAGATGAATGTGCAACTGCTCCCTCCATCTGTGGACCAAACTCCATCTGCAGCAACACAATAGGAGGATATAATTGCTCTTGCTGGACTGGATTCACTGTAACCAACTCAAGTCTTCCTGTCAACATTAGTAACCCTTGCAGTGGTGAGTAATTACGTAGAACTAATGTACTTAATGTATTTTGAGGCTGTTGTACTAAATAAATAACTGAATGAATGAATGAATAAATGTTACTGTTGACATATATTAATGCCAGATAACTTAATCTAATATGAGTGAGACATTGATATGAAGCCAAGTTTTAGACCAAATGCTAAAAGTTATCATTAGAAATTTAAATATTTACTCAAAATGCTTTAAAACAATGACATGGAGTTGAATATGAAGTAAATATAACTTTTTAATATAAAGTAATTTATGTATCCATCATCTGATTTAAACTTTGCATCATAAAATAAACTTTGCTTTATCTCACAGATGTAGATGAATGTGTACTTGGTACATCTGCATGTGGTCCAAACTCCATCTGCAGCAACACAATAGGAGAATATAATTGCTCTTGCAGGACTGGATTCATTGTAACCAACTCAAGCCTTCCTGTCAACATTAGTAACCCTTGCAGTGGTGAGTAATTACGTAGAACTAATATTGTACTAAATATGTTTTGAGGCTGTTGTACTAAATAAATAACTGAATGAATGAATGAATGAATGAATATTACATTCCACATGTTAGACTAAGTAATCAGGCGTTTTAAGTGTAATTGCAGTAATAAACTACATCGTTAGTAAAGTTCATGGTAATTTCTAGAGTTGCCACATCAATTTATATGATCCTGGGGCTCCATAAACCTGAGACTAACTGGGAATACAGTGCTGCACATAAACATGACCAAATCTTTTATTACAGATGTAGATGAATGTGCAACTGCTCCCTCCATCTGTGGTCCAAACTCCATCTGCAGCAACACAATAGGAGGATATAATTGCTCTTGCAGGACTGGATTCACTGTAACCAACTCAAGTCTTCCTGTCAACATTAGTAACCCTTGCAGTGGTGAGTAATTACGTAAAACTAATGTTTTACTAAATATGTTTTGAGGCTGTTGTACTAAATAAATAACTAAATAAATAACTGAATGAATGAATGAATGAATGAATATTATATTCCACATGTTAGACTAATTAATCAGGTGTTTCACGTGTAATTGCAGTAATAAACTACATCGTTAGTAAGGTTCATTGTAATTTCTAGAGTGGCCACATCAATCCTATGATCCTGGGGCTCCAAAGACTAACTGGGAATACAGTGCTGCACATAAACATGACCAAATCTTTTATTACAGATGTAGATGAATGTGCAACTGCTCCTTCCATCTGTGGACCAAACTCCATCTGCAGCAACACAATAGGAGGATATAATTGCTCTTGCTGGACTGGATTCACTGTAACCAACTCAAGTCTTCCTGTCAACATTAGTAACCCTTGCAGTGGTGAGTAATTATGTAGATCTAATATTGTACCAAATATGTTTTGAGGCTGTTGTACTAAATAAATAATTAAATAAGCAACTGAATGAATAAATGAATGAATGAGTGAATGTAACTGTTGACATATAGTGATGCCGGATAACTAAATCTATTATGAATGACGGAATGATATGAAGTCAAGTTTCAGAACAACAGCTGAGAAAGATCTCCCTAAATTATCAATAGAAACTTCAGAATTCATTCAAGATGCTTTAATACAGAGACATGAAGTTAAATAATGAGTAAATATAGCTTTTAAATATAAAGTAATTTATGTATCCACAATCTAATTTAAACTTTGCATCGTAAAATAAACTTTGCTTTATCTCACAGATGTGGATGAATGTGTACTTGGTACATCTGCATGTGGTCCAAACTCCATCTGCAGCAACACAATAGGAGGATATAATTGCTCTTGCTGGACTGGATTCACTGCAACCAACTCAAGTCTTCCTGTCAACATTAGTAACCCTTGCAGGGGTGAGTAATTATGTAGATCTAATATTGTACTAAATATGTTTTGAGGCTGTTGTACTAAATAAATAACTAAATAAATAACTGAATGAATAAATGAATGAATGAATATTACATTCCACATGTTAGACTAAGTAATCAGGCGTTTTAAGTGTAATTGCAGTAAAAAACTACATTGTTAGTAAGACTGATGGTAATTTCTAGAGTGGCCACATCAATTTATATGATCCTGGGGCTCCATAAACCTGAGACTAACTGGGAATACAGTGCTGCACATAAACATGACCAAATCTTTTATTACAGATGTAGATGAATGTGCAACTGCTCCCTCCATCTGTGGACCAAACTCCATCTGCAGCAACAAAATAGGAGGATATAATTGCTCTTGCTGGACTGGATTCACTGTAACCAACTCAAGTCTTCCTGTCAACATTAGTAACCCTTGCAGTGGTGAGTAATTATGTAGATCTAATATTGTACTAAATATATTTTGAGGCTGTTGTACTAAATAAATAACTAATTAATCAGGTGTTTCATGTGTAATTGCAGTAATAAACTACATTGTTAGTAAGACTGATGGTAATTTCTAGAGTGGCCACATCAATTTATATGATCCTGGGGCTCCATAAACCTGAGACTAACTGGGAATACAGTGCTGCACATAAACATGACCAAATCTTTTATTACAGATGTAGATGAATGTGCAACTGCTCCCTCCATCTGTGGACCAAACTCCATCTGCAGCAACACAATAGGAGGATATAATTGCTCTTGCAGGACTGGATTCACTGTAACCAACTCAAGTCTTCCTGTCAACATTAGTAACCCTTGCAGAGGTGAGTAATTATGTAGATCTAATATTGTACTAAATATGTTTTGAGGCTGTTGTACTAAATAAATAACTGAATGAATGAATGAATGAATGAATGTAACTGTTGACATATATTAATGCCACATAACTTAATCTATTATGAATGACGCAGTGATATGAAGTCAAGTTTTAGACCAAATGTTTAGGAAATCTCTCATCAGTTATCAGTAGAAATTTGAGAATTCCCTAAAGATGTTTTAATACAAAGTCTTGGAGTTGAATATTGAGTAAATATTGCTTTAATATTGCTTAAATATAAAGTAATTTATGTATCCACCAACTAATTTAAACTAAAAACACACCCATGAAAAATTAAAAGAATTGGTACACGCTTTTTGCGCCTTTGAAGCTGCGCTAGGTGTATTTTTTGCGCACTTACGATTCCAAAGACAAAGGACACGCTCCTAAATCCAGCGCCACAAAGCGCAATTAACTAGTGCCCTCTGAGTTAACAGTAGAAATTTGAGAATTCACTCAAGATGCTATATTACAAAGACTTGGAGTCTAAATAACAAGTAAATAAACCTTTAAATATAAAGTCATTTAAGTATCCACCATCTAATTTAAACTTTGCATCGTAAAATAAACTTTGCTTTATCTCACAGATGTAGATGAATGTGTACTTGGTACATCTGCATGTGGTCCAAACTCCATCTGCAGCAACACAATAGGAGGATATAATTGCTCTTGCAGGACTGGATTCATTGTAACCAACTCAAGTCTTCCTGTCAACATTAGTAACCCTTGCAGGGGTGAGTAATTACACAGAACTTAATATGTTTTGAGGCTGTTGTACTAAATAAATAACTAAGTAATCAGGTGTTTCATGTGTAATTGCAGTAATAAACTACATTGTTAGTAAGACTGATGGTAATTTCTAGAGTGGCCACATCAATTTATATGATCCTGGGGCTCCATAAACCTGAGACTAACTGGGAATACAGTGCTGCACATAAACATGACCAAATCTTTTATTATAGATGTAGATGAATGTGCAACTGCTCCCTCCATCTGTGGTCCAAACTCCATCTGCAGCAACACAATAGGAGGATATAATTGCTCTTGCTGGACTGGATTCATTGTAACCAACTCAAGCCTTCCTGTCAACATTAGTAACCCTTGCAGTGGTGAGTAATTACGTAGAACTAATAGAAGGACATACAGTGATAACAGTAGTCAACATTGTATAGGTAACATGCAGGAAGATGTTTTAGGCAGAGTTGGGTAGTAACATGCTGCATTTACTGTTTAATGTTTACTTCAGTAACTTTTTAACCCATTTGTATTTTAAAGAGATGTTTTAAAAGACTGTATTTGCACTTTTACTGGAGTACATTTGTGAACATTTTCTTTTCAAATCCAGGGCAGGGCAGCAGACATAAATTAATCTGCTCTTATTAAAACAGCAGAATGTCCTGCAGTCCACTTTCTTCTGTACTTTAGAGCTATATCAGACATTTTATTATCATGGCACTGATTATTTAGTTATTTATTTAATCAAACAGTATTTCTGTTTTATTCTAGAACTCTGTAGTCATTGTTTTTACAGCCAAAATGTGTAATATATTAGTAAAGTCCGGGTTTAATGGGAGTCAAATGTAATACAAGCATCTGAACCTCTGCATCTGAATTATTACTCCTACTGGTTATAAATACACTGCCTCATGTCCAAGATATGGTTTTACTATAGGTTTGAGAATATTTTGGTTCTGAAACCTGTTCATAACATCAAATATCACTAACATATTGGACAGATATGTGCAGACGAAAAGCTCCTAATAGTCCCCAAAGAAAACATATTTATTCAGGCCTGTCCATATACTAAGGCGTCAAAGTAGGGTCAATTGTTTTTAGAACCAAAAGTATAATCCATTAACAAGAAGTTAAAAATTAAAAAAGAAGAGGACTGTTATTGATATCAAGCATTTTTTAAATCACGTTAGTAAACAAAATATTGAAAAGAGAGTTTAATATTTCATTTTGTGTTTTACCTTCATAAGAAATCTGCTCTTAGTTTTCACATTGTTTTTACAGGTGATTGGGGACTAGTCGGTCAATGGCTGCTGCAAATAAACTCTGTCATTCCACTCACTCACGTCACTAAAAGCCCAAGTCTTATGGCTTGTGGAAAATGGCGAACCGTCACAGTACGGTGACCCGTTAGCTTAACAATCCAGGTCTTACAGCGTCACTAAGGATGCAGTAGCAGTGCCCGGTCCTACCCTGCCCGGCTAGCCATTAGGCAGATCCCTCGGACTTACGCCCTCCCGCTGAGTGGCTCTGTGTCCCCGGGTACGTTAGATCTGTTAGTAAGCGCTCTGTGTGGATAAAACACCTGAACAGAACTCACCTCTGAGCTCAGAACCGTTCAGCAGACCCGCAGCGACAAACTGGCTTTAGTGTTTGGGCTGTAATACAACTTATTTAAGTTACATTGTAATTATAAAGTTAGTGAAGCTGAGGCTTTTACAGTATGCCAGTTATCTCGACCTACTACCAAAACTGTTTTCCTATTTTTGGGAGAAGGACTTGGCTTAAGATTAGTTTAAATATAGAATATATAAAAATATTACACAGCTTAATTACCGTATTTTTCGGACTATAAGGCGCACCGTATTATAAGACGCACTATCAAAGAACGCCTATTTTCTGCTATTTTTCCATACATAGGGCGCATCGCATTATAAGGCGCGTTAAGTGACACTAGAAAGGGTGCCTATATCAAAGTGAACAGGGGTGGCGCCATGTTTCCCTTCCCCCACCGGGGGTGGTCGCTTGCCGGTGGAGCGTCTCAGTATACAAATCTAGCTCTTTCAAAGTCAAACGAGTGCTGGATATTAATCTACACAGATTCCTCTCCTGAAAACTGTTTATTTGGGTGAGTAACGTGCTTCAGTTTATTTACAGTAAGCTTAGATTTCCAGATGTCCACTAAGGCTTGCTGCACCAGCGTTAGCATAGCTATCCGCTAGCACGCTAGCTAGTCACCTAAACTAGTAAAGTTAACCCAAACTTAAACGACAGCGTTACACTGAGTAATCCTGCGTGTTCTGGTAAGACAGTGAGATATTAGCTAGCGATTCGTCCCCCGTAGCTTGTTTTAACACTGTAAACAAGCAGATTACAGGCTGATAAAACTCACCTCTGAGAGAGTTAGCGCTTAGCATCTAGCTAATGCTAGCCAGGCAAAGCAGCACAGACTTACAGGCCGATAACTCACCTCTGAACGGTGAACGCTTAGCGATTAGCATCTAACTCTAATAATACTGCTCCAGCAGTATTAAAAGTGCTAAATTTAGAAAATACTGATCTCTGAACAGTGAAAAAGCTAGCTAGCTAAGCGGTTAGCATCTAGCTAATGCTATTGCTGCTCCAGCCTCGGAGCGGCACGGCTCTGCACGGAGTGTGTGTTTACTGCTCCTTACACCTGACGGGTAAAATTTAGATAATACTGATCTCTGAACAGTGAATAAGCTAGCTAATGCTATTTGCTGCTCCAGCCTCGGAGCTGCACGGCTCTGGACTCTGTATAGCACTGAAACTCTGTATAAC
This sequence comes from Astyanax mexicanus, assembly GCF_023375975.1. Classification (NCBI taxonomy): domain Eukaryota; kingdom Metazoa; phylum Chordata; class Actinopteri; order Characiformes; family Acestrorhamphidae; genus Astyanax; species Astyanax mexicanus. The sequence goes on from NC_064408.1 coordinate 59,415,360, forward strand.
GCTGCACGGAGTGTGTGTTTACTGCTACTTACAACCTGACGAGTAAAATTTAGATAATACTGATCTCAGTGAATAAGCTAGCTAGCTTAGCGGTTAGCATCTAGCTAATGCTATTGCTGCTCAGCCTCGGAGCTGCACGGCTCTGGACTCTGTATAGCACTGAAACTCTCTATAACGCTGCACGGAGTGTGTGTTTACTGCTCCTTACAACCTGACGAGTAAAATCCATACAAAAGGCGCACCGTATTATAAGACGCACTGTCAATTTTTGTGAAAATTAAAAGTTTTTAAGTGCGCCTTATAGTCCGAAAAATACGGTATGTATATAATTTTGTATTAAAGCAATAGAAGATGTTATATCGCGAATAACATCAAGGCTGTGATGATCTGCGACACTCGCCTTGGGATCGTGCCTACGACTAAATCAAATGCAACAGCGTACTCATTTAAATAAACCTGCCCCTGAGGGCTGCCTAGACAGAGCTCACACAGTCTATGGTTCAGACCCTTCTAATCAGTTAGCTTAATTTGGAATTAGATAGATAGGTAGTCAAGGTTTGAGAAAAAAAAATTTAATGTTTAACTTGCCCTGATGTGTCTGATCAGACAATAATTATTTCATTTTCAAATTGTGTTCATTAATTTAGGATTGCAGGACTTGTAAGCTATAATACATGAAAATCCATTTAGCTAACTAGTTATCTAAAAGCCGGATGTAGAGGATAGCTAGAATTGAGTACAATTCTAGCATTCTGGGTAATGTTGGTAGTTTAAAGCAGTTTCTTAACCCTGGTCACTGAACTAAAATTCTGTTTGTAGTCTGATACAAATACATGTTATAGCTGTTTAAAGGAGGAAGCACCTTTAACCAGAAGAATTATAATTTATATTATAATTTATATATTATTATAATTATAATATGTTGATGATACATTATGCTTCTATGTAACCCCACATACATAAACTACAAATCGGTTGTGCTCCCCTAATTAGGGGGGCCGGTCTAAACCAAAAATGCCAGGGCTGATTTTTTTGTCCCAGTCCAGCCCGGGTGTGCTGTGTTGTTGGTTAGCTAGCTTTCAGGCTAGCTGCGCCTGCAGGACTGTGGCTAGGTTAGCGTAGCTTGCTTTAGCTTAGTCTAGCATGGCTGGTTACCGTTCTGGCTGTGAGACTGCGGCCGAGGTGACTGATGGATTGACAAACCAGCGCTGTGGGCTGCAGGTGAGCGTGCCTTGGCTGGGCGCTAGCCTGTGCTAAGCTAATGCTGCTGCTGCTGGAGGTGATGAACTAAAAAGCGTCCACGGAGTGATACAGATTTAGTGTGAGAATGCCGTGCTGTTATCACAAACATCAACATGGTTACAACACTTCCCTTCCAATCAGACTATAAGATCGGAACTAATTGTTGTATAATTTAAAATAATATACATAAGAGTTGCCTACACCCTGTACCAGGTCTTCTCACTGCAAGGTTTTTAACAGGCGCAGGTGTTGGGGCACAGTCCATTCCTCTGCCCACAACCTGCGCACACTGCCCAGTAGCAACATAGATAATAACGAAACATTAGTTTATAATGAGAAAGAAGTCCATCGCCAGAGTCAGCTGCAGTGCTGTTCAGGTACCTGTCATTTTAAAAACAACAGAATGTCAATTATATTTAAGATATAGTCAGTAATGCCAGATAACCTAATCTATTATGAGTTATATGAAGACAATTTTCAGACCAAGAGCTGAGAAAGATTTCTATCCAAACTCAGAAATGAAAGATTTATCCTTATGTTGGCAGTCCCTACAAAACAAATCACTGAATAAAATACTATAAAAATGATACAGATAAATATCTCCACCATTTGTTGTATAAAAAAAAAAGCTGCAGGACAGACCACACCTGAAATATGCAAATATGCTGACAAAACTAAATATGACTAAATAAACTTTTTTTTTTATCTCACAGATGAATGTGTAACTGCTCCGTCTGTCTGTGGTCCAAACTCCATCTGCAGCAACACAATAGGAGAATATAATCGCTCTACCTTTATTAGATTTGATAACCATTTACATTTAAATAATAATAAAATATATATTTTAGGTATAGATAAATATCTATTTGCAACGTCAGGTTGGAAAATGTACTGTATCTGCATTAGCAAAATAGGTTAAGGTTTAAATTTTTAAATATTCTAATTAAAAATGTGACAAATTACATTACAGATGTGGATGAATGTGCAACTGCTCCCTCCATCTGTGGTCCAAACTCCATCTGCAGCAACACAATAGGAGGATATAATTGCTCTTGCAGGACTGGATTCACTGCAACAAATCCTGATCTGAATCTCAGCACTACTAATCCGTGTACAGGTGAGATATAAAATACCAGTTTAGTGTTTTAGAAATTTCAGATTTTTTTTTGTGATAATGATGAAATTGTACTAAAGATGCTGTAATATAAACATTAAACTAATACGCTATAAACTGTTCCTGCAACAACAAAATAAGCAGAATTTAAAATGTTAAAATATCACAAAATATACTTAATTTATCTCACAGATGTAGATGAATGTGCAACTGCTCCCTCTATCTGTGGTCCAAACTCCATCTGCAGCAACACAATAGGAGGATATAATTGCTCTTGCAGGACTGGATTCACTGCAACAAATCCTGCTCTGAATCTCAGCACTACTAATCCGTGTACAGGTGAGATATTAAATACCAGTTTAGTGTTTTGTTAAAGAATTTCCAGAATTATCTAATTTTCCTTTCAGATTATATCAAAGTTTACCATTTTAATAATGGTTAAATAAATATTTTATATATAGATAAATATATATGTGCAACATCGGGTTGGAAACTTTATCTGCATTAGCAAAATACGTTAAGGTTTAAATGTTAAATATTCAGATTAAAAATGTGATACATTTTCTTTATTTTTCTTCATTACAGATGTAGATGAATGTAAACCTGCTCCCTCTATCTGTGGACCAAACTCCATCTGCAGCAACACAATAGGAGGATATAATTGCTCTTGCAGGACTGGATTCACTGTAACAAACCCTGCTCTGAATCTCAGCACTGCTAATCCGTGTACAGGTGAGATATAAAATACCAGTTTAGTGTTTTGTTAAAGAATTTCCAGAAGTATCTAATTTTCCTTTCAGATTATATCAAAGTTTACAGTTTAAATAATAAGTAAATAAATATTTTATATAAAGATAAATATTTATGTGCAATATCAGGTTGGAAACTTTATCTGCATTAGCAAAATATGTTAAGGTTTAAATGTTAAAATATTCTGACTAAAATGTGACAAATTTTCTTTATTTTTCTTCATTACAGATGTAGATGAATGTAAACCTGCTCCCTCTATCTGTGGTCCAAACTCCATCTGCAGCAACACAATAGGAGGATATAATTGCTCTTGCAGGACTGGATTCACTGTAACAAACCCTGCTCTGAGTCTCAGCACTGCTAATCCGTGTACAGGTGAGATATAAAATACCTTTTTTATGATAACCTGATCTAAAAACATCACATTTGCATCTTAATTTTACAGGTGGGGGAAAACAAATATTTAAGCAATAATACACAAGAGGGAGTGCTATAACATGTCATATTGGCACTGCTGTGATGCGGTCGAAGGACGAGTGCTGAAGATCAGCACAGCAGTGCCAATATTACACGTTACAGCACAAACCTCGAGTGTATTATTGTGATTATAACACAGTTCCTTTATTGCTGTTTATTGAAAGATTTTGAGTTAAACAGGACGCAAAAAATTGATCTGTTTGGTTATAAACACTCCCTGAGTTAAAATATTTCCATTACTGCTCTGCTTTAGCTGCACTCCAAAATCTGCATTATCTGATATTTCAGTCAAAATTGTGGAAATGTAAGATTACTGTAAATAAACAGAAGAGCTTTACTCACCCAAATAAATGTTTTTTTTTTGGAGATAAATCTGTATATATTAAAGTCCAGCGCTCGTTTGACTAAAAGAAAATATTTTTTTAAGAATTAAAGTTTTGTTTACTTCGGCGCCCCTCCAGCGACAAGACCTGCGGAATTACAAGAGTCCACCTTATATTCAGCTTAAAAGACCCAATATTAACTGGAAAATATATGCTCTTAGGCTTTACTTTAAAAATAACAACTCTTAACCTGGTATTAATGGCTGATAATGTGTGTAATAATGCTTATTTTTGAATCGCTGGGAGGGGCGTGACATGGCGTTTCTGCAGTGTGCCTATGGGATCCAGCGGCTTCCAGTGGTGTTTAATGACATCACATTTGGTTGTTTTTGGTTTGTAAGTGCTGCATTGTTGCTAGGTTACCTGTATGTGGTGGAGTAATACATGAAGAGCTTCAGTTACAGTTCATTACCGGCTGATAATTCCACTCACAAAATTCCTCTTAGCCAATCACATTGCAGGGTCCGAACTGGTATAATACAGATTTAATCAATGTGCCTTTTAACATTGTCAGTTAGCAGTTCAACACAACGTTTCTACAATGAATTAAATATTTTATTAAAATCGGAAGAAAACTTCAGGTGCATTGAGAGATCACATTGGGGGATCATCAGTGCAATTGTATGGTCTTTTAATTCTTACTGAATTCCGAAAATTTGCAGTAAAAATAATGACAAGACAAAATCTTTTATTACAGATGTGGATGAATGTGCAACTGCTCCCTCCATCTGTGGTCCAAACTCCATCTGCAGCAACACAATAGGAGGATATAATTGCTCTTGCAGGACTGGATTCACTGCAACAAACCCTGCTCTGAATCTCAGCACTACTAATCCTTGTACAGGTGAGATATTAAATACCACTTTAGTGAAATTTCAGATTTTTCTTTGTGATAATGATGAAATTGTACTAAAGATTCTGTAATACAAACATTAAACTAATACACACAATAAGCAGAATTTTAAATGTTAAAATATCACAAAATAAACTTTCATTTATCTCACAGATGTAGATGAGTGTAAACCTGCTCCCTCCATCTGTGGACCAAACTCCATCTGTAGCAACACAATAGGAGGATATAATTGCTCTTGCAGGACTGGATTTATTGTAACAAACCCTGCTCTGAGTCTCAGCACTGCTAATCCGTGTACAGGTGAGATATTAAATACCAGTTTAGTGTTTTGTTAAAGAATTTCCAGAAGTATCTAATTTTCCTTTCAGATTATATCAAAGTTTACTGTTTAAATAATAAGTAAATAAATATTTTATATAAAGATAAATATTTATGTGCAATATCAGGTTGGAAACTTTATCTGCATTAGCAAAATATGTTAAGGTTTAAATGTTAAAATATTCTGACTAAAATGTGACAAATTTTCTTTATTTTTCTTCATTACAGATGTAGATGAATGTAAACCTGCTCCCTCTATCTGTGGTCCAAACTCCATCTGCAGCAACACAATAGGAGGATATAATTGCTCTTGCAGGACTGGATTCACTGTAACAAACCCTGCTCTGAGTCTCAGCACTGCTAATCCGTGTACAGGTGAGATATAAAATACCTTTTTTATGATAACCTGATCTAAAAACATCACATTTGCATCTTAATTTTACAGGTGGGGGAAAACAAATATTTAAGCAATAATACACAAGAGGGAGTGCTATAACATGTCATATTGGCACTGCTGTGATGCGGTCGAAGGACGAGTGCTGAAGATCAGCACAGCAGTGCCAATATTACACGTTACAGCACAAACCTCGAGTGTATTATTGTGATTATAACACAGTTCCTTTATTGCTGTTTATTGAAAGATTTTGAGTTAAACAGGACGCAAAAAATTGATCTGTTTGGTTATAAACACTCCCTGAGTTAAAATAGTTCCATTACTGCTCTGCTTTAGCTGCACTCTAAAATCTGCATTATCTGATATTTCAGTCAAAATTGTGGAAATGTAAGATTACTGTAAATAAACAGAAGAGCTTTACTCACCCAAATAAATGTTTTTTTTTTGGAGATAAATCTGTATATATTAAAGTCCAGCGCTCGTTTGACTAAAAGAAAATATTTTTTTAAGAATTAAAGTTTTGTTTACTTCGGCGCCCCTCCAGCGACAAGACCTGCGGAATTACAAGAGTCCACCTTATATTCAGCTTAAAAGACCCAATATTAACTGGAAAATATATGCTCTTAGGCTTTACTTTAAAAATAACAACTCTTAACCTGGTATTAATGGCTGATAATGTGTGTAATAATGCTTATTTTTGAATCGCTGGGAGGGGCGTGACATGGCGTTTCTGCAGTGTGCCTATGGGATCCAGCGGCTTCCAGTGGTGTTTAATGACATCACATTTGGTTGTTTTTGGTTTGTAAGTGCTGCATTGTTGCTAGGTTACCTGTATGTGGTGGAGTAATACATGAAGAGCTTCAGTTACAGTTCATTACCGGCTGATAATTCCACTCACAAAATTCCTCTTAGCCAATCACATTGCAGGGTCCGAACTGGTATAATACAGATTTAATCAATGTGCCTTTTAACATTGTCAGTTAGCAGTTCAACACAACGTTTCTACAATGAATTAAATATTTTATTAAAATCGGAAGAAAACTTCAGGTGCATTGAGAGATCACATTGGGGGATCATCAGTGCAATTGTATGGTCTTTTAATTCTTACTGAATTCCGAAAATTTGCAGTAAAAATAATGACAAGACAAAATCTTTTATTACAGATGTGGATGAATGTGCAACTGCTCCCTCCATCTGTGGTCCAAACTCCATCTGCAGCAACACAATAGGAGGATATAATTGCTCTTGCAGGACTGGATTCACTGCAACAAACCCTGCTCTGAATCTCAGCACTACTAATCCTTGTACAGGTGAGATATTAAATACCACTTTAGTGAAATTTCAGATTTTTCTTTGTGATAATGATGAAATTGTACTAAAGATTCTGTAATACAAACATTAAACTAATACACACAATAAGCAGAATTTTAAATGTTAAAATATCACAAAATAAACTTTCATTTATCTCACAGATGTAGATGAGTGTAAACCTGCTCCCTCCATCTGTGGACCAAACTCCATCTGTAGCAACACAATAGGAGGATATAATTGCTCTTGCAGGACTGGATTTATTGTAACAAACCCTGCTCTGAGTCTCAGCACTGCTAATCCGTGTACAGGTGAGATATTAAATACCAGTTTAGTGTTTTGTTAAAGAATTTCCAGAAGTATCTAATTTTCCTTTCAGATTATATCAAAGTTTACTGTTTAAATAATAAGTAAATAAATATTTTATATAAAGATAAATATTTATGTGCAATATCAGGTTGGAAACTTTATCTGCATTAGCAAAATATGTTAAGGTTTAAATGTTAAAATATTCTGACTAAAATGTGACAAATTTTCTTTATTTTTCTTCATTACAGATGTAGATGAATGTAAACCTGCTCCCTCTATCTGTGGTCCAAACTCCATCTGCAGCAACACAATAGGAGGATATAATTGCTCTTGCAGGACTGGATTCACTGTAACAAACCCTGCTCTGAGTCTCAGCACTGCTAATCCGTGTACAGGTGAGATATAAAATACCTTTTTTATGATAACCTGATCTAAAAACATCACATTTGCATCTTAATTTTACAGGTGGGGGAAAACAAATATTTAAGCAATAATACACAAGAGGGAGTGCTATAACATGTCATATTGGCACTGCTGTGATGCGGTCGAAGGACGAGTGCTGAAGATCAGCACAGCAGTGCCAATATTACACGTTACAGCACAAACCTCGAGTGTATTATTGTGATTATAACACAGTTCCTTTATTGCTGTTTATTGAAAGATTTTGAGTTAAACAGGACGCAAAAAATTGATCTGTTTGGTTATAAACACTCCCTGAGTTAAAATAGTTCCATTACTGCTCTGCTTTAGCTGCACTCTAAAATCTGCATTATCTGATATTTCAGTCAAAATTGTGGAAATGTAAGATTACTGTAAATAAACAGAAGAGCTTTACTCACCCAAATAAATGTTTTTTTTTTGGAGATAAATCTGTATATATTAAAGTCCAGCGCTCGTTTGACTAAAAGAAAATATTTTTTTAAGAATTAAAGTTTTGTTTACTTCGGCGCCCCTCCAGCGACAAGACCTGCGGAATTACAAGAGTCCACCTTATATTCAGCTTAAAAGACCCAATATTAACTGGAAAATATATGCTCTTAGGCTTTACTTTAAAAATAACAACTCTTAACCTGGTATTAATGGCTGATAATGTGTGTAATAATGCTTATTTTTGAATCGCTGGGAGGGGCGTGACATGGCGTTTCTGCAGTGTGCCTATGGGATCCAGCGGCTTCCAGTGGTGTTTAATGACATCACATTTGGTTGTTTTTGGTTTGTAAGTGCTGCATTGTTGCTAGGTTACCTGTATGTGGTGGAGTAATACATGAAGAGCTTCAGTTACAGTTCATTACCGGCTGATAATTCCACTCACAAAATTCCTCTTAGCCAATCACATTGCAGGGTCCGAACTGGTATAATACAGATTTAATCAATGTGCCTTTTAACATTGTCAGTTAGCAGTTCAACACAACGTTTCTACAATGAATTAAATATTTTATTAAAATCGGAAGAAAACTTCAGGTGCATTGAGAGATCACATTGGGGGATCATCAGTGCAATTGTATGGTCTTTTAATTCTTACTGAATTCCGAAAATTTGCAGTAAAAATAATGACAAGACAAAATCTTTTATTACAGATGTGGATGAATGTGCAACTGCTCCCTCCATCTGTGGTCCAAACTCCATCTGCAGCAACACAATAGGAGGATATAATTGCTCTTGCAGGACTGGATTCACTGCAACAAACCCTGCTCTGAATCTCAGCACTACTAATCCTTGTACAGGTGAGATATTAAATACCACTTTAGTGAAATTTCAGATTTTTCTTTGTGATAATGATGAAATTGTACTAAAGATTCTGTAATACAAACATTAAACTAATACACACAATAAGCAGAATTTTAAATGTTAAAATATCACAAAATAAACTTTCATTTATCTCACAGATGTAGATGAGTGTAAACCTGCTCCCTCCATCTGTGGACCAAACTCCATCTGCAGCAACACAATAGGAGGATATAATTGCTCTTGCAGGACTGGATTCACTGTAACAAACCCTGCTCTGAATGTCAGCACTGCTAATCCGTGTACAGGTGAGATATAAAATACCACTTTAGTGTTTTGTTAAAACATTTCCAGAATTATCTAATTTTCCTTTTAGATTATATCAAAGTTTACCATTTTAATAATGGTTAAATAAATATTTTATATATAGATAAATATATATGTGCAATATCAGGTTGGAAAATTAATCTGCATTAGCAAAATATGTTAAAAGTGATTTTTATATTTACTGTAGTATTAAAGTTTGTTTAATATCTGAAAAATGTAAGTATGACAAATAAGCAAAACCAAAAGAAATCTTTAATGGGCCAAATACTTTTTTCTCACCACTATATGTGCAACATCAGGTTGAAAACTTTATCTCCATCAACACAATATTTTAGGGTTTAAATGTTAAATATTCAGATTAAAAATGTGATACATTTTCTTTATTTTTCTTCATTACAGATGTAGATGAATGTAAACCTGCTCCCTCTATCTGTGGACCAAACTCCATCTGCAGCAACACAATAGGAGGATATAATTGCTCTTGCAGGACTGGATTCACTGCAACAAACCCTGCTCTGAGTCTCAGCACTGCTAATCCGTGTACAGGTGAGATATAAAATACCAGTTTAGATGTTTCGTTAGTTTTGTTATATTTTTAGAATTATTTTTGAGATTGCATTACAATCTTTGTTGTTGCTTTTCAAAATCATACACATTGAGTGTTAATCTCTGCTGTTTTGTTCAGGAAACCCTATTTTATATTTACATTTTTAAACTAGGAAAGTTAAACTAACACCACCCATATGAAACCCCTTACCGTCAGTTTTTTTTTTTAACTGTCTTAAGTTTATTCAGAAAAATAATGAAATTTTCACCCCTGTCAATGCTGACATTGTTTCATATTTTCTCAAAAGTTTCTCAGACCACTGGAAACTCATCATTCATCACTCACAAATCTAATTGATCTTACTCTACTGAGCTGGTGAAACTAATTAATATGAATTAGTATTAAACGTTGTTATCTAAATAAAAATACTTTGAGAAGTGTGAATGAATAAAACCTCTTTTTTGGAAAAGGTATTCACTTGAAACATAATTGCTGTATGATCCATAGTCTGATTCAGCTCCGCAGTGAATCTAATACAGTGACCTCCACCTGCTCTAGTGAGACTGTTAGATGTTGTCTGTGTAGTTCAAAACAATGAGCAGTTAAATAGATCATTTTGGGATTCTGAGAATGAGTTAAACTATTTTGAAGAACTAAAGTTCAGCTCTCAGAAGTTCAAACTTTAAACAGATTCAGGTTCACTAAGAGCCGTGTGTACAAAGTCCGAATTTTTCGTGTGAAATGTAGGGAGTAGACATAAAAATGGACTTAAGTACAGTAACACAGATCTACTTAAGTACTTTGTTACTTGTCACTAGGCAATAGTGTATTTAATAAAAAAAAGAGAATTTCCTGTGAATGTAATAATAGTAAAGTTACATTACAATGTTTTGTTTTAGAGAGAATTATAGTGATGAATTAAAGTGATTATGCAAATTTAGACTAAATGATGAAAAATCATGTATTAAATGAAAAAATTGTCTTCTAGATGTGGACAAATGCCTGACCACCCCATCAATATGTGGTCCAAATTCCACCTGCTTGAACACAAAAGGAGGATATAATTGCTCTTGCTTGAAAGGATTTACTGCATTAAACTCAAGTCTTCCTGTCAACATTAGTAACCCTTGTATAGGTAAGTTGTTAACAATCAGCTTATGGTCAAAACAAAAAATGTGCTCCATGTAGCAATGAAGATAAAACAGTAAAATTTTATAGAGACTTTTATTTTATTTAAATAATTATTTATTTAAAAGAAATTAGAATGATACAATAATAAATGGACTTTTTAAAATAAATGTAAAAAAAAATGTAGAATCATTAACACAATATTAAACTTGCTTGTGCTGGGATGATGTTATAGAACATCAGAGCAATCATAGTAATGGCAATCTGAGTTCTTCAATAATAATTAATTTCACATTCATCTTCTATTATCTACAGTTGTTTTCATTAATTTAATGTTAATGTAAACTGTTGAATTATTTTGAGTGAGAGTAAATGCGGCATATGTGATGACACAAAGAATGAGATTTAGATATACATTACTTCACCTACTCCTTTATGTAAATTGAATTTTTGTATGTGATAAAGATTACCAAAGTAAACATAAAACTGCCACGTTCACTGAAGAGTTTTATTGAGGAGAAGTATCCAAAATTTTATATATTTGTCTAAAAAAGTAAAAAACCTCTAGTAGGCCCCAAACATTTTACACATGTTAAAAACACAGGTTTACACTGTCAGAGTCTGGACATTTTCAGAGAATTTTTTTGTCACAACCAACTTCAGTACGAGTTATTCCTGCAGAGGTAAATTATTAAAAACATGGTTAAATATTTTGCAATTGAGGAATTTCAGGCTTCATTAATCAAACAGTCTTATATAGTCTTTCATATTTTAAGGCTATTTTTTTAAACAAGACTAAATGTTTGCCCAACTGCAGTGTTCAAAGTCCATTGCAATGACACACTTGCCATTAAGCTTGCTGTGTCATAAGTGATTACTTGTACAGAAGAGGTTTTGTATATATAAACTTTTCACTGTTTAAGTATAACCTTTTGTATTTGAAATGACAAAAGTAAAAAAGCAATATTTAAAATAAGTTAATATGTAAAACATATGTATGCAGTTTACTTGGAGGGTAAAGTTGGGACAGGTACAGCAAACACTATGGATAAGTCTTTTATTTAATCTTCAGATTTTTTTTTTGTTTTGCTGATTGTTAAAGTGAGTGGATTACTGCAGTCAGATTCAAAGAGCTCTCTGATTAGAGGATTCTGGGAAGAGATTAAAAAGATTTCAGGGCAATTAGAAATGAGCCATTACACTGGAAAATAATTTACCAGTAAAACAAATATCAACATGGCCTAGGTCAGCCCAAGTGCAGACTAGAAGATGTGTAAAAAAAATCTAAAATGTCCAGAAAAGGGTTCACCACAGTTCAGAAAGAGACTAAATAAGATTTTCATGGGAGGTTTCCAAGGAGGAAACCCTTTCAGTAAAAAAACAAAAATTACCAGGGCAAGATTTAAGATTCGTCTGTCCAAAGTGCATTATTTCCTGGCTTTATTCCAATGCTCCCATCCCACATCTTGCCCTGTTGTTTTGTGTGTATGTGTGTGTGTTTTGTTTTACAGTGAAGGTTTCCTTCTTGCACACCTCTCATTAAAAAAAATCTAACTAATTGTCCAACAGTCTAAAGTGCAGCCACTATGATTAGATCGGGAGATTGCTGGTTTGAATCCCGGTCAGGCAGCTTGCCATCAGCTGCCAGAGTCCTGAGAGAGCACAAGTGGCATTTCTCCCTCTGGGTGGGTAAATGGTGCTTTCCCCCCCACATCACTCCAAAAGGGTGGTGATGTTTAGCACAAGCCATATGTGATCATATGTGAGCTAATATTAATTGGAACCGAATCACTGCACTTCCCTCCTGGCTGGCTACTTGGCTCCTCGGCAATGCTACATCAGAAGCAGCTCGAAAAGAAGCGTTGATTGGCTTCACATAGTCTTATAGACTCATAATTATGACTTACTATCTCATAATTATGACTTACTATCTCATAATTATGACTTACTATCCCATAATTATGACTTTTCTATCTGATAAATATGACTTAGTTGAGGACGTTTTTTTTTCTTCAGGTGGCGGAAATGGGCTTCCATATTCCATAGATCTACGATAAAACCTTACTTTTTTCTTTGCAGATGTGGATGAGTGTCTTTTCACACAATTGTATTGTGGTCAAAATACCAACTGCACCAACACAATAGGAGGCTACAATTGCTCCTGTTGGCTTGGATTCACCACAATAAACTCAAGTTTGAGTGTCAGCACCAAAAACCCATGTATACTCATACCAGGTATTTTCTTTCTTTTTAAATTCTATTTGGCAGTATGAGTGAATCTTTTCATATCTTTAAACACTGCCATCTGGTGGTCATTAATTAAAAATGTTCCCAAAAGTGGCAAACATGGAAAACATATCATATCCATGCCAAAGAGAAACTATATGCTACTTAATACATGTTAATCACATTACAGTGTGACATACAATGTAAAGGGCAATCTAAAGATTGTTTTCTCTGATTTTCTATCATTAGTGTGTTTCAATTGGAGTGTGTGACATTGCTACATTTCAGTCGAACTGCTGTTACTAAAAGGCATAACTGCAGTACTATAATGGTACTGTGCAATGAAGCATTACAGTGCACTACATTTAATATGATCTTACTCTTGTTTCCTAGAGATCCCAGTCAATATGTCACTGACATTAAACGAAAAGTTTGACATCACACTCACCAACCCAAACAGTGGAAAGTATATCCAATACAAAAATAGTATTGAGAATTCAGTAAGTACAAAATATATTTTATTTTTGCAGTTTGTGTAAAAGCCATTAATGTCATTTTTTACAAATATTCTTTATTTAATGTATTTAATTCATCAGAAATGTTGTGTTAAATATATAGAGAATATATTGACATTTATTTAGAAAACTAGTTTAACATGCTACCAAAACTGCATGCATTTACTTTATAATAAATTGATAGATATTAAAGTAAATGTTATATATGCATTATTTGAAAATAAATCACTTTAGGTGAAGATGACCATAACCCATTTACAACTTAAACACCTAAAGAAATCATAAACCAAACATAAGACAACAAAGCCAGTCAAAGACAAAAGCAAGAAACACTAATGATAAGACAGGATTAGGTGCACATGAGCAATTTGATTACATCAAATTATTAGCAAAATCGTTAAGGAAATTTTAAAATATGTTGTACAATCAAATGTTAATCTACTATTTAACGCTGAATAATTCTGATTACTTAGAATTACAAAATATTCTTAATTATCAGTTAAGAAATCTCCACTTCTTATAGATCTTACACCATTCAAATGTTTCTCTTTTCCAGATAAATGACGCTTATCTAAAAGTACCTGGCTATATACCTGGTTCTGTCAAAGTGTACAGGTTCAGGTAAGCTTGTGTCCAAAACATATTGTGTGTAGTGTATTATAAAGTATAATTTAATGTGTGAGAATTGCATGCATGGTGAATAGTGAGAGAAGCTGAGCGGTTTTTCTGTGTGATTTTTAGGCCGGGGAGTGTAATTGCAGACTTCACGATTGCCACAGTTGACGATGTACCTAATTTTGGATCAGCAAACACTGAGCTCTCTAGTGCGCTTATTGTCAATGGATTCAGTGTAAATGCAAATGCCTTTGCTGAAAGCAGTAAGTCTTGTGTGCATTTACAAGTGTTTACAGTTTTATTTGTGGCAGATTTACCATGTAAAGCTTGAAATATCAGATGATTTCCAAAGTTGTTTTTATTTAAAGGTTTCGTGAAATCCAATGGTGTGTTTTAATATTTTCACATTTCAGATGAGTGTAACCTGTACCAAAGCTCTGGCAAAATATACCCTCTGCAGGAGCTGCTGTTGAACTGCGACCCTCCTGCTGGTTCAAAGGGAGATATAAAATGGACTGTGAATGGGGGTGACCCTTTGTCAAGTCCTGATAAATATGAAGTCCTTAATAAAAATCGCACACTCCACTTAAAAAGTGTAAATAGTGATTACAGTGGTAAGTCATTCCTAAGACTTTAAACAGTGCTTTCTGTCTTTGGGAATCACTTGGTCATCTTTGTTAAGAGTGAATAGGGTGATGCTTTATTAGTAAAGATCTGTAGGTGGGTTTCCTATAACTAAGATGATTCTAAGACGATCAAGAGAGCTTTACACTGAGCAGTCTTTATTACATTATTCTACATTCAAAAAACTTTTGAGAAACTGGGCCCTGGTATGTTTTAATGTGGAAAATCTACTGAGACCAGAGCTGTAGAATGAATACATATTAAATATATTAAACTTACAGCTATTCTAATAACACTACACTCTACATTTTTTTACACAACTGTATTTTTTCCATTCACATTATTTTATCTTACCAATGTTAACATTTGTTATTTAATTGCTAAAAAGCAATTTTTAATAAGAGCATCCCATTATCCCATAATTTGATAATAGTAAAATGTACACATTAAGGCAGCATTTTTCTAATCTATTATTTTTACAGTGAACAACTGAATAACTGTTATTTGTATGCAGTTTTTTATTAGTTATTAGGTATTAGTATTCGGCTTTAACTTGCTCTTTTAACATTGTTATTAAATGCATATTGGGTAACAACTATGTAAGCAGTGGTGGTCCTTAAGTAGGGCCACAAGTATTTTATTACAATGTTTTGTTAAACTACTGTAATATTAGCATGATTTTTAACTAGTGTAGAAAGTTATTTAAAGAAACTGAAAAGAACATTCATTCACAGCTGCCAGAGGAACTGCAAATCGCAAAATCTGATATTTTTTTGTAGGTATTTGTCCAAACAGTTTGCATAAATGTTAATAAAATGTCTACTCTGGGATTATTACAAAATCTACTTAAGAAAGTCTAGTTTTTACAATTACTTAACAAATTTACAAAATCATAACATGTTCATTCAGTTACTGAAGTTCACATAGAATAAGCAACTATGCCTTCTTCTAACTGTTCTTGGTGTTTTCTTGACTTTCCTCTGTCTTATTTTACAGGTTTATATGAATGCACAACAACCAAGAATTCTCTGCCCAATATCCAGTGGCAGAGAATTCTAGTTCAGCCGTACCCAAATATACAAGTGGGTTCTGATAAAGAGTTTAAATGTGAGCAACAGACAGTTCCACTGCAGTGCTGTGCCCATATCAGCTATACAATTGAGTGGATCCAGAACTCCATTCCCGGCACACTTACACCACCAGGTGAGACAGTACAGAAACAATTGAATTTGACTCTGATGAGGACTCATTTTAACTGAAATTATCTTTTTAACAAAAGAATAAAATTGAGAAGAGTACACTGGATGGTTAGATGTCCAGAAATCTAACACACACTTTATATGTTTAAACCTTCTCTCTCTCTTTATTGTGTTTGCCTGTTCTAGGCTCTGGCTGCATTACATATTATTACACTATCCAGAAGCAGTTTTGTGAGAATGCGGACCTGAATGTTATTTTCACATGCCGGCTTTCAGGTGTGGGCCTAGGAAATTTTCAGTATAGCTCTAAAAACATCACAATAAGAACAACCAAAAAAGGTCAGTCACCTTATTCTGTTCTTTTTTTTCTTCTTCACAGACCTTATTACAGTTACAAAAACAATGATTACTTAAAAATATATCTTGGCAAGTGCAGTCATTTTAAATGTAGTCAAAATGTCTAGTATAACACATGCTTTAGCTACTTGTACAATAACAGATCTAGACTTGATCGTGATTGATTTAGCAATTAGACATCAAGTTGATTTGACACCTCAGTGTTGTTTTTACATTGTTTACCAAAGACTTGGGTAAATAATCTATTAGAATCAATGTTACTGATTAGGAGACTTTCAGTCCATTTTCTCACTCAGACATTGAGCATTTGTCTAAATTCGCAATAAAAAGAATGTTACTAAAATCATGTTTTTCACTGGTAAAAATACAATGGTGTCAATGAGCTTAGTGTTTCCCAGTCAAAAGGAAAACTGTGCATATTTTTGTGCTATTCTTCAAATAGCACATCTTCCATTCCCACTAGCAAAATTACTCTGATGTAAAAATAAATGTACACTAATATTTTGTACCTCTTTTGGATGTGTATGAGGGTATTTCTCTTCAGGTTTGGTAGATAACTGTGTAATACTTGCACATCTAATCATTACATGTGCTTTCAATAGCTTGTAACGCTCGACTCTGAGGTGGAATAGAAGAAATGACAAACTGGTTGAACTTCGAAGTCCACTGAATGTATAAAAAAATGGTGCATACCCTCACACTTCCCAGACCCTGTTTACAAAATAACAGTCTTCAAGTCACTGTATGAGCAATATCCGATGCCACTTGTATAATAAGACTCAATAACTTGTGTGAATAAACCCAGCAGATGGTTAACAGTCTGGAATGGCAGAGGAAGGTCATAGAGAAACAGTTGAAGAACATAAGCCAGACAATATTACACTAATCAAGATGGATTAAGTCCAGCAGAAAAAACTCCTAACTACATAACCCATAATTACAAGCTGAATAACATGTTTTCTTGCCCCGTAGAACCAATCTGCTCAAACAGCAACTTTGGCATTGGAGCTGTAAATCAGAACGCATCTGGAAACTGTGCGGGAGACATGGTTGGCATTCAGTATGCAACGTGTAATTCAAATGGAGATTGGATCCCAACAAAAAACAACTGCACCCTCCGTGTCATCCAGGATTTATCAGACCAAGCTGAAGTAAAATAATTTTCTATTGAACTACCTGAACTATCCAAGCACAGAATTACTTGGTACTGGATGTTGGAAATGTTTAACTGCTAATAAGGCTTATATTTTTTCTTTTTCACTAGCACTTGGATGTGAGTGAAGTGTCTCAGTTTACTGCAAATCTCAGCAATGCTGTAGAACAGAATTCCAAAAACATTACAAATACTTCTGCAACTATTGTAAAAATAGTAGATTTACTCAATACCATCGCCACTGTTTCACAATCATTCACAGTCACCAAAGATATGATGCAGGTATGTATGTAATTTTTATTGGGATTTTTCTTCTGTTTTATTTATAACATGTCACATTTCACATTTAATGTCTATATGGTAAGTTCCAGGAGCCTATTATCCAATGACACATTTATACATTTTAGCAAAACATTTACAATGTTTTATACTGGATAGCTAATAGATGTTTATGAGGTAATATTTTGTTTAATTTACATAAATAAATTGATGTAAAATGTATTTGTTTACAGTGGTGTGAAAAAGTGTTTGCCCCTTTACGATTTCTTATTTTTTTGCATGTTTGTCACTCTTAAATGTTTCAGATTATCCAACTAATTAAAATTTTAAACAAAGACAACACAAGTGAACACAATGTTTTAAATTAAGTTTTTAAATTAAGGTTTACATTATTAGGGGGGTAAACAATTCCAAACCTACACAGCCCTGTGTAAAAATAGGGTTTGGCCCCCAGTTAAAGCGTAACTTAAGTGTGGTTTAATTTTTTAGCCACAACCAGGCCTAATTACTGCCACATCTGTTCTCAATCAAGAAAACTCTTAAATAGGAGCTGCCTGACAAAGTGAAGTATATACTAAAAGATACTTAAAAACTAGACATCAGACCAACATCCAAAGAAATTTAGGAACAAATAAGAAAGAAAGTAATTGAGATCTTTCAGTCTGAAAAAAGATTATAAAGTAATTTCTAAAGTTTTGGGACTTTGGGACAGTGGTGAACCCTCCCAGGAGTGGGCGGTCGACCAAAATACCTCAAGAGCGCAGCGACGTCTCATTCAAGAGGTCAAAAAAGACCCCACAACAACATCCAAAGAACTGCAGGCCTCACTTGCCTCAGTTAAGGTCAGCGTTCATGACTCTATAATAAAGAGACAAAAATTGCCTGCATGGAATAGTGCCAGGACAAAAACCCCTGCTGAACAAAAAGAACATTAAGGCTTGTCTCAATTTTGCCTGAAAACATCTTGATCCCCAAGACTCCAAAATACTCTGACAAGACAAAAGTTTAACTTTTTGTGGCCTCAACAACTTAAGTACCAATAAATATAGACTACGCCACTGTCTAATTATAAAGGGTGAGAGAGCCCTATGTAACTATTTATAGTAATTGCAATTTTCCCCACAGAGGTTTAAGGTAAAATGATCACACAGCTGTTTGAATACAATAACAGTTTATTTAATAAATTATCAAAGAGTATCAAGTGTACATTTGAATATTACCCTTTTGTTTCAGAGTCTATATTCAAACAATAAAAACAGGTTTCATAGGTGGTAGCAATAGCCCCTAGCCCAATATACACAATATCACTGCAATCAATGTGCCATTTGACTTAAACCCACACACCAGATATCTATTTTCCACTTCAAAATAACAAAAAGTAAAAAAAGGTTTTAAGTCACCCAAAACACCACACACAAATGGGCCTAGAATTAAGCTAAGCCACCCACCCAAACAACCACAGTTTGAACTCTGAATAGACTGAATAGAGGGGTCAGTATATAATAAGATATAAAGGGGTATGGAACATAGTTTACAAAATATTATGTAGAATTTATTATAAAATACAAAAGTAGAAAAATAATTTAAGGGAATAGCCCACCTAACAAACAGGCAGTGCCCAAAAGTTATAAGTACCTTATATCAATAAAATATACTACAAATATTAAAAGAGGTCTAAATAGATAGCTGTAAATATTAAACTGTACTCAACTAATTAAAATGATCATTAATAGCCCATTAGCATTACAAGGAGCAGAACCTTCTTATATAAGACCAAGATACCCTTTAGAGTCTGAGATGTCAAAGAAAATAAAATAAAAGCATAAACAGATATGGGAAAAACAGTGGCTACACCATATGGTTGTCTCCAGACATCCCTATAAAGAGACAAACATTTATATTAATATTAATACACATAACCCCAAATCCCCATTAGCCTAAACAGCTCAATAGCCACGTTAGGCTTATGCTAATAGCCCCACCAGTTTACAAAAAGCACCAATGTACACATTACCTCCTTGTAGTTTGCTCAGTAATTATGTCTGCAAATGCCTCTACACGCTCTTCCACTGGCCTCGGTCTCCTTAAATAACTAAACATAATAATAATATTAATTAAAATACAGCTAGCCTAATAATAGTTGATGTAAACAGTACTAAACCACTAAAATATAAAAACTGCAACCCCACACTCTTCAGGCATTATCCAATATTAACCCAGAAGTCATAATTACCTGTAACTCCACTCCTCTCTCCAATATTACTGGCAGTATAAGCAGAACAAACTCCCAGCACTGCATCCAGCTACAAGATAAACAAACAGCTCATTGAGCCTATGTACTACAGTCTGAGCTACTCAGGTACACTCACAATAAATAAAGCACTAAAAGAGTTCACATACCGTTTCTCCTGCGTGCACACAGTCTCACACACACACCACGAGCAAGGGAAAGTCGGAAAATCCAGACTACCTCAGCAGCTCCAGACTAACTTGGCGTCCTGAGCACGCTTCTCAAAAATGCCGGCACACTACGGTTCTCGAGGGAGCTCAATATATTCACTATGGCTGCGTCCGAAATCGCGTACTTCCATACTAAACAGTATGCAAAAGCAGTATGCGAGATCGGGTAGTGTGTCCGAATGCACAGTAGGCGAGTTTGAGTACGCGAAAAGTTCCCGGATGACGTACTGCACCGGGAGACATTTTTAAGTATACAAGCCCAGCACACTTCACCCGCTAATATTTCCCACAATCCACCGGGAGCCGCGCTGAGCTGAGTGACCCGTCAGTGAGCGGCGGAGCGGCGGAGGAGAGGAGAGGAGAGGAGAGGAGAGGAGTGGAGTGGAGAGAGGTTTATGAGGTGAGGAGATTCAGATATATAAACTGTTTTGGTTGTTTGTGATATCAGGCTGTAAATGAGAGATTTATGAGGGTTAGTTTAAGTTAAAATAGCGAGTTATAGGGGTGAGGGTTTGTTATTAATGCTGTTGCAGACAGAATATCTTTATTTTCGTATCTGAACTGCTTTACTGAGCAGCGTTAGCCCTGTGCTACTGAGATCAGTTAGCTTAGCTAGAGTTATTAAACTTATCACAACTCTTTATAAATCTTCTGTTCTACAACACCAGCGTTTACTAACTCACTACAGCCCTGTATACTGCTGCAGTTCTGAGGAGCTGGGGCAGGTTTAATTTAATACCGATCAGTCTGTATAAACTCATCTGAGAAAAAAGGCTGCTGATATCAGAGAGGCTTTTCAACAGACAGACAGACTGGTTGCCAAAAATCACATTAATAAATTATAACCCAAATCTGACAATTTTATTTAGTTTTATTAAATAGCTAGCTAACCAGCCAGGATGGTAAGACTTTTATGTTGTTCAGAATTTATATTATATTTGTTTAATGACCAAGCTAAACTGTTTTAATCTGTGTGTGTTTCAGATTCAACTATCCTTCCTACTCGAGAGGATGAAGATGAAGAGAGGGAGAAAAATGAACAACGAATAAAAAAAATAAATAAAGCTACTTAAAAGACTTGTCATTCTTGTATTTTGTGGGAAATGTATTTGTGTAAATATGCAAGTGAGGGAAAAATTATATTAAATTAAATAACAAATATTTTTTTAATTTACATTTTATTGCCAAATATGATCCCCTGTTTTCCCGAAACTGACTGGTTCTAGCATATTTTATTTACATCAGTAATGCATATATGTTGCCTTTATGTTTAATGCAGTCAGTAAAAGATAATGTATAACAATAAGAATCATGTGTTTAAATATTTATGCTAGAAAAGGAAATTCTGAGGTGAAATGGAAAGGCAGGAATTAATTAACATTTTGGTATTTATCTTTGAAACTTTTTGATAATTGTTTTGTTGCATAAGCAAGTATTATTAATATACTTCATGAATATTAAACAGTCTGTTCATATTTATTATTAAATATTTCATATTTGAGGAAATATTAATTTTAAGTTTTATTTACAGTCAGTGTTTATTAAATAGGACAGTTTGGGGGTTTATTTATTAATAAGAGCTGATTAATTAGGTGATTTTAATGAAATTAATTAGGGTAAAGCTCTGTAAAGTGTGCCGCTGGTTAGGAGGGGTGAGAGGTGAAAGGGCGTCAGAGGTAAGATGGTGGATGTAGTGCGTCCTAGTGATGGGCAGATGAAGCCTCATTGGGTGTATGGCACATTTCCCAAACTGTATCGACACTGTGTTGAAACTGTGTTGCTGTATCACTTAATGGCGACATCTGCTGGACTAAGAAAGTCATTGCAAGCAACTGCGCGAAGAAATGCATCGGTCACGTGGTTTTCCTTAAAATGATACGCGGTCTGACACAGGGGTTCGCCTTGTTTGCTCGGTGCATGCGCTGAAGTTTCAGTGTCGTCAGACCCATCGCTACCAAACGATACAGGGAGTGTATCGGTCACGTGGTTTTCCTTAACTTGATACGCGCACCGACACGGGGTTTCGCCTTGACAGCTCGGCGCATGTGTCGAGGTTTCAGGGTCGTCAGACCCATCACTAGTGCGTCCGAGGCTGCGTGCGTACTGCGGTCTGGCGTACTGAAAAAGCGTACTGCTTTGCTCGACAAGCAGTGCGTACTCACCCCAATCCAGTACGTACTGCTTAAGTACGCGATTTCGGACGCAGCCGTTGGTTTATTACTCTGCGCTGGCGCCACCTACTGGGTCCTAATGCCCCTCGTCTGCACTGGGATTATCCTACAGCCTACATTTTTATAAGGTGTTTGTCTCATTACATTTGCCGTAAAAGTAACACTGCATTTCAGAAAAAGAACATCATACCTACAGTAAAACATGGTGGTGGTAGTGTGATGGTCTGATGGTTTCGCTGCTTTAGGACCTGGAAGACTTGCTGTGATAAACTGACCTGAATCCTTTTAGATTCTGCGGCATGATCGTAAAAAGGCGGTTCATGCTTGAAATCCTTCATTCCTACTTAGTGGTGCGAAAGACTCATTGCAAGTTACACAAACACCTGATTACAGTTGTTGCTGCTAAGCTTGGCCCAACCAGTTTTTACGTTTAGGGGGCAACACTTTCACACAGGGCCATGTTGGTTTGGATTTTTTTGCCTTAATAATGAAAAAAATAATAATTCTTAGGGTTTCTCTGTGATTCAGTTTCACTGTTTAATTGAAGACATTTCTGCTTTAAGGATTTCCTAATAACAGTTGACGTCATTGTATCAAATGACACCTATGGACAATGGCAGAAGCTGAACAAAGATAATGACAGCAAGAATGCAAGCTCTGCTCTTCTGCAGTCAATTGAAAAAATTGGAGAGAGTCTCTCAGATGAGCCGCTTTCATTAACAACCTCAAACATCCAGCTCAACCGGACTAATTTTACTAACTCCTTCCATGGAACATTTGGACAAAGTTCAGACACAGAAATAGATATCCTAAACAGTAACACATCCAGCTCCATCACCATCATAGTTTTTTCAGCCCTTCAGAATATCTTACCTGTCAGAAATGCTACCCACAATGAAAGTATTCTAACAGATACTAAGATCGGTTCAAATGTAGTAATGATCAAACTGGACCAGAAAACGGACCCCTTGCTCTCCCTTTCATTTGACACTAAAAATAATTCACTGTCAACCCCTCAGTGTGTCTTTTGGAACTTTAGTCTCTTGGATGGAGTTGGAGGATGGGACTCAAATGGATGTGAAGCAAATCAATCAGAAAAAACTGGCTATGTTGTTTGTCACTGCAACCACACAACTGCTTTTTCAATTCTGATGTCACCTTTCCCCTTTGATGATCCTGCTTTGGAATTCATAACTTACATTGGTGTTGCTATTTCAATGGGCAGCCTGGTCTTGTGTATCCTCATAGAAATCCTCATTTGGAAATCAATGACCAAAAATGACACGTCCTACATGCGCCATTTATCCACAGTCAACCTGGCAGCATCCCTCCTGATTGCGGATATATGCTTCATCATTGGAGCAGGAATTGTTAAAAAAGGACAGGACATGCCAGTGCGTGCCTGCACTGCAGTGACATTCTTCATGCACTTCTTTTACCTGGCTCTTTTCTTCTGGATGTTACTCTCAGCCCTCCTGCTGCTCTACCGCACACTTGTGGTCTTTTCCAGAATGTCCAGATCTGTGATGATGGCCATAGCCTTCATTATTGGCTATGGGGCTCCACTACTCATAGCTGTTATTACAGTGGCTGTAACAGCTGGAAACAATGGATATATTCAAGAGGCAAAGGCTTGCTGGCTCAACTGGGACAAAACCAAGGCACTTCTAGCATTCGTGATTCCAGCCCTGACCATTGTCGTTATAAATATCCTGGTGCTCGCTGTGGTTTTATATAAGATGTTGAGAAGAGGAGTTGCAGTCACCACTCATGCAGAAGAGAAACATACCATGTTGGTCATTGCCAGATGTGTGGGCATCTTGACTCCTCTCTTTGGTCTGACCTGGGGATTCGGCATCGGGACCATGGTGTCAACTTCTAAAGGGATTCACATAGTCTTCGCAACCCTCAACTCACTGCAGGTAATTACATTTACAGATTCTTAGTGTGTGGAGGACACATGTTCTCATTAGTATGTACAGTATGTACAAAATGATTGTCATTATTTATTATATTATGAACATTTACAAACTTTCAGCTAAACAACTCAACATAGCTCATATAACAGACACAAAATGGCGCTTTTATTGACTACAGTAGTCTCAGAATTATTCAACACCCTGATATATGTAAAAACTATTTTGGTGTGTTTGAAATCGTCATGACAAACATCCACGCCACTGAACATATGAACTTACCTGAACAGAATTTCAGTTGCTTTACCTACAAAATATTATATTAAGTTTTTAAATGGCTTTGATCCAGCCACACTAATTAATTAACATTAATAAATTAATGTTTAATAAAGATGCAAATAGATTGAACAATAGGTAAACTAAGAAAGCTAATAATGATAATCCTGTTAGTCATCTGTGTATTTGTTGTTGAACTACATCCAAACTTTTCTTTATTAATTCAGATGTAATAATGTGTTTGCTTTTTTAATTCTGCTATACCAGCATGTGGAACAATTTATTGCAAAGGCTAAGGGCATACAATTAAAACATGGAACTAGCTAAAATATATCACCAGGTTTATTGAAAATAACATATTTTTATGTTTGTTTTTTATCTATTGTTTATTGCCAAGATAATAGTTTTACACTATTTGCTAATGTTTTTTTTATGTAAATTGGGCCATTCATGTCATATGTATGAAGAATAATGTAACAACTTCTGACAATCTGTCCTCTTTATGTCTTTAAAGGGTTTCTTTATTTTAGTATTCGGAACTCTCTTGGACAATAAGGTATGTATGTGTACGGTATTCTAGAAAGATCATTAAGCAAATATAATTTAGAAATAAAAATCACAGCTTTGGATCAGCATAAGTGAAGAGTAAGCAGTAAATTGGACCAACAGAACTATAGAGGGAACATGTCCTGAACATGTTACATGCTGCATTTTAGATTTTTGCCACTAGGGGTCTACTCTCACTGTTCATTTTGTAGAGCAAATCTGGTGATTGATAAAAAAAATGGTGATTTAAAAGTAGTATACAAATATACTAATTTGGGTATTAAATTTTCATGTACATATCTGCTGATAAACACACATTTATAAAATGAAGAAATCAACACTATGTACAGAGCCAAAAATGCATTTGTCCCCTACTAATTTCACATTTTTGTATATATTTATCACATATATTTCTTCAGATCTACAAACAAATGACAGCCTGAATAATCACAAAATACGTCTTTTAAAGGATAATCTCAGAAGAATATGCACAAAAAGAAGTGATCCTTTGGATATATTCAAATAAACACCTAAACACTTCGAATCTAAACATCACTTAAATAGAACCTTTTTAGTAACAAAAAAGGCTAATTGTCACAATATGCAGATCACTAGGCCATGATCTAAATAAATTGCAGAATTTATTTAACAGTCTGGAAGGTTTTGCATTTCTTAGGATGACAATAACCCCAATCAGAGTCAACATCTCTACGTAAAGAAAACCTGGAAGAATTTTGTTAGGCCAGTTCTGTTCTAATATACATCTATAAAGTCACAAACAAAGAACACAGACAAATATCTGAGGTATAGCCGGCTTTTTCTCTATGACCCATAAGCCTTTAAGAACCATGTTTTGTGGACTGATGAGTGGAAAGTACTGTTGTCCCATGACATTTGGCCAAAAGCAGACACAGTATTCCACCAATAAAACATTACACCAATAGTCAGACTTGGTGGTGGTAGCTTGACGGTGTGGATGCTTACTGCTCCAGGGGTTGAGCCATAAATGCTGCTCTCTACCAGAAAATATGTTTCCAATTTATCTGATTATGTTCTCACACAACCTTGAGTTTGTCCATTTTGTAGACTGTAATGTCCAACTGCACTGTTTTTGAGATTTGAGAATTTGTCATTAATTGATGTTTTCTCTCCATAGATCCGTGAGGCTATTGTAGGAAAGCTAAAGCTGAAGAACATCAGCTCTAACTTCACTGTGGTAAATACTCTCAACGTCTCTTTATCAACAGTTCCAAGCTACACTGAGATATATTATTTATTTATTTATTTATTTATGTCACTATTAAATAGTTAACAATAGTTGTAAATATTAATATATATATATAATATTAAATATATTAAATATATATATATATATATATATATATATATATATATATATATATATATATATATATATATATATATATATATATATATATATATACTTTTTTTTCTTCATTTCAGAGCACTAGTGCAGGACCATCTTCCTCAAATGGAAAGGGTATAATTCACAGATTTCCCAGGAAATGTAAGTAAATGTGTAGACCTACACAGAATACTGTACAAAGTTCACATATTGCAGATCTCTGTTTAATAACCTACACAGAGAACAGAAATGCAATATATCATATTTTATGTAACTTCCATCCACAAATAATAGTATGCTATTGTATACTCATGCTGTCCAATCTAAAGTCAATAACACATTCCTAACACCTGACTTTTTACAGATGTCTACAATATATCTGAAGCAGCTCACTCTTCAACTGTACCTTCAAGCAACTCGGACACGTTTAGATTCATCGACACATGATGCCTTCAATCTGTGGCAGCTGTCGTTCAAATTATTTCCTGGCCATAAAAGATGTTTGGGGAGAAATATATAAACATGTTGCAGGGCATGGTTCGTGGTTTTAATTATTTAATTATTTAAGCAGTAATGCATAAGAAGGAGTGCTATAATATGAGTTATTCACACTTGAATACTCTGATCAGATCACCAGTGCCAATATCAGCACAAACTTCAAGCATATTATTGAGATTATACCATGTGGGATGTGTGAATACCAGCATACAATATCTAGCCTTCATCCTTTGCTTGTTTTTTGTAATTTTACTACTGTAATGAGTAAAATACATATTAAAGGCAATAACTTGAAATATAATCTATGCAGGCAGTTTAACTTGTGCAGTTTTTGCTTATATAACACTGCTTCAGGCTGGTGTATGTCCTGTAAGCACTATCAGCTTGCTAACTTATGTGTGAATGTCTTCAGTTAGAGTGCCATTATTGTGAGGTATTGGCACTGCGATATCATTTCTCAGCATCGTCTCACATCGGTGTCAGAAATAACTGTGGTATAATATTACACTGGATGACATGGGCTTATTGGTTTCATGAATCAACTACTGTATGATGTATTGCATTTACATTTAAAATAATTCCATGTATTTATTTATTTATTTAAATAAATAAACTTGAGCTCATTATGTGCATTACCATATTTTTTACTTCATAACATACTACATACATGTGGTGTCTAATGAGAAATGAGTAAAGGGAATTCTTTCATTTTTCAGCTGCCCCAAAATCTATTCCTACCCATCAACACTGGCCAAGAAACTGAGTGACTGATTCCAAAAAAAATCTATTTCTACTGTGAATTCAGATCTAAATATGTTGCTTTGCAACACCATTTGTAAAAATAAAAAATAAAAAAACTTGAAAAAATATATTTGATTTGATTTATATGAAAATTTAATCCTGAGGATATTATTATAGGAAGTACAAATGCAACCAGACCACAAGTAAAAACTTAATCAAAAATAAAAATCAAAACCTCAACCACAAAAACAGCTGTAGAATAAACCAACCTGCTGTAAAGCCACATTTATATATACCCACAATTTTTCTCCAGGCTTAAATTAACACTATACCAAAACCTAATATAATATTTTCAGATAATCAAATCCTCATCATAGACCCCAAGAAAAACCCAGAGAGGACAACATTACAATCTGGTAAAATATTACGGAATTAAGGAAGATTTGTGTGATTTATTCGGAAGCAAAATAAGTATGTAAAATACGCATCTGGGCATATTCGGTCACTCAATAAAAGCATTTTATAGCATCTTTAAATTTGAATTGCAAATCATGTCAAGAATTACTGACTCAAGTTCACTATGTCTGGTTAATTCTAAGAGTTTTAGGCTGTAAGGAGTGGGCAAGAAATTGTCATTTAATCCCAATGTTAAGACAGACACAAAAACACACAGATTCATAGTTATGAGATTTGGTTAAATCCATACAATTATGACTTTAAAACAATCTCATAATTCAGAGGATCCAGTGATGTTCAGGAGGAAAACACAGAATAAAATTGCAGAGGATACTGAATTCTTAATTACAAAATTAATAGTTTGTTTGAATGTGATTAGCTAACAAAGACCACATCTCGTACAGCTCGTTATTACATTAGAAAATATCTGATGACAGAAATGAAAGCTAACTGTACATAATATTTGATTAGGTTTAGGTTACCCTCAGAGTCATTGTCAGAAATTACAGATAATTATTAATAGCTAGCTATCAGCTGTTGACACAGTTATTTTAGTTAGCTCATTCTACTGTAGCTAGCTATTGTAGTTAGCTAAACTTACTAGCTACTTAGAAAGTAGTTCGCTTAGTAACAGGGTATTTTTGCGATATTATATTCTCATAATAATTGCAAACTGCAAACATTTATATAAAAAAAGATGTGTGTGTTTGTGTGACAAAATGACAAACACTCAGTGTTTGGCCCCACTCACAGATAAAGTAAATAGTTGATTCAAATTTAATGCAGTGATTTCAATGCAGTGACCTAATTTTGTTCATAAAATGTTAAAGTAAAAATAAAAAAAAACAAGATATTAAAAAAATACTTGGAAGATAATTCATAAAATAAATTGATTAATAAAAAGAAAACAAAACTCCATCATGAATTAACCTGGAAATGAATGCAGATTGTGTATATGTGTATATGTTATTGTAAAACAGAGTTTCCATCCAATTATGTCCTGACAATTCCCAGAACTCATTGTCAACTGTTGTAATTGTTGTTGTTGTTGTTGTTTTTTTTGCTGCACATCATTCCCACAATAACGTCAGAGAGAGTTAGGAAGAAAAACTATTCTGGGAATATGTTTTGAATATCTGTATATGCAAATATGTTTCATGGCATCTTATTTGCCAGAAGCACCACCCAATATTTTATTTTACTAATCTCAGATTAGTTTAGCTGTCTTCATCCTCGACTCCCACTAAATACCATGTGGGAAGATATCAGGTCCTCCTGAACAATTTACCAACTCTAGCAACCTCTGTATTCATTTGAGGGTGGAGTATAGGTTGATTGATAATACACAGTTAGAGGTATGTTTTTTGTCAGTAAAGTGATGGTACAGTACCTATCTAGACAGTATATACAGACACTGTATATCTGAATAAATACACTGAATGAATCTGTGGATGTACATCTGTGTTTACATCAATAATGTTGATATTGTAAACACTAAAATAAAAAGAAACTCTTATTTTTGTACTATGTATTGCTACGATGGAATAATATCCATAATGTTTAAAGATTAATCAATCAATTATGATTCTTGATTCATTGTTCATGTGCATCCCCAACATTTAAGTATGATTAAGTTGGTAAAATATATGAAAAATAATGAACAATGAATATATTTTAAACTTTACATTCAGAGAGGTAAAATGGCATGACATGTTGGTCCACAATAACAGGCCTTTGTCAATTTAATTATTTCCCTCATTTTGAATGAGTACACAAAACAGTGAGGTGTCCGTGGTGACCAGTTTGACTAGCAAATACATTTGAAGAAAGCAAGGCCCATTTACAAATGACGTTTTCTTTTGCATACGTAAGTTTTGTAAATCCCACAGACACAGTGAGCAATAGTGAAAAATAGATACATGTCAGAAACTATAAAATTGTTTACAGTGACTGCTAAATTATTACAATTATTATGCACATATATGCAAGTTACATGAAGCCCAGTAAAGATTATAATTATACATTGGTATATAGTTGCCTGTTGACCATTATTAAAACTCTGACCTCGCACATATGCTGTCATTTTACTTTTTATTAAGCTAATATGGGGTGGCTACCGTTTTAAGAATCCCAGATTAGAGCTTTGCACACTTTATTCAACAGTTTATGTCAGCTTTGTTTTTAATTTATTTTTGGTGCTGTTCTTGCTAGACAAAGATCATAGAATTAAACTACTTTAACTTTAAACTATTTTTGTTGGTATTATTGTTGTTGACTTTAATTAATTGGGTTGTTCTACTTTAGATGAGGCTGCTTTTATGTTAATGTAGCCTCATGAATGCTGAGGGGGAAAGCTGAACTCCATTCCATCTGCCATGTAACTTTCCCTCTGTTTAAAGATATTATTAAAATAAAACAAAACATATTATGATTTTTTTCAAAAAACTTCAAATAGTTTTAGGCTTATAAGGCTGGCATTCAGTATAAAATGATTCATGAGTATCCTCTCCATAATTTGTATTTTTATGCAAATGTTTGAGGAATGCAGGAAGGTTGTGTGGGTAACCATTACCGTAGGCATACACCCACACATGTATGTCTAACGGATACCTGACCACAACAATGAGAGTGAAAACCGACCTTCTAACACAGCAGATGGTACATTTTCATGTTGAGTTCCACATTTATGTAGCAATGTTTTACTACGAGATTTTCTTCACCATACAGCATTGAAATCACATGATACAGAAAATGTACTGAATTTTACTAATAATTTGCTTACTGCCTCATCATTACACAAAATATTTTAAAGAAGAAGCTTTTCTATTACTGGCCTTTTATTCTCAAGGCCCAGGCCCTGTAGTTCATGATATCTGTAATTTTTTTTTCTGGAAATTTAAATTTTAGGGTCAGATTAAGTTTTCTACAATAGCTCATTTTTGAGTGCTAAACTGGGTTTAAAATTAAACACTGATTTTGTATTTGGTGTCTTTTTACTTGGTCTCTTAACATCATGTTGGTTGACTAAAGTTCAAGAGCACATATTGTATTAATACACAGCACTATGGGACAGGTCATAGAGTTCAGTACACATCTGTAAAGGACAATCCTAGACTCACACAATCAGGAATTTCATCAGCAAAGCAGAGTTTAGTAATGATGTGTAATTTAGTCCCTAAATTGTAAAAAACAATAAGGACAGCTGCACCATAAAAGGAGAAGTTCAAGCACATCTTTAAACTCTTTTAAGCTCTCTGATAAAGCTTAAGAAGAGGGCAGCTAAATTTGTTAGCCAAATTTCAATGGAAAGCTGGAACCCATAAACAATCAAGTGACCCGGCCAGATGGTACATGAAGGTACAGCATGTAAAATGCAAATACAAATGAAGCATGAAAAATGCAAACACAAATGAGGCACCCCCACACACCCCACCCCCACCTTCTCCAGTTCGTCAACTTTCTTCATTACCATTTCCATTCCACTCAGGAATCAGGCTCTTTACTGTCACCGTGATGTAATGAGAGATAGTATCAGATTCAGATTCAGATAACCTCTAAAATGCAGCTCTTAAGGTAAGTAATATTTTTTGTGCATTTGTTTGTCTTTTTTATAAATATAATTTCAGTACTTTTGTCAGAAACATACTAAAACATATCTAGATTTAAATGTAAAATAAATATCATTATTAATCAATGATGTAAGCTTTTGTATTACTATTAACCAATATTGCAAATGGAAATGCTTACCTTGCTTATGATTGAATTTAATATATAGTACCATATTTGAGAGAGTAAAAACAATAATTGTTTTTTTTTTCAATTGGAAAACTTGTTCTTCCCATTCTTGTTCTTGTAAATTCAAATTCTGTTCAGTCATATCCAATTTGGACCCAGTTTACCAAACTGGTAAATGGAGGGTGTTCAGTGCGATGCTCTAATGCTCAAAAACCTGGCCTGGTAACTTTTTGATTGGTGTATATATTATAATTATTACTTACAACAAGTGGTGAATTAGAATAATTATTATAAAATCTGCAATATCCAGCTGAATATAGAACTATGTTATAGAAATGAGTCTTATGAGTAAGTATATAATCAGAATATGTATCTTCAGTTATTTTTGTGAAGATGTTATAAAATAATGTTATCCATTGTTAAACACTATGTTTATTATTAACTATGATAAGCTCTTCATTATGTTATTTACTCTAGCTCATCTCAAAAGCAATGAACAGAGCTCTTACGCTAGAGAGTACACAGTCTAGTGACCCACAGTCTCAAAAGAATAATACACTTGGCATTAGATACATGTGCTGCTGTTTCAGAGCATCATCTGCTGTTAGCAATGCTTTCCAATGATTTCCTATACTCTATAAAAGCTTTATGCCTACATCAGAAAATGGTGCACCTTGCATTAAAGAGAAGGGGCTGGATATATTTGAAAAGGGTGTGACTTTTTATTACTTGAAATGATCTGCTTTTGTAATGACAAATATTCTAACCACAGCAATTGTGTAGAATCACACAGCATAATTGTACAGTAGTTCAAACTAGAGGTGATAGAGAATAATGTGCTGTAGAACTACAATATTTTTTATTTGGCTCTATTCTATTTTAATTGCAGGCCAGTGACTTAAACAATGAATCAGAAGTCAGTCACAGAAGAAAAGTTAAAATATAAAGCAATTAAAATATATTCTAAAAACAGGAAATGTAGAGTTGCTCTGGTTGTAGTGGGATTGTAGTAACATTCAGTGGCCCAAAGCAAAATGGCCAAAAGTAGATTTTTAAATATCCATGGGTGTTTTTAAACTGCTTTAATAAATCTACTGTATGTTAATGTCTTACTCAACAACACAAAGAAGGTTCTGGCAGTCAGGTCTTCAGCCCTGTAGCAAACGCACAAATTGGTCAGTGGATGCAAATGTGAGGTTGTGTGGTCTTTTGCTGCTATTACATCACAGTGTGTTGCGTCAGGAATTACCGCTATGCCTTGTGGTTCTCACTGCAATTGTTTGAACTAACCGGATTGATGTAGTTAAAAATACTGGAAATGTATTGTAGCTTGATTCTACTTGGTGGGGTGAGGTGGGATGTATTGAAATAAAGTGGTCCTGCCTCAGGTGTGGCACAGAACAACCAGTTAAGGCCATTCGGGACTGTTTCAATTTGCCCTGTAGTAAAGGATGGTAAATGCCTGTAGAGTCAGTTTATCAGTTGCCTGGGGGCACTCCAACCATCTGGGCTGTGACCTCTTTATGCAGTCCTCCCTCCCCCAGAATCAGCACAACTTCATACTCACTAGCATCACTATTACCACACCAGTGCTCCCCTGCCTCACAGTAGAATAGTATAGCTCCCAGCAGCATTAAAACTGTAAACTGTTTAGTTGAAAATTGAGGTGGTGGTGTTGAGAATCCCAAGTGAACATACAATGTAGTAGTCAGTGTACAGCTTTTATAACAATGTAAATTTACTGTGCTCTCAAAATAACTCACAGCCTGGTAAATTTGATGTTTTGGGTACAATTCTCTCATACTGGTCACTGGATATTCAACATGGCACTTAATAGAAAGAAAGGCTATAAGAGACTTAAGAATCTTAAAACTGAAATACAGCACAATGGCCAAGGTCAAACAAGTTTTTTAGAATGTTCCACTCAGAATAGACCTCCTCAGGGTCGAGCAAAGTAGTTGAGTCCACGTGATTAGCATATTATCAAGAGGTGGGTTTCATAAAATGAAGAAACATGAGTGCTGCCAGCATTGCTGCAGAGCTTGAAGATGTGGGAGGTCATCAAACATTAATCAGACAATTTGCCAAAAACTGCTTCAACTCTGTCTGCATGGCACTGTACTAGAAGGTAGCCTCTTCTGAAGCTGATGCACAAGAAAGCCTGCAAACAGTTTCCTGAAGACAAGCATTCCAAGAGCACAGATTATTGGAACTAGGTCCTGTGGTCTGATGAGATCAAGATAAACTGATTTGGCTCAGATGGTGTCTAGGATGTGCCCTGGTAAGGAGTACCAAGAAAACTGTCCCTTGTCTGAAGTCAAGCATGGTGGTGGTGGTATCATCATGGACTGGGGCTGTATGAGTGTTGCAAGCACTGAGGAGCTGAATTCCAACATATACTCTGACATGACCCCAAACACACCTTCACAATGACAATTGCCCTGCAGAGGAAGCTGAAGATGAAGGGGATGGACTGGTCAAGTGTGTCACCAGACCCAAACCTAATTGAGCATCTGTGGGGCCTACTCAAATGTAAGGTGAAGGAGTGCAAGGTCTCTAACGTCCACCAGCTCTGTGTTGTCATCATGGAGGAGTGGAAGTGGATTCCAGTGGAAACCTATAAAACTCTAGTACAAGCTGAACATTGACTACTTTACATTGTATCAAAGTATTATATATTCAGTGTTGCCCCATAAAAGGATATATATTTTGTAATATGTGCCAAAATGTGAGATACTGTACATAGATTTAAAAGATTTCTATACATATTTTCTCAGTTTAAAAAGATAAAGGTCTGCAAAATAAGACTTTGATTAAAGTTGCTTTTTGTTTGCTAAGCAGTAGCTATGGTACTACTGTACATGCTGGTTTCTGTAGTAGTAACAGTGTCTGCTATAGTGTTGATGATGTGATTGTTACAATCTTGAATGGTGTTATGGTATCTCCCGGACTTGCTAGGTGGTTGATGTCGTGTTCCAGTTCTAGTTGGTATGGTGATTTTAGGTGTTTGATTGGTTGTTGCTGTTATAAATGCTGTTATAAATTGATAGTTGCTTAGGAGATACTAGATGATAGTTTTTTTATTATTATTATTTTATTTAATGAATAAAAATATCATTTATAGCAGATGTATGAAATGTAGTCTGCCAACTTTAGAGCTTCTGTTTATTTTTTTGATTTTTACATAAATGGAAAACACCAAACCTTTTTAAAGCTACCATTAAATTGTGTTTTATTCTTCATTTCCCTAATATGTTAAACTAAAAAAATACATACATTGCAAAGTGATTTTGACTTGTCTAATGTCTCTTAAGGAACAAGAGTTCAAGAATACAAGAAATGTGCATGCTGCTCTGTGCCATTCTATTTCTGTATTGCCAGGTAAAGTTCACCACATGCTCATGCCACCTGTACAGTGTTCATTTACTGTTAAGTAGCCTGTTTTAAGGGAATCTCTTAATAATCTGCCTTAATCACATTTTTTTGTTTTAACAGATTTCTTCTGTGGGTGAGTATATCAGCAATCAGCACTTCCTTATTTACAGGATATATATCATATAAGGTCATAAATAAATGCATGTGATTTGCACAAATATATGAATGAGGTATAGTAGTACAGTGTTTAAACCAGTATAATTATTCAAGAAGTAAATTACATATATTCTATGCATATACTTTTAGCAAGGGAACTGGACTGAACTGTTTGTATAATTGAGTATGTATACATGCCGTATGTCTACTCTTTTAGTCTTGTAATTTGAGGCACTGCTAAACTGGCAAAACTAAGGTCTATACTTTTATACAAGATATGAATATTGAACTGCAAAAAAAATCATATTATTAATGTATTGTTTCGGTGATCTCATAAAAACACACTTCACAAATCACATTTATCCACTCATCCTCACTTAAGATATAGATATAGATTTTTGAGGCACCATACAGGGCAGCCAATTAGTACAGATATGTTTTGTATATTTAACTCTCTATATCTTGCTCTTGGGCTCATCCACATTACACCTGCATTTGCTGAGAGATAAAGGATCATTAAAAAAAAAAAAATCCAGCTCAAGACCAGCTGGTCGTCCAGAAAAAAAAACATACCCTATGTATGTATGTTTTTTCTGGATGACAATCTGTTCTTGAACTGGATTTTTTTAGCAGGGTAGTTTTCACAAATAGTGTCCTGAACCAATTCACCAGAGTTACATGGTGCACTGTTGCAACAACAGTGATGCTGTTCACCCTGTTACAGTCAGTTCAGCAACATAATGTCATCAAAGCTGTTATTTTAAGGTTATAGCGAGAGAGTTTTTATTGTCCTTATATTGTTACTTCCCTGAACAATAAACAAGTGTTAAACCTGGCCTGCTTTTTATTTTTACTTTGATGTTTTAATAGGGGCTACCAATCAGACATACATTGCAGAGGTGATGATCGAGGGAAATGCAAGCTTGGACGTCTCTGCTTTTCTGGCTGGACTCCAGTGGCTCGCCACAGACACAGCGACCATCATGGAAGCTACATTAATAGCTCGTAGGTTAATTACACTGACAGAAGCTATTCATTGCTATAAATCTGCTATGAACCATTTGGAGACTGAAGCCTGCCAGACACTGACATTTTCAGCACAATCTCAGCTAGAATGTGAAATTGTAAATGTGTCATTAATCTATTTAATTATTAAATCTACTCCAAACATTTTTAAAAGGTGCACAACTTTTTAAAAGGTGCTGATATAATGTGAAAAAATACATTATTAAACATAAGACTTTTGAGATCTGAATGTATACACGGGTGTTAGCTGCATATTGTTGAATGAGTCCTCCTCTACCCCATCTAGTGGCTTAATTAGAGACAAACTAGAAACCATCCACATTAGCTCAGTAATTCAATCAACATTTGACAGGTAAAAGGTACAATACATTCAGAAATACATTGTAAAATCTATTTATAGTTTATATAGGTTATATAACTTATATCCAATAAGTTTTCCTAGATTTACCAAATTTGTCCTCATTACCCCTTTAACCACAACTAGCTCTACACCAAAATAAAAAAATCACAAAAGGAGTGAACCCTATTTTTAAAATGTTGTGCCACTGGATTGCTAACACGAGTCCCCTATATGGCACTGTGGTGTTCACAAATCAAACACTATGGTGTTTTTACCTACAAACATTGAATAGCATTAACCACATTACATAAATTACAATGATAATGATACTTCTACTTCATTCTGGGATGTGGAAAGTTTTTTATTTGTCTTGTGTACTGATGCTGAGCGCAACTCCCTTTATAATATATATAAATATCTATAAAAGTAGACCGTTTAAGTATTCTGGGGTTGTATTAATTATGTTTCTAGAACAAAACTCAGGGAATTATACTAGTGTTTAGGCAGAAGTTCAGTTTTTATCCCGCCAGCAGGATTGTGAACTCCAGAGGGTAAATGCTATTAAGTTATTTGTTTCTGAAAATATTATGTAAGAAGATTTAAGTATAAGGTTGTATTTTTTTAAACAAAGACATGATATGTTATATGTTATGGAGATCCTATCCTCTTTCCTATTTCCTAGTTATACAAGAAAGTGACTGCAAAATTCTAGTGGGAGCCCACAATCAAGTCCTTAATGAAAAAAGCTAAATGTTTAAAAAATAATATATATAAAGCTACTCAGTTAGGATATTCCTTTACATTACCTATATTCCTTATATTTAGAAAGTAGTAATAAAATGATTAAACATATAGAGGGCCCTATTTTAACGATCTATAGCGCACTAGGTAATTGCGCTTTGTGCAGCTGGATTAAGGGGCGTGTCCTGTGTCTTTGGTATCTTGAGGGTGCGAAAAAGTAATTAAAATTAAATTAATATAATTAAAATTAATTAAAAAATTAATTATATAAAATATAAACGTATAAAAAAACTACTTTAAAACAATCACAGGCTTTCAGTGCGCAGAATAATAAAAGTCCATTGCTATTTTAAGGACGCGTGCGCAAGGCGTAAAAATAGACTGTTGACGGGGTGTAAGATGGCAATGCGCCACGCTACACACCTTGCGCGGGGTGTACGATAGGGCCCATAAACTCTTATTTTGCTTAATTTCTCCATGTGAACCAATTAATTTTACAGTCACTCAGGACTTCCTCTGGTGGGCTGACAAATCTAAAAGAGTCCCCTGAGCAGGTATTCTCCTCAATAGAGAAATGTTAATACAGGTGCTATGCCGAGTGTAAAGCAGATAAAAGGGGGATATTAAAACATAAGTGCTTGACCTCAGTAATGAGACTGAATGCAATTACTGTAAATCCTCAAAACTATTTTAGTGCAGCAAAAGTTAGACAAACTCCCTATATTTCAAAAGAAACTGATCAGCATTTGTCAGTACACATACATTGTGCAATGTGCTAGTAATATTTAGGTATATTTTGAAACGGAATCAATTAATTTAGTTATTCATTAGTTAGTCTGCCTGATCACTCTCTATTCCAATCCACCCCAAATTATTACATTTGAATATAGATATTGATACTAGTCAACTGTAACAAAATGAAAGTTTTGGAGGACAATAAATGTTTGATTTTTATTCAGGAAAATATTGATTTAAAAAAAAAAAGTTCAGGAAACCGCCATATTATTTTTATTTATTATATTTTGACAGTGTCAGATTTTCTTCAATTTCTTTATATTTTTATTAGAATTACAATAAAGATTTTCAGTAACTTTATATGTAACGCTTGAAAAGAAATTGTAAAGATATGAGCATGTAATATTAGGAAGAAAAAAACCCTGTCTGTTAAGGGGTTAATGATACTAATCATATTTGTATGTTTGTGTTTTCAGAGTGTGAAATCATTGGTGACGAGACCACATGCTGGTGTGAGAATGGCTATATTTGGAGTGATGTTGTGTGTGACTCTGTAAATACTTGCTGCAACACTGTCAAATGTGTGGCAAACATATCTGACTACACACCACTATGTGTACCAAAAGTTAACGGTAAGCTTTGCTATAAAATCATTAATTTTGTAATAACCAGAAAATAATTCACAAAAAAAAAATTCTAAAACATCCTGTTTGTTTTTGGTACAGTTTCTCTGGTTGGAACTATCGACACGGCACTACTGCCTGCAGATTTGGAAACTACAGTACGTTTGAAGCTCTTTCATCCAAAATGAAGATGAAGACTGAAGTGACACAATTGTGCTCAAGACTCTTAGGAGCTGTTTCCTAGAAAGGGATTAAGCCTAGTCTTGGACTACACAGCATTTTAAGTAGAGATTTTCCATTGGCAGGACAAATAGTCTAGGACTAGGTGTAATCCCTGTCTAGGAAATTGACTCTTATAGTTTTGGTAAATGTAGTGTAGAAAATACCATGTATACTGTCATTACTGTTCAGGGCCCAGTTTCCCAAAAGCATCTTAACATTAAGAACATCTTAACATGGAGAGAGAGTGCTCAGTGTGAAGCTTGCTCAGCCATCTAAGAATCACCTTAGTGCTAAGAAACTGGTGAAAACCTGTGATTAGTTGCAATTGCTTAACCCTTTCTTGGTAAATGAAGTCATTTCATTTTAAATTAAGGCTTAAATTAAAATTTTAATTAAACTAAGATTTGCTTGTTACATATTTAGTATAAATGTTTTCTAAGAAAAAAGTAATAATTTGTGTAAAAAGAGTATACTATTATAAAAAACATTAAATGGAAATATTGTGGCGTGGAAGAGGAAGGAAGACCCGTGAGACTCATGCTTAATCCTCAGTTCGCGCCCGAACATAAGCAGAGCCGGCGTGAATCCCGTCGTCTCCTGCACAGCGGAGCGACAGGCCAGCAGCACTACCGGCAGGTGCCTGTCCCAGTCACGCTGGTTCTTGTCCGACACCATGGCCAACTGCGCCGCCAGTGTGCGGTTAAAACGTTCCACCAGTCCATCACTCTGCGGATGAAGGGCCGTCGTCCTGGTCTTATGGATTCCCAGGATGCGGCAGACCTCCGCCATGACCTCCGACTCGAAATTTCTCCCCTGGTCGCTGTGCAGTTCTTCCGGAACCCCGAATCTGCAAAAGAACTCCCGCACCAGGATATCCGCAGTAGTGACCGCCCCTTGGTCCGGCACTGCGTAGGCCTCTGGCCACTTCGTGAAATAGTCCATCGCCACCAGAACAAAGCGATTTCCAGAGTCCGTCACCGGAAAGGGGCCCAGCACGTCCACGGCCACCCGCTCCATCGGGCTGCCGCACTGGTAAGGGTGAAGTGGGGCGCGGGGCGCCCTCGAGGGGCCCTTCTTGGCAGCGCACACGTCACAGCAGTGCACGAAGAGTTCCACATCGGTTCTACACCCAGGCCAATAGAAGTGTTGCCTCAGGCGCTTCAGAGTCTTGGTGACACCAAAGTGCCCAGCCCCAGGTGACCCATGAACTCCCCGTAGGACCGATCCCCTAAGCGCCCGCGGTACCACGACGGTGTGACATTCATACTGAGCGCGTGTACTGCCCACGATAATTCGTGATCCGCCCGTTGCGCATCGCGGAGCTGCTCTACGGACACCTGAGCCACCCCGACAGCGCCAGTAACATCCCCGGAGATTGCAGCGCAGCGTGCAGTCTCAGCAGATTTCTCCTCAGCACGAGCACAATGTTTACAGTCGGCGGCCACACACGGCCGGCGCGACAAAGCATCCGCGTTACTGTGGCCACGGCCCGGGCGGTGCACAACCTCAAAACGAAACTCCTGGAGTCTAGATAACCAGCGCGCGAGTTGGCCCTCGGGCTCGCGGAAATGCATGAGCCACTGTAGCGAGGCGTGGTCGGTGCGCAGCAGAAAGGGCACCCCATACACGTACGCTCGGAAATGTTTAAGGCTTTCGACCACTGCGAGTAGTTCCCGGCGCGTTACGAAATATTTGCGCTCCGCCTTGTCCAGGCGGCGGCTATAGTACGCTATTACGCGCTCGGAGCCGTCCTGAACCTGCGACAGGACTTCTCCGAGGCCGTGGTCGCTCGCATCAGTATCCACAATGAAACTCTCAGACACCTTCGGATACGCTAGAGTCGCACAGCATTGCACAGGCGGCTTTTTAGCTCCTCGAATGCCCGCTCCGCCTCGTCAGACCAGCGGAATTTCACACTAGGCTTAGTCAGAGCATGAAGCGGCGCTGCCACGTCCGCGAACCCCCTAATAAACCGCCTGTAATACGAGGCGAGCCCCACGAAGCTGCGAACCATTTTTGCGTCTCGCGGTGTGGGCCAGTCACGGACCGCCTCCGTCTTTTTGGGATCGGTTTCCACGCCAGCACCGCTCACTACGTGGCACAGGAAGCTCACGCGCTGCCTTAGCTGATTACACTTCACCGGATTGAGCTTCAGGTTAGCCGCCTGAATCGCGCCGAGCACCATTTCAAGGCGAGACAGTGCGGAGTCGAAGTCGGTTCCGTGCGCCAAGACATCATCCAAATAAACGACGCAGCACGACCGCGGAACCCCGCATAAAACACGCTCAAAAGTAGCCGGATGGGCTGGGCGTCACCCGTGTTTATCGAATGAACCGCAAGGTTAGTTTTAGTACACTCGCGCTCAGACACAGCGAAACTCGTGCGAAAACGGCCGATCAGTTCGCGCAAACGGAGTTGTTGGGGACCAGATAAACCCACACAACTGCGCTCCAGCATCTCCTCTATCGGATCTCAACCCCGCATCCAGCGGACCCTCTACCGTATCACACACCGAATCACACACATTCCCTCCCACCAGTTCACTTACCCCTAACTCGTCGCGTATCTCTAAGGGGAGTCCAGTCACCAGCACCGAGCCCCGTGCACAGTCAATGATAGCTCCGACGCGTGAGAGCAGGTCCTTGCCCAGAATGCACGGGTCGTTGATGCGTCCTACCGTGTCCACCAGTGCATTCACCGTCACTCCATTCAATGTGCATCTCAGGAAGTAGCCGCTGAGTCCGGCAGTTCCGGAAACAGATCCCGAGGGTAAGCATAGCGTTCCTGGGGCCACCGCAACCCTCACTGGGTGGTCCCGGCTCCGTTTCCCGGCCGGCTGCAGTGCGCTCGCTTGTGGCCACGCCCCCCGCAGCGCCAGCACTCCAGTTGGGCATCAGACCGGCTCCGACCCCACCTCTGTGAATCACGGGCAACCGGCGATGACCCCCGCGGTCCAGGATGGCTTGAGAGGATGAGTTCGGACCGCTCTGCCACCTCCACCGCAGACTCCAGGGTCTGCGGGTCGGCCAGCCTCACGTGTTTGCGCAGCTCGCTCGGCTCGAGGGCGCGCAGAAAGTGATCCAACGCGAGCCTCCTCTGGGCCGCTCGCGGAAACGTTGGGTAAGCTTGGCGGGTTAGCAGGGCCCTCTCCGATGCCAGCACGCCCAGTGTCTCTCCCTGCCGTCGGTGTCTGTCAAGCCCGCCATCCCGGAGGCTTGCGCCGCCATCATCGCGCCGTCCGTTCCGCGAGTCGGCGCCGCTGTCCTCGCGCCATCCGCTCCGTGAGCCAGCGCCGCCGTCCTCGCGCCATCCGCTCTGGGAGCCAGCGCCGCCGTGCTCGCGTCGTCCTCTCCCCGGCCACGACCTCCGAACAGCCCGCTGGCGCCGTCAGGTCCAAGTCCACTCCGCTGGAGAGCCTTGCCTCTAGTCCGTTGGTCCGCTGTCTTCCTCCTCAGCCGTTCGATTTCCCCTGCCAGCAGCTCAATATCTTCCAGCAGGGTCACTTCTGACACCAAATGTGGAGTGGAAGAGGAAGGAAGACCCGTGAGACTCATGCTGAATGCTCAATAGCTCCTTTATTTAACAGGCTCGCCACTCACTCACAGTCTTTAACAAGACTAGGAGAGCTAAAACCATTAACCCACAGAGCTTAAATAGCCCAAAGGCCACCAACCCAGCTGTGTGTCTCCCAGATGGCAGATCCAGAGTGGTGCCCACCCTCTCTGCATAACCCCTCCCAAGGGAGATGCCCCACCCCTGTCATCCTCGCACACAGGAGAACAGAAACATGCCTACAGGCAGCCACACACACAACCCAGAGCCGCCACAATATGTTACAAATATTTCTCTATATTTAAACATAGAAGTTTATTAACAACAAGGAACTTGAAAGTCTGAATAGTCAGGATAATTCTTTTTCATTTC
Source organism: Astyanax mexicanus (assembly GCF_023375975.1). Lineage (NCBI taxonomy): Eukaryota > Metazoa > Chordata > Actinopteri > Characiformes > Acestrorhamphidae > Astyanax > Astyanax mexicanus. The sequence continues at coordinate 59,458,510 of NC_064408.1, forward strand.
AGCTGCAAACTGAATTCGGGGCAATGAATGGGTTCAGTTCGCTAAATGTAACAAAAAGAACCAGGTACCACATTAACATACCTCATCAAACATTTCATTTAAATCTTTTATTTATACTACTACTATAACTGATGTACCATGTCTTTGTTTTGTCATACACTAGTGGTGATGGTCTGGATTTTGTGGTGAATCTCAGTGCCATGTTTAAGACCACAAAAGTAGAAGGCATACTTTCAACAGTTCAGCAGAGTAATGCAGGAATTCTAAATATAAACGTTACCTCAAGAGGTAAATATAAAAACCTCATCTACACATTAGTAACATGACCATTTATAACATGAATTCATTTGTGACCAGTGGTTGAGTGTTCTTTCCCTGTAAGTGTAACTTTCTTTTTTAACAATCACAGGACTGGTCAGTATTGATGTCCCTACATGGAAAGTGTGCTATCAATCAACGCGAAAGCTTAGCTGCACTATTGAAGAAGAAATGAACAGCTGCATGTGGCAGATTTCTCGGACTGACCTGGGAACACAGACAGTAGGAGCTGGAACAGAAGTCGACATCTTGTCTCTACCAACATGTACCCTTGACACAGCTATCTTGCTCTTAAACATCACATCGTTTTGGGCAGGTGAAGTACCTACGTCAATTATTCATTAACTGTTTGATTGTTAGTAGTCACAAGGTGACAACTACATACATATATTATCATTTACTGTAGTTCTAAACCTCACAGCAAGAAAGTAAAGACTTAGTCTAGACTCCAAACTACAAGCATAGAAAAATAATAGAACTTTATAGACCCACATAGACCACTCTGTAGCCCAGAGTCAGTATCATTAGTAACAGTAACAGAAAGTCTGGTAATAAAACACTCAGCCTAAATTCTGTTTTGTAATACAATATAAATTGGGCTGTCTGCATGACAACATCCCACCGTCTTCCCCCAAATTATTATGCAGCATTTTATACAGCACACTTTCCCAAATACTATCTTAGACGTTTTTAAGGTTTGAAACGTATCAAGTTACTTACCTAGTATTTTGTTTGAAGCTCAAACCTATTGGGTGAATACCTAAAATACCTGTAAAAGACAAAACTACCAATAAATGCTGCAAATGACAAAAATAATAAGTCATTGTTATAAGTGAAAACAAGCTAGATTAATAAGTGAAATTAAAATGACCCATTTCAAAACCATACCTTTAAATATATTAAGCACAATCCATCGTGTATTAGATCAGATGTTCATCCATCAGAATATCATGCCGTATGTCTGCCTTTGTAATGTTTTGTATTGGAACTCTACATCACTATATTTGGCGATGAAGGCCTATGCCAGAGATGTATACAAGTTGCTTCAGGCAATTTCAAGAGAAGAGCTGTGCGAAGTTGTTTGATACGCAGGTAGAGAGGAAGTGAGGGTTTATATAGGGAGGTGAGTGGAAGGAGTAAGGGCGTGGATCAGTCTCCCATAATTAAGTTATATTCATTCATATATTCAACTCCACTTTATAATACAATACAAATTGTGCTGTCTACTTGACAACATCCCACCATTTTCCCCCAAATTATTTTGCAGCATTATATACAGCACACTTTCCTAATTACTGTATTTGAAGCTTTTAGGTGTGAAACGTATCATATTACTCACCTAGTACTAATACCTGTAAAATACAAAGTTGAGTATGAAGGACAGAACTGAAGCAATATGGTAAATGTGATATTTAAAGAAGAATGTATAGCAAGTATGCTAGTTTACTTAGCAGTGTAGAAACTTTAACTAAGTTAGTTCAGCAAAATGTCAGCATCTAAAGTGAGTGTGTATAGAAATGTATTGAATGTATACTGCTGTGAGAGAACAGCATTACATTAAACATTGTGATTTGCATTCCTGATTTTAGTCTCTAGACGAGCATTTCTCATCCCTGGCTCTGGAGCTAGACTGCTCAGCACTTTTTATTTATTTTTGTATTGCTCAGAACACAACTAAACAGCTATGCTATTTTTCCTACTCCTTTTGCGTGTAATATCAGCATTCCTAGCATTTTTCTAAATGATGAGTTGGATTTAAGTGTCAGCAATGTCCCTGGCTATTCTTTAACTATTTTCTTCATTTTGTTCATTTTGTTATTTCTCTTTTTTCCCTTTATCACATTTTAGGAACATACACTTGCATTTTCACTGGAAGTGCAGGAACAGTATCACATGCAGCCTCTGCAGATCTAATGGTCGCTCTCTTACCAGAGGAAATTAATGTGACAAGTATCCCACCGAATCCAGATTGTTCTGTGGCACAACAAATTCAGGTTAATGTGACGTGTTCCATTTACAAGAGTAAGGAGGAATATACGGTTGCAATAAATGACACCAGGTTATCACCAGCAGGTATTTATAGACTTGTTAACTATGAATGGGCACTTAAACAAAGAAAAAGTTGTAAATAGTAAATAGTTATATTATGTTTTAAAGAATATACAACCACAGGATAAATATTTTGTTCATTATTCATAAGTGACTTAATTATTAGCTTTACAAATTCAGCATTTACTGGATATTGAATGACTTTTACATGGTTGAGTAATTTCATACAATCTTTATACACGTACAGTATGTCTCTAATAAACATATACATATGATTTGACATTATTTTTCAGACCCCAACTCTGCAATTATTAGCTATTACAGAACTTTCACCATCAACTGCCTGGGAACTCGCCTACAGTCTCTGATCGCTTACTGTAATGTCACAAACAGTCTGGGCCAGAACACCACTGCTCCTCTAGATGTGCCAATAATATATCGTAAGTATTGCAGTAATAACCAAAACTCACACTTAAACCTTTATCACTAGCAGCTTAACTTGACAACCTTGAAGTAAACAAAATCTTTCCTCAGCTGGAGATCCAGTTTGTGAAAAAGACGACCCATGGCCAAAAACAAAGAATGGATCGAAAGCAACAATACTCTGCACTGAACCCGGACGAGTGGGAAAAAAGGAACGACTATGCAGTTCTAAAGTTTGGCAAGATCCAATCGACCTGTGTATTAAAGAAGCGCTAAATACAGTGGCTGCAGCAGCTGGGGTAAGTATAATATACACCATCATGTAGAAATGCCCAAAATGTGGAAATCTTGTGGAAGAAATATGCATTTTGAATTTTTTTGAAAACCAAACAGAATGTAATGCCATGGGGCCCTATTTTAGCGGTCTAAAGGTGAGCCGTCAACTGTGCACCAAGCAGCTTGATTTAGGGCGTGTCAATATGTGTTTGGTATCATGAGGAAATAAAAAATATGCCTTGCGGGGCTAAAAATGCGCATGAATTAATTATCTTAATAAATCATGTGTTTTGGGCATAAAGGTAAATAAATCAAACAGTGTATCACTTGCCATTTCCTCTCTTAAATTCAGGTGTGCTCTGACTTTGGTGGATTGTTTTTTTTATGGTGCAGTGCCTCTGCTCTTCTCAGCAGAGGAAACTGACCTGTGTGCTCACACTGTGAAGGTGTGTGAGCAGGTCATTTGCAGGAAAAGCAATGTATTTTTATTTAGTATTCCGTTTATGCTGATGTAAAATTTGGCTTGTGCAATAGGTAGAAAATACTGAGAAAAAATGTGCATTAATTCAACTGTTTCTTTTTGTTTGTAGGACTTTGAAAAAGGAGTTGGGGCCACAGAGGATGGGGCTAGTCTTATTTTTGATAATCTCAAGAACACCACTTCAGTTCAGAACACATACGGTGATGTGAAGGCCACCGTAAATGTTTTCAGCACAATGAGTCGAGCATCCTCCAGAGTCACAATGGGAGAGACACTACTGCCAGTAAGCTTTTTCTAATGAAAGCAGAGTTTTGACCTTATTGTACTAAAGCAAATCACTGCTCTGTGATAATATAGGTGTGATAACTAATCATTTACTGCTACAACAGTGAGCCTGTGCATTGGGAAAGCTGTGCGTATGTGGAACATATTATATACCATGTTTGTAGCACTCTGGCACTATAAGCAAGATTTCAATATGCTGGTTAAAATGCTGAGCTATCAGAACAATTACATTGTGAATTGAGAGAAGAATAATTGTATTTTAACTTTATTGTATCTTACCTTTCAGAATTTCATTGACTCCGCGAGCAATATATTGAACACAACCTGGGACACTGATGACAAGAGTAAAGTCAAATTGGCCACAAGTTATCTGACATCTGTGGAAGAACTGGTAAAAAACATCAGACTAAATACCAGTGAGGGACACAATGCTTCAAACGTCCAGCTCCAGGTTTGCCGAAAATCCTCAGTCTGCAACAGAACCGTTTTCAATGTGGAGGTGGAGGTGAACTCATCTGCTTCTGAAGTGAAAACAATAGGATTACAGAAAATTGCATCTCTTCTCCCAAAAGGCGCCTTTACGGACGCAATATATCCAAGCCTGGTCGTCTCTGCCACGGTAAACGACTCAGGACCTGTGAACATCAGACTGGCTTTTCCAACATCTGTAGATGATAAGTCTTATTCTACGCCACATTGTGTGTTTTGGAACATTACAAGCGAACGATGGTCACAAGAGGGCTGTAACTACACCCAGCTCTCTAGTAACATCAGCTTCTGTGACTGTGATCATTTGACGTCTTTCTCTATGCTGTTGTCCAAGACCCCTGTCGACTTGCCGTTTATGGATCAGATCACCTACATCGGACTGGGAATCTCAATCTGCTCTCTGGTTGTCTTCATCACCATTGAGGCTTTGGTGTGGCACGCCGTCGTCAAGACCAACCTCTCTCACTTTCGCCACACCGCCCTGATCAACATTTCCCTGTGTCTCCTTTTAGCGGACTGCAGTTTTGTTGCTGCCACGTTTCAAAATATCCTCACAGACACGTTATGCATACTGTTGACAGTGGCTCAGCATTTCTTCTACCTAGCCATGTTTTTTTGGATGCTGTGCTTAAGCATCATGCTTCTCCATCAGCTTATTTTTGTCTTCCATCCACTGAGAAAGAAGGTGTTCATGATTCTGTCCATGACCATCGGCTACGCTTGCCCGACGTTGACTGTGGGAGCGACGTACATGTACTACGACAAGAGGACTGACGTCCACTACTATAGCCGATCAACCTGCTGGCTGACGTACGATTCGCCGATGAAAGGGTCCATCCACGCTTTTCTCTTTCCTCTTGGAACCATTATTTTCATAAATATGTTTTCAATGGTGGTGGTCATTGTCACCCTTCTCAAACCTGCTGCAGCAGAGAGCAACAAAAAGGATGACAAAGAGGCAGCTAAGAGTATTATAAAAGTCATCATCTTCCTAACGCCAGTTTTTGGAGGAACTTGGATCTTAGGCCTCTTTGTATTTCTGATGGACGACAACAAGAGCATCAAGCCCTTAATTCACTACTCCTTCACCATAGTTAACTCCTTACAGGTACTACTCATATAATTACTCCATAAGAAGGACTTACTCCATGTAGAACATTCAATTAATGGCTCTTTTATATTTCTCCTATTTTATATTTTATTGTAGGGCTTGTTCATTTTACTGACAGGATGTTTTGGTGAAAAAAGGGTATTGTTTTTCTCTTTCTTTCTATCAATAGTGACGTAATGGTTTTGTTATTGATGGCATTGTATGGGCAAGAATTATGCTGTTTATTTTTATTGTGCTTTTTCCTATTAGGTCAGAGATGAAATTGTGAAACTTGTGATTTCTGGAGTGAGTATATGAGCATTACAATTACAAAAACTATTACTAAACAAGCTAACAAAGATACTCAACTGAGTTACCCATGCTCCACCTGCTTTCATAACTACAGTATCTAGGTTAGACAAGCTGTATAGCAACGCTCAGAAATGACAGTTTCCAGTGAAATTTGCTGTGCCAGTCCAATACAGTCCAATCTTAGAACTGAACATGACTAAATAATATATAATAAAATATATAATACTAAAGCAAGTAAAATCTATTTTGCCTTGGTGTAAAAAAAAATTAAATTCAGTGATTAAATTAAATATTGCAGTGGGGGTGGGTTTGTTACGTGGATGGGACCATGACTGTCTAACCCCTTCTCAGCATTTTGCTAAAGGTGCTACGCATTGCTTAGTTGTAAAACAGAGGGTGGGTGTTGCAGAAGGGTTACCCAGTATATTAACTGCATGCCACTGGTTTGTTGAGTTTACAGGGAAACTTGTTTCATTCCATGTTATCACCTGGATTGACTTATGAACAAAGCACAATGCAAAATTGATAACAAGACTAGCATTTATTTATGTATTTTAATCTTAATGCTACAGCATGATTAGAAACAATTACAAAATGTTAATGTAACAAAATCAACTGTAACAACTGCTCTTGTTACATGACAAATATTATAAACCGACATCAGAGGAAATAATCACATGTAATAAAACTAAGTTTTACATTGCATCTCAAGTTTTATTTGGTTTTATTCCAGTTTATATTGCATTGAAATATGTCAAATAACAACATAGCGCTCATAGCTATAGCTGTAGGATTCTGACATCATTGTAAAGCTTGTCCGTCCTAAAAACAGTTCCTTTGTGGGTGAAGCATGAATAGCTCACTTTAAAAATCACTTATTCTACCCTTTCAGCATTTCAATATTCTGTGTATTTCTGTATCTTTAGAGGTCAGCCAAAAGTGAAAGCAAGAAGAACCTGACAGTTTCCACTGCGAAAAAATGATGCACCCCTAAAGGTTTGTGAAAACAACTGAGTTGTGTCTAATTTCTATTATTGTGTTTTAAGAATTTTAGAACGCTAACAGGAAATTGTAATACACCCCAAATGGCTCCTCTCTCCTCACTGTTCTCTTAAATTACAGGGGTTTAAAACCAACTCACTGAGGAACAGGAAGTCACAGCAGTGCACTGGAGAACAGACACGGGGTGCTCACAGGTTAATAAGCCTTTTGTAAAGAAGAATAACGCTACTTCACCCCGTTCACATTTATGAACAAACAGAGATGGACAGAGAGAACACTGTAAATATGTTAAACACATGAGCTTGCAAAAGTATTCATGCCCCTAAAAGTCATTACACCATGACTGGATGATAAATAACACTTACACAAATTGTTCCAGCCAGTATTGTATTACAAACCATTTGGATTTAGGGAATAATCTTGTTTAGGCAGTTCCTGTAAGGTATGATACAATTTCCCTTTTCTTTACTATTGACTCAATATTGCTCAATGGGATATCTAAAACATTTGATCTAAATCAAATCAAATGTGTTTTTATAGTGTTGACACAAATCAGCTTCTTAGAAAACAGTAATACAAAACAAAACACTGAGGTATGTGTTTAGCTCTATGTCTAATTGCCTTAAAATTATATTTGGTCTTACTTTAAACATTTTACCTTTTTAATGATTTAGGCCAATGTGAATTCTCATTAGGGCAATATTAAAAATATGTGAAGGAAATAAATACTTCAGTCACACATTAGTTTTACATTACAAGTCATTTGTAATCCAGAATATTCTAATGACTTTAAAGGAATTCCAATACTTTTGCAAGGCACTGTGTATATTAAATATTTGTAAAGTCACAAAAATATAAAAACTGAATAGCCAATAATTTATTGTAATTTTGAAAATATCAGAACTCATTAATGCTGCACTAAGAAATAATGTATCTTGCATTTGTTGATATGAAGCCATGTTTGATGAAATTCTTTTAATGCCTTCAGCAGCATTTAGATTAGGTGAATTAAACAATGCATCATGTATATATCAACAGAAGCTGATATTGTATATATTTAGAAAGTATCACACTGTTATAATGCTATGGCACCCATGTTAGCTAGATAGTAGCCCTGCTTCTCTTGTATCATTTGTTCTTCTGATACCGGTTTGACTGCAGTCATTTTATTGTTAATATAATGTAAAAAGTTTATTTTCCTATTACTAGATAGACTGTGTAGTACATATGTCTACTATATCAGTTTTTCTTTGTATAGCAAATTACTTTATGTTTGTACCTGTTTTTCAGTGTGGGACAAATAGAAGTCAATAGAAGATAACTGAGCTGTTTATTGAAAGCTTTTTTTGTTATAAATTATAAACATTTCTGAATCAACAAATAAACTTCTGTCTTCCCTCTACAGAGACTGAATCCATTGAAGGACAAGTCTATTTTTAACTGAAATACCTTGATGATTAGGTATCTGTACAAATGCATCATGAATACATCAGCATATTCTGATTTCGTTTATATTAAAAATATATTGTTGATGTTAGAAGTATTCATAATGAACTGCGGTGTTGTCTGCGGATGGTTGCTATAATGGCAGCAGCGAGAGCCACAGTGCCTGCAGCACCACCAAACAGAACCCCCAGCACTTCTCCACTAATGTGCTGTTTCTCACATGCTTCCCCTGAGAACACAGTCATCTGTCCTGAGGGGCACCTGTAGGAAACATCAAACACAGTTTTTTCAGGAAGAAGAAAACATGTCATGAATTATATAATGTTGCCTAAAAAAAGTCTGCTATTGTACTAAAATAAACAAAGTTTTCAGTTATGCACGGATTGTTTTACACTGACACTGTATTTGTATATTTGTTAACTTTTTATATACACATTATTCTAAGCAAATAATGTTGCACTAGCACTAGTGGATCAGACACAGCAGTGCTGCTGGAGTTTTTAAACACCCCAGGGTCACTGCTGAACTGAGAATAGTCCACAAGGAGCCCCCCGTGGGCCATATCTTGCGGGCAGCATTTTGTGGGTAGTGTCTTGTGACAACTGCTGAAGGACTAGAGGATTACAAACAGGTAGGAGTGTCTCATAGAGTGGACAGTGAGTGAACGCGGTGTTTAAAAACTCCAGCAGCACTGCTGTGAACCAAACCTGTGTAGGGACAATATGATAAACTGGAAACTCAATTGAATTACACAGAGAGATTACTTTATAAAAACACACAAAGAACAATATAAAATACTACATAACATAAAAATACTAAGCAAACATCATCAAGCACAATATTAGTTGAGCTGGTCATAATTTATGGCACTGACCTGCATGAAGCTTTGCCTTTGCTATTGATGCACACTCCTCCGTTGCTGCAGGGGTTAGGCTCACAGGGGTCACTGAGAGCACGGGCTTCTCGAACTTTTGGCCCCAGCGGTGCGCTTTTATCTATAGCTGGAGACTCATAAGAGGCTTCATTTTGGACAGGAACCTCTGATTTGATGAGATGAGTCAAGTCTGGGAACATTAAGATTTGATAAAAAATCATATGTGTAAATAGTTCCATACATTCATTCATGATACTGAATTAATATGTCGTTTACCATCAAAATTAACAGTAACGATTAAGTCATCGTTCTTCAAGAAGCTTCTTCTCTTGAGCTGCTGATGGGAGATAAAGGTGCTCCAGCCAAACTCGGGTCCTCTGAAGCAATTGCAGGTGTCATCCCATGTCCCAAATATAGACGGCTTATTCCACAATTCAGATTTATCTGAAAAGCCAACAGCACAATTTAGGAGGTTTGCCTTGTACTCTTTCTTTTTGTATTTAAACAGCCGTTTTTTTTTTTACACTTGATGAGCAGTCATCTCAAGCAAACACAGGTATTTGTGGCTAAATTAATCTCTGTAGGAGACGGGTAAATTGGTGCACTTGGCAAAATGTAGGAAATGTGCTCTTTTAACCTAAGATGTGCTTTAATGCACTTTTGCAAGTAACAATATTTGAATTTTATTAAAAATTATATTTGGCTTTGTATAGTCTGTGGTATGTAATGGAAGTGTATTTAATGAGCTGGAGATATATGGAGCTATGGCTTACATGATTCATATTGTGACATAAAGGAATAACTTTTAATACAAATGAGTCTACATAAGAACATGCTAAACATGCAGCAATTAATGCTGTAAGTACCAAAGAGGCATTTAAAAGAAATAAATGGACAAACTTGTTATCAATAACTTGCACCGAGATGATGGGTGCAATTGTGCGATCAATTCCCATTTTTTTCTGACTGTAAGGCGCGCCAGATTATAAGGTTCACTATCAATGAATGTCTATTTTCTGGTCTATTTTCATACATAAGGTGCACCGGATTATAAGGCACATTAAACAACACTAGTAAGGAGGCCTAACATCAAAGTGAGCAAGGGTGTCACCATGTTTCCCTTCTAATAGGGAAATTGGGGAAAAGCCTAAGTAAACAAAAAGGTAATTCTTAAAAAAAAAAACATTTTTTTTTTTATTCAAACGAGCACTGGATGTTAATCAATACAGATTTCTCTCCTGAAAACCGTTTATTTGGGTGAGTAAAGCGCTTCCATTAATTTACAGTAATCTTAGATTTGTGATATTTTGTCTAAGCGGGATGTAAATGGCACCCGACAGCGCTACACTGAGGAACCCTGAGTGTTACAGTAAGCCAGGATGCTATCAGTTAGCGGTTCATCCAACATAGTTTATTTTAAAACAGGAAACACACAGACTACAGTCCGATATACTTACATTTAAATGGTGAAAGAGCTAGCGCTTAGCATGGTTAGCGGTTAATGCTAATGCTGCTCCAGTGCTGGAGAACATACACTGTAAACTTACACTTATAATACTGCACTTCAGCAGGGTAGCTTTACTGCTCCTTACAACCTGACTGATAATGTTTATACATAAGCCGCACTGTCGATTTTTGGGAAAATTAAAGGATTTTATGTCTTATAGTCCAAAAAAATCACCCTAAACCTGTTTTGATAAGCCACTACCCTTTAAACAATCCCAAAGCCCAGAACTGACAATAATGTTAAGGCAGACTTACCAGTGGTGAAGCTTCTGCTGTTGGACATCTGGAGGGTCGCATCTGGATCCTGATCCATTATAGTAATGGTAGCCTGCCTGTTAATAGCTGGCCATTCTAATACTGCATCATCCTCACCACTGCACAAGTGAAAAGTTACTCCCACATAGTCTGCAGACGCATTAATTCTGCCATTAGGATACACATCAATGCCATAGCCGTAGCCCTCAGAGTTGTAGAAACAATCACTGCGGACGCTTGTGCCGTGTGCGGTGCTCAGAAGCAATCCGGTAAAGTTCTGGACCATCCAGACACCACTTGGGCAGGTGGTCTCAGACAGAATGATGTCATCAATGAGAATTCCACCAAATGCCTTTTTTGAAGTCACAGTGCCCTGAAAAAAGTAGCGGAATTTGTCTTCGGTGTTCAGAGTCACGTGGGCGATCTTCCATGAGCTGTTATCATCACCTTTAGGGTTTGTAAAGAAACTTTTTGTCAGACAAGTGAATACAATACATGTGTTTGAGATAATTGAGATACAATACTTTGCTTATATTTGCTAAATTATATGCTGAAGATTTTCAAAAATGTTGCACAAACATTAAAGTCACCTTAATCCTAAATCTATCTCTAACCCTAACTATTATGACATTGATAACCAATGATGCTCCACAAGCTGTTTTCAAGGTAACTGATATGCAGGGAAAATTAATACAACATATACTGATAATGATAAAAAATGTACCAACATTCAGCACTGATGTTTTGTTTGTTTAAAGGAATCTGTCTTGCTCGATTTGCATGATAACCACATAAAAGCTAACTGATGCAGCAACGAAAACAATGCAAGATGTTACATCACTTGAGGGATAGAGTGGACCAACATTATTTGAATTGAACAGCATTACAAAATTGTGAAATTGGAAATGTATCGAGAAGAATACCCAATCACTATAGGAGGTCTGAGGATAGCAGTGAAGAATATGTGGGAATCAGTTCTTTTAGATCTCTTGGATAATATAATAACCATTGTATAAATATATATAAAAAATAAATGGTGTGAGCAAGCATCATAACCTAGATTCATAACTGATAGATTTGTGTAGTAATCTTAAGTGTAAAAACATCATTTGAACAATTATTTACTAGTTTTCTTAATTCTCACTGACTCACCATGAATAGTGTGCACTTTCCTGGGTTTGCGCACAGTGCCAGTGCCATCATCCATTCTGAGCCAAATCACCAGCATATCACCCGGACCTCCAATAATCCTGTAGAAGAACTGCAGACATTGGTAGCCCCTCTTAGGGTATAGAATGCGAGACTCCAGAATAGCACTGTGTCCAACCTCTTTGTTAGCAGTATCAAATTTCATAAAATAGCCAGCATCTAAAAAAATAAAATATAAAAAATCAGTATAAATGTGGGGAATGTATAAATAATAATCACCTTTTAGCAACCTTTTAACACTTTTCTTGTTGATACATTCTGCAGCCTTTTTTGTTCATGCATTTTAAACCCTGGTTATGGTTTACCATCTATTCTGTACATATCTGTGAGTTCTTGTAATAGTCCTCCAACTTTACCTCAGCAACAAGTTGTTAATTTATTTAGACAGATTAGATGTGCTCAGAGCACAGAGGACAGGGGCTACTCCAGGACCAGGACACTATAGGGCCATTGTTGGCTGAAAATTTTCAGCAGGGGGAGAGGGGTATATTCTTATCTGAGCAGTGATACATACAGTATGTCATAAGTGAGAAAATTTCACTAGAAAAATGGGTCCCTGGGGTCCCCGATCCAAGCACTGTCTCACTTACTGTGTGTGTATGTGTGTGTACACTGCATGAAATGGGTTAAACGCATGGCCTAACTTCCATCTGTGCCCAGCACAAATACAGTGTATATTGTTGTCTTGTTATAGTAGAACCTAAAAAATGCACCAACATATTGTATATGTATATGCAAAAATTATCAGCGAATGAATACCTGGCAACAGTTTATATTACTTAAGGATTAATATAAATTTACTCATTTACAGTATTTTTTAATTTTTTTAAGACTAAAGACAACGCCCCATCAAACACCTCTTTAGTTGGAAATAATGCATTCTTTTTAATGACAAGGAAAGTAGTAAATTTATTTAACACCAAACACCAACCAACAGGTTTGGCATTAAGAATAAAATCAGAGTGAGAATCAGAGTCTACCTCTGCATTGTCCTCCTAGAGTGTGATCATTTATGTCCGTGGAGCTCAAAGTTTGCACCCAGTCGTCATCATCATTCTCATTCTGGATCATCCCACAGATGTTGATCTGCTCAAAGGCACACTGGTCCAGCAGTGTATGAGTCTCAGCTATGAACACAGAATAACTCAAATTTAAGTTTGAGTAGAGAGCAGATCCATCAGATCTTCTGATATACACAAATGACTAACTATTAAACTAAATCAGATTTGGTTTATAATTTTTAGGGTAGAATAGGGTCAAATGTTATTTGTAAAGTGGTTTCTCTGAGTAACCGCTGTGCGCTGACTATAGCATTTGTGTGCATTATTAGGAACAGCGGCAGTCTGGAAACTTGTCCTTGCTTGGATGCCATACACCCAAGTGCTTAAAAATATCATAAAATAAGCATATAAAATGTCCACTGGGCTGGTCAAAACATCAGTGTTAGCAGGGCCAAACCCAGCTTTGCAGACAAATCACACTTCTTACATGTCTTTAGTGTTTGGGGATGTTAAAAGGCTACAGTGTGCAATTTATTTAGGAAGAAATTAAATCAATAATACACAAGAATAAAACACAAATGCTTCTCATTAAAAATTCATTTTAAAATTTGAGAAAAAAACATGTACATCAATGCTATTATTCACTAGCAGACCCTACAAGGTTTCTAGTTATATATTAGTGCTAAGCAAGTAAATAATATAGCAACACATATTTTGCAGTGTTTTGCACTGTATATTTGTATGATGTTAATGATGTCTGCCCCTGCTCAAGATAAAAATAAATTGTATTTGTTTATTAACTAATTTTGGCTTGTTTTCTTGGTCTCTGACTGCATATAATCTTAAATAATACATAATTAATACTCTTATTTTACTTATATGATGGAAAAACTGCAGAATTACGTAATTTATTTGAACTCTTACCACAGTCATACATGCGGTTCAGCCTCTCCAGATCAATGGCGCTGAAATCAAGACGTTGTCCAATGATCTCATTAAAGGCAGGAATAGCTGTGGTGATGGTGGGAATGTCGGGCTCTTTATTAAAAGATAAAGGCCTGTAGTGCATGATAGACTCATAATCATATGGTGTGTTCAGATCGGTGATGAAGTCATCAGTGTATTTGTTGAAGTTGTGCTCCTTTCCTGTTAGTTGTGAACATGGAAAATGGAGTCATGAAGTGAACAATCCATAGTCAAACCATTTTCGTTTTATAATTTTCACAACTATGAATCTGAATGTGAAAAAGCATTCACTGTGCAGTTATTCTAATGGCTTACCAAAGCACACATGGTTTCCATTCATAGACTTTTAAATTAACCTACCTGAAATGATTTGGTCCCACCAGATTTTAACATAGTCGTCCCTGTCTGAGCGTGACTGCTCGTGGTAGAAGCCCAGAGCATGGAGCAGCTCATGCTCTACTATGGCTTTTGTGTCACATCTTTCTCCAATAGAGACATTCTGCCCTGTATGTAAATCTCCAACAAATGACCAGCACCTGTTGTCAAGTGAAGGTGTTTAAATTTCATATCCATGATTCTTTAATACTGAATTGTTTTGTAGTAATTCATGTTATTGAGATTGATTTAATGTTGTTCACAGAGGCATTGACAGAAATCAAATATCTGAAAACTTCCAATCATTAAAAGCTAAACTCTAGCAAATTATTACATGAAACAATTATAAAAACCTCCTAGATTAATTCATGGCCAAGAGATATATAAAGCAATTTGAGGATAATACTACCATTTATTTAGGTTTGCTGGTGGTCTGTGACAATTTATGGAAAATGTTTGTATTGAACCATCATTCAATGTTTCAAATTTTTACTTTCTACATTGTAAAGTAATACTGAAGTCATCCAGACTATGAAGAAACAAATGAGGAATCATGTATTAAAATTAAAAGTTTTAAACAAACCTAAATACTCTGTGAAGCATTTAGGTGCTCTTATCTGGGGTGCTGTTAACTTGTGGTTTCTGAGTCTGGTAATTATGATGAAATTATCCCATGCAACAGGGGATCTTCTGCTCTTCCTTTCCTGGGGCAGACCTGATGAGAGCCAATTTCATCATAATGTTTTTGATGGTCTTTGCAACTGCACTTGGGGATACTTTTAAATATTTCAGATTGACTGACCTTCATTTCTTAAAGTATTTTTCTTTATTTAGTTGAGTAGTTCTTTTACCACATTAAGAGGCAAGACATTCGAGTAATTAACTCCTAACAAGTTGTTAACAGCTGTTAACTGAAATTCATTTCAGGAGTCTCTACCTCATGAAACTGACTGAGAAAATCGAGCCATGATATGCAAAACTGTCATCTAACAAGAGGTGCTACTTTGAGGAATCTAAAACATAAAACATATTCTGTTTTTTCTTTTTTGTTTGCTAAATTTTCCCTCATAGTTTGGAGGAATTCAGTATTAATTAAATATACAGAAAATGTTCAAAAAAATGAAAAAATACTTAATGTAAGGTCCACACATTTGACTGGTACTGTATTTTGAAACTCTGGCTCCTTTACAATGAACTATTTAACATCAAACCACTCTAAAAGACAATGAAGCATTCAGTTGTTTTAGCTTACCCGTCCAGCTTGGTAAAAGAAATGTAGGTACTCTCTCCTTCATAGGGCTTAAAGTCCACACAGGACTTCAGGCGGTAAACTTCAAACGCTTGAAGGATTACACCTTTTGCATTAAGATCTGAAGAATCAAGGAAATAGTTTTAATTTAAAAATAAATGTTTAATTGAAGTACCAGTTTATTAATAAAAATAAAATCATACCTAAACTATCAGTCAGTATATAGGGGATGGGAAACTTCCACCTTGCTTTTTCATCCACAATAGCATTCCTTCTTGGCTGAAAACAAACAAAAAAAAAAAAAAAAAATATATATATATATATATATATATATATATATATATATATATATATATATATATATATATATATATATATATATATAAATATCAATTCCACAATACTTGATGTGCATTGTTCTTCATTAAAATTAAATGAGTTAAAACATGTGTAGAATTCACCTACATCCACAGCAATGTCTCCCTCAAACAAATCTCTCTGGGATTCTTTAAGAATTAAAGGGAAAAAAATAAACAAACACTCACAATAATAAGGAATACATTTGTTATTTACTTAAAATTGTCCTTGAAATGAATTCAGCCATTAGATAAGTCAGTTTATACAGCTGACCCAGTAATATGGCTGTTCACGTCTAGCTTGGTCTTAACTAATATAATCTTTAAAAGTATTTGGCTTTTAATTTAAATACAAAATAAGAGACACCGACCTAAATTTATTTCAAGAATGTCCTCCCGCAATTCCCCAGCATCAGCATCTCCACCTGATGGTTATTTAAAAACACCAGAATGAGTGCTAGAATGGGTTAGTGGTGATGGTAGCAACATATTACATTTAAATACACTGAAATAAATAATGGAAGTACCATAATCTGCGGGGAGAGCTTGTCCCTATAAGAAGATGAGAAAACAAGAAAAACACATGAGTACATGTTAACCTTCGTTAACCTTGCTGTAAATCTGTAAATTTATTAACATTGTTTATGCATGGGATTAATTTGACGGCAGCAATTTATACCTTCAGTGAATTATTCAAATTAAATATAGAGTTTATGAGGAACTATCAATTATTCAGGCTTTAATACAAGTATGTTATGTCGGCCTGAAGCAGTTTAAAAAAAAAAGTAAAAAAAAAAAAATACCAAAACTTCATATCATTGTAACCTCAATATTTTTCAATTTAAATGTAAATGTACATAAAATACTAATAATGATTTTTGTTAACAATTATTTAAATATTGATATTTCTTAATAATGTTCTTAGCTTACAATTCAATACATTTTATATTGACAAATGAAATAAAATCTAGTTCATGTCACTAAGGAATTTTATGCAGTTGTGGCTCTGAGCTATTGATATCTATTATAATTGAGAAAAAGCAAGACCCATAATCCTCTCTGGTTCAGGTGTTATACCATGGCCGACCCTGCATTCAGACCCAGGTTTTAAGATGAGATACAAGAATAATTTTGTATTCAGTTAAGGTGTATAGGCAGTAAAGTAAAGGTGAAAAGGTACCTAATCAAATGTTTTATTCTATAAGCAGGAACGTTTTCAGTAAAATAAGTGTATAAAGTTCAATAAATCATCAATAAATATTTTGTCAATTAAATGCATCCTAGATGAACAACTTTACAATGTTTACTTTATAGAGCAATACATGCACATTATATACAAGCAAACACAGCATTAAGATCTAAAATACATTTAAAGTATTCATTATTTTACTCACAGGAGAGATTGCATTACTTTGTCTGGATTTTTAGAACAGATAAGAACATTAAAATACCTTTAATGTGAGCAGAACACCCAAGAAAAAGATTTTCCATGAGATATCCATGTCAACTGCAGAGGACGAGCGCTTGTGTCGCACTGGCAGCATCAACATGCCAATAAAGGTATAGAGATTGAAGGGAACTTTGATCTGCAAATCACAGACACCTGTTGGCTACACTTCACAGGTGGAGAGAGACACCAGTTCACACCACGTGCTTTATGGTGCTGTAGTAAAATAAGTGTTAGGATTATCACACACTTTATCTTTCAAGGTTTTACAGCAGTTTATTACAGCAATCTGTGAATCAAGCAAGAGTTTCTGCTTAGCCAGAGCGATCTGCAATCTGATAAAACAGACTAGAGAAGAGTGGACATTATGAGCCACGCTGAACCCTAGGCTTTAAATTTAAAACCTATTATATATTAACTACTATGAATTATGCAGTAAAAGTTATGAAACAAATATGTAACTTATGTTTAAGTTTGGTATTAAGCAGCATAAGTAAAATTATTTAATCCTGAGGACATGACCCCTTCCGTCTGCCAGGTGACACAGGGTACATCAGTTAACTGGTGTTCTGTAAATGCTTAGAAAAAAATATTAGTTCCAGCTCTTTGCACCTCTCTCTCTCTCTCTCTCCCTCTCTCTCTATCTATCTCTCTGTATATAAACTGCATAGTTAGTACATTTTCTGTGTACTTGTTTATTCTCTGTTACCCCATGGTTAAAACTGTGTCAATAAAGTGGCAAAAAGAAAACAGAGCTTCATGTGAGGAAAAAAAGTGACTGTGTGTGTCTGTTAAGGTGCCCCAACTTGCAATAAATAAAGACCCCTGCCTGGTCTTATTTTTTACCCTTTTGTGCCTGACTGTTCTGTTTTCTTTCAGGTGCAGAACCATGATTGGCCACCACCTTTTATAAAAGTGCATGGTTAGGCCTGACTCGAAAGATGTGTGAGAGATGTTTAGGGGCCATTTCTCAATAGGGAGTACACAAGTTTGGACAGTACAGACTTGGTAAGTTTGATTTGCAAGTGTACACTCCCGAGGGCGAGAGGACTTTTATTCTATTATTAGAACAGCTGTGTACTTGATGATTTCACTCTCTCAGGGGAGCCGAAAGCCTTCCGAAAACATAGAAGCATATTTTCACATAGCCGATTCCACATATCTGAACTCTAAACCACTACATTCTTGCCTTAAAATAACTTCAAACTTTATTTTATTACACAGCGATACTGTTTTCAAAACGTATTTAAACCAGGTAGGTAGAGTCCACAAGGACACAAGTACAGACAAGAAACAGGCATCCTCCCGTTTCCTGACCTGAAACAACATTGTGCTCAGGCCAACCTGACATCTCCAATTTGTTTTTGTTGTTTTTTTTTAATTTAGTAACATTTTCTGAATGATCTTTGGGTAAAGTTGGGCTGAGTGATTTTTGGTGACAGGGAATTTTGGTGTATTCTGATTTTTTCATTTTCAGGTTTAGTTGGTTTTGTATATTATTTTGGCTTAAGTTTTACTGTCCATCATGTCAATAAAATAATTCTGGTTTATTTCATCTACAGAGTCCAGTGTTGGGTCTGGCAGAGAGTCTTATTTATTGTTGTGGCCTGACCCTGGACCACATCCAGACATATGTTAATGTGATTTCTAGATCAAGAAATGGGCCTTTATGCCACCTCTACGAAACGCTGTCCCAAAACGTGTCCTTTCCAATATAGTAAGTGAAATGCAGTGCTAAATAGAGTTCTCCTGCAGGTCTGAAAACATGATGAAGTGTACAGGCCCCATGTCATGCAGTAGATGGTGTTTATATATTTTTGCTCCTGCCCCTTAAACAACCTGAGTCTGCCACTCTGTATAAGTACTGTTTATATCCCTGTTTATTCATTTAAATATTTAAAAGGTTAAACAGAATTCATTACAACATGATATAGTATGCTTAAAATGTAGCTTTATTTATGCAAACATTTAATTCACATGATTTATCGTGTATAGTTTATGTGAAGAACAGTAACTTCATGTAAAATACAATGAAACACCATTAAGCACAAATTCATAAAAGTAAGCATACAGCATTAGCACACATAGAGCATCTTTCATAATGGCAGACACTTAGTTTCCTAAATGTCATTAGATGCTGGTTGGTTGATCAGTGGGGTTAAATCTGAAAAGAAACAAAAAAATAGATATTTTATACATATACATGTACATATATACAAAAGTTTAGACCAATTCAGTGGTTTGTCATTATTTAAAAAATCATCATTGAAATACAAAAGTCATCCACAATATGAAGAAAATCAAATGAAATTATTTGGTAAAAAAGTAATAATGTTTTATATTTTAGATTCTTTAAAGTAGCACCTCTTGCTTAGATGACAACTTTACACATCTTGGCTGGATTTTCTCAGTCAGGTTTATGAGATAGAGTCACCTGGAATAGCTTTCAGGTAACAGCTGTGATGAACTTGCCAAGAGTTAATTACTTGAATTTCTTGCATCTTAATGTGTTTGAGAGCATCAGTTTTGTTGTGAAGAGGTAGAGTTGGTGTACAGTGGGTAGCTCTATTTGAGTAACATTCTAATCCATAGTATTGCAGTAACTACTCAACTAAGTAAAGAAAAAAGTACTTTAAATAATAAAAGCCAGTCAATATGAAGATTTTTGAAAGAACTTTTAAAGAGTATCCTCAAGTACAGTTGCAAAGACCATTAAAAATGTCATGATGAATGTGGCACTTATCAAGACCACCCCAGGAAAGGAAGACCAGGAGTTATCTCTGTTACACATGAGTTAATCAGCTCAGAAGTTACGAGCCTCAGAAACCATGAGTTTACAGCACCCAGATAAATGCCAACTAAATGCTTCACAGAGCATTTTGGTTTGTTGAAGACTTTTAAGTTTAATACATGATTCATTATGTGTTTCTTCATAGCCTGGGTGACTTCAGAATTAATTTACAATGAATTATTGAATGAGAAGCTGTGTTCAAACTTTTGACAGGTACTGTATATAATTAGTACTAGTACTGATTAGTATTTTTTCATATACCCCAATTATTCACACGTTACCATATTCTGTACAAAAACAGCTTTAAAATTCATCAGGTTTAAATGAATGTGCCTTTAAGACTGATTTAAATAAATGAGCTCTGCACTCTGCCTTATTAAATAAAAACACTCATTATTCTTATGTGAATTACATATATTTGGTCAAATGTAATAACCAGTTGTACCTTCGAACTCAATAAAGAGAATCAGGTCATCATTTTTCAAGTAGCTCCTGCGGTGAAGGTCAAAGTGAGAGAAGAATGCATTGTAACCCCAGGTCCAGCCACGATAGCAGTCACAGGATGGGTCATATGTGCCCACCTTAGAGGGGTCATCCCAGTACAGGCGGTCAGTACCTAGAAAATATAAGAAGTTGCTAGTTTGTCATGCTTTATTGAAACAACTTGGTTCAGGTTTTTGAAAGGGTCTGAACACACCTGGTATGAGCTGTTTGCCATTTGTTGTGAAACTGTAGGAGAAGGACTGTCGCTGTGTGACGTCAGGATCCTGGTCCAGCACTGTCAGGGTAACCTGCCTGTTTCCAGCTGGCCAATTCATTGTCTTGTCATTCTCACCACTGGTCAGATGGAAGAAGGCTCCAATATAGCCATTCACATAGGAGTTGGGGAGAAGCTGCAGGCCAAACCCGTAACCTTCAGGACTGTAGAAGCGTGGGCTCTGGATATACTCGCCAACAGCATAGCTAGCCAGGTAGGAGCTGAAGTTCGGTATTCTCCAGGTGGCACTGGGACACCGAGTTTCTGCCAAGGTAACGTCGTCCAGCAGGATTCCACCTGATGAATGGGATGGGTCCCCGCTAATGCCCTGGAATGCATAGAATGACTTTCCATTCATGCTTAACGGCACATGAGCAATCTTCCACGAATGATCGCCATCACCTGAAATAGTCATATCACATATTTGCTTGATCAAAACAAGATCAGCAGTTCACTCTATGCAGATGTAAACTGAAACACATTTACATTGTAAAGCTAAAATCAAATTTACAATATACTCTTAGTTTTAAGCTGTTCAAAAATGCTTCTTACCATTCAGCGTTGCTATAGCCTTGCCAGTAGGTGTACCATCGGATTCTATTTGTTTTGTCCAGATGACCAGTTTATCTTTTGGACTTCCAGTCATTTTGTAGAATAACTGCAGGCACTGCAGCTTCCGTTTAGGGTAGAGAGTTCTTGACTCTAGGAAGGCGGAATCACCAGCTTTCCCAGAGTTTGTGCTGAAGAACATGTAATGTCCTGCATCTTAAAGAAAAAATGGAAAGAATTTAGTTATGTTGTTTCATATGTAACTCATATGTTTTGTAATATCCGGTAATTGCATCCTACTGTACTTTTTATTTTAAAAGAAAAAAAAATGTATCCATTACAATTTGTTCAAGGGAGAAGCATGCAACCAAAATATGTGAAAACAAGTAAAGAGACCCTCCAGGGTAGAATGTCCTCCTTTTTAATATAAAGATTCAATTTTATGCATGGGATTCCAGTATAATCTGAATGCTTTCATTTCTTGAATCTCTAAGAATCTTTTATTCCTACTGGGTGTCAGCTTTAATTTTTAATTTTCTGACTAATTTTGTTTACAGGTTTGTATTCATGCATGCATATACTATATGATTGCACAAGAAATCTGTTTCTGAGGATATGGATGCATTAATCTGTTTTTTTGTTTTTTTTTTAGACATTTTTAATTACTCTACTTAAGGGCAGTGAACTTAAGATCACACCATATCTATGTAAGCTTAATAATAATATAATATGCCTAATAATATAATAATAAATTGTTATCACACTGTTTAATAACTGGACATAATTTATCCTAACAATGCATGAAAGCATATAACATGGCATAAGATGTTTATAAAATCCTGTAGCAGGGTTTGAGTGTCTAATGTTCACCACAGAAAGTTCTTTGACACAATAATAATTTCAACTGTGCTATGTTAGTTAATATTAAAGGCTTAACAACTTTATTAACACTCATGTTCAAATATGCTGAACCTACATTGTCTCAAAAAGTAAGTACCTATGTACTTAAGTAAATATGTTATTATATTATATGTATTATATGTTATTATATGTTTTCATGGACAACACTAAAGATATGACACTTAAAAAATAGTAATAAAGTAATATAATAGTCAGTGTAGAGCTTACATAACAATGTACATTTGATGTGCCCTCAAAATAGCTCAACACACAGCCATTAATGTCTAAACCGCTGGGCAATAAAAAAGAGTACACCATATATTTTCAAAACCCAACCTCTTGATATGACGCTGAGCATGAACGCAACATTTCTTTGGCCAACCACGGAGAGGCCTGTTCTGAGTGGATCCTCTCCTGTTAAACTGCTGTTTGGTCTTGGCCAACGTGCTGCAACTCAGTTTTAGGGTGTTGGCAGTCTTCGTATAGTGCATAATGGTCATCTTTATGTAGAGCAACAATTTAGTTTCAGATGCTCATAGAGTTTTTTTGCCATGAAGTGCCATGTTGAATGAGAAAGTTTGATAACACCAAATTTAACAGGCCTGCTCGTGACACATGAGACCTTGTAACATTAACGAGTCACAAGACACCGGGGAGGAACAATGGGTAATTGGCCATTTTTATTTAGGGGTGTACTCACTTTTTTTTGCTAGAGTTTTAGTCATTAATGGCTGTGTGTTGAGTTATTCTGAGAGCAGAGAAGTTTTATACTGTTATACAAGCTGTATACTAACTACTTTACTTCTTCAGTGTTGCACTACTTTTTAAAAAAATTAGCATTTGATTTAGACAACCATGAAAAACATGTTAATATCACTGACATACCTCTGCACTGACCAACCAGAGTATGGTCAGGTGACTGAGAGGAGCTCCGTGAGTGCACCCACTGGACTCCATTCTCCTGATTCCTCGGGACCATTCCACAAATCCCTAGTGTCTCAAAGGAACACTGATCCAGCAAAGTGAGAGGAGCACCTGCACCACACAGATCACACCACATTACATTATCTCCATCTACATTTCAATACAGTTCAATACTTTTCCATTTACTTCTAATAAGTCTAGACAATATTTGAAACATTATTTGTGGAAGGTATATATACCAATTCTCCAGCAACACATGATATAATTTCATTTTGGTGTAAAAAAAAACTCACTGCAGTTGTACATCCGATTCAGTCTCAGCAAATCCAGAGAGCTGAAGTCATTGTATTGGCCGAGTACATGAGTGAGTTCAGGGTCCTTGGCTGTGATGGTGGGGTAGCGAGGGTCTACATTAAAAGAATATGGTCCATAGTGCATGATGGACTCATAATCGTAGGGGGTGTTCTGATCAGTTATGAAAGAGTCGTCATATTTATTAAAGTTGTGCTCCATACCTGTAAAAAAAAGCAATTCGAATTAAAATTTCAAATCAAATCAAAACTTTAAAGCATTTTGCCTAAATAGTGCTGCTGCGTTTCATTTCATGTTCTGTGTATGTAATGTAAAACAGAAGAATTTTTATTTTGGGCATTAAAGGTAACATTAGGGGTATACCAGGAATTATCTGATTCCACCAAATGTTGACGTAGTTATCTCTGTCAGTGCGAGACTGCTCATGATAGAAACCCAGTGCATGAAGAATCTCGTGCATTATGGTGCCTTTGTAGTCACAGTTTTCACCAAGAGACAGACGCTGCCCTTCTTTAAGATCTCCAACCATTGACCAGCATCTGTAGCAAAAAAGAGCCAACATCGGAAATTAGTGTAGAAAAGTGATTTTTCTACATTTACAGTCACAGTTGCAGTTACGAATGCTCTGGTGTTCATATGGGTATTTCTTTTTATTGCACCCAAACAACATAAATAAGCTCAAATATCAAATATGCTCTCAGTCCACACCGAACTCCAAAAATGGACTGGACAAAATGAATGGCACCCTCAACTTAATGTCTGGTAGCACTCCTATTGAAAAAAAAAAACTAAAATCAATCATATTTTTTAACCATGAATAATTTTTTTCACCTCTCCTGCTTCAGTACTGGACCATCCTTCTTTCAAACTCTCCAGCACTTTCTTTTAAAACCTTTTACCAAAAGGTATGTTTTAGTCTCATCTGTCCACATGATGTTCTTTTAGAAGGATTGTGGCTCAACATTTGGGTCCTCCTGGTTCTGTTGTTTCTGTGTCCAATTAATTTCTGGAGTTCTGTGTGGGTTTATATCAGATTTGACTTTTGTTTTTTAAAGTACGGGAGTGCCAATATTTTTGGCCATGACTGTTAGTGGTGTTGTTCAACATAACATAAAGTAGAATAAACCCTGAACACAGAACGACTACACGTATCATTATTAAAAATAATAATTACAATAATAATCATCTGTTTTCAAAACTTAAGAAATAACAGCACATACCACGAATACACATGATGAAATACTTTTTCATTTTCCCACAGGCTGTCTTTACATACCCATCTAATTTTTCAAATCTGATGAAGCTCTTCTCTCCCTCATAAGGTTTAAAATCCACACATGACTTTAGGCGATAGGTCTCAAAGGCCTGGAAGATGACGCCCTTGGCGTTCAGATCTATGAAATAAGAGTGTTCAGTTAGTAACCCAGCTAATGTAAAGGCGTTCTCCATAGTTTGTACAGTCCCACAGATGGCACAGCAGACATCTTTTTTGATTTTTGATTACCCTCACAGAATTAAAGTTGTATAACATCTAAATCTCACGCAATAAAAATAACTTAAATTTGGTGTATTGTAACTGTAAAGAAATGTAACATAACTTTATTTATAACCTATGGCAGTATTCCATAAAGCTCTTAGGACAGTCTCCTATCTAATTTTAAGAGTATGTTTACATTTAAGTTTACATTTATGGCAAGAGCGATTTACAAGGTTATTCCTATTACAGAAGTGGGTCAATGTAGTGTTGGGAGTCTAGCCCAAAGACTCTTTTTGGTGTAGAGCACTATAGTCACTCAGACTGGGAATTAAACACCAGTCTCCCACATAATGTGGTAGCTCACTGGCATGCAGTGGTGTCCTCCACTGTACCACACCAACTGCACACAGGTAACAAGGATGTTATAATTGCACTAACATAAAGAAAAGACATGCTTACCAAGACTGTTATCTAAGATGTAAGGAATGGGGAATTGCCATCTGTATGCTTTATCTATCAGAGCATTACGCCCAGGCTGAAACAAAATTTCAAATCATGTTAATGCTTGTGTAAACATATGAATAGTCATGACAGCAAATAAAGGTTAATGAAGGTTTGAACAGAGTTAAATAGAGGTTTGCAGTATTGGAATTAACAGATTAAAAACAAGTATGCACATTACAGATATACCACTCTGAAGAGCTCAAATTTACCACACCTGAATCTTATTTAACATTGAGAAGCCCCTGAAAATCATCAGCACCTGGTTAAGGTGTGGTAAATGAGCTAAATTATACAGCGTGTTGTGTCAGAAGCAGATTGATCACTTGTATCCTAACATCCTACAGCAGAAACTTTTAGCAAAATACAGTGAAAAATACAGTACACACATGCCATATATCAATTACATATAAACAGGCTATAAATGTTCTTATGCAACAGCACTTGATCTAATCAATAATCATTAATTGTTGTTTCCTGTGAATTAGTGAATTACATAAAAAAGTTATCAAGATGTTCAGCAAGTTCAAAGTGTCAAACACCTAATTAAGAGATAAAACACAGCACATTATACTTATACTTACAGGCAAAGCCATGTCACCACCAACCAGAGGTGTCTTCACATCTAATGCAAAAATACCAGTGTGTTCATATTTCCAGCAGCACAGTGCACATATTTATACATGTATACATGTCTAAAGGGTTTTAGTGAATTCAAGGAACAGTAGTGAAGTTAGTTATGAGCATACCTTTATTGATGAAGGGGATGTCCCATCGCATGACCTTCTCACCATCAATAGCATGAGCTACAGTAAGAATGGAACAAATTAAAAATTTGGCATTTCCATGTTCTTTTTTAAATATAAATAGTCAACTGCAAATTGTTATTTAATGGCAATTGGGCTATATGGTATGTATTTGTCTTATAGGTCCCATAGAAAGGAACATTTTATTTAGGCTACCTTAGCATAGTCAAATAGTGAGGCTACATGGAAATTACATATTGTAAAATGCACACTTTTTGTGTCCTCATTTTAAAGAAAAAACAATATAGGTAACACAGAAGCATAAAAGGGGCAGACTCTAAAACCCCCAAAACTGTTAAAGAAACAGAAATCCCTCTAAGGGAGAATCAGGAAGCAAGTTTTTAAGTTTTAAAGCTAACAGCTAACTGGAGGAAGTGTTAGCCTAGCGGAGTTGACTGGCTACAAATTCTTCAGCTAGCAACCACACACCATAATAAAAGGACAGAAACATTGTGCTACATAGCTCCTGTGACTTGTTTCAGTGACATTAACCAGCCAATAAAAGCTTTTCTTAAATGATTATACAATTTTAAGGCAAAATAACTAGGTTTTAAATAGATCTGTAAAACTGCTTCTGTGCATTTTTTGTATCCCAAACAAAGTCATATATTCAAAGACCAAATTAACAAAAATACTGAAAAATATGCATTATGTTGCACTTTAAAGTCAATACAAAGTCAACTAAAGAGGAGAGGAGTTGTCTTACAGGTCTCTCTGGAGAATCGTCCAATCTGCAGTTGCACAGAAAACAAAGTAAAGTGTGAGTGAATATGAGATAAACACTAAACACAATCAACACAATGAAAGGAGAGTGACCCTACTGTAAAAGTCGAAGAGAGAGTGAAGAGAACCATGCAGCACAGAAGCCCAAGAAGCTGCATTTTGAGGCAGAATCAAGACCAGGACTCAGATAATATTAGTGGAGGGAGAAGTTGCTTAGGTTTAAATAGGCTGCCCCTTTATTAATGTGTGGGACTTTGTACTGTAGCTCCCTTTATTAACAGCAGGCACAGCAGCCTCAGAAATGGTGGACTTGTGCAGGCTAATGTTGGGAGGATAAGGCAACTTAAGGTCACCTACTGGTTGTGTCAATAAAAGACTGTGAAATTATCCTCTGTCTAATCTCAGATAAGACCTGACAGCAAGATACTGTTTATGAAGTTATGGAGGTACAGTGTGTAAATGACTGGCTAGAAAGAACTGTGTAAGTAGGGGTGGACTGATGTTTCCTTCCCTAGAAGTCCTGACGAGATGAAAATACCAAGATCATTTATTTTATTTAAATTGTATTACATTCAAGCGTATATCTAATTGTAGAAAAAAAGAAAATTACTATATATTTATGTGACTTTAAATCTCAGTGAAACCAGTTGCCTCATTTTTAAAAGTGAATTCACAAATTAATTTAAAATCTATTAACCTTCTGGAAGTAAACTGTATATATAAAATTACTTTGAATACGTGCATATTTATGCATTCTAAACTCAGAAAGGTAATGAAATTTAAACACTATTATAATTAATTTTGTATTTCCGTTCTGAAAACTTATTAAGCCAAATATTGTTTTCTTTAAAAATAAGACAACTAAATTGAATCCTAAAGAATGCTACTGTCATGGTAAAGAAGGTACCTTTTTTGCCCATTCTCTCTGCTACTGAAACACACATATTATGGAGTAAATGCTTTATATTGCCAGCTAATAATGCAGTGAGTATTTAGAATGTGTTGTTGATGTATAAAGATATACTGTAGATAGTTAGGTTAGAAAAACCTATATGTTTGCTCTGTGAATGTCAACTCATTTACATTAATAAATTATTGATTAAATAAACCAGATACTGGATGGTTATTGTAAATACTGGCCCTCCTGAGGAAAGCTATGGAAATAATTAACACACATATCAATTATTAATTTGTGTTTATCATAATGTTAGAATGTCTGAACAAACACTTGTTTACTGCAAATCAATAATATTATTTTACTAGTTTCTCCTAGAGTTATCATAGTATTCAAAGTTATTACGCACTGGTTTTGAAAAAACATAAAGCGATTTACACGTGATTTTTAAAAGTGTGTGGAAATGTAGAATTGACCAGTGAAGGTGAATTGTATTAATTGTATTAAAACCAAACAACAACTTTTTTTAAATACTTTATTGAGAATTAAAACAAACAAAAGAAATGTAAGAACCTATATGCGGTGTGGGTTGATAAAATACATAGATTTTCACAATGCAATTTTTTTTAAACACATTTGACACATTGTTCATGTAATTTCACTGCAGCTTCTGCTGGATCTCATCAACTCTTCAGCTCTTCAGGACTGGCGACTGGTCGAGGATAAACACTGAAATGAGACACACAAAGGTATTCAGTTACATACTTCTGATACAAATTGGCCTGTCACAATAAGTACATTTTCAACTTATTTTACATTATATAAATATAACTGTAATGATGTCAGTATTGCCCATTGTGTTTATTTGGTGGGAATAGACCATTAGTGTAAATAAGCTGTTGTTTCAAATTTGTCTAAAACTTTAGTTATATTTTATTAATGTTTTTTTTTTTTTTATCTTACAATTCCAAATGCCTGAAAGTTAATCATTTAAAAGTATTAGGCACTTTAAAAGTAACATGAAAATGTATAATTATGCTATTGTATTGCCATTATATTATAATGGCTGAAATAATAGGATGACTGACTGTTGACTACTTTCATGTTTACTAACAGACACAATGCTAAACATGTTAAACAGTAAAACCAATGTTCAGAAAATCTGTTTATTGTTAGATATACAGTAATAAATTAAGATTGCATAAACATACACAACTGTCAAATAATTTAGGAGAATACAAATGGCAAGATTAATTAAAAAGTTTGTTTTAACAGTTTTAAATAATGTGTTGGTTCCTTATGGTCCAAAATAGCTGTAAACTAAAAAGTTATTCTTCTAAGCATCAATCCAAAGAACAATTCTTGATATATTCATTGAGTGTGATATAAACTACAATAAATACAGTTTATTATAAGTGTAGTGACTGTAGACTTGGTATGAAACTGTTTGTTGCACTAGTAGTGCTTCACATTTGCCCAGACATTAAAGAACAATAACTAGCACTATAATCTTTCATTTGCACAATTCACAGCAATTTGTACAAAGATCAAATCCATTATCAGTTCATGCATCTGCCTGATTATGTAAGATTATTGCTCAGGTGCCTTGGCTCGTAGACAGGTAAAACCAGATTATTTCCCTTATGGTTTTATCAGTTTACAAGTCAAGACAGGATCCTGTTAGACAATGTAACAAACAGTGTTGCTGCCAGTGGTGCAAACAGTCAAAAACTCACTGCTCTCTTTATTCAGGTTTACTTAAAATCATCTTCATATAAATATAAGGTATGAATATTATTGAATATTTAATATAATATTCATTATAAATTGGCAGAATTGTCAAAATTGCCACACAAGAGCAACTTTACTCATGAATGTCTTAAAATAAACTAAATTCAGATTGTGGAGTAGACTAAGAAAGTCCATATCTGTAGTGAACGGTGATGAAACCCACAGTGGTGACATTAAAACCTTGCAAAACCTTTTTCTTAAAAAATTGCAATTAAAAATTAAAAATGTTTGGTATTTTTTCATTCTCATCAAAAGTTCTCATAAAAAGACAGAAAGAGAAAAAAAACAGAAAGAGAAACCACAGATTCAATACATGTTTACACATTCATGCAACCCTGGGAATTGCTGACCTCACCAGCTGTCTGCAAACTGTGGAACCAGTGGTCAGTTTGGTTACTGTGATCATGTCCTCAGCTGGAAATGAGTCCTAGGACTTTCATGTGAGAAACATGTGAATGCATTGTGGCATGATCTGTGTGCTGATGTTGCAAACTCACCTCTTCATAGTTTTATTCCTCTGTTACAATAGGGACTTCACTATTCTTCAAGGGCGTTAAGTCTTTAAAAAAAGATAAATAAGAACAGAAGTGAAACTTTTAATTATGTTCAGTGTTAAATGCTTTGTTAAAAGACTGAATTGGAGTTGTTGTAGACCTACCTTCAAAATCAGCAAAGATTATGAGGTCATCATTTTTTAGGTAATTACGTCTGCGTAGATCAAAGTGTTTGATGAAATTTCTCCATCCCATTGATTCACCTCTGTAGCACTGGCAGGCAGAGTCGTAGGTTCCAACCTTTGCTGGATTGTCCCAATACAATTTGTCTTCAGGAGCTGAAAAAAGAAACTTGGGTAATGAGTTTTTTCACAGGATATATACTATTTTCTCATTATACTTATTTTTGCTCTGAAACAGAAAATATCCAGGGGTCCCTGAGAACCAGTTTAAGAATCCTTACTAATAATAAACAGACTAATAAACCTTCAAACAGAATATAAAACAGTATATTTTCTTTGTATAGCAAATATCACTTTCTGATTATGTTTCTAAACCTGTCATGGTTATGACTACCATGTTGCTCAGTATAAGTAAACATAGTTTATTATAATATGAATTGTAAAAAATTGTTTGTTTTTTGTGGATGAGGAATACAACAGAAACAAAGCAAAATGTCTAGTCAAACAGAAGAAAATAAGAAGTGCAGACTTAAACCTGTAGATATAGGGCAATTTCCCAGACAAGGATTAGGCCTCTTTTCTATGAACAATCACTAAATTCAAATTGCTGTGTAGTCCAAGACCAGGCTTAATCTTGTCTTGAAATCAGCCCTACAAAATCCACTATATCTATGGAGTGAGGTGTCAAAAGTGTAAACTAGCTCAGGACTAGGCCTAAATTAAATAACAGAACCGTACTTGTTGACAGGTCTGTGGTGAGACTTCGAGCGGAGGACATCCTCAGTTTGATGTCTGGATCCTGGTCCATTACTACTAAAGTGGCCTGGCGGTCCACAGCAGGCCACTGCATGACCATGTCATTCTCTCCGCTGGCCAGATGGAAGTAGAGGCCGGTGTAGTTGCCTGTGTAGTCAGTGTAGTTTGCAAGAGGGTACACGCGGATGCCAAAGGCGTAACCTTCAGGGCTGTAGAAGGGTGGGCTGTCCAAGAAAGTGTTATGATCAGCTTCCGCCATGATCTGAGAGAAATTCTGGATGCGCCAGACAGCAGAGGGGCAGCGTGTCTCAACCAGACTGATGTCATCTATGAACATACCCCCATTGGAATTACTAGGGTCCCCCTTCACCCCCTGAAACGCATAACGAAATTTCACTCCAACATCCATAGGCACGTGAGCAATTTTCCAGCCTTTATCATCGTCACCTATAGAAAGACAAAACACACTGATTCAGGTTTGGTCATTTACTTTACATGTGCTGAGTTTTCACTTTATACAGTGTGCTTAGCCTTTACTCACACTCATAGAGCATTTCATTAGAGACACCTAAAGTGAATGCTATAAATGTGTAGGTCAAAATATGCTGACTGTATCTCCCATGTTGATGCAAAATATTTAAAAAATAGCCATCGTCTACCCCTGAAATTGGTGTCAAATAATATTTGTGCATATGTTTCTTTTTCTTCATAGCATTCTGCTGTAAAGATGCAGCAGTACATTTGTGAACAGTATATTTAGGTATTAAGTGAGAAAATTAATGGAAAATATAAAATACACTGGCAATATAGATATGATATGATATGATGGTAGAATCTTACCATCATCTTACTCAATCTTACCCATCAACACACATAATACACAGTTGTTTTTTTATATTTGAAAACAAAAAAAATATTTAATAAATTCCCTGTCTGGCCATGTCTGATTCTAACAATTATATTAAATTATTTTTAATTTTACATTTGCATCAATGCCCATCATTGCCCATGCTAACTCCTGTCTACTGTCAAAAGCACCTGACAAAACTGGACCTTGAAGCAATTGCTCTACTTTCTTTTGTATCATATTGGTAAAACATGGTGAGTATTTACTGTTTATTTGTGGGATGTCCTTGGCCAATACGTGCAATTAATTTATTGTATTTACTGTAGATCCACCATTATATACTGTATAATGGACTGTATATACTGTAGATCCACTGTAGATGTACTTGGTGATAGAAAGCACAGGGCACCTTTAGAAGTTTCGTAGCATTAGCTGCTTTGGTGGGACATATTAAACACAATGTTTAATTAGGTCCCCATAGCTTGGCTTATTGGTTTTATATTAAATCTACTTGTATATTAAATTATTACTATATAAAATATAATACAAAATAACAAAAATGCTTCATTTAACGTGATTCCAAACTTGTGATTGATAGTGCAAGTATAAGTGTGTGGAGTAAGATAAGTACCCCAAATTGTGTGCACTTTCTTCAGCTTGCGCACTGTCCCTGTTCCATCATCCATCTTGACCCAGATGACCAGCCTGTCCATTGAGCTGCCAGTCATTTTGTAAAAGAACTGAAGGCACTGGAGCTTTCTTTTAGGGTAAAGTAGCCTGGACTCCAGCATGGCAGACCCCCCTGCTGTTCCAAGCGCAGTATCAAAGTGCATTGTGTATCCTGCATCTGAAAATCAAAAGCTATAAAAATGTTAGCAAAACCAACAAAAATCAGTCAATAAAAATGTACACATTTGCCAGTGACTGATACTGACCCCTACACTGTCCTATAAGAGTGTGGTCTTCAGAGCCAGGGGTGCTCTTGGTGTGAACCCAGTCTTCATCATCCGTGGGACTCTGGATCATGCCGCATATATTGATGTATTCGAAAGTGCACTGATCCAGCAAGGTTAGAGTGGAACCTAAAAAAGATTGTGATGTTCTTTTATTTACACATCATGACTTTTGAAAGTTCATATACTGAAGTAATGAGAAGCACTTCTATACTATACAAGCAACTATACAATACAAGACATGACATGTTCAAGTTTTTAGACACTATCTAAACACAGGTTGTATAATCTCTATTTTGTAGTATGACATGCTATGAAGCTGCGCGATTCCAATCATCAACTTGCAGTATAAATCCCCATCACTGAGCTGTGTTGTGATGGAATGAATATGAATATGAATATCTTCATACTGTTTTGTGATAGAGTAAGTGTATTGTTTAAAATAAGGGCTTTCAAAGACTCTTTCATGTTAGTATTCCTGATTTATGGGAAATTAAATAAACAGCACTTACTGCAGTTATACATTTTATTCAGTCTCACAACGTCCTGTTCGCTGAAGTCTAGATACTGCCCGATGATGTTGTAGAACTCTGGGATGTTGGTGGTGATGGTGGGGATGTCGGGGTCTTTGTTGAAAGAGAATGGCCTGTAGTGCATGACTGACTCATAGTCGTATGGTGTGTTCATATCAGTGACAAAGCTGTCGTCATATTTGTTGAAGTTGTGCTGCAGGCCTGGAAAGGAGAGGAAACAAGGCTATAGATAATTCATTATTGACACTTAACAGGTACTGTAATAAAAAGAGCATATAAGCATACCGTCAGTGACTTGATCCAACCAGATCTTCACATAGTCATCTCGATCCTGACGTGACTGCATGTGGTAAAAGCCCAGTGCATGCAGTAATTCATGCTCAACAATAGCCTTATGGTCACAGCGGGTGCCCAAAGATAGTACCTGTCCACTGGGTTGTTTCCCCACACTGGAAAAGCACCTAAATATAACAATGAAATATCTAGTCTGTACAATGCAGCTCAGTATTGAGTACAGTACACTCTCACACATTATTCAGTCTGCTATATCCAACAAACAGGTATATACAGTAGGTAAGGATTAAAATTCAAAAGAATTTAAACACATACCCGCCTTGTTTCTCAAACTTGATGAATGACTTCTCCCCTTCATAAGGTTTAAAATCAATACAGGACTTCAGCCGATACATTTCAAAAGCTTGAAAGACTGTTCCTTTTGCATTCAGCTCTAAAAGAATAAAATAGAAATCAATAGATATCATTCATTTACAAGAGTGTTAGGGTCATATCAAAAACATTTTTCCTGTCATTTAGGAATTCATTATAGAATCAGATCAAGTTTAGAGACATTAATATGGTCTTAACCTACCAAGGCTGTCAGACAGAATGTAAGGGATAGGGAATGTCCACCTATAAACCTCATTGATCAGAGCATTTCGTCCAGGCTGTCAAAAATAAGACAAACAATCAAAGACTGTAGATAAATAAAATGTACTGAAACAGCATTACAATGCATTTTAATTTTAATATATAGCACATATATGGATATACAGGATTTTAAAAAAAACACAGTGAGATAAATTAACTCAGATCCCAGAATAAATTATAGCAAACACAAAGTAAAAGGACATTAAAATACTCTATATACTTACAGGAAGGAGGATATCTCCTTCAATCAAGCGGGCTTGTGCTCCTGTTAAACCAAAACATAAACATTTTGGACTTTTCATAAGCCTGTTTCATTACATATGAGAAAAAATGCAGTAATCCTGAACTGTATGGCAATTTTTTTCAAAACATGAACTGAAAGTGCTTTATACGTTTAAAGTTTTATAAAACGTTATTTAAAATGACACATTTCTTACCCAGATTACTGAAAGGATTCTCATTAGGCTCATCTTCAACTTCTGCAAAATTAAACAATAATTCAACGTGTTTCTTATTCTTTTATTATATGCAATTTATACACAGATGAAAGATCTAAAATAAATGCACACAGATTTAAGATCGGACATACCATGCACTCGACCTGATACTGGAAGCTTAAATACAAATGAAAGGAAGTTGAAATAAATGTACTAGATATTACAAAAAATATTATTACAGCAAGCACAGAATTTAACAGGGCTGTGGGTACTTACTGCATGGCAGACTGCCCCAGCAGCCAGTCCACTAAAGAAAAGTAGTTCCAGCAAGTACATCCTGAGTGTGAAGCAGTAGGTATTTTGCCAAGACTTAAAAGGTGAAGAGAAAGAACTTTGGTCACACTTATATAAGTTATGGCCCTAGTAGTCCTTGAAGTAATGCCCATCTGAAGATAGTATCATTTTATGACACAGATACATGTGTTTTAACATAATATTTTAGTGTCACCATTGACACCATAATGTGCAGCACAAGGCACTCGAGGGAACTGTTCCAGCTGTCACATTTTAAAGACCTGCACATCTGTCTTTTTTATACAATGCAGTGAACTTCTACACATGTACATGTTTTAAATGCAAGTCTAATAAAGCTAATCTTCTTTTAAGCTTGAAAACTGTTTTGTATCTGGTTGTACTCTGAGGAATACATTGGTTAGAATGTAGGCTTAGTACAGTATAAATTTTAAATACATTTTAGATAATACTTGTTGAGTGCATGGCTCCTAAACTGTTACGGTTCCACGTGTGTAAAGAAACAAATGCTTTTGTTAAATGCTTACTATATAATCAAAAGTATGAGGACATTTTTTATTTTATTTGTATTACATATGACTCATGCTCAAGTGAAAAATGAAACTGCAAATTAAATGATTTATTTTCATTTTTGATTTTGTCATAATATTTTTACACAATTGCTAAAAGAGTGCTAAAGTGCTAAACATTATCTGCATTTTTATTTTATTTTATTTTTATTTCAATTGTATTTTTGGCAGGATTTACCTCCCATAGTTATGTAGTTAGATAAATGCAATAGTAAGTTGAGCATACTATAGTAGATTTAGCTACTAAAACAAAATATATCAACAGTTAATAGCTAGTAAATAATAATTACTTGTAACTTTCTGACAGGTAATGTAGTCACTTTTAAAATAACCTAAACCTCATCAAATATTACGCACAGTTATCTTTCACTACTGTCAAATATAGCTGAATGATTAAATGAATACATTGTGTTTTCCTTTCTAACATTTTTTCGTACTTTCTTCAATTTTGATTAAAAAGCTGTTTAATGGGAACTGTGCTGAAGGTGTTAAATGGAAAATGGTGGGTCGTGTCTGACCCCTGTGTGTAAACTTAATGTACAAATACTAAAGCTGTGCTTCTTCATGAAGTAAGAGAAATAAATAAAAAATAAGATTTGTGCTAAACAAAAAAAAAATACTGTTTACTTGATTATTTTAGATATATCATAGAAACACAGATCATTTTGACCCATGTTGTGTATTAGGAGAGAAGTGATGCAAAAAGGGCTTTTATTCAAAAGTGAAGAAGGAAAAATAAAACACGGATGTATGGTGAAAAACACGTAAATTGAAAAATACCTTACATACTGAATGATTAAATTAATTCACTGCAAAGACATAAATTAAAATTAAATTAAAACTCTTGACTTTTGACCCATGTTGAGCATGTAAGAGTTAAATGGAAGGTAATTATGATGCTTCTATATTAGAGATAGAAAGATAGATACTTTATTGATCCCAGAGAGACATCCTGGGCATCCAGTAGCAGGTATACATAGTACACAAAGTTACAAAAGAAGGATAAGACAGAATCATACAGAAAAATTCATTAAAATATGAAGTATAAAAATATTTTTGTGTGTGTGTAAGGTAGTGCAGTTAACCACAGTAAAACAACAGTCAGAGTTACCAGGTCCAACAAAAATATTCAGCCCAAAGCCACTCTAAAACCCGCTCTTCAGACACTTAAACGAGACCAAAATATATGTCTGTCACACTTTTAAGGCAAATGGCAAAACAACTATGAGTGTAAGACTTAGTATTTTGTTTATAGGAGATGTATTATCAGTATTGCTATTTAACTTAATAATACTGTATACTGTATGTTTATCCCAGTCAAGAACATTTAATAGTAACATAATTAGTAAAAAGAAAAGACTTGATAATGTCACTCTGTGTCTATTGAATGTGTTTAATGAAAGTAAATCTGGTACTAGGTGTAAAATGTGTTGTTACGGAGTGTTTGTATGAAATGTAAAACCCTGTACAGGACAATATGGACAGATAGTGTGGGTGTGGAGTGACCCAGGCAGTGGTGTATCCTGGCAGGGCCGTGTGGGGAGCTGTTTCTCCGCTCGGTTTGTTTACTGTGGAGGACGCTGCTCTCACCGGAACTATGGAGCGGCGGGGCAGGAGTGGAGGAGACTGGGCTGGGACGAGTTTCAGTCTGACTGCGGCTCCGCTCTATGTCCGCTCCTGCTCTCCGGAGACTGGTACGGGCAGCGCCGCTGAGAGGGGTGTCTGACAGGCCGCTGTGTGGCTCAGGTAATGAGGAGTTTATGAGAGGGACAGAGTGAAGGGTCGGATCCGCGGGGCTGTGTGGAGCTAGCGCCCACAGCTAGGCTAACCGCTCAGTGAAGTTATATCATTCACACACACACACAGCGCTGTGCTCGATAGAGACGAGCACCTCAGATAACTAGTTACGATAGCTTAGCTGATTAAGTTCAGTTTTATCAACAGTTTTTAGCTTTGCTGGATGTATTTCCTCTCTGACAGTAAGTAGAAGTGTTTCACTGTGTGTTTTAATGTGTTTTAATACGGTACGTTAAGTTGACTGTGTGGTGAGTTAACGCTAGCTGCTGAAAAAAAACTGTCCTCTGTGTCAACTTTCGTTTTTAAAAAACAGCTGTCAAAATCTGGTACCATGAGCTAACCTGGTGTTAGCCATGCTAAACCTGGCTCCACTGGTGTGGATTATCGTTTAACACAGTTTAACACAAGTAGTTTAACTAACTAGAGATTAAAGAGCGCTGACCTTTATTCACACTTAAGACTTTGGAAAACAGCTAACCTGACGCTAGCACACTTTAACCTAATTTACCTAGATTATTATAGTTAGCAGCTCCATGTAGTTATATATTTATATAACTAGTGTAACTAGCTAGTAAAGGAGATCAGGCTATATCAGGCTGAAGCTGAACTGCTTAAATATTTGCACCAGGAGTGGCATAAAGTTATCCAAAAGCAGTGTGTAAGACTGGTGGAGGAGAACATGCCAATATGCATCAAAACTGTGATTAAAACAGTGTTATTTCCCCTAATATTCATTTCTAAACCATTTTAACATTTATGAATATGGACTTGTTTTCTTTGCATTATTTAAGGTCTGAAAGCTCTGTATATGTTTTGTTATTTCAGCTTTTTCTCATTTTCTGCAAATAAATGCTCTAAATGACAATATTTTTATTTGGAATTTGGGAGAAATGTTGTCTGTAGTTTACAGTTTATGTTCATTTTTACTCAGATATATACCTATAAATAGCAAAAACAGAGAAATTGATTTAGAAACTGAATTGGTCACTTATTTTTTTTTCCAGAGCTGTAGCTAGGTGACTCAGTTAACCACAACCAGATCACTTGACTCATGTCGGTTGTGATGATTTAGCTCTTTTTCCTGTAGTAAGTCACATCTCTCTCCCTGTGTGTCTCTGTCTGCCAGACAGGTTTAAAGCGTAAGTGGAACAGCCTGCTGTCTGCTGTAATGGGGAATTCAAGCTGTCACAACGCTTTGGGGATCCCAGCCGCGAAAGGGCCACACCAAGTGGGGTGTACGGATTTAATGGTGGGCCACACAGTACAGGCAAGTGCTTCTTGTAGTGTTTCTGCTGTATGAGTTTTTTCTCTCTTTAGCTGTATTCAGCCAAGGGCATATGACATGTTCAAAGTGTGTATGCCTAAAGGATTATTGTATGAAAACAATAAGAGTAGGGGGCGGTGTTTCACAAAGCAGGATAAGAGCTGAGAAGGACATTCCTATTGAACTGTACTCTGTACTACTGAGAAATTTTGTTTGTGAAACCCCCCCTCTAAGCTGTTCACAATGTTGTTTAATATTTTTAAATTATGATTTATTTAATAGATATTCGCATAATGATTGCTTGCTCCCCTACACCCTCCACACACAAACACACACAAAAATCTCCAGTCAGCTCTTTTTCTAACCAGAATTGTATTGATTTGCAGGGAACGTTCTTCAGATTGTACTATCCGTGCCAAACATCTGAGGGTTTTGAGAAGCCAGACTGGGTTCCGTGCAGAGAATACTTTAATGGCCTTGCAGACTTCATGAAAATGAGCAGATCACTGAGTGAACGAATTTTCAACTATCTCTTTGGTAAGAGATAGTTTTCTTCAGACACCAGTCACAATGTTTACACTCATTTTATAATCTAATTAAGTTTTTATTCTGAGCCTGGAATAAAACATAAGTTTTATAGTTGTGTCTATATGTACCTATACTGTCTGTGTACAAGCCAGATGAGTGGGCTAAATGTTTACATGTTAAAAAAACGTCGCACTGGCCCTTAAGTAATAATTGTATGAGGCAGACGTAAGTACTGTTTACTGTTTAATTTCAACATTTTTCTCCACCTAGGGTCTTACAAAATCCCAGCAGCATACAATGCACCTTTTAAACCAGGCGAAAAATACCCAGTAGTAATCTTTTCCCATGGACTTGGAGCTTTCAGGTAAATTTAATTTTGAATATTA
Source organism: Astyanax mexicanus (assembly GCF_023375975.1). Lineage (NCBI taxonomy): Eukaryota > Metazoa > Chordata > Actinopteri > Characiformes > Acestrorhamphidae > Astyanax > Astyanax mexicanus. Next base: position 59,498,330 of record NC_064408.1, read on the forward strand.
CAGTTTAAAAATGTCTGAACTTTAAGCGACCTGCAGTTTCACATGGAGTGTGTCTGTGTTGTGTTTAACAGGACATTGTATTCAGCCATATGTGCAGAGCTGGCCTCACAGGGCTTTGTTGTTGCCGCGGTGGAACACAGGTTTGTCCTTTTTAACTTGGATTTGGACACAAAAGTCCATCTTACCGGACATGTGCATGACTGAGGTTTGGGGATAAGAGATGATCATTTACGGACAACAATAGAAAAGTATACCTGATAGACAAACTGGCCAATGTCAATGAGATGCTGTTTATGTCAAAGTAAGTGTGTGAGAAGTGTGTAGACAATAGTACAAACCAGGTCATCACATTCTTATCAGTATGCTTTGGTGCACTCATGAAAAGCAGGACCTAGGTACAGAGGTCTGGACTGAAAGTGAAAGACATATTGTCACTAATCAGCTAATTACCCAAATTTGCCACATTATTGGATACTTTAATGAAATAAACATAATTTTTTATCTTGTCAGGTATTGATATATCTGACTTATAGAAGCTTTGTGTCAAAACACAAAAAGAAAATTAAAGGTTCCTGTGCTTGCTCTACTGCTCATTAATAATGATGGATATTTTTACATAAACACAGTCTATCTGATCAACATAAAAAAATACATTACAAGCCTGTTTTTTTTGTCACACTGCCACAAATTGATAGGCCGGACAAAAAAAATCTACTTCAAAGTATTTTTTTTTACAGTATTTACTATTGCACAGCATCTTATTAATTTTTGGTGAAACTGAAATGTGATGTAATGTATTAATGTATTCTTTGAGATTCATGAAATATAGTCATAACCCTCTAACCCTCCCTTATTTTATTTTCTTTTAATGTCAGAGATGAATCAGCATCTGCAACATTCTACTACAAGGAGCGGAGTGAGGCACAACCAAAACCTCCTGGAAAGCGTGAAAACTTCCGGCCTGTGTCCGACAATCTGGAAGAGCAGTGGATGTACTACAGGCCACTAAAAACAGGAGAGCGGGAATTCCCTCTTAGAAACAAGCAAGTGAGAGTCTAACTACACTGTCATTGAGAAAAGTCTCATTTCTAACTGCTGTGCTGTATCTTATTTCCAATCATATATGTTTTAAAGGTGAAACAAAGAGCAGATGAATGCATCCGAGCGTTGGATCTTCTTTTTGACATCAATGCAGGGAAGTCTGTGGAAAATGTCTTGGAATCAGAGTTTGACTTTACAACACTGGAGGTGAGTAACATTGTCTAAATTTAAAATTTGGTTTAGTGTGAGACCATAGAGGAACGACATTTGTTTTTTATAAAGCTCCATGTATATATCAGGTAATGGTGTGAGTGTTCAGGACTATTTAAATGTTTAAAAAAAGCTGCATTCTAAGAGGGAATATGAAAGGATATTTATTACTGTCTTAGATAGGAAATTAATATAACTGGAATTGAAAGCAAACATTACACTCTTAAGACTTTACATAAACTAGAATTTTATAGAATTACTTTTTAAACAGCCTACCAAACATCTATCAGCTTATCATCCGTCTTAAATTCAGGAGATAAAAGACTAAAATCTACAATTTGAGTTGGTTGAGTATAAAAGTATCTGTGGTTAACTGGCAGTCAATAAGTAGTTGGAGGAAGTTTTGTCATAAACATACTCATTACAATGATATTATTGTTTGAGTGAGTGTTGGAAAACAAATGCAAATCTGTGTTCTGTGTGTGTTCTGGCAAGAACTGGCAGGAATACATATTAATGCAGTATCATATAAAGATACTGAACTTTATTTGTAATATGAGCTTAAAATAGTTTTAGCAGCAAGTAAAAAATATTTAACTTGGTACATTAACAACCACCAATCAACAATGAAGGGTATTCTTAGAGTGGTAAGGACCATTTCTGATACAGAGCTGCACACATTTGCATTTTATATAATTAGTTGTTATTATTGATATTAACTTCTAGATGTGTAAATTATATAAAAATTGAATGAAACAAATTGTGCCATGTTGTAAGAGAGCAACATAATAAAGGTCATCTGGAAAAAAAGCAGTGAAGGAAAAACTAAAACAAAAGTGGCATCAACAACCTCCACAGGTCAGTAGTAAAGGTACAACAGTCTGCTGCTTGAAGACCTTGAGAGCATCTCTGATGTAGCAGCATGGGTTTAGACTTGCATGGTTGCTTCTGGAATGGGCTCACTAAACCTTTTTTAAGGAAACTGCAAAAACAAACTGTCTGATAACTTCTAGAGAAGTGCAATCCAATCTGGTTAACCTTAATCATGCAGCAAAACAAGGAACCAAAACCAAAAAAACATTTCATCAAGGAGAAAAAAAGGGAGATTTTAGACTAGTCACCAGATCCTAAAACAATGAGCATTCATTTTAGTAGGTAGTTGGTGGGAGGGACGAGAAATATGCAACTAATTGTAAAGATTTATTTATTTTAAGACTTTTTCCTCACAAAAAAACAGATAATCTGCTACCAAATGTGTACATTTAGATGTAATTTTCTTATTCATCGTTTAATCGCATATCAAAATATTTTCAGTGCATAGCCACACACAAACACAAAATAATCAACTGTGTGTCATTTTAAATGTACATAAACACTTTTTTTTATGAACAATCTTAATATTTCAGCTTTGAATATTGTTAAAGTTGTTATGGTAAATTTTAAATGGTGTAGTGATGAAGGCTAATGGGAAAGAACAGTTTAATTCTTGCTAACATTTTCTAAACACTGCCATTTTCTGTCATCACTGATACAGGTTTCATTCATGTTTATGTCCCTTTACAGAATGGTATGGACCTATGTAGAATAGCAATTATGGGTCATTCTTTTGGTGGAGCCACAGTGATCGAGTGTTTGTGCAAGGAAGTCAGATTCAAGTGAGTATCACAACAGTGTTTTAAACATCCATCACAGGTACTTTAAATTACTGCACAAGGATAGTATATTGTTTTAATACCTCTTTCCAAAAGTGGAAGCGCCATTTAACCTTTTGCTGGTAACTCTTTCAAATTAAATTTATCTTTTATATTTGATCTTTTTTCAACTCTGAATCTAATAACACATGTATTTAATTATTGAAATCACGTACTGGTCAATCTCAGGCAGCTTTACAAAGTTTCTAATTCGAAGATGGTTACATTTTTCTCATTCCTGTTTCCAAAACTCATGTGACATTTAAAAACCATGTTTAAAAGCAAGTCCACTAATTCTTTGATTTTCTCTCAAGAAAGTCTTTATTTTAAAGAAATGGTTGACTGCATGTTCAAATAATTAATATTGTTGACAATATAAATCACTATAAATGCATGCACATTGAATTTTTCTAAAATATACAAATCTGTTTTTATCTCAAGAAAACCCAAACCTAAAATTGATCAAATTAATCACCATGCAATTGATTAAACAAATGGTTAAATGAACCAAACAAAATTGGTTTGCATTTAAATAAAGTGGTTTAACTAATATGCACATTAATAACACAAATAAATATACCAGGGAACTCCTGTTACTAGAACTCACTCCTGCTACTGGCACTTAGTCCTGTTACTTTTTATGTTTTAAGTAACAGGACTAAAAGTAACAGTAATGAGTTTTTAGTGTAGAATTACCAATACTTGAAAAATAGCTAAATGGCTATGCTAACAGCATGAGGACACAATACATTTCAGTGATTTTTCCAAAAATTTGTATTAAAAAAATTAAATAATATCTATAAAATTAATTTAGGTAACAGGAAAGAGTGTTCAGAGTGTCCTCCTCAGTTATACTCACAATAGATCAAAATACAGAAAAACAAATGAAGGAATTTATTTTGTTTTTCCCATGAAAAACCAGCTGATGTAACTTCCTGTTCCATGTTTCAGATGGGGTAATTTGTTACGGTAACAGGAATAAGTGAAACCCTGGGACATAACTAAAATGTGTATTTTAATTTAAATATTATGGATATTTAGGTTGTGGTTAGGATTCTATTAATTATATTTCATGGTTATAGGCTATGGCTATAGTTTATAGTAAGAGAGTGGGGACAGGTAACAAATGCAATTTTCCCAGTGTTTTAAGTCGTTTTTTTTGCTATATTACTTTTGCAATCAATTCAGTGTACAACACACTGTGCTTAATAGTAAAATGTATTTCGTATAGTATGTATAGTAAATGTATAGTAAAAAGTTATTTTGTGTCCACGGTTATACATATAATTTCCTGGGGACAGAAATGTGACTGATTCGGCAGAACATGCCATAAGCAAACAATTCTACAGAAATAGTCCAGTGAATTCAGATTACACTTTTCCCCTGAAGTAGTTCAGCAGCTAAGGCATGTTTTTAACCTCAAATTTAAAAAAAAAAGCACTGCAAACAAATAATAGAACATGTTTCATGTGATTGGCTGTTTTATGTAAATGTAATAATTTTAAATGCATGTCCACAGGGCTTAATGCTAACTTAGAACATTGAAGCAAGTTAATTACATGTGTTTATTAGGTTTTTATAGTGTTGGATCATCAGATGTAGTTTAGGACAGATACCTATAACTTGGCTTTAAGCATTTAGCTACACTGTGACGTGAGTTCTAGATCATAATCTAAGTTGTGCTGTGCACCAAACCACAAGACCTGGATGTGGGTTCAGTGATGCATGTATGCATGTGTGTGATGTTTTGTATAATCTTGCATTTTCACGCATAAACACATTGATTTGTGGAGCGCAGGTATTTTAAAACAGCATTACAACACAAGTTGTTTTTACTGCAGGTGTGGTGTTGCATTGGATACGTGGATGTTTCCCCTCGACGAGGAAATGTTTCCAGATGTGAAACAGCCCTTGTTCTTCATAAACTCTGAGAAGTTTCAGTGGGCTGGGAATATTATCCGTATGAAGAAGTTGGACTCCGCATTCATTCCAAGAAAAATGATCACAATCAAGTCAGTGATTAAATACATTATTGTGCCAATATAAATCTTTTTAGAAGACAAAACATTTAAAAATACTGTAAACACTTTTAATTTAATTCACTTTCTTTGGGCAGGGGGACAGTCCATCAGAGCTTCCCTGATTTCACCTTTCTAACCGGTAACTGGATTGGGAGGATCCTTAAGCTGAAAGGAGAAATTGATCCTCACATAGCAATGGACCTTTGCAACCACGCATCGCTGGCATTCCTTCAACGTCACTTGTGTAGGTTTTTATAAATTGACATTATGTTTCTACATATGATTTTATAAATGTGTAAAAAGCCACGCTAGCAGGTCTAGCCGATATTTATTACACTATGCTTGAGATTAAAGTGTTAAATAGGTGTCAGAAATTGACCTGTTCTGTACATTATCGATATAGTTTATGCTGAAAACAAACAAAAAGTTGGCTTTAAGGAAAACTGTAAATTAGATTTCCCCTCACAAATGAATACCTTGTCTATGGTGCAGTTCCTTTTGATTAATCTGATAATTTTTTATTCCCCCACAGCTCTCAACAAAGATTTCAATCAATGGGATCATCTAATTGAGGGGAAAGACGACAACTTGATTCCAGGCACCAATATCACTATACCTCAGTCATCAATGTAATCCAGCAGTAGAAAATGTGCAGTGTGCCTCATTTCATCACTTTTTGCATTATAAGGCTACATTCACACAGCAGGTACAAGTGGCCCAAATCTGATACTTAGTTTAGGCTGTCCACAAATATTTTAAACCCATGTCTGACATCTGTCTGAACGGTTTGTGCTTTGTAAGTGGTAGGCATGCAGACAGAGCAATGCTTCATGTTAAGTTTTGTTTTAATCCTTGTCAGAAACTCAAGAGCTATAAATAAGTTCAAGCTGCAGCCTAGATCCTCACCAACAATTCACTTCAGCTCGCAAAAAAGGACACATTGTTCGGCCACGGACAGGTTTTTTTTCGCAATCTGTAGCTCCATTGGGCCAATTGATTAGGAATACTGCATGGCTGTGATAAGAAGCCTTTCAATATTGTTAAAAGAGACGCATCTAAAAAGATTTATGAAGTCTGTTATGTCATTGTTCCTGCCACTCATTCAAATTCACTCAATTCTATAACCCACTCCCCAATCAACTTACAGCCACATTCTGTTCTCCTGGTGGTCTTTTATTCATTTAGTTTGATGTAAAAGTAACATGAATTTCAAACTAGCTGTTCATACAGTCTCGTTGCAGCGAATCGTAAATGTCACTGATTTCAAAACCACAAATAGAAGTGGCCCAAACTGTAATTGAATGTCAGATTTAATTCTTTTTTTTTTTTTGGCTATTTACACAGCCACCCAAAGGACACCTGGGTAACATGACGTAAAGGATTGGATTTTGGCCACATTTATCTGATGTGTGATTGTAGCCTAAATAAAGCTAAAGATACACAACCATGAAATACAGCATGAAATACAGGTGTTTTTACCATGCTATATTGGAAATTTCTGTCATTTATATAGAAGACTAATTCTGGCTGCTGTGTTGGATTGAATTTCTAGGATCGGACAATGCAGGTCATATTATAACTAATTTAAATTGAGATGGGAATTGTTTATATAGCATTATTGTCTGTATCCCTCAATCAGTCTATTTTAATCATTAGTCAATATATTACCGTCCCAAGTGCCTTGTTTTTACAGGTTATATTTTGCAGTACTACATTTTTATATTGAGAATCAGGTTTTTTTCCAATCATTGAAATACAAAAAAAAATGTGACATTAAAGTTTATTGCTAAATGAGGGGAAAACAATTTGGAGGCCTCCTGTGCACTAACAATTACCTCAGTACCACCCACTTGATCAGTTTTGTTTCTTTTTAGACAATAAGCATGTACATTTGTTGGAAATAAACTTAAGGTATGTGTCAGATTTATTTGCTAGGTGATGCATTATGAACTCATTATGCATTCCTTATGCAATATGATAATTTTTAATGATCTGTAAAACTGTCAGTGAAATTGAGTATACACTACAATCTGCCTTATTTTTCTTTCTTTCAGGATGAATGGTTTAGGCTGTATATTAATGTATGTTGCAATAAAAATGACAAACACTTTACTTTTTTTTTTCATACTCAAACATGTAAAGAAAATTGTTCATTCACTGCTTTACACAAAACTGGCTATTTACAAAACGGCAGAGAAAATACTTAACTAAAGGTTTTTGTAAGCTTCATTCTTTTGTCTAAAAAATGATTTTTATTCACTCTATATTTATAGTTTAAAAATGTTCTTTCCCAGAACTCAGTGTACAGGGGGATACACAAATTAAATAACACAAAATGCTACAACAAAGTAAGAAATTATTTATTCTTTACTATGCAAAAAAAATATTTACCTATGGCCCTTCTTCACATGTAGCAATTAAGTGTCAGTCACTTTCATCCTTAACATTTTAAATAAACAATGAAACAAAAGACTTTTATGTTAGAAAGTTGTTCAAGCTTTCTAGATAATCTTGAATAACAAGAAACCCATAGGGAGCAAAAAAACTCTCAAGTCATAAACAATAGCTAAGTGCTGACTATAGAACTACTTTCAATCATCTACTTTACATCTAACATCTTTTTTTTAAATCAGAGTAAATGGATTAATAAGAACATAGGCAAAACAATGAGAAACATCCGTTTAGACATGTTTACAGTAACCATGCTGCAACTATTGTCCACTGTCGTGCTCATTCACCTCAGGAGGAGATACCTGCCAAGCCTTCACAAAGATGATCTCATCATCAGACAGGTCCTGAACTTTAAGGGTCAGATGAGAGACTCCGGAAATGCTTAGCTCTTCTGAGTCAGGGTAATCAGAAACAGTCTTCACCTCCAAGCCTGCAAAGCAAATGGCTCATCTATGTACATGTGCAGAAACACTGATCGATTTTAAGATAACATGCAAACTCAACCACGTGTTACTAGAGAATGTTTTTCCCCTGATGTTTTTTGACTCCTACCAAAAGATTACTCACCAGAAGATTCTGTCACTGCAGGAGGAGGTTCAGTGTCTGCTAGATCTCCTTGAAGCTAGGTTTTAGAAGTAAATAAATAAATAAAATACATAAAATAAACAATTACATGGACATGTGAAGTATGTTTTTTTTTCCCCCATAGAAACATTTTGGCTAAATACCGTGTCGTCAGATGCAGTGTCTGAGCCCAGTTCAGCATCACTTTCCAAATCAATCAGATCTTCTGTAAAACCTGTAATGAAAGATGACACGACAGCATCAGATTCTGAAAGGTCTGGTCTTGGAAAACAAAACAATTGAATGTCTATTTTCAGACATTCCACCAAAATTATTTTCTTTATCCCAAGAGAAGTTTTTCTACCATTCTTTTAAAATGGTACTGCATGTCTCAAAATCTGGTTGATGTGTCTTAATGGAAAAACAATATGTTGGTTGTTTATTTAAAGTAATACACTAATAATCCAATAGTATTGTAAGTAAGTCTATACACTCATCATAAAATGTTACCTAAGGAGACATCTTAGGAATACCTACAGTTATACAAGTTGTGAGGTGTTATCTTGTGAGTGAGGTTGAACCAGTGTGCTAATGTTGTTGTGACAGGAATGGCTAAAATTTCTGGGTCAGAACTACATACACATTTAAATGCAGGAGGCCTGACATATATCCCTTGGGTCAGACCAGTGTTATTTTAGGTTCCTTGGGACATGTGGAACAAGGCAAAGTTTTCTTGGCTGGCGTGATTTGTGTACAGGCTTTCAATAGTACACTAAAATTACTTACTGTTAACTTCTTCGATCAAAGCTTCCAGATCATGTTCAGCCTCAAGCTCCACATTCTGGGCCTAAAATTCAGTGTAAATAGTTTAGATTTGGCCAAGTAAACAATCACCATCCAAATCTTTATCTGGACAAATGCAAAACATACCTTGTCTATCGATGTTACTGCAAGGAAATCCATCAGCTCATGTGCCCCGTCAATGACCTTACTTGCACCTTCATCTAAAATGTTTTTTTGCAAATAAATTACTGGTAAAAGGGAGACTTTTCACAACATATTCAAGCTTTTTGTTGATATAAGCAAACAAACCTCTCTGCTCCTCTACTGGAGGGCAAGTCTCCATAGATTCTTCTTCCTGTGTCTAAAGAAACACATTTTGCTATAGTTTGCCTGAAAACAGGAGCTACCATTACCAATATCTTCGCCTCTTACCAAAGACTGAATAAATAATAAATATATAAAAAAATAATAATAGTATTGTGTGTGTTTTTACCTGGTCCATCAAATCAGTGCTCATGTTTTTCCCTAGATCTACTCCCAGATCCATCACCAAGACTGGTTCTGTCAATCGTGCATTAAAAAAGACAGGTTTTATTAATGTTGTACGCTATCGTTCAGTACAATTTGTAGGGAAATGCCTACCTTTTTTCTCATCTGAAATGTCTTCAGAAAAGTCACCCTACAGAAAAAAAAAACTTTGTATTAATTTTTTTTTTTACTGATTCTCAATTCTTGTTGTTTAAAGCCAAAAGCACACTTACCAATTCTGGAAAACTATCCGGGGCTTGAGCTGAACCTTTATTCACATCTTCATACAAAGGTTCTGTTAGTTTAAATATGAGATAATTGTTATATTTAATTAAAATATAAAAATATGTTAAACACCATTTCTCCAAATCTATCCTTTTTTCTAAACAAGTGAATCACAAAATGATCGCTTACCAATAGCTGTCTCCACCAAATCACCAGAAGAGGAGAAATCAGTGTCTTGAATCTGAAATATCAAGCACAGAATACTGTGCTGAAGCAACTACCAAATGTGCAATGCATCTCATGCTGCCTGTGTATAATAGGACTATTTCCCAACTTCTAAAACTCTTAATACCTGTTCCTCAGGGAGAGTGACCAAATCAATCACAGGCATCTCGCAAGGTTCTTCAGCCACCTCAACATGATCTGTTTCAATTGCAAATAAATAAAAATCATTATTAGGAGAATAAATTAGAATATTAAAGTAATATATTTTAGGGGCCTAAATTCTTTTGGAATCACTTACCAGAAGGTACTACACAAGCATGACTTGCTAAAGCTTTGTGCTCTGTCTCTTCTGCCTGTGAACAGTAGCAGAATTACTGTACAATCTCTTTCACCAAGTATGTAATATTTCATGTCTTTTCTCTCTGCCACAAACATGCACAATTACAAGGTGTATGCAGGACTTATTTAAAGGGAGTTACATTAGGTCATAAAAAAGAACATTGGGTTGTGGGCCAGTTGAGGGATGTGTATACACTGTATAATGTATTTTGCAAGTGAAATACATTTTAACAAAATACTTAAGCTACTGATATAACTAAAGTGCTAAAGAAAATGTTCCTATGAATTATTTTTAATTCAGTTTAAATTGCACAAGTTTAAGTACTAAAAATAATGTGGGCATATGGGCACTCAAATATTAGTTTGATAGAACGCTCTCCTTTCTATGTCACTCACACCCACTTACTAGCTGTGATTGCTTTCAGTTAACAAGTTACTTCATGTAATATCAAATGGTTCCACATACTGCACATAGTCTAAAATAAAAGTTTCCATTAAGTCTCTTTTAAACTCCTTGTATTTACCTTTGAAAGAGGATCCTGGTGACCATATGCACTATTGTCTTCCTCAGATGTCGCTTTATCTTCTAAGACAATATTAGAAATAAGACAAAAAAAAAAAACAAGGCAATCATTTATTCATTATTCACATGTTCATCATTTTTTAGTAAAACTGGTCTAGCTCTAGCTTTGCAAAATTAATAAACGCAGGTAAATGCTTAGCTTAAACCATCTTCATTTGAGTTAAAGTGACATCAACCTGCATCTTTCACATCCAGAAAATTAAGGCTAGTCCTGAACTACATTTCAGCACTATGAAAGGCAATGTAACATCTTCAGAGATTAACATACCATTTGGCATCTCCATATCATCACTGCATGGGATCTGTTGATATAAAAAAAACACATTAAATTAAAATTTACTTTAAACACAACAAAAGTCACCGGCAAACAAGGTCACTAAACAAACACCCAGGTTCTTGGATTTGAATTTTAGTTACTGTTCCTGCTATGTTCCTACAAAAATTGTACTTGTTCATAGTCCCTGGAGTGTTTATGGTAATTAAAAATGCTTAAAAAAAAAAAAAAAAAGGAAAAAGTGTGTTTGGCTTTGCTCACACTAACGCAACTAACTATCTGGTTAGACAGACTTGCTGGACTGCTGGAACATCACCTTTAATTAAAATACTTAGCTACATTCTGCAGTAAAGTCTATAGAAGTGAACTGGTAGTTTGATACTGTGTCTAAATATGCATTTAAGTTAAGAACATAACTGACTGTTCATACCTGCAATGGTTCCTCTGGTATTATTTTAAATATGTTAACTGGATCAACCATCATTTCAGAATCATGATCCAAAAGCAGCACCTATAAAACAAAAGCACATTATACAAAAAGAGGCCAATTCTAACGATTTAGAAATATGTGTTGTGTCACAGGTAACTTACCAATGTAGAATCCTCAGAAATCTTTACGACCTGTGCTCGACACCAATTCTTGTGTGCATGGGACCACACTGCACATTCCAATCCAACAAGAATCTTCTCTGTAACCCTTGTTAAGAACCCTAAAGCTTTAAAAGGCATACTTTTTTAAAATGTGCACATAATCCTCTTGTAATGTATTCAATACAATAATCAGAATGTACATATTTACCTGACTTAATAATCTCTTGATTGCCCTCAACTTTATGTTCTTCATATTCTGCAACAGAGGAATCCAGACTTGTATGTTGGCCCACGGTTTCATCTGTGAACTGGCATTCCTGAGATGAAGTTTCTATTAGGATTTCACCAGTGCTCTTCACAATTAAACAATCAGCCTTAGTCAAGATTTTGACATCAGTGGTTTCATGGGTTATTGGCAAATCTGATTGTGCACAAACATCTGAGGGGTGTACACTTGAAACCTTTGTTACAGTCATCTCAGAATTTTGGGGATTTCCAGTGCCTTGGATAACTTCGACTGTTAATTCTGTCTCTTCGTTTGTACTCAAGCCCTTATCCACAACTAATTCTTTTGAGTTCTTCAATGCAGAACTGTCTTCCTGAGGTGACAACACACACAGGTCAGCATCACTTTTTTTCAGCATCACCCCAGATCCAGCTTGATCTTCATGCCCATGTGTTGAACTCTCAAATTCTAGCTCAGGGTGCTGCACTTTCAGTGTTGACATCTCAGCATCACTGTGTGGATATTCCTCACCTGTCTGAGGTGGCTCGTCAGGAATTACTGTTGATTCAGCTATGCATTCAGAGGATTTGATTTCAGTAACCACGGACAAATCAACAGAATTCACAGATCCTGTGTTTGTTAGCTCAAGTGCTGCGATATTGAAATTTGGGGTCCAACAATTTTTCATTGCCTCATTGATGACAAGTTCACCACATTCAACTCTAACACAATAAGGAGTGCCCAGATTACACCAACTACCCACTCCCAAAACTGTGACTTTCAAGAGTTGGTCATTCATAAGCTCAAAGAACTGATCAGCTGCCTTGTCATCCCAGGACCCCTCTGAAAGTTCAAAACCATCAAGCTGGCAGGCAAATGCTTGTGGAGGCATGTCTGAAACCTCACATGGCAGGGGTTTTGTCTCACTTATCTTAACTTCTGATTCATTTCCATAGTCAACGAACAGGATGGATAGTGTGCCGTGTTCTTCTGAGGTCACCTTTGCACGATACCACAGCTGGTCCTCGGCATAAAGGGCGATGCAGCCGCTTCCAACTGGGAAGGATTCACTATTCAAAGATTCAGCTTCTGAAGCATTACCAGCCTTCTGAATTACATCAGAAATCTCTTGCAGCTTTTCTGGCTCTGCATACTGACACCAGAAAAGCTGTGGTCCACTAATAAATGAAGCATATCCACTGATGGTCAGTCCATTTGAAACGTCAGGATTTGCATAAAAAGTTCCAGGACTGGGCCCTGGGCTTTTGAGTGCCTTTGTTGATGCACAGGAGAAAGAGGATCCAAGCAGCTTCCCACCGGCTTCAAGTTTGACCTCCCACACAGAGCCTAACTGTTTGATGAATGTACATGTGACCTTCTCTGCATTTTCTATTTCTTTTTTGAAGTCAGAAACTACTTTGTTGTCAACATTTTCCACTCCAGCCAGTGAGCAGTGAATGCTATATCTCGGATATGCAAACATTGATCTGGCAAGTGCGCATATTTTTGAGATTAAAACCTCTGCAGTGTTTCCAAAATCAATGAATTCAACATCAGCTGTGTTACTGGTTGGTGTATTCCTTACAGCGGCACGATACCAACAGTCATCATCAGGGAACACTGCACTGACCAGGTCTCCTTCATGAAGGTCACTGGGTTTAATGGACTCCAACTTTGACTGGTTGCCGTTTAACTTCTCTGCCAGAGAGCAAACGTCACTTTCATCAGATAACAACTGAACAAAGAAGCTCAAAGGACTATTGCAATGAGAGATGAACACCTCAGCTTCCAGCCCTGGGTTCACTACTGTCAAAGGAAGCTCTGCCAGTTTTAAGCCACTTGCTTTGAAAAATTCACTGCACACACTGGAAGATTCACTCTGGGATTTCTTGTGACAAACTGGACTTGACTCTTTATAGGTCCTATTTTTCCTAATGTCGCCATCTGGTGGTTTCACTGGGCTCTCATCGGCTTCAAAGCGATGATTTTTACCAGATCTCCAATTTTCGGCAGCACTTTGAGGTTCTTTTCCTCTCTTAAGTCCACGTACATTGTGAGTTGCCATGCTGTGTGTCACATTTTGTGAATTCAAATTCTTGGAATTAAATCCCTTAAAGATTATTTGTTCATTTCTGTCAAGCTCAAGGTGAAATTTCTCTTTGATCATTGCATTCACCTGATTTTGTCCATCATAGAGCTCAACAATTATTTTGCCATTTGGTTCCTTAGCTACCACCAGTGCTTTCAGAGGGCGATCAGTTACAAAATTCGCAAACCAATTATTCACTTCCTTTGGGACATTTTCAGGCATGTCGGAAAGCCCACACTCAACTGCCTGTACAGGTACAGATATGATTCCACTGGCTTCAAATGGAACTGGGAGGAGGTTTGATTTCTCAACTTCCTGGGTGTTTCCATAATCCACAAAGTTGACTACAACTGAAGGCTTTGTAGATGTGATCTGTCCTCTGTACCAAAGTCCGTCTGAGTATTTTGCAAAGCAAACTTTTCCGAAGTCTTTGGGGAAGTTAACGTTCTTCAGCTGGTTGCACATTTTATTGACTTTGTCTGCAAGATCTTCAATCTGCCTGGAATTTCTTCCTAGATGGCAAAAAAAGTGGTTGACATTTTTCACACCGGTGATGCTTACATCTTCCTCTGACCCAGTTTTCACACCATGTGTGGAGTAGTAGTATGTGTCCAGGCGAAAAGGTGGAAGAGGTATCTTTTTAGATGCCTGATCAGCCAAACCTCTCTGGACAAGAAGACTGCAAACACTTTGAAAAGGAGTCTCAAGATCCACTACATTAAACACGACTTTCTGGGAGTCATTCATCACAGCATACACTGTACATTTTAAGGCCATGTTCATCGAGTTTGCATTGTCCACAAACTCTTTAAACTGCAAAGTGGCATCAGGGGTCCAGTTTAAAGAGGAGTGAGGAACTGGATGGATCAAGTTATACAAGCTGCATCTGAAGGCTTGTCCATTTAGCTTTAGGAATGCTGGATCAATGCAGCGAAGTTCATGTACGGCAACCTTCAGTGTCTGTCCATAATCAACTAGGAGCACAGTCACATGAGGAGTCTGGTGCTTCTGAATGGCCAGGGCTCGATACCACATTCCATTTTCAGGATGACGAGCAACACAGGCTGCTTCCAAAGAGGGTTGAAATTCACTAGTTGCATAGTAATCCTGAAGGTCTTGCATTAGCAGTTTTAGACATTCTGCATTTTTCGCTTTTTGGCACCAAAAGTCATTTGGACTCTCAATGTACGACACTGTGACCTCAACTGAACTCCCAATTGGAAACAAGTACTCCTTGAAAGCAGACTTAGTTTTCATTATGGCAGGTGAACTGGGTGACTGTAAAACTTCACTTGTTTTTAGCATGTCGCA
Source organism: Astyanax mexicanus (assembly GCF_023375975.1). NCBI lineage: Eukaryota > Metazoa > Chordata > Actinopteri > Characiformes > Acestrorhamphidae > Astyanax > Astyanax mexicanus. Next base: position 59,513,482 of record NC_064408.1, read on the forward strand.
AGTCTCTCCCTTTTGGATGCAACATTTAACAACAGGTCTATCCACAGTTTTCTTTAGACCTTCACCATTTGCCAAACCGGCACCGCACATCAGCTTTGATACATCTTGTTCTTCACTGGACAAATGATCAACTACCTGGATGATGTGAGTATAATGGGACTTTGCAAGTACATGAATGTCAAGAACCTTATCTTGAACAGCTTTTGAGAAGAATAATGTGGACTTCTGATCCCACTGTTCACCACTTGGCTTGACACCATAGAGTGCACATCTTATTGCCAAGGCTGGTAGGTTTTGATATTGCAGAGGTATCTCATACAGGCTGAAACAATCAACCACTTCTGTGTTTCCATAATCAAGGAAGAAAACCTCCGCTTTCTCATCACGGATGTTACAAACGGCAGCCCTGTAGAGCACACCATCCTGAGATTTGGCCAAACAGAGTCGGCCTGGAACAGGCTGTCTATTCATTTCACGAAGCTTGGTTGCATCACTACACAGGTCTTCCAGGCCCTGCATCAGCTGGTCAAACTCATCAGCATACTTTTGTGTGTGAATCCAAAACTTTGCGGGACTATCAACATGCTGAACAACAGCTACATGAGAGGTGTTAGGTGACAGACTTTCTGTAAAAAAAACAGCTGTGTTCCCTTTCAGATCTTGTAAGTTGGTTGGACTGGTGCCTTTTGTCTCACTTCCAACAGGAATCTTGCACGACTGAGATGATGGGATCCTGTGGACTGCTTCTTGGGGCTTTGAGTCCAGCAAGCATTTCTCTCTCAGTCCGAACAAGTTGTTAATGTTTGTGTTTTCATCTCCATAGAGTGTGACATAGTGGACACCCTCTGACAGGCTTTGATACTCAAACTTGGCAATCACTGGTCTGTTGAGCACTAAAGACTTCAAAAAGTCAATCTGTGAAGCTGTCCAACCAACACCTCTGTCAATAATTCCATGGAGAGAACACACGTAAGTCACAACAGGCATGCGAAAGAATTCTGAGGCCAGCTGTCTGACATGTTCTACTTTGACAAACTGTTTCTTTCCATAATCCACAAGCAGTACTTCTGCCACATTGTTGGATGACATGACCTGCTGCAAAACAGACCGATACCATTTTCCATCACTTCCTCTTGATGCACAAGGTGTCCCCAAGTTCTCGTGCCTTGCAAAAGTAGTTCCTACTTTTCCTTCATAATGCTCAGTTATGTGTTCCGTCAATTTCCTGAGCTCCTGAGAGAACACCCTTAACTGACAGAAGACGCGAAGAGGATTTGTTACCTCGGTGACAATTACAGTCTCAACTGTTTCAGATTGTAGCTCTGGATACATGTAACACTGCTTCTTCTGAGTTTGTTCCAACAAGTTATAAGGCTCCTTGGTCATAGCTATCTGGGGCTCTTCAGACTCACTATGAGACTGCAAAGACCTAACCACAAAGTCTTTGAACCTTTCATTTGACAATTTCTTTGCAAATCCCATCTCGTACATTTCTTTGGACAGGCTTGGTATATCAAGAAGAAACGTACGCTGAGGTACTATAACATCCTGAACACAGGCACTGACTCTTCTTCCACAGAAGGCTTTCATGAATTCCAAGGCCATCTTTGACCATCTGTTTTCAGGGGACAGAGGGAGGACATTGGCAAGAATACAAAATTCAACTTCTGGAGGTAGGTAGAAGAAGTCGGTCTGGCCCCATGCCAAAGTGCTAGTAGTAGCACGAAGTGTTCTGCCCTCATCAATAAGAAAAACACTGTAGTTGGTAGCATTTTTTGACACTATACGGGCTCTATACCATGTTTCGTAGACTCGGACAAGGCACAGGTCACCAGGACTCCCTTCTTCCTCATGAAATACTTCTCTGGGAAACTGAATCTCTTTTTTCATTCGCTGATAGGCAAGATTTCGATCCTGGTCAAAGTTTCCCCAAAACTCTACCAGAACACAAAGAGGATTCAAGTTTACTCTGGAAATGAGGACAGACACATTGGATCCAGAGGACGGAAGGCCGGGAACTGAACACATTGTGATGTTTTCCAGGATGTAGGTTCTTTCAAAAGAATTTCAATGACTATGCACATGGCATCTATAAAGAAGAAAAAAAAACACTATAAGTACAATAGTTCATTATAACTCCAAAATTCACTTATTAAATAGGGGGATGGGGATGTGAACATCATTCCACCATCTACATTGTTGTTAGTTCATCTGTAGAACTTTTTTAGACAATTTCCATATTCCTAAACACAACAGTCATGGCTCAGAGAATTTCTGCCACACTAATACTTGTACAATAAATGGGCATAACTAAGCATTTAGAGGATAAATTGCCCATTACATTTATTTAGCAAGAAAAGCCAATAAAGGTGAAAAGGAGGCACTAAGAACTTTAAAAGTGCACAGGTAGTTTACTAAAAGAGACAGTTTACATTCTCACTACCATGAGTTCCTTGAGCGCCATCTTGAAATTTAGTCAGAAAGTCGAGAGACGAGTCACTGAGTAGTATAACCTTTTGCTAACAGACAAGCGTGCATATTTTCTAAACAAAGCAACTAGCCAAACACTCCAAATGCAGCCAAACACAAACTTACCGAGATTGTAGCGAAAAACAGTGGAAATATTACTTCAGCGGTGTGGAATTTGTAATCCTACCGTTTCTTAAAACTGCAGCGTCATCACTGTACAGTGAGCATCCGAGATATTTAATTAAACAATAATGCGCGCTCCCTGTTTCTTTCACATTTTAACTTTAGAGTCTTTATTTCAGTCAGAAACTCGCGTTCTGAAGTTTAATCCACTGTGTGAGTTTCTCCGCGGCCCTGTGGCATATCAACGCATGAGCTTGTAAACAATGTTTTAAAATCACTCAATCAGTCGAATCCTCACTCAACTCAAAGCTTTCCTACCTACAGTGGTATAAAAACGTTTGGGCACCCCTGATAATTTTCATGATTTTCCTTGTTTAGATTAGCAATTTTAGTTAAATATATCATATCAGCAGATTCTTGAGAACAAAGTTCAAGAATGAGTGACAAAGTTGAAGTTGTGCCAGGGCTGGATATTTAGACCAGTCGTGGTAACTATGTTATCGACAATCATTTTTAAAACTGCGATCATTTTGCCGATGTCTATAACAGCCACTGGGGTTCCGGACGAGTTAGTTTACATGAGATCGAACCGCAGCTAGATTTCAGTGAGTCACACTGTGCTGCTCTCTCGCCGGCTCTCTGTCTAAAGCGAAGACGAATCGGTCAGACATCTATTGGTTAGGAAAATAACCTAGCTTATGCACCAGTGACGGTGCCTCCATACATGCCCAACACAAGATGTGTTAGCTTGCGAATGTATTCAAAGCTAATATGACTTTTTCCAACAAACAAATTGTCCGGTCCACGGCTCCGGTGTGGGAGTATTTTGGCTTTAAGCCAAATGAGCGAGCAGAATCATCAACACGAATGAGCGTTGTTTATTTTTGTTTCAAAACAGTGGCAACGAAGCGGAGATCTCACTTAAAGCACAACCATCCAGTCCAATTTTCCAAGCTGAAAATTGAATATGAATATTGTTGCCCCAGAGAGATCCGAGCTGGCCTGCTGAGCCATCTGTCTCTTTGATCATATGGACACGTGTTTTTAAGCTAATTTGTATTTTAAAGCACAAGCATATATGATAAGAAAAAAAGAATATGCAAGTGCCTTTGTGTTATGTTCAAAGTAAAAATAATAATAATAATAATTTAATTAATTAATAAAAGTTAAATTACTGTAAATGTTACTTTAATCTATTTGTTTTACTTTATTTTTTATGAAGGTCTGTTTAATATTTATTTATTTATTTTTATATTGGAAGCCCAATGTCTGTTCTTAATAAGTTCATTTCACGTTAAAATGGAGTAATAGCATTATTATGCTACTATATTATTACTGTGGCACATGTCTTAAAGCTCCTTTGGGAGCCCAGAAGCAGGAAAAAAGCATTTTTATAGTGACGCTTTAAAATGACAATATTATTGATTATTGGAATAATATCTGGGACAATATATCGTCCTGAAAATGTTGTTACCGTGACAGGCCTATGGATACTTCAACAACACAATGACACTAAACACTGCGTGAAATCTACATTCATGCAGAGTGACAAGTACAACAGTCTGAAATGAACATCTCAGTCCCCAGACCTGAATATTATTAAAATCTGTGGTGTGACTTAGTTGTTCATGCTCAGAAACTATCAAACCTGACTGAACTGGAGATGTTTTGTAAAGACGTACGGTCCAAAATACCTTTAACCAGAAGCCAGACTCTCATTGGAAGCTACAAATAGTTTTGTAATTTTCCTGCTGGGGTGTCCAAATTTATGCACCTGTCTCTTTTGTTTAAAGAATTATTGCATACATTCTGAAAAACCTATAACTTCATATCACTTCTCAAATATCCCTGTGTTCACCTGGTATATGATATATTTAACTAAAATTGATTATCTGAACAACCAATGATTTATAAAGGAAAATTGTGACAATTATCAGGGGTGCCCAAACTTTTTCATACCACCGTATAAATTTATACTTTATAAACCTAAAATAAGTACATAAATTGAGCAACTGCAAAACACAATTAACAAATTATCCAAAATTCCTACCTTTCATTTAAAGTTTAGTCTAGTTTTTGTATGTGTGTAAGCAGAATCACAAATCATGCAAATAATTACACTTTACTGGTTAGATAAACCACTACAGGCTGTATTTTGTATCTCAGGAGGATTATACTGTATGGCACTAGACAGTAACAAGCTCTAATCTACAAAGAAATGCTACCTAGAACTGCAGTACTTTTTCTGCCCTTATATAAATATGTGGGACCAAACCATGGTGAGAACTGAAGTATGACCTGTGCATATTCCTTTTTTCTATTTAGGTAGTTGCAGATGAGTTGACTTTGTGATTTAAAATTCATTAGAAAGCCTTCCCTAGACAGTACAAATAAATACTTCAACAAATAGGGAATAAGCTCTATTTTAATCCCTTCAGTTTCAGTTTTGGGGCCCGACTTCCAGCAATATTGGTAGCGAACAAGATTGGATATGAAAAAAGGAAGAAAAAAGCCAGACTAGTAACATTCTAGATGCAAAAGAAGCAAAAAAAACAGCTGTACTGGATTTAACGGGTTTCTGCAGGTCTTTACTGATCTTACACTGAGCTGCTAATGTTTTATATGAATGTCAATAAACACTGTTTTTTTTTTTCAAACTTACCCAAGTCAAATGCACAGTGTCATCTACTCTCTCGAATCCTAGCACAATGTGAATGACCACATATTTGTATCTGAAAAGAATGAGACAAAACTTTAAATATATATATTTACAAACAAACACACATGTATACTTGTACACATAGTTGGTGTGGTGCAGTAGATAACACCATCACCTGCCAGTAAGCTACCATGTGGGAGACTAGGGTTCAATTCCAGGTCTGGGTAACTATGCTGTGCTAAACCAATAAGAGTCCTTGGGTATGACTCCTAACATTACACTGGCCCAGCTCTGTAATAAGAACAGCCTTGTAAGTCGATCTGCGTAAGAGTCAGTTAACGCCATAAATGTAAAGGTAAATATATACTAGAAATGTTCTGTCCCAGTCTAAAAAAACTAGCTTGCATAAAGTTAACTACTAGTATTGTAGATATAGCAAGATTTCATTCCACAAAGCATACATCTACACTGTGGCAGATTGTGGATGTCTGTTTCTATGCTTTTCTCTCAGTGGTGTAAAGAGCACGGCAAAAGATGAGGCATTTAAAAAAAAAGTTAAATATATCTGGATGTGTTGTTTCACTGTAAAGAGGTCATATGTAGTCCATCTTAAGTGGATACTGGGCAGCACATAGTTAAATAAGAAGAAAGTCAGCATTATTTACCAGATCACTTGATCCCAATATATTGTATGGAGCACCATCATTCCAGAGAACATTTTAACTGGGCTTAATAAATACTTTTTAAAAATATCACATTATTGTGAATGATAACAAGAAGGGGGTCACGTTAATTCACTTTGTCAATAAACCCAAAGTGATAGGCAATATGTGTGGTACATTATGCCCAGTTAGTGAGTATCATAGTAACTGAATGAGGAATATTTTTGCTTTAGTGCTTCAGCAGTGTTTTGAGCACAACAAAAAAACATGTTGATCTCCATTTAATATTAATCAACCACCTTCCATAGAACTGGTGGTTGAAGAAGATTAGTTTAAATCATCCACCCCAACACGATGAAGTCAGCTCACACAATTTTATGGAGAGAAACCAACACGAAACAACCTTGCCCAGATAAAGTGTTCATTTCTGAAGCTACGGTGAAGTGGGAGCGAAGGGCAGGTTTGTAGTTTATAAAAATCTATGCTAGTATGCACTCAGATTAGCTCTTTCTGGGTGAAAGATAGTTTATGTCCTTAATAACATTTAATAGCCTGTTGGGTTGGATTAGACCAGACCACTAATTAATAATCAGCATCCATAGCAGTAGCTACTTCAGACTACATTCACTTTAAATACAAGGCGACCATAAACCATTTGATAGGAACTGACTGGATATTGTATCACATGTGAAAGAAAATCTTTTGAAAGAGGGCATGAAATAAGGTTATTAGCAAACACTTGGCATCAGACAGCAATGGGTGCAACCTATAGGCATGATAGTGGAAAAATTCCTGAGACGGAACTTTTTGTATGCATACTTGTTTCCTCCTGGGCCCTGATATATAAACAGCCTGTGTAAATCCCTGTAAAGCTCTTGGGACCCTGGTCCTGGTAATCCAGTAATCCATCCCTGCATTTAACTTGTCTTTACCTGCCTACCTATTGCTTTTATTGCATAGAGAGAGTCATACGGTGGCCTAAAAAGTCCAAGCCACTGCAAATTAAAAAGAGCTGCTAAAGCACAAAACACATCCATCAAAATGACAACAGGCGCTTAAAATAGACATATATACAGCCAAAAATTAAGTCTTTAGTAAGGTCCAGTGATACACACAGACATGGTAATCACAGTAACAAACATAACTCACTTTTTTAGAAATTCAGTTGCCACAAATAGTCCTCTGTGCCCACAGGAAAGTCTGAGGCGTTAGTAAAGACGTAAGTATCTTAGGGGAACAGTATTTTTTAGGGTTCCCCGGGAAAATTCTGTTGCGTTGTGGCTGTATTTCCAGCGTGTTTCTGTATTTGCAGCACCTGTGTGGTCACTTTGATGGATGTGTTTTGTGCTTTTGCAGCTCTTTTCAATTTGCATTGGGTTGGACTTTTTCGGCCACTGTAAACTCCAGATACTACAGCCACATCAATTACAGTCAGGAGATGGCAATTACAGTTATCTAAAGTAAACTAGAATTTGACTAGTAGCCTAACCACTGACTAAAGGACATAAAAAAGGACAAAGATGATTTTTTCTTTTTGAAAATGCAACATGTTACAGTAAAACTATATTTTTCATGCACTACCTAAAATATCTTAGCAGAAACACTACAACATGGCTTAAAATAAAGTTATTGTCCAATATATTATTTAGTCTTTTCACTTTAACTAATTAACTTTAGGAAACGATAGAAATATTAAAAACGTATAGGCCTTTTCTAAATTTAGACATTTAGAAGTGCTTTTAGAAATCTCAAATGTAAATGTTATTATTAAAATAGTTATTTATTAAATCATCCAGTGTATTGCAAAATATAGCCTACAAAATATAGCCTATGTACGCTGGAATTTCTAATGTGTAACTACTATAATGCAGTGCGGTAGCGGCACAGCGATTGTCTGTTGTTCCCGAGTCAGTGCGCTATATAGTAAATTGGTTAACGAGTTAACCATTCCAAATACACTCAGTCTTTCCTACCCAAACCGGCACCCAAACACAACTGTTAGCGATGGCTAATATAATTTCAATTCATTAACACAAACAAGCCCAAATGGACCGCCTAGAGGGAAATTTTGCACACCAACACCAAAGCAAGTTAGCTTAGCTAAGCTAGGTTAGGTAGTTAAGGAGCTAAGCTAACTAGGTTAACTAGTCCTCTGTTGATAAGAAGCGCCACCTGCTGTTTTAGCTTAAAGGTGACTATTAATGCAAGCTGCCTACAAATAAATTAAATTAAATTTAAAGACTATTCACACTATACTAAAGAATCCATCAGAAAGCCTTTATTCGCTGGCGCTAGTTAAATGATAACGTTACACCACTTCTACTGACCGCAGACCCGCTAAAGAAAAGCGCGCTGAACTGTGAACCTGTGTCAGAACTGCCTGGATTTAAAAAAAGACTGTAATTTACTAAACGCCCTGCACAATTCACACTATATTACCTCTTAACTGCTAGAAACCAAACATTAGCTAACTTATGTAGCGTTAGGTTAAGTTACCTGACGGGTCGCGACTCTCGTTGTCTTATTGTTAGTAACGTTAGTTAGTTAATGGCGGACTGGCGCCATCTCCGCTGATTGCTCCGCAGCTAGCTGCAGCTAATTGGAAAGCTAACGTCAGGTACGATCAAAGCTAGTGGCAAGCTAAACTTTATACAGCTGTAAAAGTTTGTCGAGTAACGTTAGCTAACGTTAACTAGTTATCACTGAAGAAATTGTGTGATTAATCCACTGCAGTGGAGTGCGGGTTTTAATCTTACCTGAAATCATCTTTGGGAACAAGCAGCAAATAGGACATGAGGAAGGTAAATAACTAACTACATGTCGCTGCCAGGATCGAGGCTCCCTCAAACGGGCCTTCTCACTATTAACTTCACTAACTAATACACAGTGTGTGTGTCTGTGTGTTAAAAGTTACTCCAGAGTTATTGATGAAGTGTGGAGAGGTGGTGAAACAGCGCCTCACTGGAAGCCAAAATGGAGTTCGGAGAAAAGTGACGGTTGGCGCCGCTGATCTGAAGCTCCTCCTTCTATGGCCACACCCAGGTCGTAAAACTGCCCATAATACGCATTATACGTATAAAATTAATTTATAACACTTATTTAAGCATTTATTGAGATCTCTTTGTGGTTTTCTAAACTCTGAACTCTGAACAAGGATCCTAATGATATCCATTCATATGGGCAGGCATTCACCAATATTTTAAAATAAGATGGCCTGCAGTGAACAGTAATGACCCACAATAATCAGCCTCACTGTTTTTCAACACACTTCACAAAATACTTCATCACTGTAGATAAGTGTCAATAATCGCAAGGTCAGAGGAAAAATACTAATCTGTAACAGCTTTACAAATTGTCTGTGCCAAAGCAAAAACAATTCTCAACACAAGAACAAGTGTGTACCCTTGGCTAAAACGTATCTCCTTTATACATTTTCCATCTGTCCTGCAAGTTCTTAGCGCAGGATTAAACCCATTGCAGCATTGTCCGAGCCTCCTTAAGAACAGTGTAACTTGTTATTTATTAAATCATTTTTGTGGTTCTCCACTGAAGAGAGATGGGTTCCTCAAACACATCCAAAACAGCTTTTACAATATGCTAAAATCACATAATATGAACACATGAGGGACAGAGTTAATCAAGACAAGCAATGAATTCATAATTTAGACATTTTAATAACAAAAGTATGTGGTTACATATCCCAATAAGTCATTCGGAAATCACTTATTAACCAACATCTTACAGTGTTAAACAAATGCTGTCCAAAAAAATACATGTATCTAATTTTTGCCAACATTGTGTTTGAACACAGAAGTTCTTCAAACTGTGTCAGCATTTCTTAATGAATAGACCAATAGAAATGCTCCAGAACTGTCTAAAATGAAAAACTGACTTTTACTGAAAAAAAACAAAAAAAAAGTTTTTCATTCTCTGTAAAGCGACTATTCTGAACACATTTTTCTTTGGACAGGGATGATATTCTGGCCCAAAATTGCTTCACCTTCACAATATGAAGTACATAAAGAGTATGCTCCTTTTAACTGTACAAATTTCAGGGTTTATCTTTATGCTTGCTTTAAACAGTGTAAAAAATAAAACAATATAAGAGAGAGAAAGAGTGGAGGGGGGGGGGGGTCACAGAGAAACAAAAAGGAGAAAACTACTTTGGCGGGTCTGTATTTATGCCATATTTCTCTTTGAGTAGTTTCAGCTGCTCTTCTTTTTTCTTTGTGTCCATTTTCTGGAATGCCTGAGACAAAAAAAAGAGAGAAATAAGATTAAACAATCCAGGCGAATTGAAGTAAAACAAAAGACCTCACAAACCTGAATTAGTAATGTCAAACTTACTCTGTTTGCATTGTAGTACAAAACAACCAAGTATCTGTTGCAGACGTTAAATCCAGAAAGGTGGTCACAGGCATTCTTTGCATCAAAGATGTCTTCATAAACTACATAGGCAGTTCCTCTGGTCTCTGGTGTGTTCCCACTGCAAGCACACAAAATACACTTATGATTAACAAACAATCTATAGGACATACAGTATGTGCAAATATAACATTATCATTTTTTTTAAATAATCTCCACACACCACCAATAAATAAATAAGATTCTTCAATCTTATTTACTTCAAACAATTTGAAGGCACCAAATCATTAGTCAGTAAATGTAAATAAATGGTTTTGTAAATCAATGCCACAAATAATTTAAGGCAATAATAAAAGCTATTGTATTTAACAGGCATCTAATGTAAGCTTGCCAGGATTGAATCATTTTGTCAGTTCCAGTGCCGTCAATCTGCACATTCATGAGAACAAACGTCTTTGCCAAGTCCTGCTAGAAAATAAAATCCACATCTCCATAAAAGTTGTTAGCAGAAGGAGGCATGACATGCTGTAAGACTTTCCGGGAAAACACTGAACTGACTTTGGACTTGATATAACACAGTGTACCAACACAAGCAGATGACACGACCATCACTGATTGTGGAAACTCCACACTAGACCTTAAGCAGCTTTGATTGTGTGCCTCCCCACTCCTCCTCCAGACTCTGGTCCCTTTATTTCCAAATGAAATGTAAAATTTACTGATGGTCAGTGATGGTTTGGAGAGCCTTGTCATCTGCTGGTGTTGCTCCACTGTGTTAGATCAAGTCCAAAATCAGCGAAGCTTCTACCAGGAGTTTTACAGCACTTCAGGCTTCCCTCTGCTGACAATTTTTTTAAATAGATCACTATATAATACATCTATATAATATGAGTAACTTTCCAATGAATTTTCTTTTTTAAAAAACACCTGTAAATAAAAACTTTTTAATTTGCAGTGCCAGAGAGTTGACTCTCTGCAAATTGTCTTTTTCTTGAGTGGGACATAAAACAAGATTTGTCTTGCATTTCAAATGTATGTTAATTATTTTGCTTTGCTTGCTTATTTGTTTTTTTTGTACACATTAAACTCTCGTTTTCTACATCATACCGCTATATTTAAATACTAGGGCTTGGTTTCACAGACAGGAATTAAGCCAAGTTGTGGTAAAACTGATCACAGTACATACAGCATTTTCAAGGTAATAATATGGAGTGCAAAAGCTTATGTGTGGGAGGAGCTAATACACTGTAGGGAAATATTATGACAGCTAGCAACATAGAAACATTTCTTTAGCCCTTTCTGGATGGGATTAGTTTCTTAGGAGGACGTCTGTGAAAAATATTTCACACTTCTACTCAGTAATAAACTCTTGCATCCGGACTGCAATGGAAAAAAGGGGACCAGTGAGGGTTTTTTTTTTTTTTTTGCTTTCTCGGTCACATGACATCGCGTTCAGTAGCTCCTCCATTCCCACTCATTGTTGTGTTTACATGGATCTCCAAGGAAACGCGCACCCAAATTGTAATTACAGTGCGTGGCAGTGAACAAATAGCCATTTTATTAAATGTGAGGTGACAAAACTCAAGAGATGTCCATCCGGATGGGACTAAAATTACCGGACGACCACAGAGTTCAGTGACAAACAGTAGGTAGTTCAGCCTGTAATTTTCTCAGAAGACGTCTGAGGAAAACACAAACATGGTCTTTCCGGACGGGTATAAAATATCACAGAGGACCCCCTGAGAAACAAATCCTGTCTAGATGGGGCTTTTAACAATTCAGATCGATTCAGATTTAGTTTGTTGCAATCTGACATTTCTTCAGCAGGGGGCACTGTTAGAACACAAGTAAACATAAAAATATATATCTGACAAAGTACCATGTTGGCACATCATTTCCTGGGCAGAAAATATGTGTAAAACACAAAGATTCTTCATTATTATCCACTGGAGTCGGAGCAAAGCACCAGTCTCATACTTATCCAATACTTCTACTACCTTGTAACTTTATCACATTGTGCCCCCCTAAGCAGGTTTTATATTTGCAGAAATAGCGATTTCCCCTCACTCAGTTTTTGCAATTGTTTGTCAAAAAATTCTAAATCTAAACAGAGAATTATACATTCGTAACAGAATCTGAAATCTAGTTCTGTGTGTAGTCATTGTAGTTTTATGACTGTATTTGTGTAGCAGAGTCACTCATGATCTTTAAACGCCAACTAAAGACTCATCTTTTCAAAGACTTCTTAAACTAATCTTTAAAATAATCATCTAGGGTTAATGTTTAATGTTCTTTAAACATCATCAAGCTTTAAGTATTTCTTGATCCTAGTCTCTACAAACTAGCTATGGATATTTTGAACTAAACAACGAAGCATTGATGTAAGAAGCAGCAAAACAGGCAAACGGCATGTAATGTCATGAGAGTGAAGTAGAAAAAAGGTGCTGCAAAGTATAGATAATTTATTGTAACAATTATGTTAACTACTCACATTAGTCTTCTCATATAAGATCATTTAAATCTGGGGTGCACAACTGGTCCTGAACAGCCAGAATCCTACTCAGTTTAGTGCTTAGTCTGCTCAAACACGTGATTCAACATCTCTGATTCAACACATCAGTTAATCATCAACCCTTTAGTCCAAATGGCTCCGTATACCAAATAAACAATTGGCCTGCTAACTAAAAAAAATAGGACATTGATCAGTACTTACACTCTGATTTGCCGGATGGGGCCGTATTTTCCAAATATGTCATACATTTCTTCTGCTGTGATTTTATAAGGAAGGTTACGTATGTACAATATCCTATTCACCTCCGGAGGCAAGCGAATCTGGGAGAAAAAAACAAAACAAAGATGTTCTGCTTAATGCTCAGTTTCAATAACAACATTAAAAGTCTTGATTTTCACACGTTACAATAAAACATGGGATTTGTCACACTGTTGAAAGATTTGGGACTTTAGACCAGACATTGAGAAATTTCACTCTCCTATATTAATAACAGCTTTAAAAGAGAACGCTCACATTAACACTTCATCAGAACCGACTGAGGTTTCTTATTTAAACTTGGTTTTGTAAAGTACACGAGTGTTTAGTGGTGCTATTTGGGTTTTCTATTAACGAGAAAGAAGCTCCGCAGTTGTGGATAAAAAGCCAGCTAGATACTGTAGGAAATGTCCAGCATGATTAGAAGACAAAACACACTAGCTAGTTAGCTTAGCCAGCCTGTAAGTTGGTCGTGTTTTTATCTACGTTCAGCTAACTAACGCTACAAAGTTTTACTAGTTTAAACCGCGTGAATGAAAACTCCCCAAACAAGAGCGAGTGTTTATCTAGCCAGCTAGCTTGGTTAGCTTAGATACCGTGTTAGCTAACTGTCTCGGTCAGGGCGAGCGGCTAAGCTAAGCTAGGTTGGTTAGTGTTTCTTACCCCATAGTCTTTAATACAGTTCTAGCCCGTTTGAGCTGAATGAGGACCTGATCATTCACTAGTGTTGTACAGTAAGACGGAGTCTATACAGTGTGTTTTAGTGTGTGTGATGAGTGTGAAACTCTGCTGTGGCTTTAGCTCCAACAGGCTAACGGCTTCCTCGATACAAAGAGGCCTGCTCACACCGGGCCTCGGTTTAAAGAGTAAATACAGGGAAACGAAATAAATAAACAAGACTTACGTTCGCGCGTTTCGCTGCTTGCATCGCCATGATCGAAAATCCTGATTAATGTTCCGCTTTTACACTGAACTAAACAGATACTCTGAACTCTCAGCGAGCTCCTCACCAACTCCCACACTACGCACTGACTTCAGGCGCACGATGACGCACTTCCGTGTAGCCGACACATACACGAATGCAGCTGCGTTAAGTGAGCAACAATAAGCAACGAATAAAGGAAAAAAAAACAACACAAAAAAAAACAAATAAGCAACGAATTATACCCGGAAGTGTTTCGTTTTTCGTGCTCCTCCTGAGTTTCCATTTCAAAATAAAAGCAATGAAGCTTTTGAATATATTACACAATTAAATATAGTTTTACCGATCTGGAGGGTTATCCATTGCTTTAGTGACGTCTCTGGTTTATATGTAACCATTTCTGTTACAAATTTGAGTGATTTAAAACTATTATTTAAACACTAGCCTTAACTTTAAACAGTAATATTAGTGTGAAATGAATCAGGGAGAGAATTTGGCAAAACAGTATAAAACATTTTTTATACCTCAACCATATATTCCATATTTACACATGCTGGGTCAGAAGAGACATTTACCCCTAGATGGCAGTAAGAGGTATGGTTGTTATCTTTTTTACAACTGTGAAAGCACTGACATGGTTCTTACAAACCGATCTATAATAATAATAATAATAATAATAATAATAATAATAATAATAATGATAATAATAATAATAATAATCAATATCAGTCTGCAGCCTAAACTATACATTGCGTCAACATAAACCCATAGTGAAATTAATTCAGCAGACCCTCCTCTGTCAGAAAACATGGAGTTTACTATCAAAAAAGCGTAATTGTAGATGTAGGAGTCATCACACTATAGGCGATACATGGTTATATCCCATTAAATGATATGAATACAGGGTGGGCATAGTTGTATCAGTCTGCAGCCTAAACTATACATTGTGTCAGCATAAACCCATAGTGAAATTAATTCATCAAACCCTCCTCTGTCAGAAAACATGGAGTTATCTATGAAAAAAGCGTAATTGTAGACGTAGGTGTCACTTATACTATAGGCGATACATGCCATTAAATTATCTTAATACAGAAAGGGCATAGTTGTATCAGTCTGCAGCCTAAACTATACATTGTGTCAACATAAACCCATAGTGAAATTAATTCATCAGACCCTCCTCTGTCAGAAAACATGGAGTTATCTATGAAAAAAGCGTAATTGTAGATGAAGGAGTCATCACACTATAGGCGATACATGGTTATATCCCATTAAATGATATGAATACAGGGTGGGCATAGTTGTATCAGTCTGCTGCCTAAACTATACATT
Source organism: Astyanax mexicanus (assembly GCF_023375975.1). Classification (NCBI taxonomy): domain Eukaryota; kingdom Metazoa; phylum Chordata; class Actinopteri; order Characiformes; family Acestrorhamphidae; genus Astyanax; species Astyanax mexicanus. The sequence goes on from NC_064408.1 coordinate 59,528,778, forward strand.
GTGTCAGCATAAACCCATAGTGAAATTAATTCATCAGACCCTCCTCTGTCAGAAAACATGGAGTTATCTATGAAAAAAGCGTAATTGTAGACGTAGGAGTCACTTATACTATAGGCGATACATGCCATTAAATTATCTTAATACAGAAAGGGCATAGTTGTATCAGTCTGCAGCCTAAACTATACATTGTGTCAACATAAACCCATAGTGAAATTAATTCAGCAGACCCTCCTCTGTCAGAAAACATGTAGTTTTCTATCAAAAAAGCGTAATTGTAGATGTAGGAGTCATCACACTATAGGAGATACATGGTTATATCCCATTAAATGATATGAATACAGGGTGGGCATAGTTGTATCAGTCTGCAGCCTAAACTATACATTGTGTCAACATAAACCCATAGTGAAATTAATTCAGCAGACCCTCCTCTGTCAGAAAACATGGAGTTTACTATCAAAAAAGCGTAATTGTAGATGTAGGAGTCATCACACTATAGGCGATAAATGGTTATATACCATTAAATGATATTAATACAGAATAGGCATAGTTGTATCAGTCTGCTGTCTAAACTATACATTGTGTCAGCATAAACCCATAGTGAAATTAATTCATCAAACCCTCCTCTGTCAGAAAACATGGAGTTATCTATGAAAAAAGCGTAATTGTAGACGTAGGAGTCACTTATACTATAGGCGATACATGCCATTAAATTATCTTAATACAGAAAGGGCATAGTTGTATCAGTCTGCAGCCTAAACTATACATTGTGTCAACATAAACCCATAGTGAAATTAATTCATCAGACCCTCCTCTGTCAGAAAACATGGAGTTATCTATGAAAAAAGCGTAATTGTAGATGTAGGAGTCATCACACTATAGGCGATACATGGTTATATCCCATTAAATGATATGAATACAGGGTGGGCATAGTTGTATCAGTCTGCTGCCTAAACTATACATTGTGTCAACATAAACCCATAGTGAAATTAATTCAGCAGACCCTCCTCTGTCAGAAAACATGGAGTTTAATATCAAAAAAGCGTAATTGTAGATGTAGGGGTCACTTATACTATAGGCGATAAATGGTTATATCCTATTAAATGATATGAATACAGGGTGGGCATAGTTGTATCAGTCTGCAGCCTAAACTATACATTGTGTCAACATAAACCCATAGTGAAATTAATTCAGCAGACCCTCCTCTGTCAGAAAACATGGAGTTTACTATCAAAAAAGCGTAATTGTAGATGTAGGAGTCATCACACTATAGGCGATAAATGGTTATATACCATTAAATGATATTAATACAGAATAGGCATAGTTGTACCAGTCTGCAGCCTAAACTATACATTGTGTCAGCATAAACCCATAGTGAAATTAATTCATCAAACCCTCCTCTGTCAGAAAACATGGAGTTTACTATCAAAAAAGCGTAATTGTAGATGTAGGGGTCACTTATACTATAGGCGATACATGGTTATATCCTATTAAATGATATGAATACAGGGTGGGCATAGTTGTATCAGTCTCCAGCCTAAACTATACATTGTGTCAACATAAACCCATAGTGAAATTAATTCATCAGACCCTCCTCTGTCAGAAAACATGGAGTTATCTATGAAAAAAGCGTAATTGTAGATGTAAGAGTCATCACACTATAGGCGATAAATAGTTATATACCATTAAATGATATGAATACAGGGTGGGCATATAACAGAAGCAATAAAATCCTTTTGTTACCAGCAAACGAGATTACATCTGAAGGACTTGAGGTTTCACTAAAATCATTTTCCCAAATTAAGTGTAAGAAATGTGGAAACAAAGATTCAGTGTCAATTAATAAAAACGAGACCATTCATTGCCCTAAAACACTAATTGTATTATCAGACCAGTGCAATATTAAGCTAGATCAAAAAATAATGTTGTCTTCAGTGTTCAGTGATAATGTTTACAAAATTGGCGCCATTCTCTCTCACTATGAAACCCCCCCTTTTGCTAAACTTTTCAAAGCAGGAAACAGTGGCTGGACTGTCAATGGTGTTAACCATATAAATTATAGCTCTACCTTAATTAATAAAATGGTATCCCAATCAAAATCAGTTATAGTTGCTTTAGAGTTAGAAAATTGTATAGATATACAGAATTTAAAACTGCAGGAGACAAAACATAAATGTACAGAGCAATGTGAGAAAACCACCCCTTATAAACATTCAGATGTATTTTGGCAAAACCATGATGATCTTCCAAAAAACTTACTTAAAGAGGATTTAGAGTTAATCACAAGTGTAAGATGGCTAAATGACAGAATTATAGATGCTTACCTTGCCCTTTTAAAAGACAAAGCAACAGATCAAAAAGTGCTGATGTGTCCATCTACATTTGCAAGTCAACAGCTTTGCAGTTTATATTGTGAGAAAATTGATATTCTGCCAGATGCCCCAAATCCTGAAAGAAACTGGTGGAGATATAATACTGTAGTTGTTCCAATTAATTTAGGCTCTGTACACTGGGTTGCTGCTGTTCTTAATGTGTCAAAATGTGTCAGGTGAAAAAAGTATTGTGGCGTGGAAGAGGAAGGAAGACCCGTGAGACTCATGCTGAATGCTCAACAGCTTCTTTATTGAACAGGCTTGCCACTCACTTACAGCCTCTAACAAGACTAGGAGAGCTAAAACCATTAACCCACAGAGCTTAAATAGCCCAAAGGCCACCAACCCAGCTGTGTGTCTCCCAGATGGCACATCCAGAGTGGTGCCCACCCTCTCTGCATAACCCCTCCCAAGGGAGATGCCCCACCCCTGTCATCCTCGCACACAGGAGAACAGAAACATACCTGCAGGCAGCCACACACACAACCCAGAGCCGCCACATAGCCCCCCTCCCAAGGGTCAGCCGTCCCGGCGACCCCACCAACCCAACACAAACCCCGTGTACAACAGAACATTTTTTTTTTTTACAATCAATCGCAAACAAAGTCATTAAGGCGGGCGGGCGGCCTCCGTGCCCGCGGCAGCCTGGAGGGGCTGGGCACGGCACCGGATCTTATACACCACCTCCCCCAGCCTGGACAGCACCAAGCACGGACCCACCCAGGCCGACTGGAGCTTCCGGCACAGCCCCTTCTTCCGCTGAGGGTTATATAGCCAAACCCTCGCCCCCACCGCCAACGGGTCCCCAAAGCAGCGCGTGTCGTACGCACGCTTCTGCTTCTGTCCAGCAGCAGACTGGTTGGAGTGCGCTAGATGGTGTGCTAATTCCAGCGAAGACATAAGGTCCGAGACAAAAGTGGGCGTGTCCGAAGCGTACCCGCCCCCGTCAGGAGGCGCCCCAAAAGCCAGGGAGACCGGCGTCCTCAGTTCGCGCCCGAACATAAGCAGAGCCGGCGTGAATCCCGTCGTCTCCTGCACAGCGGAGCGACAGGCCAGCAGCACTACCGGCAGGTGCCTGTCCCAGTCACGCTGGTTCTTGTCCGACACCATGGCCAACTGCGCCGCCAGCGTGCGGTTAAAACGTTCCACCAGTCCGTCACTCTGCGGATGAAGGGGCGTCGTCCTGGTCTTATGGATTCCCAGGATGCGGCAGACCTCCGCCATGACCTCCGACTCGAAATTTCTCCCCTGGTCGCTGTGCAGTTCTTCCGGAACCCCGAATCTGCAAAAGAACTCCCGCACCAGGATATCCGCAGTAGTGACCCCCCCGCCCCTTGGTCCGGCACCGCGTAGGCCTCTGGCCACTTCGTGAAATAATCCATCGCCACCAGAACAAAGCGATTTCCAGAGTCCGTCACCGGAAAGGGGCCCAGCACGTCCATGGCCACCCGCTCCATCGGGCTGCCGCACTGGTAAGGGTGAAGTGGGGCGCGGGGCGCCCTCGAGGGGCCCTTCTTGGCAGCGCACACGTCACAGCAGTGCACGAAGAGTTCCACGTCGGTTCTACACCCAGGCCAATAGAAGCGTTGCCTCAGGCGCTTCAGAGTCTTGGTGACACCAAAGTGCCCAGCCCCAGGTGACCCATGAACTCCCCGTAGGACCGATCCCCTAAGCGCCCGCGGTACCACCACCTGAAACACGCGCCGCCCGTTCGCCGGATCCTCCCAGGTATGGCACAGCACGCCGTCGGACAAACTAAAACTAGCCGAGTTGGAGCGCAACGCCTTAGCAATCGGGCCCAGCGGCACCACCTCCCCCACAACGGTGTGACGTTCGCACTGAGCGTGTACTGCCCACGATAATTCGCGACACCTGAGCCACCCCGACAGCGCCAGTAACATCCCCGGAGATTGCAGCGCAGCGTGCAGTCTCAGCAGATTTGTCCTCAGCATGAGCACAATGTTTGCAGTCAGCGGCCACACACGGCCGGCACGACAAAGCATCCGCGTTACTGTGGCCACGGCCCGGGCGGTGCACAACCTCAAAACGAAACTCCTGGAGTCTAGATAACCAGCGTGCGAGTTGGCCCTCGGGCTCGCGGAAACGCATGAGCCACTGTAGCGAGGTGTGGTCAGAGCGCAGCAGAAAGGGCACCCCAGAGCGAGATGCTGAGGTAACGCGAGACCTTAACGCGAATCTCGGCAGTATTGAGCAAGGCAGCGAGGCAGTGATTGCTAAACACTAGCTGTATAGATTAATTAGCCAGCTTAGATTTAGACAGCTTTAAAGGCTATAAAGTTTATATTAGTTAGATAATAACTACCTGAAGCGCACTGGAGGACGGCGAAGAGGACCTGGACAGTCTGCAAACTTTTATTGACGAGTGTTTCGAGCGAGTTGTCATGGGGAAGCCAGACAAAACGCCGACTCCCTCAGGTAAAAAAGGAGCTCCGTCCGCCAAGAGGAGTCGCCCTGAAGATTCTCCTGGGGCTACTTCTCATTCCAGCGATATGGTGGATATTCTGGAGTCCATAGATAAGAAGCTGTCCAGTTTCGACGCTCGCCTTTCCATTCTGGAAATTCTCCATAAGGAGTTTCAGGCATTGCGGGAGTCTGTGGAGTTCAGCCAGCAGCAGGTGGAAACACTCGCTGCGAAAAACACTGCCCTCAGAGAGTCGGTGAACTCCCTCACTAAGGGAATGACCCAGCTCTCAGAGGAAAATAAAAAAATAAAAGAGACCGTCCTCGAGCTCCAGGCCCGCGGCATGAGAGACAACCTCGTGTTTTCTGGATTACCAGAGAAGCAAGAGGAAAACCCGGAGACAACAGTGAAGGAGTTCATACAGACTTACCTGAAGTAGGGCTGGGGCGACGCGTCGACATAATCGACGTCATCGATTACAAAAATACATCGATTTGCATAACGTGCGTCGGCGCGTCGTAAACACGGCGGCGCCTGTGGAGAGCATTAGAGGTTAGATCGGGCCCAAAAATTCCAACTGGCTGTTTTCGGGCTGTTTTAATGAGCGAAATATGATCAGAATTATGTCAATTAACACGGTAACATAGAAGCATAGAACTATTATTTAATTAAAATGATTTTTAAGAACAGCTAAACACAGTTCTGCAAGTCAAACGCGGAGGAGTTCACGTGCGAGAGACACAGAGAGAGAGAGAGAGAGAGAGAGAGAGAGAGAGAGAGAGAGAGAGAGAGAGAGAGAGAGAGAGAGAGAGTGGTGAGAGCTACTCACAGGTGAAGGTTCTCTTTGATCTCCTCGTGCTCATATTCTAGTCCCATTCATAATTCTGCAGCTCCCTCAGTGTTTTCTGCCGTATTTTGCGGCTAGCGCGAGCGCTTACAACTGACACCGCGGACCGCGAGGTGCCGCCGCGTTTGTGCCGAATCCGACTCTCTGCTGAATCTGACTCCCGCTTCGCGGACAGAATCGGCACAACACCCCCGCTGTAGAACTGCGGTAGTGAAAACAGCGCTTATAAATAAATTAGTTTAGTTTCACTTTCAGTTTTCGTTATTATTTTTTAAATAAAAATATAATTAAAAAACAGACGCCTACATCTCGGACTATTTTCTGGAGCCCGGGTCGGATTTACGGGCGGGCCTCGGGTCATGTCGGGTTCGGGCAGAGAATCTAAGCTCTAGAGAGCTTGGACTCCGGAGAGCAATCTCCAGCTACAAAAAAACGCCAGCGGGCATCTAAAGTTTGGGAGCATTTCACGCAAAAGGGCAACAATGTGGTCCTCTGCCATATGTCAACAGGGTCACACAGTAAGTTACCGTTTACATCAGGGTCTCCGCGGGTGTCCTTAAAAAGACTTAAGGCTGTCTACCAAAGGTTTTAAACCTGCCACAGGCAGAAATTATACATTTTTGGTTTATATTTGTGCATGGCATTTCGCAGTTTCCAGAAACAGTAGCATCATTCATAAGTTCAGGTGTTTAGCTAAGCTAGCTGCCTTAAGTTATTTTAGCTAGCGCCGTCGGCGCTGCGGTGTCACACCGTATTCTGTCACCGTCGGAATTTTGTGACCAGTGCTCACGGTTATGAGCGTTCATTGGCAAAACGGAAGCTTTCTATACCTACACCTTACCCTCAGCCCTAAACTGAACCGTTTTGGCCAGTCGGGGTAAACATTAGAAACGAACACGTTTCGAATCGGCCAGTGCACCGGTCTGCTGAGAACTACTTGCCAGTGGTCACAAAATCTAGCGGTCACAGAAAACAGTGCAACACACGGTTGTGGTGTATGGGAGCTTATCCATTTTTAGCGTTATAGATCTAAACAACGTGCTGTACATGTAAGTGATTATAAGTGTGGGGTTTGGTTTAGTAGGCTTGTGTTGTTGTTGTTGTTGTTGTTATTATATATAAATATAGTAATTTATCGTTTGCTTTAAAACGTAAAATAATTATTTAAATATGTTTCTCAATGAATAGATTAGTCGACTAATCGAAAAAAATAATCGTTAGAATAATCGTTTAAAAAATAATCGTTAGGGACAGCCCTAACCTGAAGCTTTCCGAGGACACCGTGAAGACCATCACCTTCGCTCGCGTTCACCGCATAGGAACTAAACGACCCGGAGGACACCGATCCAGACCCATCGTGGCTAAGTTTGAACACTTCAAACAGAAGGAACTGGTGAAGAGCCGCGGGCGAGAGCTGAGGGGAACGGACTTCAGAGTTAACGACCAGTTTCCCAAAGAAATCCTGGAGCGACGCAAAGTTCTGTTCCCTATCCGAAAAAATACATCCAGGAAGGTTCTCGGGCTGTCATCGCGGTGGATAAACTCTACGTGAACGGACAGCTTCACCGCGACCAGAAAACCACGCCATGGCTGTACTGACCAGGTGATCTGTATACAAACACGTCTGTTCTGACTCTTTCACTTCTTCTCCGCTAAAAGCTCATTAGATATGTCTGTTTATAACTATTATTGCCGGGTCAATCAGTATAGCAGACTGTTACCATGTTAAGCACTCATTGTTTTTTTTTTTGTTTTTTGTTTTTTTTCTCGTTGTTGTTTTTTTTTTTGTTATTGTTTTTTTTTTTTTTTTTTTTTTTTTGCACCCAACATGTTTAATATGTATGTATATTTATGTATGTGTGTATATGTATAAGCATATGTATAGTTAGATATGTGAGTATGTGTATGTATGTATGTTTGTTTATTTTCTGTTTATTTTATTTTATTATTATTATTTGTTTGTTTGTTTGTTTGTTTTTTGTTTAGTTTTTTTTTTTTTCTTTTCTTTTTCTTCTTCTTGTACCCCCCTCCTGTACCTCACACACCTATCCTTCCTCGGCGGCTATAGTACGCTATTACGCGCTCGGAGCCGTCCTGAACCTGCGACAGGACCCGAGGCCGTGGTCGCTCGCATCAGTATCCACAATGAAACTCTCAGACACCTTCGGATTCGCTAGAATCGGAGCATTGCACAGGCGGCGTTTTAGCTCCTCGAATGCCCGCTCCGCCTCGTCAGACCAGCGGAATTTCACACTAGGCTTAGTCAGAGCATGAAGCGGCGCTGCCACGTCCGCGAACCCCCTAATAAACCGCCTGTAATACGAGGCGAGCCCCACGAAGCTGCGAACCATTTTTGCGTCTCGCGGTGTGGGCCAGTCACGGACTGCCTCTGTCTTTTTGGGATCGGTTTCCACGCCAGCACCGCTCACTACCTGGCCCAGGAAGCTCACGCGCTGCCTTAGCAGATTACACTTTGCCGGATTGAGCTTCAGGTTAGCCGCCTGAATCGCGCCGAGCACCATTTCAAGGTGAGACAGTGCGGAGTCAAAGTCGGTTCCGTGCGCCAAGACATCATCCAAATAAACGATGCAGCACGACCGCGGAACCCCGCATAAAACACGCTCCATAAGACGCTCAAAAGTAGCCAGCGAGTTACACAATCCGAACGGAAGCACCGTGAAATGCCATAGGGCTGAGCCGAGCGAGAAAGCGGTTTTCTCCCTATCCCCCGCCACGAGGGGCACCTGCCAATATCCGCTCCTCAGGTCTAACAAGCTGAACCAGGCTGAGCCAGACAGCTGGTCCAGCGTATCGTCGATCCTGGGGAGCGGGTAGGAGTCAAGCTTCGTGACAGCGTTAAGTCGCCGATAATCCATGCAAAAGCGCCAATTTCCATCCTTCTTTTTCGCAAGGACCACCGGGGCCGACCACGGGCTGCTCGAAGGCTCAATAATGCCCGTACTCGCCATCTCGCGGACTAACTGCTCCGCCGCTACGCGCTTTGCTAACGCCATACGGTGCGGCCTCAGCCTGATGGGCTTGGCGTCACCCGTGTTTATCGAATGAACCGCAAGGCTAGTTTTAGTACACTCGCGCTCAGACACAGCGAAACTCGTGCAAAAACGGCCGATCAGTTTGCGCAAACAGAGTTGTTGGGGACCAGATAAACCCACACAACTGCGCTCCAGCATCTCCTCTATCGGATCTACACTCAACCCCGCATCCAGCGGACCCTCTACCGTATCACGCACCGAATCACACACATTCCCTCCCACCAGTTCACTTACCCCTAACTCGTCGTGTATCTCTACGGGGAGTCCAGTCACCAGCACCGAGCCCCGTGCACAGTCAATGATAGCTCCGACGCGTGAGATCAGGTCCTTGCCCAGAATGCATGGGTCGTTGATGCGTCCTACCCAGAACTGTTGTTGAAAGGGCCCCTTGCCGACATCAATCGTCAACTCCGTTAATCCTAGGAGACCTATAGGATCCCCGGTGACTGAAGAGAGATCGATGCGCTGGCTGTTGTCAGTCACAAACTCGGCCGCTACCTCCGTCGCTAGCTCGGGCTCCATTCAATGTGCATCTCAGGAAATAGCCGGAATCCGGAATCAGATCCCGAGGGTAAGCATAGCGTTTCTGGGGCCACCGTAACCCTCACTGGGTGGTCCCGGCTCCGTTTCCCGGCCGGCTGCAGTGCGCTCGCTTGTGGCCACGCCCCCCGCAGCGCCAGCACTCCAGTTGGGCATCAGACCGGCTCCGACCCCACCTCTGCGAATCACGGGCAACCGGCGACGCCCCCCACGGTCCAGGATGGCTTGAGAGGATGAGTTCGGACCGCTCCGCCACCTCCACGCGGACTCCAGGGTCTGCAGGTCGGCCAGCCTCACTTGTTTGCGCAGCTCGCTCGGCTCGAGGGCGCGCAGAAAGTGATCCAACGCGAGCCTTCTCTGGGCCGCTCGCGGAAACGTTGGGTTAGCTTGGCGGGTTAGCAGGGCCATCTCCGATGCCAGCACGCCCAGTGTCTCTCCCTGCTGTCGGCGTCTGTCCGCCACTAGCATTTTGGCGGCCGCCTCCGACGGTTGGCGGCTGAAACGTGTTCTCAGCGCCAGTGTCAGTTCATGTAGCTCGCAACGGCACTCGGCGGGGAGCTTGATCAGTACCCTCAGCGCGTCACCCCGCAGTGCCAGGCAGAGGTTGGCTGCCGTCTCGGCGTCCGTCCAGCCCGCACCGCCCGCCACGATCTCCAGCTGAGCTTCGAAGGCTGTCCAGTCAGCGCTGCCGTCGTAGGGGGTAAGGCGGGGTTGAGCTGTCAAGCCCGCCATCCCGGAGGCTTGCGCCGCCATCATCGCGCCGTCCGTTCCGCGAGTCGGCGCCGCTGTCCTTGCGCCATCCGCTCCGTGAGCCAGCGCCGCCGTCCTCGCGCCATCCGCTCTGGGAGTCAGCGCCGCCGTCCTCGTGTCATCCGCTCTGGGAGCCAGCGCCGCCGTGCTCGCGTCGTCCTCTCCCCGTCCACTCCGCTGGAGAGCCTTGCCTCCAGTCCGTTGGTCCGCTGTCTTCCTCCTCAGCCGTTCGATTTCCCCTGCCAGCAGCTCAATATCTTCCAGCAGGGTCACTTCTGACACCAAATGTGGCATGGAAGAGGAAGGAAGACCCGTGAGACTCATGCTGAATGCTCAACAGCTCCTTTATTGAACAGGCTTGCCACTCACTTATAGTCTTTAACAAGACTAGGAGAGCTAAACCATAAAACCACAGAGCTAAAATAGCCCAAAGGCCACCAACCCAGCTGTGTGTCTCCCAGATGGCAGATCCAGAGTGGTGCCCACCCTCTCTGCATAACCCCTCCCAAGGGAGATGCCCCACCCCTGTCATCCTCGCACACAGGAGAACAGAAACATACCTGCAGGCAGCCACACACACAACCCAGAGCCGCCACAGTATTATCAATGTAAAAATCTTAGATTCATTAACAACATATGAACATGAAATTGTGAAAGTTCTAGTTAAAATACAAAAATTTATGGTTCTCCAATATTTAGCATTACATAGAAAAATTATAGAGATGCCTTTTCAGTATGAATTTTATCACAAATGCACTAATTTTAAAAAACAAACATGTGGCAGCAACTGTGTCCTTTATGTGTGTTTCTTTGTAAAAGCAATGTTGTTCAATGTTCTACTAAATCAATTTTGCAATGAAAACATGAGAGATTATCTATTACATTAACTTCTCCATCAAAATATTGTACAGTAATTCATTAATTATTGATTTCACAAATTTGCAATTGTTATCCAATTGAGATTGTTCTTCTTTTTCTGAATCTTTGTATTTAATATTTTGTCCACTGACTAGTCTCATAGTTTTGAGATATCAACACTGTTTTAACTTAAGATTGATTGGCCTGATCAGGAATGGTGTGTTTGTACAAAGTTTTTTAATTGGATTCACAGATTTTGGATTTTGTCCCCATAGATAATGAACTGTCGCTCTGCATTGTCCTTAAGAAATGCACTTTTCTAGTTTCATTTCATACTTGATTTGTAAGTGCTAATTTTGTTATATGGATTTCTTATAATAATTATATGTTCAAAATATCTAGAATGTTTTTTTTAATTTTATTTTATTTTTAGGCAGCAGACTGATACAACTATGTCCACCCTGTATTCATATCATTTAATGGGATATAACCATGTATCGCCTATAGTGTGATGACTCCTACGTCTACAATTACGCTTTTATCATAGATAACTCCATGTTTTCTGACAGAGGAGGGTCTGATGAATTAATTTCACTATGGGTTTATGTTGACACAATGTATAGTTTAGGCTGCAGACTGATACAACTATGCCCACCCTGTATTCATATCATTTAATGGGATATAACCATGTATCGCCTATAGTGTGATGACGCCTACGTCTACAATTACGCTTTTTTCATAGATAACTCCATGTTTTCTGACAGAGGAGGGTCTGATGAATTAATTTCACTATGGGTTTATGTTGACACAATGTATAGTTTAGGCTGCAGACTGATACAACTATGCCCACCCTGTATTCATATCATTTAATGGGATATAACCATGTATCGTCTATAGTGTGATGACTCCTACGTCTACAATTACGCTTTTTTCATAGATAACTCCATGTTTTCTGACAGAGGAGGGTCTGATGAATTAATTTCACTATGGGTTTATGCTGACACAATGTATAGTTTAGGCAGCAGACTGATACAACTATGCCCACCCTGTATTCATATCATTTAATAGGATATAACCATGTATCGCCTATAGTGTGATGACTCCTACATCTACAATTACGCTTTTTTCATAGATAACTCCATGTTTTCTGACAGAGGAGGGTCTGCTGAATTAATTTCACTATGGGTTTATGCTGACACAATGTATAGTTTAGACAGCAGATTGATAAAACTATGCCCACCCTGTATTCATATCATTTAATGGGATAAAATAATGTGTATACGTATTTTTTCATATATAATACTACTTTTTGTTTTCAAATATTATAATAATAGTGTAGCCTAAGGATATTAAAATTGCATTTTGTCTAATATTAACTAAAAATGTATTAACCGCTTGGGTCGTTTATTTTGAAACACGCACTTCCGGTTGCCGTCGGATTTGTCCCCCTAATGTTGCTGTCTTCACGCTGTTCACGAAAGCACATGCACACACACGAACACACGTTTTTGTATTTTAACACATCACAGACTTTTTACTCGCATACTAAGATTTTGTAAAGACTGGGGACCAGTAACTGCAAGACTAGACTAGATTCTTTCTGAGATTATTTCACATCATGCTTCTCCTCTAAACGTAATACTTACGAGATTGCTTTTAAACACTGGATTGCATTTTTACATTTCTGTTTGCTTTCCGATTTGGCTCTAACTTCTCTCCATACAAAAACGCCCATGGTGATGTATGTGTCTCAGACCCTTCAAAAAATGTAGACAGTTCCTAAGTGACACATACTGAACATCCTGAGAGCATCACAGGCATACCTGTCAAGTTTTAGATTTAAAAATAAGGGATATTTTCCTCTGTACGCTTAAAGCCGTCCCACCAGCCCAACGAAGGTTCAGTATCCCTTACATTTTAAGACAGGTTTACAAAACATCTAAAATAACCACAAGTGAACCACTTACACACTACAATCAGATTATAAGAATCTGAAATGTTGTGGACATTCCTACATATGTCATTATTTTAATACAGCCAAATTAAAAAAAATTAAGATTTCATGTCTTTTTTTGTAATAAATGCACTCTTTTATATGATATATTTTTTATTTATTGGATTTAAAATTGAACAAAGGGTGCACAAATTCTGCAAAATGACTGTTGGTGACCTAAACATAGTATCATGAGCTTTTACTAAAAGGACATGGACCAGATATGTTTCATCAGTAAAAATTTGTCCTAAGGGGCCTACACAATAATTTTTAATTAATACTTCTTTCTTTTGATCACTCCACCCCTGATCAGTTCAGTTAATTTCGGTCCTCTCCACATTTCTAGTTAAGCTGAGTCACAAGCTGTAAATTTGTTTATTTTAAAAGGTTTAATCTGTGTGTTTTATTTCGGAGACGAGTATTTTTAAGCAGCTATCAGAAAAATCTCATCACAGTTTACATGATTAGCCTACCGTTACCTTTCTTTAAGAAAAATCGCTGTATATCCAGATCTGTTTTAACATCAGCAGCTCCAACTGCGACGGGGGGCTTCCCCACACTGACCCTCCTTTGCAAGCTGATTGGCTGTTTCTCCTGAAAGGCGGGACTTTCTCCTTGAACCGGCTCCACGATTGGTTAAGAGACACAGAGCGGTCAGTGCCATGTCTCCTCAATAATATATATTTTTAATCTTAATATAATACGGGAAATTTACGGAAAAATACTAATACGGGAGGACGGCGGGAAAGAGGAGAAAAATACGGTAGTTTCCCGGCCAAAACGGGAGACTTGACAGGTATGCTCACAGGACAGTGTGTGAATCTGTGTTCATGTGACCACAATAAGAAAAGAAAACATTAAACATGAAAAAATGAATCAATTTTTAATTTGACATCAATATTTAGAAGTGGGTATGGGCTCTTATGGGATAATGTGAGGCCTGTGGACTATACTATATTTATAATATTATTACTTATTTGAATTAATTCCAATTTATTTTTATACGGTTTCTACTTTATTATTTCCTGTGGCTTTCTGATGATTATCGCATACCTGTCAAGTTTAAGATTTAAGAATAAGGGATATTTTCCTCTGTACTCCTAAAGCCGTCCCACCAGCCCAACGAAGGTTCAGTATCCCTTACATTTTAAGACGGGTTTACAAAAAATCTAAAATAACCACAAGTGAACCACTTACACACTACAATTAGATTATCAGAATCTGAAATGTTGTGGACATTCCTACATATGTCATTCTTTTAATACAGCCAAATTAAATACCCTTTTCTATATATTTAAAAAAAATTAAGATTTCATGTCTTTTTGTAATAAATGCACTCTTTTATATGATATATTTTTTATTTATTTAATGGATTTAAAATTGAACAAAGGGTGCACAAATTCTGCAAAATGACTGTTGGTGACCTAAAAATAGTATCATGAGCTTTTACTAAAAGGACATGGACCAGATATGTTCCATCAGTAAAAATTAGTCCTAAGGGGCCTACACAATAATTTTTAATTAATACTTCTTTCTTTTGATCACTCCACCCCTGATCAGTTCAGATAATTTCGGTCCTCTCCACATTTCTAGTTCTAGAGTCACAAGCTGTATTTTTTTCTAAAGTCACAAGCTGTATTTTTAAGCAGCTATCAGAAAAATCTCATCACAGTTTACATGATTAGCCTACCGTTACCTTTCTTTTAGAAAAAATGCTGTATATCCATGTATGTTTTAACATCAGCTGCTCTAACTACAGTAGCTGCCTGAACTCACAGCGACGGGGGGCTTTCCCACACTGACCCTCCTTTGCAAGCTGATTGGCTGTTTCTCCTGAAAGGCGGGACTTTCTCCTTGAATCGGCTCCACGATTGGTTAAGAGAGCGGTCAGTGCCCTGTCTCCTCAATAATATATATTTTTTTATTTTAGTATAATACGGGAAATTTACGGGAAAATACTAATACGGGAGGACGGCGGGAAAGAGGAGTAAAATACGGTAGTTTCCCGGCCAAAACGGGAGACTTGACAGGTATGGATTATCGTGTCTGTCATCTGACATATATCGTAACTTAACCAATTAAAATGGAAATAAAAATACATAGACAAATAAATAAATAAATGTTTAACATGATTACAATGATTTACTGTGAAATGGTCAAATATTACTAAACAAATCCAAAATGCTCAACACCCAGGCGTGAGTGTTCAAATACTGACATCTTGCGGCCGTACTGGGAAAGTGCACATTTAACACGAGGAGAGCTCGACTGAATAAATCTGCTTATGTTTCTACGTATAATATCTGCTGTTCGGAGTCTGGAACTGAAGCTATCTGCCTCGATACGCTGCTACACGCTGATTAATCAGTGATGAAAAAGCAGTGTGGTGCCCAAATTGTAAAGGACCTACATAAATTAGCTGTATTTAGAGCCGGTTAATGCTAAGCATGTCCAGCTCCTGTCTCCCCCATTATATCAGAACATGAGGGAGCCCGCGAGTGAGAGTAAGTCCTCTGTGAATAATGGGGTGAATGGAGCTGAACTGCATTGAAAAAACAGTAGCGCTAGAGTGCTAGTAGTGCAGTAGTACTAGCCGTTGATAAATTATTTTCAGTTGAATTGGATACCTGTTTTTTATACATAAAAACAGTCCAATATAAATAAATTAGACTCTAGAGTTTTTATTTTTATTTTAGAAATATTAAAAAAAAATATATAAAAAAACAGGTTCCCAAAGCAACTGAAAATAATGTATCAAACAAATATAAGAGTCTTATTTCCTGTGCATTACAGATAGAAAACAGCATTCTTATTTTTTCCATCACTGGAGATAATTCAAGTCTGAAAAGGTTAAAATAGTAACCACTTGTCCAGCCTTTTCCTTTAATTTTAGAAATGAGAATGAAATATTTTGCTAAAGCAACAAAAACCTTCCTCTATATTCCTATTTTTCTACAGCAACAGTTTTTGGACAGCAGGAGACACTACTAATACTGTGGGTTGAGAACTGGAGATACAGACAGATCCCATCTAAAAGTCTGTAGATTCAAATCTTTAAAATTTATATGTTGAGAAACTGAGTTCAGTATTTTTCAGTGTTCACATTACCAGGTTGAAGTGACTCAAATCTGATTTGGGTGATTCAAATCTATCTTTTTGCACAATGTGACTCAGATCTGTTTTTTTTTTAATGGCTGTGTGAACATGCCAAATCTGATTTTTGTTTCTAATCAGATCCAAGCCACTTCCATATGTGGTCCTAAATTAGATGCATATCCGAACCACCACCATGTAAAATGAATGTGAATGGTCAAATCAGAATTTATGCAACTTTTTCTTTGTACGAAATTCATGCATCTTTTGTGCTTCTCTCTCGTACCCACACATCTCTTGGTGCAGCTGTGCAGCTATAGCTGCAAAAACAGCAAAAGCAAACCACCTTTTTTCACCTCCTCAACCTGCGCATGTACTTCAGACCAGCTTTTTTCTATCCACACCAACAAAAAATGCTCCACATATGAACTGCTAACACAGGTGAAATTGATTTTGCATCAATTTCACCTTTATGCATGTATCAATGTGTGCACGTGAGGCGTTTCAGGGACAGATTCATTAACATTACACACAGATACAGATCACTTACATTTGTGAGTGTGAACTGTCAAGATAGCCAAATTTGATCTGAACAAAAAATCAGATTTTAGCAATGTGGCTTGTAATGTGCACATAGCCTTATAAACTATTATTCAGTTAAAATCCGTCACATGAATCCATTTTGGACTCACTGGGGAGCACCCTCTAGTGTCTGCTAAAACCAGAACCCATTCAGTTCAAGTATTTAAAGTG
This sequence comes from Astyanax mexicanus, assembly GCF_023375975.1. Classification (NCBI taxonomy): domain Eukaryota; kingdom Metazoa; phylum Chordata; class Actinopteri; order Characiformes; family Acestrorhamphidae; genus Astyanax; species Astyanax mexicanus. The sequence goes on from NC_064408.1 coordinate 59,545,456, forward strand.
TATATAGGATTTGTGCATATTAAAACTCAGTTTTGGGATTTTAAAAGCATTATTAGTTATGTACATACTGGTTTTTTGAAATGACATTACAAATATGGAAATTGATGCTTTACACTATATAGCAACATTTAGCTACTCTAACTTTTCAAGCAGGCTTTTTTCCTCTACAAAACAGTTACATAGCTAGTTAGCATTAGTATTTAGGAAGGCTGTGAGTGTTTAGCTAAGTCCTGAATCAGCACTATCCTGCCCCAGAAAACTGTCTGAGCATATGTTATATACAGACACACCCTGCACTCATAAATCTAATTAAAATAATGCACAGGCTTTCTCAGTGGAACTCACACAACGAGAAAACAGGCCCATATATTATTTTATTAGTTTAAACCACAACACAAGGAGTAGTGCAGCCATGGCATCAGGGGCACAATACATGCTACATGTACAAAATAATTCAAAACCAAACTGGTTGGCATTGGATGAAACTTGGTGAGAGGCCAGTTAGGTAAACATGTGAAATCACATAGGTGCAAAAAGCTTTTAATCATGACATGGAACCAGAGGTGTCAGTCAGTGAATAAATAAATAAGCAGTTGATGCAGAGAAAATATACATTTGTAATGATGACATTATGCTGATGATGACATTGGGCTAGGCAAATCTCCAAAGCAAGATTAAACACATTTCCTCTGACAATTTCTGTGTTAGATCTGTGTAAACACCATAGGTAGGAATAAAAGAGGAGCTTTAAATAACTCTTTCAGAATAACACAAAACATATCAGATGAAAAAATTTCAACTAAAAGATACGATTCGGACTCCTAACCCAAGTAAACATTTTGATTAAACAAAAGTATTCCTATGAAGTGATATGCAGCCCTGTATATTAAGAAGAAAACATGAAATACTTTGCAACACAGCAGACCCATACTTAGGGTTGGGAAACACTGATAATTCTACTTAGTTACTGCAATAAGTGTTACTTTAGGAAATATTGAATACTTGCACTAAATCCTCAAGGGCTTTATTCATTAAACATATTCATTTCAAATCTCATTTTTTTTTCTTTAGCCGATCAGTTGGGTTGCCGAAATGTATTTTGCGTAATTAAAACATCAATCCAAATTCACAGTGTAAAATCAAATCTCCCATAACTATGCTAGTTTCTCTTGGTGCAAATATCTGTATCTGTATGTCAACATATTACACACATGCTAGTCTCATCTGCATTAAAGTAAACCAATAATAATCATAATAAGCGTAAACTTGCAGAGTAATCTCTGCATTTGGCATTGTTACAAGAAAAGAGCCTTTCAGATTCCACACTCCCGTTAATACACCATGGTAAAATACATCAGTCAGTGACCTCTTCCTGTCAAAGTGGGTGGTTAAATCTGAAAGCTCCACACTCTTTGAATATCAACAGACTATATACCACCAAATCATTTCATTTTTAAATGTTTCTACCTTTTTCTTTCATTACAATTGTGACCCAGAATTTGCCCCAGTACCTATATTTTATCTGTACCATTGCCACACTTGGTCATTTTGCGCACATAGCTTGCAGTAAAGACTAATAAAAAAGGAATGTTTTCAATGCACTGTTAAACGGTGCAACTGGGAATACACACATACACATATTTCATAATTGCCTTGCTTAGATTTCACCTCAGCTCTTAGTTGTACATTGCTTTATCAGCCACATTCATTTCTGCTTTGCCTGCCATGTGCACAATGCCAAATAAATGGCTATAAACCATATGAGAAACCATTGTCCCACAGGTGCCAAAAACAGATTCAGAAATGATGAATGGATCAGCATAAAATACATCCCTCACATCATCAAAGGATTTGCATATCCTAGTGAAACAGGCCTTTCTAATGGTTTACTTACCCAGACTTGTTTCTTTTTTTTTATAAGGCTTTGTCTTCAGTATTTCTTTAGCATTTTTAAGGCAGACCTAATGGCATGCAAATAAACTACTTGTTTATATTCACCGACAGTACGAGCACGTTTGAAGATGGAAAAGAATACATTTTCTTTCTGCTCGAACAACGTAGAAATGGGTCACCTGAAACAGTTGCCATTATCATAGGAACTGATTTGGATGACGTCACACAGTATTATGATACACATAGCTAGCATCAGAGAAGTTGAACAATAAATAGTAGCTTAATTAAACAGAGCACATCAGTGATGTGCAAGCTTCAGTGGAATGAGACTGTATGGAAAGTACCTTTGCACACTGTTCACATTTTGGCAGTTTATTTGAACAACTTAAATATATATATTTATATTCATATTTATATGTTTATATTTATATTTGTAGAACTCTATTTGTGCGTGGTATGTTCTGTATGAGCTTGTAGTGTCTGTATGTGTGTGTGTGTGTGTGTGTTTGTGTGTGTCTGTGTGGTGTGTGAGGTGTGTGCTTGTGTGCGTGCATGTGTAAAATTTGTTAGCAAAGAACATTCTCATGCACACAAGTGTTTCAAACACAGGAAGCGGATCCATTGAAAGGTAGTCCAAGCAAATTTTTTCAGTGGAAATAGCTGCAAACTGAATGGAACATTAATCTTCTGTGCAGTCCTTTGGCGTTCCCTCGGATGCCGCCCTTATTTTTGCAGGTCACACTGCAGCAGTAATACAATGGACGGGTCACTCTTTGCTGCCTCTTTGAACTCCTCCAACGAGATCTGGTCATCGTTGTTCTTATCCATCTTACTGAAGATTTTGTCGACCCGCTGCTCGGGCGTCAGGCCATCCTCGTTCATCTTCATCATGATCACGGTGCCCACCATCTTGTAAATGGCCTGTCGGTGGAGAGGGATGAGCATGGGTCAGTAATCAATTAGACAGTTTTCAAATAAAAGTAAACATAGTTGAGAAGAAGTGTGATTTTTTTTTATAAAGTAGCCAGAAATAATGAAAGCTAACCAAATTAAGCCTCTAAGGCTAAAGCTGAATATTTTAGTAACTTTTATAATGTACTATAAACAGCTACTTCATGCTATGGCCTATACATACTTCAATGATTTCCAGCATCTCCACTCGTGTGATCTTGCCATCTCCATCCAGGTCATACATGTTGAAGGCCCAGTTGAGTTTCTGTTCAAAGCTGCCCCGCGATGTGATTGAAAGGGCGCAGATAAACTCCCTGAAGTCAATGGTGCCATCTCCATTTTTGTCAAAGGTCCTGAAGGCGTGCTGGGCAAACTTTGATGCGTCACCATAGGGAAAAAACTGTGGGTGAGAGAAAAAAAACATGGTTAGTTTCAAAGATGACAGCACACTGACACGGTTTGCTTTTGATCCAGACTCCAGCACTTTGACATTGACCAACAACTCTGCAGCTGCTGTGTTGAAATTTAGTTCACATATTTCATTCACCTTCAAAGTATAAAATTCCTACAATTGCTAATTTCTTTTTTTCTACTGAGTAAAATAAAATGTTCAGGATGATCCAAGTGGCCTTTTCATTTGATATTTCACGTGCAGTGCTCGGTGCGCTGTGAGTGAGCATGTCATTACTATGCCATCAGCTCCCATTGCAGTTGGCGGTCTCGCTACGCTGCGGGAGAGGGCTGCAATGCGGACCTGAGCTGCTAAAGACTTGACTACAGCAGCACAAGGAGCAAAGCGCATCATTCCTCTTCAAAGGAAGGTTAAGCAATGTTCACTCGAAGCACAAAAATGAAGAAGCTGATTCAGATGCATTAAGTTAACAGTGTCAGAATTCATTATAATACAATATACAGTGTAATTTAGTCCAGCCTTTGCTCTAATTGTACATACATGTCTAAGCAAGGTATATTGTGTTATAGTATAGTTTATAATGGCTGTATGCCACAGCTGCATTAATAGTTGTTGTTGCTGTGGAAATAAGGGCCACTGATGATAACTGACATTTTTTGTCTACACAGTCTTGTGCAAAAATGTAAGCACCCTGTGTGAAATTATATGTAAACGTGTCTACAATGACACAATTCTGCAAATTCTAAACCATTATTACATAACTACACATTAAATGCTATGCAGTATTTTGTAAGTTAAGGGAGTTGCCTTAACAACAATCGGCCACCTCCACCAATTTGTCACTTTCCCACTACGTGTGTTCCTCCTTCCCTTATTTTCTTTTTTCTCGCATTGCACCCACTCTTTCTCTCTGGGCCATGACTGTACATGAATTGTGCCTAAAATATTAGGAAAATGTTTATTTTCTGTAGATAACTTGACCAAAAGTGCCCAAACATTTCTATTACACTTTTATATCTGCCAATACTAATATCAATATCAACACCAAGACCAATGTGACAAAGACAAAAGGTTTGTGATGCTCTGCCTCACTTCATACAACACTTACTGTTACAAACTATTTAGGTCAGCACTGTGAAGAAGTGTTTATTTACATTACATTTATTATTATTATGGGATGAAAAACAAAGGATCTAAATGTAATAGTGTAAAAGAAGATACATGCAAATATTTAATACGCTGAGTATGATCATAAAGAATTAAATCATTGTGAACTAGGGGTGGGCAATATGGCCCTAAAATAATATCACAATATTTTATGGTATTTTTGCAAATGATACTCTTGGCGAACATTGAATTAAAAACAAATTGAATCCACTACTGTAACAAAATGAAAAATAAATTGTATTATTGCATATGGTATGATATGGCACACCTCTAACTGAGATATTTAAAAATACAAGAATTTTATCAGATTTGTAACAGAAGTCAACTATACAGAATGTCATGATACTAATAATGCACTCCATATTTCTCCATATATCCAGGATTAAAGTAAAATAAATAATTTTGAACAGATATAATCTGTCTCTAGTAGATATACAGGGGTTGGACAATGAAACTGAAACACCTGTCATTTTAGTGTGGGAGGTTTCATGGCTAAATTGGAGCAGCCTGGTGACCAATCTTCATTAGTTGTAAGAGCAGAGTGTGAAGGTTCAATTAGCAGGGTAAGAGCACAGTGTTGCTCAAAATATTTCAATGCACACAACATTAGAGGTGACATACCAGAGTTCAAAAGAGGACAAATTGTTGGTGCACGTCTTGCTGGCGCATCTGTGACCAAGACAGCTAGTCTTTGTGATGTATCAAGAGCCACAGTATCCAGGGTAATGTCAGCATACCACCAAGAAGGACCAACCACATCCAACAGGATTAACTGTGGACGCAAGAGGAAGCTGTCTGAAAGAGATGTTCGGGTGCTAACCCGGATTGTATCCAAAAAACATAAAACCACGGCTGCCCAAATCACGGCAGAATTCAATGTGCACCTCAACTCTCCTGTTTCCACCAGAACAATAAATTATTGTGGTCTAAAACCAGGTGTTTCAGTTTCATTGTCCAAAAGTAGTACCCTAATATGATAATTAGGGGTGGATGATGTGGCGTGATATTTCAGGGTATAATATCATTTATGATATTCGTATGATACGATATGGCACACCCCTATTGTGAACAAACTCCTTTCACTGCAATTCCACCAGATTGTGGTACTTAAAAATGGTGGAAATGGGAGATTAACTGGGAGCATTATGTTTGAGGTATGTTCTAAATGTATGAAGCACAAAAAGGTTCAATTCTTAGTAAAACACTCTTATGAGTGTATATTGATTCTGATGCTGAATAGTTGGCAACCTAAGGACCACCTCAATGCTTATGCCAAGTCGGTGCCATAGCAGACTACTTATATATCTCCTCTGCATGCCCATGACAGCACCAATTTTCCATCCAATGAGAAATTGCAAAAGTAATATATGATTTGGGTTGAGTCTCTTTTGACATGCACAAATTGATCCATTTTTACTAAGGGGACATCAGAATATCTGCATATAAGAAACTATCCATCGGAGCACCGTATTAAAAAAGAATCTTTGATTAGTTGAGTTAGTAAGTGTATAAAGCTCCAAAAACTGGTCCCAGATCAGACAGATCTATTCTACTTTAAGACGAGAGTCAGAGAGTGCTACAAATTTTAATGAATACGTGGAGTCATGAGGGTGTAATTAGAGAATCCTGTAATCATCTAATTAAAAATTGCGAACGCTTAGAAGCAGATGCCATGTTCAAAGGGTGAGCAATGAAATAGCTGTATTTGCCTTACAAAAGTGTGTCAGAGAATAAAGAGAGTTCATTAAGGGAGGATGGAGAGAATAATGTTTTTCTGTGTGTGCATTTGTGTGTCTGTAAAGGTACACAAATGTATTTTAGAAACACAACAGATAATTAACACTCTGTCGTAACTAATATTGATTTATAATTTCCTTTGATTATAATATAATTTTTACCGTTGTGTTCCTGGGTGTTGACAAAAGATATGGATTTCTTTATTTTGAATGGCATGTCTTGTTGAGGCTGGAAGTTAAAATCACTCCAGCTACCATATGCTGAGGTCAAATTGCTGCAGAAGCACTTGTGAGAGTTGGAATATTTCCCCCAATGCTCTGTTGGAAACATGTTTCATTAGACATGACCTTCCTCTTGCCTTCCTCTTTTAGATGACAAGAGGTTCCACAGTGTGGCAGCTTGGGAAAAAACAGCTGTTTTAGGGACAGAAGGGTCAAAGGCATTTTAAAACACAAGCATCGACTGTCTCCAATTTTAGGACAATGTTCTCTTCAATTACAGCTTTAACTAAAGCTCCTCTAAAACTCTAAATCTAATTTTTAGAAATCGACTGTATTTTCCAGTGTAACAAAGAAATAAAATGGATGAAATATAAGTTTACATAACACAATTTATGTCTGTATATTATCAAATAATCTACTGTTTGAAGCTCTCATTGTGGAAACGTTACTTATTAATTTTTTTTAATATAAAGAAATACATTATTTCAATTAAATAATTATATTCATGGGTGCACGTTGTTTACAAAAAGGCAACAAAATATAACAGTAACAACTAATTAAACGTACTGATCTTTTGTATTCACTCTTCTAGCACACTGCCACAGTTTTTGTAGCCTGCGATAGTGAAGTGTGTTCCCAGAAGGTAACAGAACACTTTGTGTCTACAGTGTCAAGTATTTACAGGTGAGTTTAACACAACTGTTCACTAACACTTCAGTATTTGTAAGACATAAATCTAAATTGTAAGGCTATATTATTTAAAGGAACACAAAGATCAAATCCCATCAGGATCAATTAATACTCAACTTTAATGCACTCAGATTGGATTGGGAGGTAAAAAACTGAAATTGTGACGTTGTGAGCAATTACTATATGAATGTAGCAATATAGTACTTGTCTATAAGTTAAGATAGCACCAAAGAATACTAGAGTCCCATACTGTCAAATCCCAACCTACCCCTGCAGACACAATGCAACCCGGCTCCCTGTCCCAGTCAAAATAGACCGTTTCATTAACAGTGCCACAGTGAAAGCTAGACCTCGGCCTGTGAGGATTTAACCCTGAGAGTTCACATCCTGTCAGTTTTCTCAGAAGCGAGGAGAAACATCCCCACCCTTCAAGGTAGCAGTGTTCCTTTTTTCTCCCCCAAACATTTGAACTGCCTTTGTTGGAGAAGTAGTGCGTCAGGAGGCACTGTGATGTGCCCTGCGCAAATGCAAAGTGACTCTCTCATGGGGCTGGCCCTTCTGCTCCATCTGGTCTTCCTTTACATATGGTGGGAGAGGAAACAAACAACAAAAACAACTAAAAGCGCAAGTCATGGAGAAATGAAGCCGTCGCCAGTGCTACAGCAACACTCCCTCTCTGCTCACTCTTCCAAGCAAATCTGGCAGGTTACGAAACGTTTTGTTATGTAAAACACAGGGGTAAGCAGAGAAAAAAAGAAAAACTAGGCCAAGCCTGCGCGACACAAAAAATTCTCAATTTTTCTGCCACACCAATGTGTTATGTTTCAAGCTCTTTCAGACAAGAGCATGCATAGAGGTAGAAACACAGAGTCCACCATGGGACTCAGAGTCACATGGAAGCACAACCTGATCGAGTGAGGTATCACTGCTGCAGGGCAAAGCCTGTTAATCTGATCAGTGCAGTGAGCTGTCAAATTCTGAGATGCTTCGAATCTCCATGTGGGCTTGCTTGTGCAGAATGCCTATAAACACAGAATGTCTCATGGTCTCCTGATGATTCAGACTGAATTCACTGGCCAGAAAATGTGGCTTGGTAACGGAGAGAAGTTGCTAGCAAAAAAAAATTATGCGTTATGAACAATGTGTTTACTCCCCAATCATAGTAAAAAATTAAAAATATGAAAGCAGATTTTAGATGTAATTACAGAAACACAAATAATTTGGAGGTTATTTGCACAATTTTCTTAATGCCACAATTGCTTTAAAAATAAATAAATAAATACATTTGGGGTGTGGCAAGAACTGCCTTTTTAAAAACCAAAGCATGAAAAACTATTTCGCTGACAAAAAATTATACTAGACACTTACAGAAATATAGGAGCCCACAGAAAGTTCCACTTCCGCAGACTGATACAGGCAGATCTACAGACCACTGAAGTCTTTGAATGTAAAAAAAAAATTAACACAAATATTTGCACTGTTGTCTAACTATATCTCTCTCTGTCTGACTGGTAACACACCTTAGGTTCATAAATGTCCAATAGAAAGACCTACATTGTCCTGTAATAAACAACAGTAAATCCTGCACAGCTGGGTATTAAACTGAGGTGGGTGACGGGGGGATTCTGCAGGATCAGCCAAAACCCAGAGAGAAGCTACCCTGTAAGTAGGCCATGATAACATTGTACAATGTGAACGACAAGCTGCCATTGTTCCAAATCCACAGGCTCAGTCCATGCAGCCCCCTGTTTCACTGTAATGGAGGTCATTTAACAATGCTGCATAATGGAACCATAGTAAAGTTGTTGACTATTGGTGTGCTTAATGGTTTTTAAGTATTTGTGCATTTTTAAGTATAGTGTTTGCTGATTTCATACAAATAAAGCAAAATGCTAATTGTCAGTAAGTAAAAGGTAGGAAGCTCGACATAAACATGTTCTATAACACTATTGTTGTGGTCTGATAGTAAAAACATACTGGCCAGTTCCATGAGTCTGTCTTCTGCAACAACAGCATACAGAACAGCTGTATTGTATTGTATTGATTTCATTGCTGAAATCTGTCTTTTTCTCACACAGTATTGTTCAGGTACTCAAGTGGCTTATATCAATAACTGCAGGTTTGCATGTTCATAAATAGAAATGGTACACATTTCTTTGGATAAAATTTTGCCACATTAACATGCTGTAAAATTATTTAATTCTGAAATGAACATCTTGGACATTAAATATAAACAAACTAAAAAAAACACTGGCCTTATTTCCTAATCAAGATTTACTGAATCATACTTCTCTAATACCCTTACTGACTTCAACTGCAGAGGGTGAAATGCTTTTTTCCTCAGGAAGAGCTTCAGTCCAGGCAGATGAATCACACATAAAGAATACATGACGTTTTATGCAACCTTTCCTGCATTCCTAACACCCACGCCTTAAGGCGGAATTTAAGATGGAACATGTTGCGTAAACTCCAGAGTTATTTAAATACATTTTACCCATGACTTGCTATACATTCCAGGGTACTTCAAAAACTAAGATTTTTATATACAATGTCTCTCTTACATACAGCTAAGACATGCTTGTCAAATAGGCTTCTTGCATATGTGCATTCAGCTAGCTGTCTTAGATAGAAGGAGAAAAAGCAGGGTTAAAAGCAGTTTTTAACTATAAGAATAGACAGAATGGTGTAGCTTGGGATAGTGTGAGACTAGCTTTTCACAGGGCCTGAGAGAAGGGTTATGTAAACCTCCTGCGACATGCTGTGCTGGGGTCTGGGCTGCCTCGAGGTTTTGAGGAGGGTTACAAAACAAGCACATGCTTGCTGAGTTCAAGCCGACCACTCATCACTGCCTAATTGGCCTTGGAATGACTGCGAAAGCATCATTTCACAATTAATGAGCCTTACTGACTTATAATAGATGAACAGTCTAAAGGGTTGAACTTCACCAATGTTGGTGATGGTTCTTTAATTGATATTATATTATGAATCAATATGAGCAAAAATCAAACTAACATTTTGAAAAGTACATTTTGATGTAGGCCTGTCACAATAATGATTTTTGTGTGTGAACAAAAGACTTGTATTGAAAAAAAAACATTTTAAGAACCTAACCATGCTGGTTATTTTAAGTAATGTGCTGCTCTTCTCACTAAGAAAAACATATCACTGCTTACAAGTATGTATACTGTACGATAGGTAGATAATGTAATTATTCAGACAGATCTAAAATTAAATAAAACAAACATCAGTGTTTCATTGTTGACATACTGGCTCATTCAATTTATGTGCCTTCTTGAGGATTCTTATTAAGGTTGTTCAAAATACACTGTTTATAATAATGTAATTACAGTGATGTTCCTATTTTAATGTTTAAAAGAGATACATGGGGGAACCAGACATGATTCATTTCAACTTCTAAGATCTTCCAGTAGAGGGAGCAGACTAGTAACTAAGTACTTCACACTGACTCAGCTTTTACTCCCACCATGGGGAATCTCTTGACCGCTTACTGTGAGGCTGTTCTCACAAGAATAAACTGAAATATTTTACGTTGCATTTAAACGCCTTCAGTGTCTGAAAAATCTACCTCAGTTCCTTCGTGTCCACATAATCTTATTCATTATGACAGGCAAAATTCTGGGTTTTGTGCTGTCCCTCCGAGATATCTCTTTTCCCAATTTCCAATATCTCATTTTCCCATAATATATTTCTCAGAATTCAAAATTAATTCTATCAAGAGATCTGAAGCTTTGAATGCCCCAGACATGGCTAAGTCATTTTTTGAAAGGCACCTATTATTGTAAGAAACCCTGGGCTCAATTCATTATGTCTGCACTGTTCCACTTCATGCTTTTATGAGACTGCTATGAAACTGAAGAATGGTTTTGATGTAGGTTTTACAAACAGACTCTTTGGCCTAGGCTATCAGTCAATTAATTCCTAAATGTAACCTGCCTTCATTCGTAATAGCAGACTAATGTTTTTTTTCTGGGGGAAATACTGTAACCAGACAGCAGATGTGCAAAACCATTTGTGGCTTCATGTTTGAGAGACGTTACACTGTTCATGTTCTCTACAGCCATTGGTGCGGACTGTCAGGACTGCAAGGACATTTTAATTTCTACATTTTAACTGAATGTATTTACAATTATCTCAATGTCATTTAAAGGATGACAAAGGCATGAAAAGGGGAATATCTTTGCCACAAAGGACATGACTACTGGCATGTGCTCTTCTTAAAGATGTAGATTCCTTTTTCTCTCCATATAAAAAGCATGCACCGAATGTAATGAGCAAAGTTATCAGTCTTAATTGCCAATAAAAGGATTGGAGAAAAGCCTAGTATACATATTTTAATGCAAAATATCTCAAGTAGCTCATTGATGTCAAATAACTGATTATTCTGTTTATCCAGACCTTACAGAAATAATTTTGTCATCAGAGTGAAAAAAGGAAGGGAAAATGGTTGTGTTAATGCAGTGCATTAAGTCGAGCGAACACCATGTGCAGACCTCTCTCACTCTCTCTGTCTCTGCAGCAGATATATGCATAAACATTGTTTATGCCTGCTCTAGATGCCTGTCGGAGTAATCGAGCCTGGCTGGCCTGCCCATCCCACTCCCAAATAGCACTTCCCCTCTTAGTTCACCCACCTCCAAACTGGCTAGCCCTAATCAAACAAGCATTTTTGTCTAGTTTTGTTTCTGTTTGGTTTCTGTAATTATTTTTAATCACAAGCTAATGTAGCTTGAGGTGCATAAAGCTATCTAACTAAAATCCACATGAGCTAGTTTATAATGTTGCTTGCCATGGTAGAAGTTATTGAATTTCAGCTTTGCAACGTTACTAAGCCTAACATCTGTGGATGGGGGTGGGTGGGGGTAAACAACTCTCTCCGGTGATTTGAAATTGGACTGCTGTAGCCATTTCACACTCTCTCTTTCATTTCCTAACGACTGCTTCCTTTTACAGCAGGAGAGTTCATAAGTACGTCCACACATACATACCCAAAACACTAAAACCTCAAGCAAAAATGTTTCCCAGTCTTCAAGTGAATAAATCAATAAAATGCCTCATGAAACATACAGCTTTTGCAAAAACTATTATGGCTGGGAGAAGCGCAACTGCATAAGGCACAATGCAGCCATTACTGGTGCTGGATCCCTATCACATGTCCAGTAAATCGAAAGCCTTCCTCTGAGTGACATCCTGCTGGCGGAGGGTGGGCCGGGCTGGTGGGAGACCTTGGGGTGACATTGAACAGACAGGCACCAGGGCTGTTCTGACCACTGGCTAATCAGGGCAGCCATCCATGGCTTTTTTCCACTCAAGCTCCTCTGCGTCAGCACGTCACGTGGGCTCAGCCAGGGTCACACTCTCAACATACACTTCCCAACCCTCCCATCATGCACTGTAAAACGTTGTTCTTCTCCGCTGAGGGGCCAGATATTGATTGCTTCACAGCAGTGGCATTTTTAATGTATACACAGCTCTGGAAAAAAATATAAGACCACTTCAAAATGATGAGTTTCTTTAATTTTACCAAATTGAAAACCTCTGGCATATAAACAAGAGAGGAAGATGGATGATCACAAGCCATCAAACCAAACTGAACTGCTTGACTTTTTGCACCAGAAGTGGTTTAAAGTTATCCAAAAGCAGTGTGTAAGACTGGTGGAGGAGAACATGCCAAGTATTATATACCAAATATTGATTTCTGAACCCTTAAAACTTTATGGTTATAGTTTATAGAATAAAACAACAATGCTCATTTAACTCAAATATATACCTATAAATAGCAAAATCAGAGAAATTGATTCAGAAATTGAAGTGGTCTCTGAAGTGGTTTCTAGAGCTGTATATTTTAAATATGTTTTCAAATATATTTTTTATTTAATATATCTAATTTAATATCTAAATATTACTTTTCAATAAGACAATAGAGGGTCTAATAAATTGGCCTAATGTAATATTAATATGTCAGTTTTTGCATTTTTACACCAGGGGTTCCCAATTTTTGCAGTTATTAAGCCATGTTCTCTGTTACATTGTACCAAAATACTTCTCAAACGATCCAATAAAACAATAACATTTATAGTTATTCTAATACTTGTCATATTTCTATTAATACTACTTAACTTCAATAGTGAATATAATATATATGTGAATGACGTTTATAGGATTTACAGAAAGTGTGCAATAATTCTTTAAAATAAAAAATTAGCCAGGTGCATAAATTTGGGCCTTGTCATTTTTTATTGATTTGAATACCTTTATCACTAATTATTGTTACAAAAAATCTGTTTGGTAAACTCACTGACCCTTGACCCACATACACAATTATGAGAAAGGGTTAAAGTGCCAATTGCAAGTTTTTTTTCTCTTTGCATCTTCTCTAAAGAATTGCAACATAGGAACTATCTCAGAGATTTCAACTGTCAGTTTTCACTGTGAGGAACAGAGTGAGGAAATGAAAGACCACAGGCACAGTTATAGTTAAGGCCCCAAGTGTCAGACCAAGAAAAATCTCAGATAATCAGAGGAGAAGGATGGTGAGAACAGTCATAGTCGACTCACAGACCAGTTCCAGTCACTGTGCATCGTTCAACTATTCAGTGCACTTCACACAAGGAGAGGCTGTATGGAGGAGTGATGCAGAGGAAGACATTTCTGAGCATACGCCACAAAAAAGAGTCGGTTGAGGTATGCTAAAGCACATTTGAACAAGCCAGCTCCATTTTGCAATAGTGTTCTGTGGACTGATGAAACTAAAATTATTAAGTTATTTGGAGGGCGTTTTTTTATGCATGGAGGAAAAAGAACACAGCATTCCAAGAGAAACACTTCACTGCTCCCCACAGTAAAATCTGGAGGTGGTTCATCATGTTGTGGGGCTGTGTGATCAGTGCAGGTAAACTACTAATCTACTACAAAATCTACTAAGACATTCATGCAGAGGAACAAGTTCAACGTTCTGGAATGATCATCTTAGTCCCCAGACCTGAATATTATTCAAATCTGTTGTGTGGTTTAAAGCGGTCTGTTCATAATCAGAAACCATCAAACCTGACTGAACTGGAGATATTTTGTACTGAAGAATGATCCAAAATACATTCAAGCAGAAGCCAGACTCTAATTGGAAGCTATAGGAAGAGTTTACAGTCTGTTATTTCTGCAAAAGGGGGGTCTACTAAATATGGATGTAATTTTTTTGTTGGGGTGCCAAAATGTATGCACCTGACTAATTTTGTTTAAAGAATTATTGCACACTTTCTGTAAAACCTAAAAACGTAATTTTACTTCTAAAATATCACATTTTTTACTGACGTTTTTATGATTCCTAGAATAGTGTATATGGCATTTATCTTTCCAAGCAGTACTTAGATAACTTAGAAATTACTTTCCTGCCCACAGTGGCACATGACATACTAGGAATAGAGCTAGGAATAGATATACATTATATACATGATCTCATACTAAAAGACTAAAAAAAGGAAATGAATACCATTGGAACAAATACAAGCTCCAGTATTTAGCTTACATGATCCAGTCCTATTTTTGATCAGCCCTCAGCCTCTTTGATACCTACCCATTTAATATGTCTTGACCAGCTCAGATAGTTTTAATCTGATATATTTTAGTTGTAATATATGGCCCACATCCATGGCCATAATCCCCTAAGATAACATACAGCATGCTATCAGTATCAAGGGATACTTAAAAAATAAATAAATAAATAAATACAAATCCTCAAAAGAGGGTTGTGCTGGAGTGTCCAGAGGTCATTTTGAAAGCACTTCTTTAAAATCACATCGTTTGAACATCGCACACACACTGGAACAAATAACATAACCAGGAAACAAAATCCAGCTCTTCATACAAGGGCCTATTACTCGATAAAGGTCAGCCCATAAGCACCACAGACACAGGAGTTAGCCTAGATGGCCTTCTATTGATTCTGGAGCAGAAATATATTTTTCTTTTGCAGGCGACAACCTTGTGTGACATTGAAGTCATCTAGATCCACAGTTGCAGGGACATATCATATAACTAAATGGATGCTGCAATTAACCCATATCATTTCAGCCATAAAAAACTCAATTTAGCTACGGGGAAGAGGTCTTTGTGTGTCTAGAGCTGAGCAGCACTTACACCAATAAGGCCTGTAGGTTAATTTCTCTTAGATCATGACCTGCTGATTCATTTGATCTCTTTAGATGTTTTTTTTTTTCAATGATGAGAATTCATTACATTTACAAAAAATAACAATATTAGGTTTGCAACAACTAACTAACAATGTTGATTATAAAAACACACAGCATCAACATCAGAAACCAAATATGGTACCGGGAGGAGTGACACAAAAAAACAGAGCTAACAACATAGCCAAAAAACAAATTATAGAGATATAACTAGGGCTAGGGCTGCAGCGATTCGCTGATATAATCAACAATGTCAATTATTTAAATTTGTCGACAAAAAATATAATTGTCTACTAATCGTTAATTTGTAACAGTACCACATTACACAAAGTGCTGGGGACAGAACAACAATGGAATATGGGTAAAGGGCTCACTCACACAGTTTACACGCAACTTAGTCTGTGCCCAAACACAAAAGATGACACATTTAATCACTAAATATCAGTCTCCGTGTTTAAACAACATCTAGACGTTTCAATGCCTTTTCAATCTCATGTTCAGCTGTTTCTAATGTTTTTAGAGATGAAGGACATGGCATATATGTTCGTTGATTAATCAACTAATTGAAAAAATAAACATCAGATAAGTTGACTACCAAAATAATCATTAGTTGCAGCCCTAGTTACAACTCTGCAATGTGATTGACTGAGAGACATTCTATGATTGTCAATATCAGATGATAATGACACTTCAAATGGCTTGATGATGTGTAAATGGCATGTAACTAGTCTTTTACAAGGGAATAACAAATGCCATGTCCAAACAACAAGCAACACAAACAAGCTACAATGATAAACCTCAACACTGAAGACAAACATCTTTCATCCAAACACAGGTAGGTTTTTAAAGATGTACTATAAATAATTTTAATGTTATTGCAATATAGGTTTTCATGATAAATACATCGAAAGGGCTGTGATAACATTGTGAATATCATCAAACTCAAATTGCATCATCTGTATGCTGCAACAAAGGGAGCTCTGACTGTGCTCAAGTGACATATATAGGCTGGAGCGATGTAAAGTGAGGTAGAGTGAGATGAGTAGATCCCACACTAAACTACTTCCTATTTAAAAAAAAATTGGTGCAGCCAAGCCAAGTGCAGAGCTCCAATAAGTGCATATTTTAACTGTGTTTCACATTAATATTCACATTAATATCAGATTATCTGTGTATATTTCACACTCCTATTAGCTCTGGATATGGAGGAGGAGAAGCTTTTCCATAAGATGGAGAACCCAGAGCTCTGTAACCCCCACTGTATAAATTCAGCAGCGCTCGGTTTTAAATGTCTTGCTCTTCTGGGTGTAGAGGCAGCACACTGGCTACAGAGTGGCAATAAAAGACATATATATCAGGATACCACCCAACTCATTTTAAAGTTGTTTTTGGGGTAGAATTATGTTACTGCTGTAACTATCATAAGTGCAGATCTTTTTATAATTAAATAATAAAAAAATGTTTGCCTAGTTAGTAACCATATTGTTTTCCGATTTTGGATCATGGTGCTTTATCATATCTTCCCATATAAAATCTATATAGAAATATAAAAATATGTTACTTGTTATCTGCAGATTTACTCACCGTGCTGCTTGTGTTCAATAATTTACCATTTTTTTTTTATTTACTAGACTGTAAAAGTACAATAAAATTGTTCAAATACAAATACAAAATTCTACTGAAACTAGCTTTTGATTTTATTACTGTTTGGATGTTAAAGGTCAATCTGTTCATTATCTGAATGTAGAAATACTCCTTTACACAAATGGAGCTGACTGCAGTCTTCCATTAGACTAATCAAAATGAATGCAGCCTGTGACAAGCATTTGCCAGATGTTATCAGCATAATCAAATAGTCTCCTGTTTTAAGTGATTACTGTCAATAAGACAGCGTTCATTCCAAAACAACCTGACAGTGTATTTCGTGCTATAATTTTTCCGCCTCTAATGATAATAAACAAAGTCGCGTAGTCTCAAACAAATGGCAGCAAGGCAGGTGGAGCAGTCTGCGAAGTTATGTTTTCTCCTGGCGTGGGGAAAATAAAGGTGCATGGTGTCAGTGCTTTGGAAACGACGTCTTGCTATTTTTAGAGGAGCTGTCAGTTGTGACAGTGCCGTGGTGATAACTGTAATGATATAGTCATGTAGTGTAGCTGAGCAGCCAAGTGGGGTAGAGGGAGGCAAAGACAGAAAGAGAGAGAATGGATCAAAAAAGAGGGAGAGTGATAAAACAGGCAAGGATTTAAAAAGAAACATGAAAGAATAGCACAACTAAAGGCACAGGAATAACAAACAACAACTACTTCTGCAGCTCACTTGAACAAATCTGCAGCAGCTCTGCATGACACATGAGCACGTTTCATAAAGGTTTACATTTAGAAGAATCAAAACGTTTGCTCTGTACAGCTTTTGTCAGCATCTATGCAACCATCAATGCTGTCCAGAAGCCATAATTTCAGGTCAACACAGGACCAGATGTCCGACCCCCACAGGTCAGAACCGGGCAGATGTTCAATTCCCGCAGAGAGCCACTGCACCAAACAATCAGGGCCTTTCTCTGTCTGCTGATGTAACAGCGGTAGGGCTCCTGTGTTCACGCCAATTTAAAACATAAAAACTGGTTCCATTTTTTCCACATGAAAGATTAAAGGTGTGGTTTGGCCAAAAAAAAAAAGTCAAATGTGGTCGACTGGCCAAGACACATTTGATGATTTGGTCTTTAGATTTGGATACAAAAATTATGTATCTAACAGGATATTGGAAATTATGGCAGTTTTCTTAAAATTGTGTTGCCTACAGCAGTGCAGTATTTTTTGCACTATAAGGAGCACTTAAAATCCTTTAATTTTCCCAAAAATTGTCAAATGCACCTTATGTATGAATTTTACCAGTCAGGTTTTAAGAAGCAATAAAGTCACTCCACTAAAATAACCAGAAGCACTTTACTCACCCATATAAACAGTTTTCTGAAAAGGAATCTGTGTAGATTTACATCCAGTGCTCATTTGACTCGTCTGAAATGTTTTTAAATGTTTTTTTACTTAGCTTAGCTTTACAGTTCTCGCCACCCCTGCTGAATTAAGAAGGAAAACTTGGTGACACCCCTATTCCTACTGCTAGTACCTAGTGTTATGTGACACTAGTAACTAGCAGTAGGAATAGGGGTGTCACCAAATGCACCTTATGTATAAAAATAGACCAATATAATCCGGTGCACCTTATAGTGCAAAAAATACTGTATATCTTAATATGCTCAAGCTGAATAAATAAAGAAACAGATAAAACAAAGTAATGAAATGAGGAAACTCACAGTGAATAATAATATTAAAATGACATTAATATGACATATTTTAATGACACTCACATAACAGTAAGTGTGTGCTGATTTCAATCAGAATCACTAGATTTGTCTGCCCAATACTTGTACCACCTATAATGATATGACATTTCCAACAAATAATTAAGAAGCTTAAACAAAACTAATTGTTCTATTTAACATATATACAATAATATGCCAGAATCTGCTAATGTAAGGATACTTGACACCTAATAACAAACTCAACACAATTTGGGGCAAATGTGTAATAATGTAAGCACGTAGTTTGTACCATAATGTAAGATATAAGCATCCTATAATTATTAGCTATTTTAACATTTTGTCTACATTTAAAGAAACAGAAAATTTAAAAAATTATAATAATAAACTTTTCTAAACAAATAAATGCAATACATTAACCTCTGTCCATTTGTCTGGGTATTTGGATTAGCATTTTTGGTATTTACGTTAGAAATAATACCACATTTGTATTAAACTGGCATCTAATATTTGATCATTCTCACATTGTTTATGTCTCTCAGTTAGTATTTTTTGATGATGTTCTTGTGATATCACTTAGCTCATGTCCACATACTAATGTTCAGGACTATGGCTGATGTTGTTTTTTCTGTATGTAATATGTAATATCAGTTTCAGATGCGCCGTGGACAACTGCTTCATTCAGCACAAACTTGAAGAGCATTATCTTACACCTCATCACTGTTGATGCAGCAACAACATCAAAAACAGTTGTGGTCGATCAAATACCAAGTGACAGGCAGGTCATTTTACTGCCAAGACTGCTATCATCCCCCCACATCACCCTGGTTGATACTAGCGAATATAGCAACAGGACTTCACAAGGCTTTTGGCTGTGAGGTCACAAACTGCTCCCTGAGAGCTAAGCATGTCAGAATGTGAGAAAACGACCTCCTAAAATGTCCTGGGCACTGAGCAATGTGCTTCTAGGATAAAAAACTGCAGCCATGTCTCCTCATGCAAATTATACCATGACTTCTATTATCTGTTTTCAAAGACACCTAAAACGGTTCATTATTTGTCTTTGTAGATTATGAAGCTAATTTATTTAAAACCAGTGAAAAAAAATATGTTCCAGGAAGAGATTTATTTCATAAATTAAGAGACATTGTACAACACAGTAAACTGATTTGTGAAACTGTAACTAAAGCCAAAAAATAATCACAAATGCAAACCATCTCTTCAGTCAGAGTCCTATGGGAGCCAAGCTTATCCATAGGATCGATTTAATCCTCCCTCTAGTCTGACAACCTGTTATTGAAAATCACTGAGGCATATGCTTCCACAGACACAAAAAATCCTAAAATTAGCAGCAACCAATACAGCATCAGACAGAATGCAGAGCAGTGTGCAGTGCAGAGTGCCACAAGCATGCCAAGCTTCGACCGCAACACAGCTGGCCCTTAAAATCAGGCATGAACAAATAATAAAAGTAGCAGTGCCAATATTTCAGGACAGTTTCTCAACCTTTTATTAGAACAAATTGCATAACTGTATGTGTCAAGAGGGTTGACAAACATTTGAAAAAGTGACAGGAAAAGCTGACAGGCAGTAATTTCTGGAACAACATATCTTGGTGACAGTGGCAGAGAACTTACAAAATGCCTTGACCTACAAAAGAGCAGATAGCATTACATATGATTTTCTGCCTTAAAATGTATACGTGTAAAACTATACACAATACATTTTCACACAAAAAAAAGCACAAAACAAATGTTGGGCACAACAAGAGACTAAAGCTCTTAGATAAAGCCTATGAAGGTTTGAGACCTAAACTTATTAGGGCTGTGGCTTGTTCACTGTCATCATTAAGAAAAGGCATCTGACAAAGACAAATGTAGGATGCTCAAAAGGGAATTTATGTGGTAATTAAATGTTAACTAGAAAAACATCAAGAAAGTAAAAACTTCTAGTACAAGTTTTATTTTGAAGTACAGAGAATCTAGAATGCACAGACATAATATTGGACACAGATCGTTTTCTTTCCTTTTCAGATATTTTGTATTGTGAAGACATTAAATATACAGAAAAACATGTGGAATTATTATTGTAAGCAAAACTGTTAAAATATGTTTTATATTTAAGATTATTCTAACTAGCCAATTTTTTATTTGAGGACAGATCTGCACACTCTTGGTATTTTAATCTCAGTGTCTTTGAGGGAGAGTCACCTGGAATAGTTTTCTCAGCATCTTGAAGGAGTTCCTGGAAGTGCTGAACAATAGTTGCTGGGTGTGCTTCATGCTGTGAAGCTCAAGCTCATCCCAAATCCCCTCAAATCACCATCTCAGTTATGTTTACTGTTATTTTTAAGTTATTTTACTGTTTACTACAACATTCCATATGTGTCCCTTAATTGTTTTTATGCTTTTAATATTAATCTACAATGTAAAGAAATAAAGAAATAGAGAAAACCATCTTATGGAACACCTCTTTTCCTGGGTCACTGTGCTGTAGGGGACCGACAGACACACAACATACACACAAAACACACACACTGATACTCTCTGTCCTGCTAAAGTAGGACCATTTTCACTTTCACTTTCAATAAAACTAGCTCCATGATACGTTGTTGCTGGGAAACATACCACATTTAGTGATGAGCAGGCAAACCTCTTGTGCCTACGAATAACACAGATGATTCAAGTAATCAATTAATTCTGTTGTTGTGTAATATGTTTACATCATTTTCAGCGACAGTCACAGTAGATGCCACATTTCTAATGCTACAGGAGGACATGGATTCTTTGCCTGTTTATACCAGCATGATTCCTTTTAAAATTGCTACTAAACACACTTTGTAAGTTATATCAGAGGCTTCTGGATGGATTCTTGGACAGAAATGTTACAGATTTTCAGTGCCAAAGCTAAACATACTGCCTAATTTAGTTCCTGGCTAACTTGAGTAAACATAACATTTCTCAAGATGCTCCAGCTATTCTGTATCCCCCCAGGTGGGCTATACTGTGGACATATTTCTACATTTTCGGTATCTGATTAACATTCTGTTTTGTGGCCCTACATATGCAAGAGAATTACAGACTTTCTTTCTGTCTTTATCAGCCAGTCTCTGAGGCAGTAAATGCAGAATAGTTATGAAAAATGAGAACACATTTATAGTCCACGCTCCAACTTCACTTGTAATGCTGCAGTTTCAAGATATACTAGTATAGATTCCTGCCTGGCTGGTTACATCCATTTCAGATAAGGACACAGTTATGAATCGGACCTTTATGGCTCCTTCAGCTGCTCATAAGTCATGTGACATGTCTCGCCACAAATCCCAATGACCTCCTAGTCTAGTCTAGAGTGGCGGCAGCACAGAGGCAGCAAAGACCATTGGGGATTAATATGCAGCAGGAAGATTGCTCACCTTGACATAGAGCTGCTGGAACTCATCCAGGTTGAGACGGCCACTGGGGCAGTCCTTCAGAAAGCCTTTGTACCATTGCTTGAGCTCATGCTCGTTAAACTCTGTGCTCTTCACCAGGTCCTCCAGCACCTCAGGGGTCAGCTTGCTGTTCTGTTTCCCCATGGCGTCTCTGAAAGGCACAGACCAGAGAAAGCGTGAGAAGAAATCCAACATAGAGCTAAACTTTAGGCTCAGATTTTTGTAGAATTTAAGACAGTTAATGAATTGGACAGTTTCTAAAAACATTTTAGTTTTAAAATATTGTGTAATGTTCACTCAATGATCATCTATATCAAAAATGCTTCAGGAAGAACTCTTATTATCAGAGATTTTACTATACGGTGATTGCTCTATGATTAATCAATGGTTGTGTGTTTACATGGCTAAGGATGTGTACTTAATGTGGTTGGGAACTCAGATTTCGACATTAAGACATCATAGTCATTTCACAGCAGTATCTGGGCTGGATGAATGTACAGGAATGAGCCAAATCTGACCCATGACTATCAAGCATGCAAACTGAAGTTTTTGGCAATGAACCACAACAGCAAGTGTGAGTATAAAGGCATCTCTGAATTTTCTGTAAGATTTGTTTACTTGTTCTTCACCTTCACTGCCCAGGTAATGTTACATCACAAAAAGCTAACATGCTTGATTAATGGGGCTTTAACCACTTTGACTGTAAAATACACTTCTCAGTTTATGTCGAGAGCACAACACATTGCTTTTGTATCTTAAAATATGAGGAATATAGATTATATGTTTGTGAAAAATACTGGCATTATCCTAAAAGTACTAATCAATAACTATAGACTCTAGCTCTGTGAAACCCTAGGAAAAGGGTATCCTCTGTAAAATAGACATCTACTCATTTTAATGGACATTTGAGGGGCAGTACAAAAGCTGAATTATGCTGTTTGGTGATTAATATTATGGCTGCTGAGAGCAGACAATTGCAGTGGTGCAGCAGTATAAATGTGATAAATAGAGCCAGTTGGGGGGGATTATGTCATTTGAATGCTGACTGAGGACATGTCATATGTGGGTTTGGTGTAATCAACCAGACAAAGAAACCTTGACAAAAATAGAATGAGCAATCAAGGAGGTGTGCAAATTAGACAAGCTAATATGACCACAGGGAACAATGCTGGTGACTAAGATACTGATAAACACACGTTTAAAAAAAAATCAGACATAGTCTCAACGGTTCTACAGTTTAGAAGAAAGAGCCTTCCAGAAATTAGCCTGTGGAGAATTGTTGGAATGAAAGACAGAGCGGCTTTGCTGAAAATCACTTGAGAAAAGAAGCCAAACGCACTCAAATCCCCAAATTCAGTATGCTGCCATCATGCTGAATCTGACGGTCTATTTTTTGGGGCAACACTATTTCCGCCAACTCTCGTTTGCTTATCTGCACAGCCTGCAGCTGTTTTCAGCTTGCTCTTTCAACAGCCATCACACACACACATACAGTGCGGTCACTTTGCATTGTAGGCAAATGGATTGGTTCATTAAGCAGCTTTCCATTAGCATAATTTCTAAAAAGGAAAGCACATTCTAAATCTCAAAGACCATTTTACATTTTGACTACAAATCTATTATAGCAGTATGCATATAGTCAGGTCTATAGGTATTTGCTCATTGACAGCACTATTGTAATTTTGCCTCTGTCCATACAATGGACACAACTATTGCATTAATCTTTTAGGAACTACAGATATGTAGTTTCACAGGTTAAAAAGTAACAGGGCAATTTACAAAGAATCAGGTTCAGGCTGTGTGTGACCTGTCTCCCCATTTTTTAATTTCAAAGGAAATTATTTAAAATCATTTAAAAGGAAAAATATAATTGACATGCCCAGTAACACCATATTAAAAATGTTCAAAGTGGATGATCAGAAAATGCTTTGCTTTATGA
This sequence comes from Astyanax mexicanus, assembly GCF_023375975.1. Classification (NCBI taxonomy): domain Eukaryota; kingdom Metazoa; phylum Chordata; class Actinopteri; order Characiformes; family Acestrorhamphidae; genus Astyanax; species Astyanax mexicanus. The sequence continues at coordinate 59,569,413 of NC_064408.1, forward strand.
AGAACATCTATTAACAAGCCATTCTAAATTGAAAATTGTCTTTCCCAAATTAATATATATTGTTTTTACCATTATAGTCATACATATATATATATATATATATATATATATATAAAACATATGCATTTATTCTCCAAATATATGTGATTATGTAATGACAAGCATTAATAGCAACACAATTACACAATTATCTTGTATTTTCAATTAGAATTGTAATTATTATCAAGGGTATGATGTGACACACTTAGCTGATCTTTTTACCTGATTTTATTAAATAAACATTTAGTAAACATATACTCATATACATATACTCTCACTCAGTGTAGAGAAGCTCTAAAGTGGGACAAAAGAAGAGTTAAGTAACCTTTTCTAATTTTGTACACACAGATGTGACCAAAATGTTTATTTTTAATTTAACTTATTTATTTTTTATTTTTAAGTGTCTCATTAGTTTTCCAAAAAGTCAATTTTCTCAGTTCCATCATGAGCCAGAAAGTTGTGCAGTTTCTCTGATTACTGTTAATATTTTTTAAGTTCCCCAATTGACTGACATGGCTTATAGGGTTTAACATTAGAACCTCCTCCTTCTGCACCGTTAACAATGAGGTGATTGGCTCTATTTTGAAGGGCGGGACTTTATCCATAAAAAGACTGGACTAATCAATAGGAAAACTCCCACTTATATTTCAACCATCACACGGTCTCCTTATAAACGGCTTACAACCCATTTTACCGTACACAAACTCTCAATTTTAAAAGCGTCCCAAAATACCTTTAATACCGTCCCATGAGCTATTTTTATCAGCCCTGGGGCAGTGGGATGGTGTTAGTGTGGAGCCCTGACAAGATCTATTCATGGAGGTAGATGCATCAATGTCAAAGTCTGCATTCAGGAGACACCGGAAAACGTAACTTAAGACAGTAGTTGTGTAACATATCATCTCCCTCACATTTTTTCCCCCATTCTGTTACACACTTAATGTTAATAGTGGAATCCATGTTCATTTACTTGAAATGTTCTGATTTCATGTCACTGCAGATGTGCGGACATTCTTGATGTGTTTTCTTAATGTGTCAATCGTTTTCATACAGCAACATTTACAGATTGTACCAATTTTTACCGTACCCTCTGTTCACATGACACACAACTGCTATTTCTGTATGTTTTTCAATGCAACCCATACAATAGAGGCAGTTAACTTTTCAGAGTGGCAGTACACTTGTATTCCTTACTGTTATGGTTAAACTGGTTCAGGTTTTTCCAATTACTTTCAAGAATTTGTATAAATGATTGTAAACTTGTCACACCTGCCGCATTAGAAGCCTGGTGGTTACCAGACTTAAACTTCCACAATGCATCACATTCTATTACTTGTCTCCACCTGTTCCTCATGTATATATACTCGTTATTTGTCTAGGCTAAGGCTAGTCTAGCTTTGAAAAGCGTTCCTTGATTTTTGTATTTTGATTCTGTGTAATGACCCTGTTTTGTTTACCGACCTTGCCTTGCCTTTGCTATCCCTTTGCTGTGTACTGACCCTGGACTGCTTTACTAACCCTGGTATGTCTAGTCCTCTGTTTTTGCCTCCTGTTGCTGACCTTGCCTGTCCACGACTTTGTTTTTCTTTGCCTTTTTTTAATAAAGCCTCTTTTACATATCTGCACATGTCTGATCCCTGTTCGGCCGTGACAAAACTGCAACATTTCTGATCAACCCCCTGAATTAAAGCTGAGGGTCCACAATTCAATTAGGGTGCGGAAATACATTGTACATATCGATATATTCAAACTGTTTTATACCAATTAAAAAAATGACCATATCATAACTGAGTCTGCTGTGTAGGTTACCATCTGTGTATGATTTAATTCCAAAAAATGTTTGAGTCATTTGAGGCAAAATGGTTTAGTTTCCTGAGGGGATGAGATTAATCAGAGTATAGTTATTTATTAGAGCAAATTATGATGTAGAAAATATCTTTATTAAGATGGCAGCATCTCGATCAACATAATCTGAATAATTTGTTAGTTTGTCAGTTAAATTACACAAAGAGTATAATTATGTTCATATATATTTATAAGAATATACATTAATTAAAGACATGTAGGTGTGTATTACTTACATAGTCTGCATGCAGTGTTTTTTTTTACAAATAAGACAAGTAAAATCATAAAGATTATATCACTGTCCAAAGACTAATGAATCTCACATTATGTATGTCAAAGTAAATTTCATGATCAAACGCAACCTACAAACCGTAATTTTTTGATTCACAAGATTGCTGGTTCAATTTTAAATGTAAGAGGTCAGCAAACAACTGTTTTTTTTTTTCCTTTTTTGTGTCTTGTCTTTTAGGAGCTGATGCAGTGTGATGACAAAACGCATCCATGTCAAATAAGGCAGTAGAGCAGAAATACCGCAGGTCAGGCCCAAAGCCATCTAGGAAACCTCACCTCCCATAGGATGCACCAACAAAAAGACATATAATGGACTAGCAGTCTCAGACAACAGAGAACATAAGACTTCCACTGTACTTGTGCCCAGCAGTGCTCTTGAGGCCTAGAAATCAGATAAAGCGGGGGTTCCCAATGCTGATTCACATCTTAGCTTTTTCTTTTCCATTTATTAATACCAGTTCTTAAAATATAAAAGTATCATTCTAAGAGCAGGTTTAACTACATGTAATAATTTACATTTTTCTAATTAAATGTGTATGATATCAACAAAATAATGTGATAAATGATTGTTATCTTTCAAATTGGGTTACAAAGTGAAGAAATTTCTCTGATGGCAACATATTACAATTTAATTACAAACTATTTTAGCTTCTAATATTACTGAAGTCTTTATAATTGACAACTTATTTATAATCTGTCCAAGCAGATTGTGTACTTGTGTACAGTTATTGTTAGATGGTATTGTGTTTGCATAATCTAAAAGGTGCAGTCCGTTTAAAGGGTATTATTTAACTCAACTAAAGAATAGTTATTTAAAGGAAACAGTTATATAAAGAGAACGTGATAAAAAAGATCATGTGGTGTGTGAAAGAGAATTAATAACACAATATTTATAATCATCCATTTTAAAATCACTGTACTGAGAAGAGTGTTATCTGCCAATTCTGATATGTCACCTAACAAAGGCCTGCATTAGATAGTTTGACTCTGATTGAGAGTGGTGAGAGTGTTCCACTCTAACCAACACGATTTTTTAAACCTGCAATCTCTTGTACATTGACTACTTACTTTTCTTACAATATTGTTAGGTTTCACGGCTATCATACATTTCTTCTAGGTGGGGCTACAAACAATAGTTTGGGCTTCAGATATTACAGCGCATTTATATTGGGTGATGGACTGGTGTCCTCTTTATTTTAAACGTTTTGCCTGCTCTAATAAACCTGCTTTAACTCAGGAGGGATTTATTAATTAACTCATTAGTTCAATCAGGACCTGGAAACCAGGATTTGGAAGCACTGAGATAAGGCAATGAGGAAGACCAAAACTCTTTAAAATGTAGTGAATGTAATTATGGGCAAATAGCAGACTAATTACATGAATTGGATAGTACCATAAATAAACCACATTTTTTGATGCACAGATTTACTTGTAAGTGTGTTTTTTGGAGCCCTGACCAGAATGATGCTGCACCAGTGCCAAAGCAAAGAGGGCCTGTTGTCTACAGTTTCTCTTTCGAATGCACAGCCCTGCCATAAAATTCCCTACCACCCCATCGTGTCATGCCCAGCTGATTGTATATTTAGAGATGCAGATTTTGAGTGCTGCATCATTTTCAGGGGGTTAAAAGGCAAAGACTATCAAGAAAAGTTTGTGGACCATAAACATACAAACAAGCAAGTGCGTCAACATTACTGAACAACAATGCTTTGGGCAAATTGTTTCAATAAAAGCATCTGCATAAACAAACTACCCATCTACTGATCCTCTGTTTTAAATTAAGCCCACATCGCTGATATTTCTGCTGCAACAAGAAACCAGCGAGAAGCTTTCCCTATTGACGACAGCCCAAGCTGAATCGATCTGCAAGAATGATTTAGCCTTTTCAGGCGACACGGCTTTAATGCAGCTGCACTGAATTGATTTTGACTGACTGCATAGCCTGAATAACTGTAGCTCTGTACAAGTGACATAGCAGAACACATACAACTCCAACCTTGTTTCTATCCATGAACGGATTAGGATGAATCATTTTATTCATCAGTACATGTCGTACCTTGTTACCACATCTCAGACAGCATGCCCCCACCACACAGTACTCATGCCACACACACCCCATCCTCAAAGGCTGACATTTACAGAACAAATGTGATGTTTAGGATTAAGGACTAGGTTTGTTAGATGGCACAATGCTGCTAAGCCTTCGAATGCATTATAATGACAAAGAATGCTGAGATGCCCAGAGATCAGATGAGCATTTAAAAAGCCTGAGTCAACCCAACACTCAATGTAGTTTCCAGCTTGGAGGATTACGCCATGTATAAATTCACCCTGGGCAGAAGATTTTTTGTGTATTCTGGATGATTAGCATTTTGTAATGCTGGTTTAAGTTATTTAATTATTGCATTTTTTTTCCTGCTTTGACCTTGACAGTGTACAATTGCTGCAGTCATAACAACCGAAAAAGAGGGAACCTATAGTCAGCTAGCTACTACAAATGAGAAGATTCTCTCTTAGCTAGAAGTTTATGAACACAAAACCTCTTGGTGTTGCCCTGCGAAGCAAAAGTCTTTTGAAGACTAATAGCAATGATGTTTAAAATCTTGGTTAGGTAGCAAAGTTTGGTAGCTAGTTAGCTATGCTAATTAACCTCGAAAAAACGAAACGGCTCGCAACATGTTTCCTTCTCATTTAGTTAACCTAGTTTATTTAACTAACTAGCTAGATTAACAAACTCATAAAGCTCTTCAGAAAGTACAACCAGACGACATGCAGCGTTTTAACGTCAACAGTAATGCCTTTTTTATGTGAGAAGAAAGCTAGATAACCTACAGAGTAAGAGTGGGGAAGGTCAGGAAGGTTGAGAAAACTGTCCGTTACTCTATCCTCCACGCGCAGACTCACTGTCACGGTGGACCGTTTGAATTCGAACAGCTCTAACGGCAGTTAAGTTACTGCTTTACTTCGGTAGCCAGGCTAACACCTCCAAACTCTAACTGGAGCTACCTGGAGAGGTAAACACACCGACTTATAGGGTTTAAAACCAACAGCAAATTCCATTGAGAAGTTCACCCGCGCAGCGCCCTTAATGACCAACCCATCAATCTGAACGCATGCAGTGCGGCAGCCGGTCCCGCGCTGGCGTCTCTTTCAGGGTGCTGAACACGTCTTACCTTTACGAGAAGAAGGAGAAGACGAAGAAGAAGGAAGAACGGAGGTGTTTTTCTGCTTGGAGCAGCAGTGCAGAGGTGAGTGCTGCTTCAAAGCGCTCGGTAAAGCTGCAGGCGGCTGCGGCGAGTGAGTGTGTGTGTTTTAACTTGGAGGTGAGAGGAGAGCTGCCGGGGAAAGGAGGAGACAAGCTAGTCGTCCGTGCGGTAGATGAAGGGACACTGAGGGAGACAATGGAGCTCAGCCAGGAGCCTCTCTCTCTCTCTCTCTCTCTCTCTCCCTCACTATCTGGCTCTCTCTCTCTCTCCCTGCCTCTCTCACTCCCTCTCTATCTCTCTCTCTTGCTGCATCATTATCTCTCTCTCTCTCTCTCTCTCCCTATCTCTCTCTCACACACAGCAATCTTTCTACAGTGTGAATTAAGGAGCTCATGAATACATATTCCATCCATCACCATCTGAGCGATATATTGGCGATTATACACTTTACACACTCACATTAAATAGAACAATGCGCAGTGAGTTGTTGAAATTGAATAAAACTTTACATGTGTGAACGCAAAGATAAGATTTGTAGGTTAAGTGATTACAATATTAGAGGAAAGGGATATGTTTGTTGGAGAAATCTGTACAATTAAAACAAGACTATGGTACCCTGTTGGGCAGCCCCTAGCCTGGATACAAGATCAGATACGGTTTGGCATAGAGACATACAGGTTCAGTATGGCATCCTGCAGCACATTTGCCCATAAATCTTGGTGCCAGGCCTATAGATCCTGCACAGCCGTAGTTTGCATAGGCTGGCATACATTTGGTCCCATAGATACTCAATTGGCAATAAATATAGCAACCAAGCAGGCCAAGCACATGTTACAATCTGGCCGAGATATTCCTGAGAGACCCTTGCTGTGTGTGATAGAAGTCCTGCCTAGAAAGGCAGCACAATGTGGTTCCAGGGTACTGTGTCCTGTAAGCAATTTAGTCAAAAAGACCATCTTGCTTCTCTTAGTCCCTCTCAAATGTTTCTCTTGAAGTCTGTCCAACTGTGCAACATGTTTTCAGGTGCATCATAGAGGCATGTCTGGCAAAGACAATATCTCACCATTAGGCACACACATACCCAGAGGTAGCTTCAGAGAGCCTTTGAGTCCACACACTACATTTCTAATATAACAGACATCCCACCATGCAAAACTCATTTCAGGGAGACATCTCCTTGTGATTACAAAATGGTGAATATGATTCTTTTCTGGATTGCAAACTCATGTATGTTGCATCAGTAACAGATATGACAGATAATAAATCAAATCAATTAGGGGGAGTGAATGTGTTGAATGGTAAATATTTAGTCAATAAAGAGGCAAAATTTGTGAAGCAGAAGTAGAAGTGAAGATAAATGGTTCTACACAGCATTCAGGCTCATTTAATCTTCTCTGTGGCAGCTTGAGGAATGAAATCTGTAGTTGTGTAAATAAAACATGTTAGAGGTTCTGGTAAGGAGAAGCATTCCTTCTCATGTCCTACAATGGGTCTGTTGTGTTGAAGGGTGACAGGTTTAACACATTCTTTGATGGATTACACTCCACTAATGCGATGCTTTGCAAACCGGATGCTCAAGCTGCTGTCCTTTTCCTGCTAATACCTGACCACATCCTGCCCAATCATAGCACAATGCAAACACAATGTATGCTAAAACAGAAGAGTTGTTTTATCATGATTTAACATTTAAAAAAGCATGCTGGCCTTACCTTGCTACACTATATTTGCAGACTAAATTAGACAAACTCTTTCAAGTAAACTGTTATTGTGTGATGTAACATTCCTGCTGCCAAGATCAGACTTTATTATGTGAGTAACCATCCCATTTTCTGGAAATTAATGGCCATGAAAAAAAAATAGAAAAACTGGAGAGATTTGTGCCCAAAGAGGCAGATGACTCCTCTAGCAGCCTTATTAATGGCCAGTATAGTGCCTGTGTCCCTGGTGTTTTACTGTATCTTTAAAAAACCTTCATCAGGGTTTTCCAGTCACTATGAGTGGCTCCAAGGCTCCAGTCAGGAATGAGGTTTGTTATGGCAGTCATAAAAAGGAGGGGTGTGATGCAGAGGTTCAATCACAATGTGCACCAGTGACTAAGAAGCCAGGGAGTAATCTTACCCTGACATATCACATCCTTCCTATGTCTCATTTCTCCCATGCAAACAATAATTAGAGAATTTATCATAAGAAGGTAGAATAGAATGACACAGCAGATTTGCCAGTCATTTTCGACAGAGATGTAGAAGTCTACGCTGAAGAAAGAAAATAGGACTACAATGGATTAAGCCAGTGACATGTTGGAATGTGGCAGCAGGCTTCACCATTAATGAGGTTGTTAAGTTGTTGAGGTTGAAAATAGGCTAATATTACTACAGCTAGTAACATAGCACACACAGTCCTTGTACACTGACACCTGGTATTGTCTTGGCAGAAGTAAACCATGAGGCAAGACTGGGAAGCACAAATATTCCATTAGATGAAACTGCCCTTCTGGATCCCATGGATCCGCAGAGAGCTTTGACACTACCCAAAAGGTGAAGACTAATCCAGACACAGCAAGTGATCAGAAGGAGGTATGCAGGCCAGGTCATCATCAGTGCTGATCCGGGGGAAATAAGGTGTACAGTGACAGCAGTACAGTGGACACGTCTTCATTCTGAAAAAAGATACAGTTGGAAAATATTCATTTGTACGTTGCCAATGTGGCACCAGTGTGTATTATACAGAGCTTGGTATGTAAAATATTACATTACATTACATTTGGCAGACGCTTTTGTCCAAAGCGACTTACAATAGTCAAGTACAATGTAAAATAAGTTTAAAGGAAAAACATCTTTGGATAGGGATAAAAGGAGGACAAAGGGGAATAATAGGATAGAGGAGTGAAGGAGAGGAAGAAGGAAATGAGGTTAGAAGTAGTTAGTGTGTTAGAGGTGTTAAGAGAGTAAGTGCTCTTTGAAGAGCTCTGTCTATATAGTGTTAACATATAATTGGCATCTCATACATAAAACATACATGCAATAGCACCTGCTTATATTGAACAAAGCCATGTTGGGACATGTTTTTTAGTGTTATAATAGGCAATTAGGCAATCATACTGTTTAGAACGGAATTTAGATAGGAAACACACACATACTGCTCTTTGTTCTGAGACATGCTTGTCACATTCAATTAGTTACATACATTTTTTTAACATGTCACCACAAGATTAATTTGTCACATATTCATTATGTGTCATGACTGCTGCCAGTTGACATTATATGGTTTCCTTTCAAAGCAAACAGCTTACTTAGAAAGGGAATTGCTATATATTTCTGCTATGTGTTGTACTGTGCAATAATTTTTGGCATCTAAGCTCATCATTTAAAACGAAGTATCTTGAAAAAAGAGGGGTTTTCTTATAAAAACTCCAGATCGAATTATAACAGTTACTAGGACAAAAGAACATAAAAGAACAAGAATTCCTAATTAAATAGGAGTTATTGTTGGCTAGTTTAAAAAACAAACTTAAACTTGTGTTTAGTTACATCCCCAGCTCACCTGATTTAATATCATATAGCACTGATTTACCAAACATACTGCTGATTAGATAATAACTGTAAACTAGACAACTATTAGGTAAGATTTAGAAATGTTTGATGTAAAACTCCTTTTGCCTGAATTTCAGTGGCATTAAATATAATAATGTTTTCCCCCAAAAAACAAACCCTTTTTCGAACTTTTTTTATTCGAATTTTCAAATCTATTGCTCCAGTTGCTGGTATAAAAATTTAAACACGAAGGATTCCTCAACACTTAACACCATAGAAGCCACAAATACTGCAAGAGGCACCCAAAACATACATAACAAATCAGAGATGCTTGAGCTGACTGTCAAACAAAAAAAAAACATAGCTGCACAGCTTCTTGACTGCCACTGTAATCACTCTGGTGCAGCACCCATGCACATCTTCATCCATACTACAAGCAGCAGTCCTAGTTTGCTGAAAAGTTAATGGGCCATTTTTCTTATGAACAAAAATATATTCCAGATTTCACAAGACAAGAGAAAAGTTTTACATTGTAATGTAAATTTACATTAGAACGTAATGCTGCAACCCAGGGTTTGGTTTTGATAAACCTTTGTGCAAGCCTAGAGCAGCTGAAATTCCCTCTTCAAGAATGATCCATCTGTTATTTAAATATAGAATAATAATTGCAAGGTTTATGATGGAACAAAAGCTTTTAGAGACATGTTCCACCTCTTACAGAAATAGCATAGTGAGACATTTAGCTGCTTGCAGCCTGTTATTAAGTGTTTCTCTGCTGTATATTAATAACTCTTTTGAGTGCCCCACAACCATATGCTACAATTACCAGATCTTTATATTAGGGCAGCACAATGTATTGTTTCAGTATCGTCATTGCTCATGTGGGCATAAGCAATAGGCACCTAGCAGGACATGGAATTTCATGTGAGGCGAATTTAATTAAAAATAAACTTTTTTTCTTCTGTGAATTAAAATTCACTCTGCTCTCATTTTTGACAATATGATTTATTTTGTTCCAATCTTGGATACACAGAGTGCCTTATTAATATTGCAATGTATATATATATGTATATATGTATTCTCATTCATGCTAATAATTGTCATACCTGCTCCTTAAAAATATCTGAGGTGTGCAATCAACAATCTATTTAAAACATATAGTATGTAAACTACTTAATAAAACTAACTAAAGACTAAGAATATTGTGTATTGTCGGAATAAAAATACCCCTCATTTAAGCCGGGATATGACGTTCAAGATTCAAGAACTCCTGTTTTTTCCAAAGGATTTAATGCAGTTGTGATTTCATTAATGGCAAGCTTGGTTTATCTAAAACCAATCAACTGTGCCTGTAACATGAAAGCGATGAGTGCACCATTGATGGGATGGAGAGACATCAAAGTTCCCTATAAAAAGCCAGAAGGTATCCCCATCCTTTTGAAGTTCTTAAGACATTAGGAGCCACTCCTCTCCCAGATGCCCCACCGTGTAACTCATTTATGGCAAATAACGAGATCCAATCATTCTTTAATGTGGCTTATGGTCCCACAGAGAATATCCCTGAAATCAAAAAGCAGAAATTAGGTTTTCATAGAAAGAAAAATGATTTCTATATTTTATTGCATACACATTAAAGGATTTCTTGGGATGGCAACCTCATACAGAGAAGTCCAAGTCAGAATTGAATCTTGTTACAGAGTACTAATCTGACTAAGAATATTTAAATCACAGCTTGCTGTACCAATTCAAAAGGTTATGTCCTCATCGCATTTTCATATAATGTACCTGGCCAAAAAGGTCACTACCTGGATTTAACTAAGCGATTAGGTAAGTTGGATAATTAGATAATTACTGCATGGGTGAGTATGTTTCAGCTGGCAACAAGTTACTTAACCCTTACTGATGCAGTGAGTAGCATTCTATTTGTTAACTAAGGGGGAAGACGCATCCTGTGGTTGTGGAAAAAAAATTAATCTGTGTAAGAAGGGTCAAATTATTAGCATTTATCAAGCAGAAAAAAAATAATAGGAGATTAAAACTAAAATCAGGTTAAGAACTGTGTAACACATTAAAAGTAGAAGGATAGTGGGGAAATATCTTCAAGGAAGAAATTTGGTCAGATCATTTGGAATGATCATGACTGGCATCACTTAAACATTTAAACAACACTTAAACAACACTAGAACTCGCACAATGAAATTATGCCACAGCGAATGCATACAAGTGTGTGAATGTTTCTTGGCCAGGTGGTGTATAAAAACTTAAATAACAATTAATGCAGTTAATGAGGTAGGGAATATGTTTTATGTGCTTTATAAAAAAACAAAAACATTATAAAATGTTATAAAACATGCCGCGATTGCAGCCCACAGGCGGTAATGCACAAAGTGGGAGTAGTGAGTTGTATGTAATTGCAGAATAAAGCCCTAGACCTTTGCAAATAATTACAGATATGCATAATCACTGCCAGTGTTCTGTTTGCTTTAACCCCAAAGGCTTTACAAAGCATGATGATAATAACTACACATATTTATTCTCTGTGTTCAGTGTATACAGTCTTATTGCTACCGAGCAAATAGCATAGGTTACCCATCAGCATTCTTACAGTGTTCAGAAGATACAACACTGCCTGTCCATGCTGTTTTTTTTTTTTTTTTCTAAAAAGCTGTCTAAAGATCTAAAACCGAAGTTGCACAACTCCAGGCCTGGAGGGCCGGTTTCTAGCAAGCACAACTGTTCAACACAACCATTATCTCAGAAAAAACTGCTTGTATGCTGGTCCAGTGTTAGTGTTTGACCTCACAAATACAGTATTTGTGTAGATGAATATGCAAATCTTCCCATATGTAGCTCACACTCTTGATTGAATGCTGCTATGAACTGCACCAAATATATTAGTGGGAACGTGTGACCAAGGACAGAATTAAGAAATTACAAATACTTATTTTATTTCAAATAGATTTCAAATATGAAATAATGCAACAATGTTTAATGAAAATATAATATAATTAAACATATAAGTACAATTCAGTATTAAATAAAGAATTATATTAAAAATATATATTAAAAATGAACACCTTTAAGGATTTAATGATAGTCATCTGCAAAATTGAGGGAGACTATTATTGCATGCAGTCAAAATATTCATAACAGTTAGCACACACAAAATCATGATTATCATTTCACCCACAGATCAGCAACAGGAGTATGTGTCCCCATTGGAATGGCCCCTGCCTTTTCCCCGGCACTATCATTTATAGCCGTAAAGATTGATAAAATCAGAAAAAAAATCCTTTCCTCATGCAGTTCAGCATCACTCAGTGGCAGACTGTGGGCTACAGCCAGCATATTTTCAGAAGAAGGCAACTTACAATAATTTCAATGAATGCAATTGGGCAATTGTTCTATGTATATTTTTATACCTACAGTAGTCATGGCTGAAATGTTGGCACCCCTGAAAATAAATTATTTCTCTTAGAAAAATATAGCATGTACACATGTTTTGGTATACACTTATTTGTTTATTTTTTGTGTATTGGAACACAAACAAAAAAGTAAAAAAAATATATAGTTTCATGCAAAACTCAAAAAATTGGCTCCCTCAACTTTTTGTTTGTTTGCAATATTTGCCTTTGGAATATAAATAATAAAAAAAATGAAATCAATCACTTCCTACTGGTTTATTATTCTTGAAAATACCGCGACCCAGCTTTGCAGAATTGCAAAATAGTACCTCTAGAGAGAACGCAGAGAATTTTGGGCTGGAGGATAAGCAGATTATACCGGTCTCTGCTGAGTGGAGTCAGGAAGGAGAGATATCAAAGAAGACTGGGTGGTGGAAGGTGTGGGAGAACTTGTCATAAAAACGTAAGGGTGAGTTAGATTGAATTAATAGGATGTTTGTTTGGGAGGAGTGGTTTGTTCCTCCTCTGAGTTCATAGGTCATGATGAGTGGTACCTGTAAAATTAGTTCAATTAATTGTATGTACATAAGTGTTTGTTATGCTTTGGTTTATTTTGTATAAGCATTTTGTTTTTATTAGTTATTGTTGTGTTAATCGATTATATTATTGTCTAGCGTTTGTGTTATTGTTTGTATTCTCTTGTGTTAAATGTCATTATGGTATATTATATCACAGTGAGTTCCGACCCTGAAATGTGATTGGCTAAGAGCCGTTCTATGAGTTCTATGAGTATTTTTGAGTATATTTATTAATTGTTTATTTGGTAAATTTAAATTTTTGGCCACATCTCAACACAGGCATTTGTGTGTGCCTCTCTCTATGGGGGAAATAGAGAGAGAGAGTAATGCCATTTCAAACTCCTCCAATTGGAAAGAACAATCAATAACAATCAATGAGAGTCAGGTCTTAAAATGAACTGGATACTCCCCTCGTTCAAACTCTATAGAAATCACTCCAATAAGTGTCCAGCAGGACTATCATGTCAACCATGGGCCCTCGTTATTGCTCTTGCACTGTTTATACAGTACAATATACTGTATATAAACAGTCCAATAAAATGCTAACATACTGTAAAGAACTTGGAATTGAAGAAAGGCAGGTTAAATATAGACGGCGTCCCAGCGGGCGAGAGAAAGAGCGGGAGAGCACTTAAAGCAAGTACGCTAAAGCTTGCAGGAAGAACTTGGCACTGCTCTTCAGAAGCTGGAAGTGACATAAGAATCGTGCTGAAGTTATGTAAGGACTGCTGGTATAGACAGAGAGTGGGAGGAGAGAAAATGAGAGAGACACTGTGTTTGCCCCTTTCTGACTTGAAGGGAGTGTCAGGGAGCAAGGGATTACCCCCCTCCACAACCACCAGCACTATGTCACAGGCTTGGAGCAAACAAGAACTGCAATGCAGCAAAACAAATCATGAGAATCAGTTAAGAGAGGCTGACTGCGAGAGCTGCATGGCTTATTCACTGGGTGCCTTTACAGTTTACTAAGTTCTAAACTCACTTAGAGAACATAAACAGCAACACAAACTTCTAACTGATAAATGAAGCCCAATGTTTTCTGAGCATTTCATGGAAACAAGCTACATGTAGAATGCCCCACCTCTAAACTGACGTTTAAGGTGTGGTCATTGAGCTCTTTTAGAAACTAAACAGCTAATAAGGTCCCTCTAGTCTGTGTTTTCTTCAAAGCCTTGCCACCAAAATACATGTAAACACATTGCATAAGCTAGGACACTTCATTGAGTTAAATGTTTGTTGAAGGTAATTGTAACAAATGATCACAAATTATGAAACGAATAGACATCTGTCTTTGTTGGACTAAATTTCTTGAAGCCCCAAGCCCACTTTGAGCATTTCTAAAGTGCTTTAATATGTTAGCAGATCAGACTTGATTTTCAATAAAGAACAGCCCTACAAGATTTATAGTAGTTTGTTCAGGAGATTACTTCATCAGTTCACAGCATAAGATGTATTCTTAATTATTATTCTTAAAGGCAGTGTTGACTGTTTTTCTGTTTTGAGTGACAAGCCTTTAAATGATGTGATTTGTTAATAAAGCACTGACATAACTCATTTTATTTGGTATACTTGCTCAAGACAAGTAGAGAAGTTGATAGGTAGCCTTCTTGTCTGGATTGGTTGACTGTTGTGATGCATTTGTTTACAGAGCGTTTGATATCCACACTGATTTTTTTTTCCTATAAACATATTTTCTTTAAAGCTGGCAATATTTAAGGGACATTTCTAAAATATAAAAAAAAGAGTTATCCCACCTTTCACATCATTACTGTCATTATGATTTATGGGTTCCAATTTCATTTCATACTATATACCTAAACCAATCTTAAGTATCATTGGCCTCTGCAGTTAGGGGGTTCTTTTGCCCTCAGCAACCCCAGTGCAGCTAGTGAACTGACTAATAAACAAGCCCTTCCTGAGGTGAACTGAAAGTCTTGGGAGCACATTATCATGCTCGTATGAAAATAGTGAATACATATGCCTGTGCTGAGATAGAGAGACAGAGAGAGAGAGAGTAAGAGGTGAGAGAGAAAGAGAGGGAGTGACTTAAAGAAAAGTAGATACAGCTCTATTAGCTTTACCTTTTATTCAGATTAGATCATATGGGCAAAAAACTGTTATGATTGTTGCATAAGCTGTGTTTATATTTTTATAATGCATGAACTGCATTTCTAACTGCATAAATATGTCTAATAAGATAGGGATTTAGACAAGCTTCTTAAAGGGGTGTTTCTCGATCCTCATTTATTGTTGTCCCTTCTCCCTACAAACCTGTTTCAACTAATCAGTTAATTAACAAATCCTTTCAGAGTGGAAGTGTTAAATCAAGGAACCACTGAAATGTGCAGGGCAGGGTGTCCCCAGGACCAGGATAGAAAGACACTGCTTTAAAGCTTTACCATGTTTTGCTAGTAAAGAGTAATGTAAAAGAAAAACTGGTTTCTTATGTCCAAAATGTGGAAAAACTGTCAGAATGTGAATTGTGGTTGACAGTTGGACATTAGTCTTGCTAGTGAATTTCCATGTATTTTTACATTATGATAAATATTAGTACTAAATGACAACAAATGGCTACAGCAATTCAGTTTCTAAACACTGGAGAGAGTTGTCTGCTCCAACTGGCCTTTTTCAGACATGAAGCCCAAGCAGGTTGCCAGATTGTTCACATTTATCAGTTTACATTAGCATGTTGTACCATGACAATGTTAATCAGCATATCTCTATATAGATCAGATCAGCTTTAGCTAGCTATCTTAAATAATAGCTGCCTTGATAACCCAGCTGTACACGGACAAATGGTGCAATTAAATGTTGAAATGACTTAAAAATACCTGTCCCTACTATGCTAGTGGTGGTGATGATGTCTGTGGGTAACACTTTACCTGGATGGTCCATTTGATGTTGCTCAACTGACATTTAACTAACATTCAACTGCATTGCTATTAAATGTATTTGAACTAAAAGGTGAAAGTAAATGATTCTCTACTGAATGTAACCCTACATTCAACTTTAACTCAAACTCTAATCTTAACATTTTAGCTTTGGGGTTAGAGTTAGATTTAAAGTTTAGGTAAAGGTTAGGGTTAGGTGTCGGGATATGTTCTATTTTGAATCATTTACACTCAACATAGGGTTAGCATGTTAGTTGAATGTCGGTTGAGCATTAACAAAGCCATAAAATGGACATCCAAGAAAAGTGTTAACTTTCTCTGTGCTCTGTGATTACTTGTTTAGGAGAAAAAAAGCCAGCTTGCTCGTTTTCATGTCTACAGCACTCTGTTTGTGTGCTGTTTTGTTCTATACATGACAAACCTTGTGGAAACCTGTGTGGAAATGGGACTGGAGAACTGGTTCAGAGGCTACAAGCCACATAGATTTCTGTAATGTACCACACAGTTCAAATAAGAACATACTGGCTGAAGATCTGCTGACAACAGCTAACAGTGTTTAAACACACTTAATATCAGAAGATACATCCTGATCATGTTATGAGTTACTACAGAAAAGTTAGTGTGTAAAAATATTCTGTGTTACGACTAATTAAAAATTTACATTTGACAAAATAAGAACACAAATTTCTACTTTATTTAAAGAACATAGCATTGACTTAAAAAAAGGTTTTGTTACTTCTTACTATTCCAATGTGAACGTTATTACATTGACAAAAATCAGCCCATAGTTGTATTCTCAATGGTCCAAATGGTGTTCACTTGAATTAAGTACATTTGTAATCAAGTTTTTATTGAACGTTTTGTAGATAACAGATGTAACAAACAGAGTGTAACACAAAAAACTTATAAAGTTTTCTCATCTCTTTTAAATCCCACCCCACCCCACCCACATCTATCCTACCCCACCCCACCCACATCTATCCTACCCCACCCCACCCACATCTATCCTACCCCACCCACATCTAATCCACTACATGAATTGAGTACATTTGATGTTTTTTTTTCTGTGCAATACTTTGTAATGTGCCAGTGTGCTTGACATATACTTATTTTGCCTGTATTACCTCCTCAACATCAACATACATGCAGAATATCTGTTTGCATATGCTTAATAAAGGCAAGGCTACTTCACTGTTTCAGGCATCAGGGAATCGGTCAGCATGAGAAATCAATGGCTCATTCCATGACCTCAGTGGGCCAGGGTGATCACACTGCCTATAGCACTGCTCTCCACGCTTTAGAAGACACTGCTGAAAATCTCTGATAGGCTTTTTGAAGGGTCTGTGTATGATTATAGCACCTTGAATCAAAAGATCAACTGTGAACTGTGGTAAGAGCTAACATGGAATAATAATTCTGCACTAATGCTAATTAAGTGGTGTAGTTGTTTGTGTGGGTTTTTGGACGTGGGGAAACTGTATAAACATGCAAGGAACGGTTTCATTAAAATACAACTAACTTTCACCGCATGGCCCGCAATTATATAAATTAATGGCAGCACTACTGAAAACAAAAGATTTAACTTTGTTCAAAAGCCGTAAACAGCAGAGCATACCTACAACATTACTAACATTCACAGGTATAGGGATTGTAAACTCTAGAGAATTAAGGGAGTAATTGCTAAACATAAGCTCTGTGAAAAGGTATTTTGCGATGACAGTGCTGAGCACATAAGCACACACATCTGAAAAAAACTATCAAATTATCTAGTGTGGGCTGACTGGAGACCTATTGCTATGGTAACAAGGCATGCACCACATTCCCTGAATGCCATTTGCTTATATTACTTGAGTAGAGGGGGTTGCTTATGAATATGCATGAGCCACCACCTGTCCACACTGACACCTAAGCGTCATAACAGCAGCATCCTGTGGATCTTAATAGTAATTAACATCATATTTCTCCTTGTAACAGACAGCTCTGACATGTAAAGAGCAGCTCAAGCCCAGACTGGCCAGATCATGGCCTTAGTGCAGCCTATTAGAGCCGCAATTAAAGAATCAAATCTGTGTTACATTCTGTTAAAATAAGCATTCAGTCTGCAACAAATTTCATCTGTTTGGTATACCCTCAGTTTCCGTCTATCTCTAATTAATAAGGAAAATGTATAGTTACAGTATTCACCACTGTAAGGGGGTTTTCACACCTGTACTGAACTTAATGCTCACCAATAAACCACGTGAGCTGGCTGTGCTCTCTGATTGGTCAGAGCTGTCTGGCGTGGGAGTAAATATAAATATACGAAAAATTGCGAGAAGATTCAGTGTTCCAGCGCATATATCTGTGCTTTAACACTGAACGCTGAAACGCTACACTTTCAAACACAGTGTTTAGACTTGCAGCGCAGATGTACAAACGTGGCTGCGAGCAGTGAACGCAGCACAGACCGTGCGTGCATGGACACAGTGTTTGTTCATACCTGTGGTAATCAGCGCTATCTGGCTAATATATCAGTTTAAACTGCACTTTATCAGCAAATAAATTGACTATATTTAATAGCTGGGTTTGATCGAGACCGGATTACGTTCTCACCACAAGTGAACCGCTTCATAGTTTGTTTGGGACCGGACTGAGACCACCTCCTCTAGAATTACTGTTTTCACACCAACTCAAATCAAACCGCTCTAAAGTTACAAACAGAACTTCGTTCTAACCCGACCAAATAGTGCTGGGTGTAAAAACGCCCTGAGTGATTGGGCTCATACTGTTGCTTGATGCACGCAGAGCAGAAATTAGCACAACACTGCTTCTTTTTTCTCCTAATTGTTTAAAGACAGATGTCTGCCTCAGCATACTGTAATAACTCTGAAAGTCTGAACCTTCTAGAAGACAAACAGAATCATTGTTTAGGAGATTTAGACTAAGACCACAGTTTTTAACATATTTTGGTCCTTGGCTTGGGCGTAGTTTGTGTCCCTTCCCTGCAGGCACATAACAGTATTAAACCTTATTCTGACGTAAAATGTTTGTCATCAGATATTATGACCACTATTCAACCTAAAATTAACGTCTATTGATGTTGGTGGCCCGCTGGCTTTTTACACCTGCTATTTTGGTTTGGACCAACTGAAAAAGCATGGTTATGCAAAACTATCCAGAATCAGTTCTCAGGACTTACAGACAGTACAGATTTAGCTACAACCCAACTTACACCTATGAGTAGAGCAAAAACTTGGACTGACTGGGGTCCCAGAAGACTTGTTTGAAATGCACTTTAAAGAATCTACTAAAGCACTAAAGCAGTGTTCCCCAGTCAGGTCCTCAGGGACGCTGTGAATGACTGCTTTGTGCTCTGTCCCTGTGGGCTGCTGTTTGAATTACCACTTAAGAAAGTCAAATTTAGTTTGACCTACCTTTTAAGACAAGTTTATTTACCACAGGAGAGCTGTGGGTTCTAAGGCATATTTGGGTGATATGGATTCTAAAGTATGTCATTCTTCAATTAATTCCATGGGAAAAATGTCTATGAGAAATAATCTGAAAATATTTTGTTGTTCCTTATTTTTTTACATTTTACATTAAATTAATTAAATATATTGATTATTTGTTTTTAGTGTTAGGATCATAAAGCTATAAACGTAAGCTAACAAGTAATGGAAGATCATGGCTAGACATTACTTTTTTAAGAAATGCCTGTCTAAATGATCATTCACTTAATAAATTGTACTGTTAGTACAATAGGCAGTACTGATACAGTAGCTTAAATATTAAGTATTTAAACAAAGTGATTTAGTGATAATTTAATAAAGAATATAAACCATTAAAGACAAACGATAAAAAGCCTCTTTATTCACCAAACAAACATCAGGCTGTGTCAGATGGGTGGGCAATAAATGTTCAAACTTTATGTGCTTCTAACATACACATGACCAGCTTTAACTCAGCCTAAACTCAACCTTACTCTTTCTTTCTCTCACTCTCTCTCTTCCTCTTTCTCTCTCTCTCTTTCTCTCTCTCTTTCTCTCTCTCACACACACACACACACACATATACACATAGCCAATCTAGTTCTCTGCAGCCCCTCATAATGCAGCACACGTCTTCATTAAAGTTTCAGAGCCAGGAGGTGATGGAACAGTTCCATCCCATGTGAATTGGCCCACACCCCCCATCCCACTGCCCAGTAACACCATCATCCACCATCCTAATATGTACTCATTTCAGCTGCCTTCAGGAGTCCAAAATCCACTCTGATATGGCCCGGCTTGTTAGTGCCAGTCTATTACACAAGCATATTCAGAACCTAACCTTTGAATCCGGTCAGTCTGGCAAAACCATCTGCCAGGTGTTGGCCCAGTTCACAAGTTAAACACTGGAGCCAGAAGTCCCCTGGCAGCATGGATCATAACCATTTTCCTCCATTCTGGCAGAACCTCAACAACAAAACTGGATCCATGCCACTCTATAATTTCAGGACACCTCCAAAAAAACAAGACTAGTTCTCAGTCAACTTGTTAGATGTTCGTGTTAGATCTAATAAATGACAAGCACCTATGCTGTGTTAATGGCAGGATCAATAGAAACATGGATTAATCCATCTGAAATTGCTTTCCTTTGCTGCAGGGGTTCCTGGTCCAATCAATAGTTAGTTGAAGCAGCTCCACCACTGAGAGAAAGGGTGATTCCTTCAGCCTGTACAATGTCAATAATCCCCATGTGAATCCAACAAAATGAGAAGAGACTGACAAGACCTTTTTTTCCTTTAAACTCACCTTGCTTCATAATTTATCAGGGCAGTTTCATTCGACAGAGCCAGAGTCAACCAGAGCAAACATATTACCCGCCGCCAGCAAAGCTCCATGCTTCCCAGAAATAAGAGGCTTAGAACAGCAGTTATATCAATCCTCTCTTGAAAGTCGTTCTGAAAGTTTGATCGAACTGTCAACTGACCCTGACTGCCCAATGCTTTTTTTAGGCAGTAGCTCAAGCTTTACAATTTAAACTAACGTTGGAAGATTATGTTGCAAACATCAATGACCACTACAATGCACAGACAGCAAGAATACAGTAAATCTGTAAACTGACCACTGAAATCACTTCATGTTAACAGAAGTAGTTTATGTACTGGGAATTGAAAATAATTGTGACATCTAGAATGAATATACATTCTCTTTTTCCTGGAAACATCTTTTTTTTATCATAAAATGTATCTGGCTGCGATCTCTAAATAACATACAACTGAATATTGCAATGACTTCATGTCAGCATTTGCCTCCACATTGTGTATCTTGATTATTACAGCTCAAAACACATCTATATATACTACAGTATGTGCAGCTATATACAGTCAAACTGCTTCCTAAAAAAAGTGAACAGGGGTTTAATGAGAGTTGCACAGGGTGACCACAGCCTAAAATGTCTTAACAGTTAAACAGTTACAGATTTATTATTATTATTTTTTAATAATCTTAGAGGAAGGAAGTGGATCAGATATTCTAAAAAGCCAAAAAAACTGCCTGGCAGACGCATCCAACAAGATTTTAATGGCAAATAATTTTGTAATGTACTTATCATTATTACTTTTATAGGACATAATTACACATATTATTATTATTAGTAGTAGTATTAGTAGTAGTCGTAGTAGTGGTATTGTGTAAAAAATTATAAATAAAAATAAAATGCAAGTTTTATTTTAATAAAAAATGGCAGATGTTCATGAGTTCATGAGTCCCACAGTCCCCCAGTGCTCTTTTTTGATAAGCTTACATTAATGTTATTATTTATCATTTATCACATGTGTTTAGAATGGTGTATCCAAATAAATGTTATTCAGTTGAGGGGATATAGCAACAATCTTAAATATATTTATCACATAAAAAGTACAAAGTTAAAAGGGTCAAGAGCTTATGTAAAGTAATTGAACTGTTTTTGCCATTTACATACACCAAATGTTTGTCAGCTCTGATATTCACCCCTATTCAACCCCTGGATATATCCGCTAGAAATAAATATGTAACCTATTGTATACCTTTTACAGAGCTTTGAAGCACGAACCATGATTGTATCACTTTTATTCTAGATTTAACATAATTTACTATGATTGTGCCCCTAGCTAACCTGTATTATGTATTAGACGATGTTATTGCACTAGTCAGGTCATTTTCCACATAAATTTCATGCCTGCATGTAAATAGATCAATCTGTAATTAGGTTTAGCCTGTGTTGTATATCAGGACATCGCTACTGCAGCCCCGCACTAAACGTGATATATGTGAAGTCCTCTGCAAGGACAAACAGAGGGTAATCCCTCATATGCTCAACTGTAGCCATGGCAACTAAACATTCGCTCTTATATATGGTAATTTCAAATGCCATGGGAATCTGTCAAATGGCTTCCTTTGCAAGAGGCCAGCTGGACTGCAAGGAATACCTTTGCACAAATCTTCCATGAGCTTTGGCCTCAGTCAGAAAGGGAACATTAAGCTGCTGTCAGTCCAGAGGTTAATGCAATCATTAGTAGGCAAAGATAATATTGACATAGACAAATAACCTGTATATGCCTCGGTCAGAACTCTAACTGTCTTCTAGTACATGCCCTCTGTCTGTTCTACCTAATAACTACCAAAAAAGAGGCCTGTGTGATCCAGCTATTGTCAGCAGCCATAACCATAGTATGCTGATTTGGATGGTTAAACAGTTGCTGCTATGAAGGGCAAGCTGATGAATTGTAAATGGAAGGGCAACAGCTCTAGCATTAGGGTAAGCCAGAGGGATGAACCCTAAGGCATTAATGTCAACCTGAAATCAAAAAGGAACATTGTGTCCCTGTTTAGTTCATGTCAATGGTTATTGGCGTAATCCATTAAAAACAAATCTTGTTTTCTTGACTGAATTGTACTTACATTCAATCTGTAATCATCAGGGGCAGGGAAAATTACATTAGCCAATAGTATCGAATAGAATGTTTTTCATTCACATTCACTTACACTCATTGACAAAAACACACACACACACACATACACTGTGAAGAAGTTGTCAGAAAAAAATGAAACTTTATATCTGTGAATAGATAAGTGAAAATAGAAAACTGTACAATTGAAACAAGGCTCTAGTACAGTACAGGCCATGACTATTTACATTGTAGCTTCTCACTGAAGGCATCAAAACTATGAATGAACACATGTGGAGTTTTATGTACCGTGTCACCGGACCTGAACCCAATCCAGATGGTTTGGGGTGAGCTGGACCGCAGAGTGAAGGCAAAGGGGCAAAAAGTGCTAAACACCTCTGGGAACTCCTTCAAGACTGTTGGAAAATCATTTCAGGTGACCACCTCTTAAAGCTCATTGAGAAAATGCCAAGAGTG
Source organism: Astyanax mexicanus (assembly GCF_023375975.1). Taxonomy (NCBI): domain Eukaryota; kingdom Metazoa; phylum Chordata; class Actinopteri; order Characiformes; family Acestrorhamphidae; genus Astyanax; species Astyanax mexicanus. The sequence continues at coordinate 59,592,563 of NC_064408.1, forward strand.
TGCAAAGCAGTAATCAGAGCAAATGTGGTTATTTTGAAGAAACCAGAATCTAAAACATGTTTTCAGTTATTTAACCGTTTTTGTTAAGTACATAACTTCACATGTGTTTATTCATAGTTTTGATGCCTTCAGTGAGAATCTACAATGTAAATAGTCATGAAAATAAAGAAAACGCTTTGAAAAAGAGAAGGTGTGTCTCTGCTGTGTCTCTGATGAATGGTTTAGATGACAGCATCAGTCACATGTCAGTAACATAAATGTAAAAAAATATATATTATTATTATTTGGTTTTAAAATAAAGGTCTTTGAGCACAGAGGTAAGCATACGCATACATGTTTTGACGTTACAGGCTTAGAAATGAGGAAGTGTTCTGATCATTTTACATACATTGTAAATTATTCTCTTCTTTTCTGTAAGCTAATATAAAACATGCAGAACTAACATGTTCTCCATCGAAGGCATGGAGCTTACGCAATATGAATTTAATCTCTCTTTTCGAATAACTGTATATAATGGTAATGCTAAAATATCTCTATTTAATCCAGTGCTGTGCATGCCTCATTATTTTCACAGCATGACAATAAGAATCAATTACGTTTAATAGTAGAAATACTTCACTGTGCAATCAGCATGATTATGCATGATATGCAAAAAGGCAGATGGCATCATTTGCAACTATTTGGCCCTGTGATTCTTTTAAAAATTATGCGTGAGTATTGTGAATTTGTGCTTGGGAGCAGAGGAGGTATATCAGTTCCTTTGTATTGCATATATAGTTGGACTGAGCTCAGATTTAAAGTAACTAAAATGCCAATACCATAAGCCTCTTAACTTGACTTGACTTGTCATATGTTTGATCTGTTTCTGCACTTACATCTTCTATACCCACAGCCTCCTTTAAATGTAATTTTAGCATTTCACTGGATGTTTTGACCATAATAGATGTACTGAGTAAAAGTCATTATTTTGATTCTGTTTGTGGTTAGTTATTTACTGACACATGATACAAAAGTAAGTGATACTAGGAGTAACACATTTTTGGTGACAAAGCCTTAGATATTTTCTTGAAAAGAGTAAACATGGATCTCACTCTTTTATGGAAGCTTCTTTCCAAGTCAGTTTTCTGCTCCACCTCTGTCGTGTATTCTCCCCTTTCTCCTAGTCTTTACTTGCACCTGCGGTGATCTTGTTAGACACTGCTGATAACATTTACTTATGTTTAAGCCTAAAAACAAGTGTTTGACTCTAAAAGCTGCATTTCTTGTAGGTTCCCTGAATGATTGGACTTTCTATTTAAGCCTATATGGTTCCTTTGTTGGTTTCCCCCAACAGACATTAGTCAGAGGTCCATCTAGTTATCATTTTCTAGTCAGAGAATGGTTCATTAAAATTAGCCAGACATTTAGCAGGATGATTGGTGGCTGGTTTTTCACACAGAAGTTGTCAAAGCATTTTGTCTGTTCAGAGCCTTGTTAGGTTGTTGTTGATTACTGGTATACAGCTTATGAAAGCAGAAACGAGAGCATGTTTACTTCAGTAAGTGATTCCTCACGTTTTAAGTAGACACAATCTGATGTGATTTTAGATGCAGCAGCAATTCTGCAGCTAGGTCGTCTTCTTTCAAGCAGCACGGAATTCAATTATTCAACAAAACGCACCCATTCAATAGATGCACACAGAGACATACGCTCTTTATGCAGCTCTCATACCTGTAGTATTGTACACACATGTTTGCAGTGATACACAATCAAGCTCCCATTGTGCTCAGGCCCCATAATTCCTGCAGGCTATCTGATGTTAGCCTCTCTGCCGCAGAGAAGTGCCTCAGCACAAGAAAAGACCCTTCATTTGGATGGATTTGCTGTTTGATTTACACCCCGACTCTGGATCACATTGGACACAGCCGTCAGAGGGAGATTCAGCCCCACAGTAAATCAGTCAGCAGGCAAATAAATAGAAACTACTGAGCGAATTTAATTCTCCCTGAGCCTTCACTTCACTGTCCAAAGGGAATTAATAGCTGATGCTCCCTTCATGAAACAGGGGAGATTACAGAGCGTCAAATGTGCGAAATCTGCAAGCACCAGCATGTTCCCTGTCACAGTTTCATTGTCCCTGCAACTACATGTTTAATGACACAAATTATTATTTGTTGTTGTCTTATGGAGATTTATCTGCTGGATGAATACAGTTATATTTGCTGTTTCAGAGGGGAGTAGTAGCAAGTTTGAAGATAGATAGATTCTAGGGGTGGGCAATATGGCCCTAAAAATATAATATTTCAGGGCATTTTTATGATAACAATATTCTTGTTGATGTGACAAAACACTGACAAAATATTTGATTTGATATAGGAGCATATTGTATTATATTATTCAGTGTTTATAAACATTTGACATATGTATAGAGATGTGTTGTGGGTTATAAATGACACAAATACTGGCTACACAAATACAGTTTGATGCAGTGCAAGACTAAGATCATTGCAAACAATGTATGATTTATTTAATATGGAGGAGTTATTGCATATGCAGTGAGATATGGTAAATGTGCAGAAAACCAGACACCAGAAATAATGTAAACTATGGGATTCTATATACAGTGCTACTTTTATTTAATATTTGTACTCATATATAAGCCATCTAATCCATGATAATGGATGATGATGTTACACTAAATAAATGGATGGAATATCTTAGTAAGACATGATCAACATTCCATCTCATCTCCAACTCATCCCATCAAAGGAACACAGTAACATTGCTCCATAGATCAATGTTGGGGGCCTTATAACCCTCTTGTCCATGTCTGCCATGACTAGACAAGCTGTGTGTGTGTGTGACTAGACAAGATGACAAACCATGCACTCAAGTTGGTGTCAAACCAACATTGGTAACCTCTCTAAGAAGGTCTAAGATGGATTGCAGGGATTTCAGGTTGTGTAGTTGTGCCAAAGCATTCAAATCTTTCAAAGCATTTTTACAGTTATATGCAGTATGTTATGGTGGTTGTCTTGTTTGTATGTTAGCAGGAAAAGTAGTTGGTTAATGTAGCTGCCAGTCACCCTGCTATTCTGCCCATTCCTGTAGGTCTGGGGATTGGGGAGGAGAGATGGTGGTTTTGTGTGCATATGAATGTTGCTATATCCATGATATAAGCAGCCTTAAACCTAATCCTGCCTAATCCTGTGCAATGAAATGACATCATTGAAAATAAGTCGATTAATAAACTTAAACACTATTATATCACAACCCAATATCACAGATTAGTTACTGTCAGTTTGAAACCAGTGAAAGATTTAATCATTTCCAGTTCATGGAAAGGGTAAAGAGTGATCTGTATTCCACGCTCTGTACTGTATACATATATATGCTACACCACTGCAAAAAAAAAAACATCAGAGCTGACTCCGTATGAGAAAAAGAAAGTTTAAGTCAAATATAAATATTATAAGCTATAAATACAGGCACTTTTCCCCATATAATGGCCCACACATACATGTACAAATGAGAAAATGTAAAATAATTTATATTTATTTTGTTCAGTATATTTTATGACACTTTTATTATATGTTAATGTGTCTATTCACCCTTTTGAATTAGATCATTTAACATTTTAAGGAACAACATGTCGTGTGAAACAGCTTTGTCCTTAAAAACCTGACTGCACACATTTTCATTAATAATGCCAACTACAAAATCATGTATCAAAAGCAACAACAACAAATGAATGAACTATCAGCAAAAGGTTCTTTACTTATATTACCACTATACATGTTTGATTCATGTGAGCTTAGTAATGAGATCGTAAGATTAGAATTCCTTTTTTTTTCACCACTATAAATTCCCAGTTCTAAAAAAATGACAAGTTGCAAAATTTAAATGAGATGTGCCTGTCATGGATGTCAGGGAAGAGAGGGCGGATGTAGGTGCAGGTAATAATTGTAAATTAAACAAACATGAGAAAAAATAAAGACAAAACTGAAAAAAATAAACGTAAAAAACAAAAAACAGGACTAAGAAACCTAAATGACAAGACTAAGGAATAACAAGACTATGAAAACTAGACAGATTTAATAGACAAAGAAACAAATAAAACAGGCAAGGACCAAACAAAATAACAAAACTAACAACCACAAAGAATACAAAAAAAAAACAGACCAGGAACATTGAAACAGGAGCTCTACTGATGACAGGGAGGGGCTAAGGCAGACAAAACAACAACAAAACAGGGCCATGTGGGTAAAGAACACATGCGGAAGAAAACAAAACAGACTTGGGAAAAGACAGAAACAAGCATAAAAGCAGGACAGGAACAGGAATGACAAAGCAAGTAAGAAAACAAGACAAGGAAGGGCAAAGGTGTGACAGTCCATTTCCAGCTGGTAAATTTGTCCATATAGAAAAGAACTCTCCAAGGTCCTGAAGTACACAAGTCTCCCACAGACTTTGAAACTATCCTTCATTCACCCTAACTAATGATCCAGCTAATTACTGCCTTTAGAAGTAATTGACTGAATGGTCTGTGTTAGATTATGGTTGGATTTGAAACCTACACAAAGTGAGCTCTCCTTAGAAGAAGGATTGAGGACCATTTTTTTAGACTAGTTACATTTTGTATTTTTGAGCAAACACAGTTAGTGTTGCCTGAAATTTGATACAAGGAATCAAAAAGAAAACATTTAATCCATTTGATTTAGCAAATTTGCAGATTTTAATGCAACACCTTGAAAAGTCCATTATATCAGAATAAAAAAAAAACTGGTATAGGCAGACCATTGTTTAAAAATGAGTAGCTCTGAAGTGCTGTATATATTTGACCAATATTTATGAACAATATTTAATTAAGCAATAATACACTCAAGGTTCGTGCTTTAACATGTAATATTGGCACTGCAGGCCGAGTGCCCAAGATCAGCACAACAGAACTAACATTACACGTTATGGCACTAACCTCTAGTGCATTATTGTGATTATACCACCGTTCTATTATCGCTTTTTATTAAAAGATGTTGAGTTAAAGAGGATAAGAAAATATTATCTGTTTGGTTATTAAAACTCTGTGAGTTAAAATAGATAGCATATCATTAGCAACTGCTCTGCCAACATCCCTCTTGTCTTCATCGCTGGTGCTAAGCAGTTGCAGTGTTTCAACACACTGAAAACCCCTGCTTTGTACTCTCTGACACTGTCTCCAAATCATGAAGCGATTGCTATAATAACACAGCAGGTCTGCACTGTGGAGGTTTTCAGGTAAGGGAGTGGAATGAAATGAAAGCAGTGCACACAGACACATAAAATAAACTACAAAAAGAGATAATAATAATAATACTGCTCGCCATGAGAACATAGGGATCTAATGACAGGATATTGTCAATCTGAACTACTGTGGTGAATCAGCATTTAATAATAAAGCAAAAAAAGTTTTTTTTTTTTTTTCTTCACAGTTCACACGGCCAATTACCCAACCCACTCATTAGGACTCCCCCTATCACTAGTAATGCACCAACACACCAGGAGGGTGAAGACTAGCACATGCCTCCTCCGATACATGTGAAGTCAGCCACCACCTCTTTTCCAACTGCTGCTGATGAAGCATTGCCTAGTAGCATCACAGAGTGCTTGGAGGAAAGCGCAGCGACTCGGTTCTGATCAGACGCCTCGTGCTGATAGACATCACCCTTTGTAGTGATGTGGGGAGAGAGCGCCATCTACCCACCCAGAGAGAGCAAGGCCAATTGTGCTCTCTCAGAGCTACCAAAGCCTCTGGCAAGCTACATGAACAGGATTTGAACTGGCGATCACCCTGATCATAGTGGCAGCACTAAGCCCGCTGTACCACTCGTAGCCCTTTATAAATAAACATTTAACAGATCATTACATTTAAAATACAAACAAATATCAAATGTATCAGTATTCAGCACTGCTGCTTTAACAGTTTGATTTGCTAATTTTCATTTTTTTCAGTAAGATTTTCTTAATCGACTCCACATTCTTTTACACACATTGGTAGAATGTCTAGAAACACCTATGGATGTTTTGTGATTCAAAGCACGGATAGAGCTTGTCAAAGATGAAGCTTGAAGCAGGGGGCAAGATGGCCTATTGGCCAGTTCACCTGGCCTTTATATGCACAGACACTTTAAGTGGTACAAATTGTCAACAATGAGAAAGTGTGCCAATGCTCGTAAATATGCTGTGAAAGACAATGAATGAATGTTTGTGCACTTATACTAATATACTTAGGTGCTGTGGGTGCATTGAAAAAAGTGTACTGTTCTGTGCTTAATGGTAGTAGTTTTGGTACATTTTATTAAAGAGTTGTTTGCATGGTGCTTTGTTTAGGTTATTGTCATAACTGAATGTATGTATTGTCTTTTTAATAGGCCATACTTACTTTATTTATCTTGAAATAATAACTTGCTTACTGTAACATGCATATCTCTTTGTCACCCAAACTTGTACATTGGGTACTACTTTAAAATATGGCTACTTTATAAAGCACGTATGTAACTATGTATATATAGTTTATAAAGAAGTTTATTAGTGTTATTAATTAGGTTATATATACTTCAAAAACCATAAATAAACTGTTAAAATACATACATAGAAAGGACAACAGTGGCCTGTTGTTTGCCAAATAGTGAGTTCATATTCATATTCATATACTGTTAAACCTTAGATCTTTCTGGATATATCTAATATTAACTTTAACTATCCATATTAATCATTTAAAATCCACTAATCATAACGTATTATTTTATGTATATTAACATAAAATAACATAAAAAAACTAAACTGACTTTCTATATTATATTTATAAACCCTTTATAAAGGAGCTTTATTTTAAAGTGGTACCGTACAATGAGTTGCAGAGTTAGGGGTAAAGTGGGGTGGTGGTGGTGGTCATCTACCATGCTCACCTTACTAATGCTCTTATCACTAAATTCCATTAAATACCCAGATTTAATGGCAGATTTAATTTCAGAAGAAAGAATAAACAAGCATATGTCTCAATACTGTAGTCCAAAGTGTAGTGTATCCACACCAGTACTGTCATAATATACTGTAAATATACTGAAACCCATAACTATAATTATTCATTCTTATACTTTTTTCATGTGTATCTGATGAATAAATCAGACTCAAATAATTACAGTGCATCACTGTAGAACTGATGGTTTTTGGGGCAGTCTTACAGTAAATCAATAAGAGTCAATAAAAGAGTGTCTTTAGACTTGTAGATTGACATTTTTAGATCCAGGCAGCTGTAAAGGCTGCCAAAGGTCTCAGTAAGAGGCTTTTATAACAGTCCTTTGTAACCCTCCCCCACAAGTCACAGAAGAACTGACCACCTCAACTCACCAAAGAACGTAAACTGGACCTATCAAAAACTTAACCATAAAAACTAGGATTATAGAATTCTGCAGTAATTCTGTGGAGCACTTTGTTAATTGCCTCCTCAGCAGTGTTTAGGGCTTCAAATAGACCCTGCTGCAGAGACACTGCATTTTCTGTTTCCAGACTCTGCACTGAGAGATATTTTAGGACAATGATGAGATATTGATTGGTGCTGTGGTGGGAGCTGATTGGCTCCTAAGCTTGACACTCATTGATCTATGGTCTTGTTTGGGTGCTTGAGTGGATCCTGAGGCTCTGTGTTTTTAGCGCATTAGCAGGAATAACACACACACACAGAAAATAATAACACAGGCAGGGATTAACCCTGTTACAACTGTAAAAACAGGTACAAACAGTTCCACAAGAAACAAGCTACACCCTATATCCTCTGACCAATGAAAGCTAACCTAAATATAACTACAATTACATTGTAATATTAACCAACTAGCATGCAACTAACGCTTATGTGAGGTCTATGTGACGCAGTAAAATAACCTATACATTGTACACCAACAGTTTACTACTATAGTATAATAATTTTTATACTAAGGTATAATAATTAACAGAAAAAAAACATTAACAAACAAAACTGTCTCCTACTCCCACACTCACAGACTCCTGACCAGGACACTCTGTTGCTAGTCACCAAAATAGACTGTAGAGCCTCTTGTCAGCAATAAGCATTTGCCAGTCACCAATGTGTCAGCATTTTCAAAAAGCTGCTTTTTGCTCAGACATATAAAACACTGATTTCTCAAAAATATTATTTCTCAAAAACATTATTAACCTGAAACATTGTGTTGTTAGGTTATTATTACACACATTATTATCAAAACATGTGCATAAAAACTGTTCTCTTTTTTGTCTGTCAATACTGTTATATAAAAAGGCTAATTTTAAATAAACAATCAGAAGGGTTTTAAAATACATGATTTACCTGTCAACATAAAACCATTTACTTCTTAATAATGTATTTTAATTGTTCATTTACAGTCTTTCACAGTTTATTTAAAAACAATAAACTATACAAATTACTACAGAGCCACTAAGGTGACATCATATAAAAAAAATAATGCATGCCTACGCCTTATTAAGGAATGGGAACAAGATCCTAAGGCATGGGAATAAGATAATTAAGGCATGGGATTGAGATCTTAATGCGTGGGAATGAGATCATTAAGGCGTTGAAACGAGTTAATTAAATTGTAGCTATTAGGGCATGGCCAAAATGTCCTTTTGTTTCACGGCTAACAAAGCAAGCAGCTCTCTGGGGTTGTGCACAATAAAACTGCATAAGGAAGGTAAACAGGTCTGTATACTGTCTCATACAGTTTAGTATGAGAATTATGAGTCTTTTACTTAGAATTATGCCATGTTTTACTGCAAGAGACTCCAAAATATCATTTCAAAATAAAAATAAAAAGAAACAAGTTCACTCTCCATTTTCTTACTAAAGATTATGCTTGGATTGGAGCTTTGATGTAATATTTAGTCTTCTTCATGTGCATTTATTTACAGAAAAGCAAGCTTTATTATTTTCTGGCTAGATTGAAACTTGTTCCCACACCTTAATTATCTTGGTCCCACGCCGTAATTATCTCATTCCCACACATTAGTATCTCGTTCCCACACCTTACTTATTTCGTTCCGATAGCTTAATAAGGCGTGGCCACGCATTAATTATTTTACATGATGTAACCTTAGGGGCTCTGTAAATTACAAATTAAACTAAGTTCAGAAGTTTCCAGATGTACTACTATAGTGCTCAGTAAAAATATACTAAATACTGAAAAATATTAAATGTATTATCTTTACTGAAACACAACAGATTTTAACCACAAGGACATAAACAGCATGGCTCTTTTACAAAAAGAACAGGCTGTTCTCTAAAACCTGTAATAACATGCTGATACACCCCAAAAAACATATAGCTAACATCACCAAAATGCCTCTCAGAACACTAAATAATACAAAATGACAACATTTACAACTCTACTAGTAGCAATCATTTCTTTCTTGAAAATCTCATGGTCTGAAATTTGAAGTTAAATGGTTTGATATACTACATGCAAAAATCTAAATCATTTTTTTCTTGTTGGAATGTAATAAATAAAGAAGTGTATTTGTTCTAGATCACACATAGTGTAAAGGTAATTTCTTCTAATATCATATAGAATCAAATTGTATTTAGGTAAAATCAGTGGACTACTTCAGATGTTTCACTCCTCTGGATGAATGTCATATTGGAACAGTGAATGAACAATAAAGCTAAATCAGTTGAAATCAGGTCTTTTATAATTTTCTGCAAAAAGAGAAAATCAGTTTGAAAAAAAAGAGAGAAGGCTAATTTGCTTATAACAAATGCAAATTATTTGAATAAAAACATCACTTTGGTGACATTTTGAATGACTCACTGGTCAAGGCTAGGACAGCCTGGATACAATGATAGCATGTCTTAATGTCACATAAACAGGATGATTTGGCAGAATATGGCAGCAGGATGTATTAAGTGGAGGTCTATCAGCCCCGGCAGTGGGAGCTCATCAGTCCAGCTGCAAAGGTCAGTTCAGCCTTCCATTTGCATCCAAGACCTGCCCTCTGGTTTTCAATCAGAGCCTTGGCTTCCACTTTAACACAAGAGAAAGAGAGAGAGAGAGAGCGCTGTACAGTTCACAACAGCTTCCCTTTCACCTCTGGTCTTAATCTAATTCTGAACTGAAGAGAGCTCTCACTTTGTTTCCTGGACACTAAGTGATGATGTCAGCTGTGGTTTTCCACTGGAAAGCCTTTTTTAGTCCAGTTTTGCCCCTGGGGGTTTAGCTAGAGCAGCCCTGTTCCAGCAGTAGTGTCAGACAGGGAAGCATTAGAAGAGGTCAGAGTAACAGTGCATGCCTATGGCAGTAGCGGGGGTCAACTCCTCTGCTGCACCCTATTGCTCTCTGATGACAAGCACTGGCCAAGTGACAAAGTACTGCTGTGTTCAGACCAGATGCATTGGATGCTATTATGTCCATTAAATCTATTATACAATAAGAAAAATTTGCAACTATTTAGATTAGCGGTGTCAATCGATTAAAAAAGAACACAAATTATTCACAACAATATTCTATGTTTAACTGTGATTAATCGCACTTGTTCTTCTTAGGATGCAACTTTTAATAGTGTATTTTAAATGTAAATATAAGAATTAATGTAGTAAATGTAAAATATAACTATAATGTATATGTTATGAATGAAGAGGGATGGACGTAAGTGCAGAAATATATATATATATATATATATACGTATATATATATATATATATATATATATACGTATATATATATATATATATATATATATATATATATATATATAATTATATTTATGAAATAATCAAACTAACAAACTAATAAACCAAACAAACAAACAAGATAAACCAAAGTTACACTGAATACAAAACTACAGAAGACTTAAACTAGAAAACAGGAATCTAACAAACAGCATGAGACATGAAACAAACCTGACCACAGACAGCAAACAAACCAACAAAAGACTAGACAAAGAAGGCTTGAAACAAAGGGGCTTATATACACAAGGAGGGAAGAGGAAACTGGAAACACCTGAGGATCAATCAAGAGGGGGCGGGATTACAAATAACTGAAGACAGGGTGGGGCTAGGGCGGAGACAGGACCAAAACACAACAGAAGCACATGGCTGGGAAACATGACAGGTAAACAGAGGGACCAAATGAGGGAGAAACAGAAGACAGACATGGGCTAAGGTGTTACAGTATATTAGTGGTGTCAATTAAAATTCTAATATATAATATATATAATTGTATGTTTGAGGGGAGATAAAAAAAAAACAAGGGGAGCTAAAATGAAGAATGCATGATAAATTGGATAGAAGAAACCTTTTTGTACTTTATTGTGAACATCTCAGCTTGATTGTAGAATTTCTGAATTAGAACTTACTATTCATTACTGCATGTGTAAACAGCATAGAGCAGCAGAGACAGCGTTTGTTAATAGCAGTATATTATCTGGCCAATATATCAGATTAAACTGCGGTTTATCAGCAGTTTAGCTCATTTAAAAATAAGTATATTTGATAGCTGGTTTGGATCAAGACCAGATCAAGTTCTCACTACAAATAATTTACAATAACGCTTTCATTTTGACAGCCCTAATTTAGATATATGATTCAGTGTAAACAGTGATATGTTTAGCCTACTGTTTGCAAACTGACTGTTATTATATGCTAAGTATGTAAACATGTCTGTGGAATAAATAGCTAGAACATTATGGCTACAAATTAATTATTCTTTCTTCTATGTATGCAAAAATAGGCCAAAACCAAAAAAAGTTATTATATTGCAAATTATATTTTCATTCCAATATATAAAGCTTACATTAAGTTAAACTATCTCTGTAACTCCTCAAACAAGTCAATTATCAAAACATTTGCAGCATGTCATATACTGTGTGTGTGTGCTACTCTATATAAAACGATGAAATGACTTTTGATTTGAAAAGATGATTTTAAATGAACATGAGCAAGTATTACAGCTGTCTGTGTTTGATAGCATTTACTCACAAATAATCTGAATCGAAGGAAAGGATGCTGAAGGTACCACTTTTCACTGCAGTACAATCCTTTATTAGCTCTCTGCTCTTCATAGTGTCTGTAAGTGTCTCTGAATGACCCACCATATACCTGCTGGATGTCAGAATTATTTCTGTTAGAATCAGTTCATCAGCACATCCTGTAAGGGAGGCCTGCGTCATTGACTCATATATTTTTTCCTAATTCCTTTTCCTCAGTAAACTTACAGTTAGAACAGAGAAGGAGTTTCTGAACCTTTTTGTATACTGTTTCTTGAAGGGAAAATATGGTCACATTATTGCCATTTTCACCACTGCAAGAAAAAATAAAAAGCAAAGAAAAGAAAGAAAGAAGCAACTTTTTCTAAAACATACAGCTCTTTGATTTAATGTTCTTTATCTATCCTTTTCTGTTATTGCATAAGCTTTTTTGAAAGCATTAAAAAGAGCTGTATTCTAAAGGGCTTTACAGGGTCTTCTATTGACTTTTTTTATATTTGAGGTTGTGTGTGTGGGTGTCCGCTAACTTCCAAGCATCCGTCTTCATTCTTAGAGGCCAACCACTTAGATACAGTATGTCTTTTCAGAGCAGAAGGCTAAGGCTTACCCCCTGAACATCCTACAGCAGGTATTAAAATCCACGGACAGTAAAAAGTCACATTGATGTAAAACCTAAAGTCCAGCAACCTAAAGTATCATCTTAGTGATCAGAGGTTCTAATTAAAAAAGTATTTATATGATTAAATCTGTCCTTATTTTCAAGATCTCCTAGAAGGTAAAACTGTGTTTATCTTTGCAGATTATTAACTGACATACTGTGAACCTTAAACACTGTTGTCATTGCTTTTTCAAGTTATACATACCGGCTACTTCGAGAGAATGTCAACGTGAGGCTAAAATGGCTAAAGCTAATGCTAGAGCAGCCAGAGAAGGGGAGAAAAGGCAGATCTGTGTGAGAAAGCGAAGTGAAGTAAAGGGGTACTGTGCTTAAAGGCTATCTATATTAGCCAACTGGTTGCAATCACTTCAGCTAATTTACCAAACATCATGCTGAGAGGACATCAAGGGGACACTCAAAAGACAGCAGCATTCTGACTGTGAGATACATTTCTAAATAGTAATTACACTGTTCCTGTAGCAGAGCTACAGAATGAGTAGTAGTATACACAGTTAGTTACAGGGTGTCACAGTAATTGAAAAAAAAAAAAAGAATTGCACTCGAACAGCAGTGTTTTAAACACAATATTAAAAACACAGACTTTCACAGACAATGGGCTTTAAAACACCCACCCAAGTGTCTGCACTTACTATGTTATGGATGAGAAAATCAAATACCAAAACACTTTGGGTGTGCTAGTCAGGTTCACTAGATTCACCCACTCATGCTCCAATGTTCTTAAATTAGCTATTAATCTAGCCTAATCTTTTCTCTGATAGTATCACAGCACCCAAACATTCCAGTCTTTTGCAGATCTAAAATCCTGTCTTTGACATCCTTTGACAGCTTTTGATCTTGGTAGTAGAGAGGCTTGAATGGAAGAGACAGATTCTGTGTCAGGTGTCTTTTAAACACATAATAAGGTGAGATTAAGAGTACTTCCTTAAAGGGATAGGACTAATTTGTGTTCCTCATGTTGATTTTTTATGTTTATGTCTTTGTAAGGAGGTAAACTACATTTCCCCACAGTATATACTTTGTATTTGTATAAAATTTTGAGGAAAATAAATAGGTTTATGAACACCAAATATGATTTGTTTTTCACCGATTCATTTAACCAGTTAAATAGCCAGTAAATGCAGCAAATACCTCAGCACTCTTAAAACATTAATGGAGATAATACAGTACTACTGGATCACAGACGGGTGAGAACAGAAAAATAAGGATGAACAAAATAATGAACATGTTATAATTACTGGGGGAACGCTATCATCAATCCAGCATAGGGCACGCTTGTGTTCCTGTCTTTGTAAATATTTAGTCATGCAAATAAAAAGACCAGCATTACCTTTTTTTCTGGCTGTTGTGCTAGACATTTCCTGTTTTTGTAATGATTGTTTTAGAAGCTTTTTTGCTTTGGTTTAGATATTATGCTTTTTATTATGTTTTCTGCACTAATTAGACAACATGCTAGCACTGCAGGCTTTGGTCTTAGGTTTAATATTCACTTGCTGAAGCTTCCAGAACTAATGAGATTTCCGCACACTCACAGATGTGCATAAGGAATACCCAAACAAAGCCAGTCAACAAAGCCTCCCTTAGATAAACAAATTAAATAATAAAATATATTATGAAATGAAGCTTGTGACACTAAGGGCCCTATTTTAGTGCTCTATACACAAAACGTTAATTGCACATCGTGCAGCTGGATTTAGGGCATGTAGGCGTGTCTTTGGTATTGTGAGGGTGCAAAAATACGCCTTGTGCAGCTCAAAGCGTGCAAAAAACATGAAATAATTCTGTTAATTAATCATGGGTGTGTTTTTTGCGTAACATGAAATAAACCAATCATAGTTTCAGCCGAGGGAACTGACCTGCATGTTCAAATTGTGAAGGTACACCAGCAGCTCATTTAAGGGAGCAGCAACGTTATTTTATTCTTTATTCTGTTTATTATTGATGTTAAATCTGGATTGGTGCGTGCAGCACATCTCTGTGTGTGTAAGGTGTGGGGTTGTACGTGCGTTGAGCACATGCCGCTCCTGCGTAGCTAAGAGAGGTATAGACAGGTGATTATTGACTGTTGTCAGGGTTTAAATCAGTCCATGGTGCACCTGTGCTTTCTGCCACCAAGATAGAAACACAGACAGACATTTACCTGAACAATAACACCTAACTAGACTGTTTACGAGGTATAAGATAGCAATGAGCATCACAACGCACCTTGTGCAGGGTGTACGATAGGGTCTTATGGCTGACCTCAAAAATAAGTGCTCTACCTGCTGCTCCAACGCATTTGGAATATCCTTGCTGTGAGCATCAGCTAAAATAAGCCTGTTTGGCTGTCCAATAATGAGAGGGCCTAATGTTCGAGATAGAATTAAAGAGGGATTTGGAGCCAAGAGAAAGGCCCAGACTGCTCTGATGATATTTATGTGACGTTCTTTATGCAGACTCTTTCAGATATCAAGCTGCAATTGGCAGCCAAGGCCCATTCGCTCCATCTTAGTCGGGAAAATCATTGCCATGCGCCGCCATGCAGCCTGCTGGAACGCTGTACAGGCCCATGGCCAGCAGCACTAAAATAAATGGAGCTGTAAATCCACAGACACAGGAACTCTCATAGGAGAAAGGTCTAGGCAGAAGAATGTGTCTGTGTGTGTGCATCAATACATTTGCTAATTCTAGGTTTTAGACCATTCAATACACAATGCAGACACTTGTGATAATGAGCTTCTATGTATCGCCACTGGATGGATGGATGAGATTAGGATGAATGTACAATAAAATAAATGTAAAATAGGTTTGAAATTACATAGCCAACATTACATAGCCAGATCACTGATAGTTGGTTGGCTGGTTGATTCCCATTTACTGTTTTTTTTCTAATTACTAGGCATTTTATAAATGAAATAATGAAGAAATAATAAAAAATATTAAATAGTAAATAGTTAGTTGGCTTTGAATCCAGCTAAATATCTTCAGTAATTATTATTATTATGCATTCATTATGTTTTTTGCACATTGATGCCAACCTGTAAAACAGAGCCACAAGAAATTATGTTGATTAATTTAATACATTTGCATTACAGCATTTTTTGTTAAATTGCATAACAAATTGGTTTAGATAAAGTTATTTTGGAGTGTTTTGGTATGAAAAACTTCTGCTCTGGAGAGATCACACAATAGATCACATTGTTGTTGAATAGAACCAGACGTCAAGTTTTTGTTGGTTTAATTGTTTTATTGTTAACTAGCAGTCTCATGTGTAGGTATGTTGCAGTGTTCTCATAACAGATGTTTTTTTTTCATTAATTTTGTATATGTACATGAAGCTACAAGCAAGAACTGCTGAACGGTAGTAATGCTAGGTTAAAAACAAACCAAAAAATGGTAACAGTATCTATATATGTGATTCTGCATTACTCAAAATATTGCCAGACAAATCTCTACGATACGTCATGGCATCTTTGTTACTGAAAAAAATATATTTTTTACTGCAAGTTTACCCTAACCATTAGATTAGCACCACCACAAGGACTTTTATAAGTAACTTTAATAAGTAACATTTGGGGGGAGGGGTAAGTCTTAATACATTTAAAGCACCTATGTTTCAATAAAAATATCAAGATTTGACCCCATGTATCAAAAATGAGTCACAAATGAAAAAAATACAATACAATACATCACCTTTTCAATATTTTACTCTGGCCTTTACACCACACTCTGGCTCGTAAATTAGGAGACCTCTGTCATTTGAAGAATGCAACCCTGCACTGCTTTCAAATTTTAATAAATAACTGTAACGGTTACATTATTTCAAACTGATAACTGAACAAAGCCCTGTGTCTTAATTTTTCCCTTTTTCACTTGCCATAATGTAAATTCAGTAGATGTTATTTACATTATGTAAAAAAAAGATGAATGTCGTAATAGAAATGTTCTAAATGTTTCTTAAAATAAATGGTACAAATTGATTTATAATTTTTTTTATAGACAGCAACCATACACTGAAGTTAATGATGGTTATTTTACATGTAATTTGATTATCCCAGAAAACTCTGAAATATGTAGGTCTTTCTACAAAATACTTTCTGTGAAATCAGTCGGTTACAATAGGCATATGATCAAACTTGATTGATGCTATTACTTATAATCAGCTGCCTTTCTGCAAAGTGTCTTTACCACACTTACCATCATTTTGTGCATGTTTTCTACATTCAAATGAATAACCAGTTTTAATTAAACAAAAAATTTAATTAAGTCCAGCTCTGAAACTTGATTCTAATGAAAGCAGAGTGTCTCTAGTGAAAAAAATTGCTGGCACATCCAATGTGTCTCTGCTTTTGCATTCATCCAGAAACAGAATCTTATATAACTTGTAAGATTCTGAACACGTGCTGTAGAAACATAACTTGGAGGCAGTGGGGCATGTTCTACACGCATCAATTATACAGAAATCTCAGCCATGCTCAGCCGAACCTGCCACAGTTTGTCATGAGGAGCCCTTCATCCTAATCATGAACTGAATGAAATGAAGCACTCAGGTACATGGGTCAATATCACTACTGTACTTCCAAGTGGAATTAATAGTGGCCATTAATAGTGTCCTGTAGCCTGCGGTCAAGATCACTTCACACTCTGTGAAGAGAGAATTACAAAGCACAGGATGTGTGTTGAAGTTTCATCTCTACTACAAAGTACACTGTTCTGCTGTAATGTTCTCCTCACATTTCATTTATTGCCTCCTCTGCCAGTATTATATGTCAAATAGTGCAATAATTCTCATTCTGTGGGTCATGACCATGGAGAGAGTAGGACTTTGGAGGTGGAAAACATGTTATAAAGATAATAGCGTTATCCGGGGCTCTTCAACTCCAGTCCTGAAGAGTTAAGATCCTTCTTACTAAACCTGACAGATGTAAAATTTATGAAAAATTACAAATGTGTTGAATCAGGTGTGTTTAATTCAACTAGTGGTATTGAATAATTGAAGAACATTGAACTCAGTCTTTGGTCCTGAAAACAGTTTCTGATGACATTTGCTTTGTTCATCATGATGCTTTAAGTAGATGATTACAATGAGTAAATAGTGGTCATTAAAGGGATGCACATGGTCAGCAATTATACTGACATAGGCTGGGGTATTCTAGACATGATTGACTGGATAAAATAGTTTTAAGAATACAACCCACCTACTGATACGCCACCATTATTGGTGTTTGAACTGTTTGAAGCCTGTACCCAATGCAGCCTCAGCTTTCTGTTCTTGTCTGACAGAATCGGCTCTGATCGCTGCAGATTGATGTATCTCATTTACAAAAATGACAATTATAAAGACATTAATTACAGAGTTTTTTAAGGCATCAAAAAAGGTTCTACTCTGCAACTCCTGACATTCTATGGGATTCTATGAGACTTGATCTGTAGGATCAGTTACAAATCTGACAAATTTATATAAAAAACAATGTGTGTGTCTTCATATGGAGTAAAGTGACACTCCATAGGTTTTGAACATTTTTGAGATCTCTCTGCTAAGAATGTTTAATGTTGGTGTTTAATGTTGGTATAGTTATTTTAAAATGTGCAGTGTGCATTGGTCTCCAATGCATAAATCTGGTGTTTCCCTTATTGCTTGGCAGCCTCCTTTAATTCTAAATTTGTGTTTCTTTGTTTGTAACAATGTGTGAAGGAAAAAGGAGAGAAAAGGACAGAATTTCTATTCTAAACATCTCTATGTTTACAGTAACTCTTGTATAAGCATCATTAGCAGCACCACGGTTGCTCAGGTAACCAGAAAAGACTGTCCTTGTCAGAAAAACCTTCCAGACCATTCTGTTTTTGAATGAATATATTTGGCTTTTCAGGAACAAGAGCAGAAGCTCATTGATGCCATTTATTAGAGGACCATTTCACCGAATTATTTTCGTTTCTGTCCCTAGGAAATAACATGTATAAATGTGCACGCAAAATAACTTTAAAATAAATTTTATTATTAAGCACACTGTCTTGTAAATGGACCTAATTGCAAAAGCAAAGTATGTAATAAAAAAACTCTAGAACACTTAGAACATTCATTACCTTTTCCCACTCTCTAACTATAACCTTTACCATGAATATATCATTATTTTGCGTTGTTGTGTGACTCAAAATCCCATCTATGCCTCTGATACTGGATTGCTTGTGTATTACCTGGACTGTGTTTTCACTACTGCCTCTTGGATTACCTCTGACATTGGATATCTCGTCTCGTGTATGAACTCTGGACTATCTCTCGTTTATGGTATGGTTTTGTCTACATTGCTCTGGTTTCTGGTGATTACCCATTTTCTGTATCAACCACGTCTTACATCTGTTTATTTTTATAATAAACGTATTGTTTTATCAGTATCTGCACGTGTCTGCAATTCTGTGCTCACCATGACACAGCGCTTCACTTTTTCCACATTTTGTTATGTTACAGCCTTATTCCAAATTGTATTATATTAATCACTTTCCTAAAATTCTACACAAAATACCCCATTATGACCATGTGAAAAAAAGGTTTTCTGGAGAGTTTTGAAAATGTATTAAAATAAAAAAAAACAAAGAAATCATATTTACATAAGTATTCACAGCCTTTGCTCAATACTTTATAGAACCACCCTTGGCAGCAACTGCAGCCTCAAGTCTTTTTGATTATGATGCCACAAGCTTGGCACACCTCTCTTTAGGCAGTTTTGCCCATTCTTCTTTGCAGTACCTCTGAAGCTCTGAAGAAAATGACTGGGCACAGTCATTTTCAGATCTCTCCAGAGATGTTCAATCAGATGTTCAATCAGAAGTCTGGACTCTGGCTGGGCCACTCCAGGACATTCACAGGGTGGTCCTGAAGCCACTCCTTTGAGATCTTGGCTGTGTGCTTCGGATCGCTGTCCTGCTGAAAAATGAACTGTCGCCCCAGTCTAAGGTCAAGAGCGCTCTGGAGCAGGTTTTCATCCAGGATGTCTCTGTACATTGCTGCATTATCTTTACCTCTATCCTGACTAGTCTGCCAGTCCTGCTGCTGAAAAACATCCCCATAGCATGATGCTGCCACCAACATGCTTGACTGTAGGGATGGTATTGGCCTCGTGATGAGCAGTGCCTGGTCTCCTCTAAACATGGCGCCTGGCATTCACACCAAAGAGTTCAATCTTTGTCTCATCAGACCAGAGAATTTTGTTTTTTTATGGTCTGAGAGTCCTTCAGGTGCCTTTTGGCAAATTCCAGACAGGCTGCCTTGTGCCTTTTACTAAGGAGTGGCTTTCGCCTGGTCACTCTGCCATATAGGCCTGATTGGTGGATTGCTGCAGAGATGATTGTCCTTCTGCAGGGTTCTCCTCTCTCCTCGAAGGAATGCTGGAGCTCTGACAGAGTGACCATCGGGTTCTTGGTCACCTCCCTGACTTCATGGCAAAGACTGTGAATACTTACGTAAATGTGATTTCTTAGTTTTTTATTTTTAATACTTTTTTTTAGAACTCTCAAGAAAACTTTTTTCACATGGTCCTAATGGGGTATTTTGTGTAGAATTTTGAGAAAAAAAGGATTAATATAATACAATTTGGAATAAGGCTGTAACGTAACAAAATGTGGAAAAAGTAAAGTGCTGTGAATACTTTCCGGATGCACTGTATTTTGTCCCCTTTCATTTACAAATATTGCATTTAATTACAAAGAAAAATCATAAGGACTGCTGCTTTAAAGAGAAATACCACATTCCATTTTTGTCCACCACACACATGTTAAATATGGGTGTCTCTGTTGTCCTGTCGTATTGAAATCTAACTAGGTAATGACACTGGTGCTTGTGTATTGTCAGGGCTGACTGCCTTTTGGGCTGTTAAAGCAGGGTAGAGAAGTGAGTGCCAGAGTTCTGGGTTCATTCTGTTCTGCTACTCAGTTCATTAAAGCCATGACAACTTGGCACTTCCTCCTTTCACATCAGGTACCAAAGCAGCAAGCCAGTCCCGTGCTGAGTTCTACAAAACACAACACAAGCGTACGGTAAGCCTGCACATGCACACCCACACATAACCCAGGGAGGATAGTGTGTCAGCCATCTGTTTGTGTTTATAAATGAAGATTTCTCTTTTGCAGTCTCCTAAACCTTTATCACAGACTAACTAATGCCCAGTGTATTTTTCAGTCAAAGACCCTTGGTAAATATGCACAGTTCTGACAACACCAGCCGATTTTCATACTGTTTATAGACATTTCCATTCCTGTGTCTCTATATAAGCACTACGTACTGTAGTTTTTCTCCTCATCTCTGGTTCTGGAGTCCAGCATAGTTTGGGGATTTCCTTACTCAAACATAAATCAGGTAATTAACGGATGAGTTGAAGACAGTTGAGACAGATATTGTTGGAGAGGGATATATCAATATTAGGAGCCCTGATATAGAGGTCTGTACATTGTTTTAAACCTGTCCTAAAACATATAGCACTAAATAATCACTGAGCACTGGGTACTTCATGTAGTTAAACTCATTTCACTGTATTTCCAGTACATAGATTATGTTTGTTTAATTTGTTTAATCCCACAGTGTCCAGCTTACTGGACTGTGTGTACAAGCTAGAGCCAATTAATCTAGTTCTGAAATCAGTTTGGCTTAATTTGGTTTACATTCAGATGCAGTCAAATTTTGGCTACAAAGCTATATATCTAATGAAGAAAAGTTTTATTTTGCTTTGTAAGAATTCTATATTCAACATACAGTGTTTTTTTTAGCAATTACATTCATTTAATATATAGTCCCGGAGTTTTTGTGGAATGTTTTGTGGAATGTGAAGCACCATTCAATCTTTTTAGACTTCAGAATTCATCCTACTACTTCTTTCAACAGTTCATTAAGGAATTAATAATTAATAAAAATATTATAATTTTGCACCTTGTTAGAACGCTCTGTATTTACTATCATGAAGATGGTGCTAGACTTGCACAATTTGCCTGTGTTCAAAACTTTGAACATATGCTGAAAAGGATTTTTTTTCATGTTCATTTAGTTTTTTTACTAGAGGTTGAACCTGTGGAACAGAACTGCCAACAGAACTTTCTAGGAAATTCTGGAGCTGATGAACATGAACCTATGGACACCATGCCCAATGCCAGGCAAGAGCTAGAGAGATATAAACCCCCAATCACTGAGTTGAGGATCAGTGGAACTGTGTTCTCTGGAATGATGATGCTCCATCCTTTACTTTTGGATAAAATGAGGTGGGGATTTGGTAGTGAGGTGAGATGACCTCATTAGTGCTCTAGTCATCGATTGCTTTGCAATCAAAGTCTTCTCTGATAGTAGAGACAGTTACTCCAACAAAGTAACTGGGAAAAGCACATACTCTTGTAGTATTTTCTAGTGTGAATCCTAAGGCTGCAGGGGTGATTTCATTAATTTTCATGTCTGAAATTTAAGGACATTTTGTCCATGCTGATGTGTGTACATATAATTAAGCCCTTTATACATGCTCTTTCATCGTACCACTGTAAGCATATGTCTGTGGGCTGCTAAAGCCTTGTGTACACACGACAGAGAGCTGTGGGAGGGAGTTCTGAATTATTAAGATAAACTGATAAAAATAGGCATTCAAAATAGAAGCCATTAAGTATGCAAGAGAGCATCTTAAGTCATCCGTGCCACGGCATGAAAGGGACTCGGAGCATGATTCACTGTTTTCTATTGCCAAATGAAATGTTCACAGGGGGCCCAGTACCCACGGCTGTACAATTCATTTAGCAGCACGCTCGCAGGGCCGGGCTGATGGATTTGACAGTGCTGTTGCAAAATGACAGAGCGCAGTTAACAGAGAGGAGGGGTGAACAGCCATTTCATCAGAGCGTTCCAGCGAATTCCAGCAAACGCAGCTTTTACAAACAGATGCAGATTCTAGCTAAGGCCTGACGTTCAGGTTGTTTCGCATGGTTTAAAGATCATACAGTACAGGCCAAAAGTTTGGACACACCTTCTCTTTTTCAATGCGTTTTCTTTATTTTCATGACTATTTACATTGTAGATTCTCACTGAAGGCCTCAAAACTATGAATGAACACGTGGAGTTTTATGTACTTAACAAAAAAAGGTTAAATAACTGAAAACATGTTTTATATTCTGGTTTCTTCAAAATAGCCCCCCTGTGCTCTGATTACTGCTTTGCACACTCTTGGCAGTCTCTCAATGAGCTTCAAGAGGTGGTCACCTGAAATCGTTTTCCAACTGTCTTGAAGGAAGGAGTTCCCAGAGGTGTTTAGCACTTGTTGCCCCTTTGCCTTCACTCTGTGGTACAACTCACCACAAACCATCTGGATTGTGTTCAGGTCCGGTGGCTGTGGAGGCCAGGTCATTTTTTTTTAGTACATAAAACTCCACATGTGTTCATTCATAGTTTTGATGCCTTCAGTGAGAATCTACAATGTAAACAGTCATGAAAATAAAGAAAACACATTGTATGAGAAGGTGTGTCCAAACCTTTGGCCTGTTTTGTACCATTACAAACAAATCTGATTCTGGTGAGTGAAGAGAAAAATGACTGATTTTATAGGTCTTAGCTGGTTGGTTCGAATGTTCTCCCCCACAGCAGCCAAGCTGAATCACTTTGAATCATTCACTCATGCATATGCACATTACTCACGATGTTTAAATGAGTAAACAATAGTCCAGATAATCAGAGATTGAATGCACTGTTTAAACTCAAAATTATTTGTCAGACTGCCCATGTTGGGTTCTTACGTCAATTCCCAAACGCACATCAGGTTTAGTCAGATTAAAATTTAATGAGTTTATGATTTTATTTAAGATTTTAATCATTTTCCTCTGCATTTCACACTGATTTTGCTTTCCTCCATACTTTTAGTCTGGCACACCGGAATCTCCCACTCGTGTTAGTGACAGAAATTAGCACTGACGCCCTGAGGCCCACGCTTGTGAGAAAATGGATGCGTGACCAATAAAACAGAGAAATATCTCAGGACAGTGCACTGCAAAGTGCACTACAAAGGAGACTAAAATTAAATATTTATATCAAGTTAAAGTTAAAGTTTTAACTATAGATATGTGAAAAGCATACATCCTGGCAACCAGCATACTGTAGTATAAAATGTTCATCAATAATGTTTTTTCTTAGTAAAGGTACTCAATTAAAAAAATAATAAACACCAAGAATTCAGTTTAAAATTTAATGCAGTATAATCTTTTTTTAATACCCCTTATTTGCAAAGAAACAATAAATCAGCAGGTGTCCTGTTACTTTTGTCCATATAGTGTATGTGTTTCCACACAGGACTGATTTGATTAGTTTACAGCAGAATATTTAGAACATGGGCAAAGAGCAGAGTCACAGGTAAACAAATAAACACAGCTCACTGTTCTCTTAGCATGAGGACAAACAGTTCTGATGTATTGCTTGTACTGATCCCACTAACCCTTCTATATGTTTCAGTACACACACAAATAAAGCAAACACACTTATTGTATAGACACTATATTGCCAAAAGTATTTTCTCACACATTTAAATAATTAACCTCAGGTTTAAATCACTTCCATGCCCACAGATCTATTAAATCTAAAAATAAGGCCTGAAGACTGCTTCTACTAACATTAGTAAAATAATCGGTCGCTTTCAGGAGCTTAGTAAATTCCAGCATGGTACTGTGATAGGATGCAGCACCTGTGAAACAAGTCCAGTTGTGAAATTTCCTCACTACTAAATATTCCACAGACAACTGTCAGTGATATTATAACATAGTGGAAGTGACTGGTAAAAAAAAGCAATGAGTACAGTGCACAGAGATCACCATCTTTCTGCAGAGTCAATCAATGCAGACCTCCAAACTCCATGTGGTCTTTAGATTAGCTCAAGAACAGAAGAGTGAAGAGAGCTTCATAGAATAGGTCTCCATAACCAAGCAGTTCCATCCACGCATTACATTACCAAACACAACGCAGGTGAACAATATAGTGTATGTGTTCAAGACACTTTTTCAGTGAGCCAGGAAATCCTTTCATTTTAGGAGGAATTTGCATTGATGGCACATAAAAAGCACAGAATCTCAGTGATGTTTG
Source organism: Astyanax mexicanus (assembly GCF_023375975.1). Lineage (NCBI taxonomy): Eukaryota > Metazoa > Chordata > Actinopteri > Characiformes > Acestrorhamphidae > Astyanax > Astyanax mexicanus. The sequence goes on from NC_064408.1 coordinate 59,617,291, forward strand.
CGTAGGAGTTTCTATGTTTTTTAAATGTTTTTTAGTCTTTTAATGATGTGTGCATGGTCTATCATTGTATACATTGTGCACTTGTGTCTAAAAAAATTGTATTTCAGAGTTTACCTAGTGTGCACCAGGCAATCACAACACACTGCAGTGGTTCACAAACAGTGCAGCCTTACATACAAATGGAATGCCTACATTGCTGCAGTGCTGTACAATTCTAGAAGCAGATATAAATGTACAGCTTCATTTAAATTCAGTTTCTAAAATAATGTTTATGAGATGCTACTGATACTTGAATATAGAGGATAGTGAGGAGACAAAGACAGTGTATGCTGTGTAATACAGCAGAACTGGTTCTAAGCCACATTTAAAGCCTCATTACACAACAATGCAGATTATTTAAAAGCATTAAAAGCGACCTCGTGTATTGTGCAGATTAATATCAACAGATTAATCTATTTAATTAGATAAACATCATTGAGGCATTGTGCTGTTAAAATGAACCGCCTCGAACGTGCCTAACCGCCCCAAATCCCAGTAAAATCACTGTAATGCATGACCTACAGTGCCTGATTTATTTTGCACAGAATCAGGGAAAAATAACCATGTTTAGACAGACTGAGTCGTTCTGCTGCAGTAAAGAAGCTTTACTTCTCTTAGTTTGCAGCTCTTCAGGAGAAGACTTGACTTACAGCTTTAGATCGAGAGAGAGAGTAAAGAAGAGGGTGGAAAAGGACAGAAGAGAGAGAAAAGAAGAGAGAAAGGGGAAAGAAACAGACAGAAAGAGAGGGAAGGAAATTAAAAGAAGAGAAATACAGATAAAAAATGAGACAAGAGAGAGAAAAAGAGAGACAAACTGAGAATAAATAGGAAAAGCAATAAAATAGATATATGTGGAAAACAGAGAGGAACTTCAAATGGGAGAAAGAGACAGAGAAGAAGAGTAAAATAAAGGTGAGAGAGAAAGATAAAAAATAGAGTGGGGAGAGAAAAAGAGAAAAGAGAGAAATACAGTAGATACATTGAGGGTGATAGCACCAGATCAAAGGAGAGTAGAATATAGAGAAAAAGAGAGGGAGAGAGCTAAGAAGAGAGAGAGAGAGTAAGGACGTGATAGGCAGAACACAAGGTCACTTACACAAGCAAATCTAATAAGAAAAGACAGGAAGAGAAGAGAAGAGGAAAGGAGAGCTAGGAAGCTACAGAGAGGAGGTGAGATGAGAGAGGCTAAAGATAGGGAGGGGGATGGGGAGAACGCTGAAGAGATGGAGGAAAAGATAAAAGCAAGGGAAGGGATTGGAGGCAAGGTGACAGAGGGAAAGAAAGAGAGAAAAAGAATGAATGAAAGGTGTATTTAAAGCAGTGGGTAAACGAGGGCGGCAAGGAAACAATAGAGTGTGTGGGGGAGAGAAAGCTGGGTGGCTGGGTAGAATAGGAATTGCGGTGACGAGAATTTATTGCCTGGAGATTAATTGGGTTCAACCTGCGCTGGGAGAAAATCCATTGAAGTCGGGTGTGTAAGCCTCAGAGCTGAACGCTGCTCTGCGCGCTGGCGCTGCTCATACTGCAGCGTGTAAGCGTGAGGTATTGCTTTTTCTGACAAATGCCTCCTTTCCAAAAACAATACAGACGCTAATTCATACTAACCCATAAAAGCTGCAGTGACGCCCTGCTAGAGCCCTGCTTCACATCCGTCCAGCTCAAACAGCACTTAATGAAACAGCCAATGCACTCTGTAATGTGATATACATTATGCAGAACTCTCTGCTAGATTTATACACAGCACCACAATACTGCAAGGCCATGGACTTCATATTAACAATGTGCTCTATATAATTTGGTTCTCTTTGTGTTGCAAAATGTCTCACTATATAATCAATTTCCCACCACAACTTTTATTTACAGTTCCAACCCAGCAGTTAGAACTCCTCCCTTCACATGGTTCTACCAGTGCTGAGTATGAAGGCTAACATGTGCATCCTCCCAGGCAGTTATCCAAACCAACAGGGATCTTTTCAAACTGTTGCTAACATAACATCACTGGGCAACGGCTCAACACTAGGAGAACACTAAATGCAAGTGTTATTACATATGGTAACAGATGCCTGCATTGGCTAGCAGCGTACAAGTGATGGGGTGAGGGAAGGCCTCTTACGTACCCTCTGCCAGGGGTACACAGATAAAATAATATAATATTTCAAACACTGAGAGCCCTATCAGTAAGTGTGACAATACTTCCCACCTTCCACCTGCATTGTTTAAATAGCAATAGTGCCAAAATATGTAAAAATTTAGTGTAAATATATCTACATCGATGGGCCTGGTGGTCTTCTCCCCAATTTACAAGGCCAATTACTCAACTCACTCATTAGGACTCACTCAATCACTACTGATGCCCCAACACCTAGAGGGTGAAGACTAACACATGCCTCCTCTGATACATGAATCGTGAATTCAGACACCACCTCTTTTCAAACTGCTGCTGATACAGCATTGCTTAGTAGCATCACAGCGCGCTCGGAGGAAAGCACAGCGACTCAGTTCAGATACATCAGCTCACAGACGCCTTTTGCTGCTTGACATCACCCTTTGGAGTGACGTAGGGAGAGAGCACCATCTACCCACCCAGAGAGAGCAAGGCCAATTGTGGTCTCTCAGGGCTCTGGCAGCTGATGGCAAGCTACATGAACGGGATTTGAAACAGCGATACCCCGATCATAGTGGAATTAGTACCTGCCTTTTGCCTTGTGTTTCGAGGCTTGCACTTTTCCAGGACTTTTTTTATGGATAGCAAAGACACTGACATGCCCTAAATCAATGCCTAAATCATTGCCTATAGATTGCTAAAATAGGACTGTTTATATTTTCATTGCAGGGTAGTCACGTTTTGAATAGCTCCCATACATGTAAAGCATCTCATACTGACCTAATAGTTGTCTGTAATAGTTAAAGACATGGCCATCATGTAGGTGCAATGAGCTGCTTGGCGAGTTATTGAATTTTAATTAATCGCTGTACTCTTTGATGCATGTAGCGATTATAATAAGGATTTCTGTCAGGCTTTACAGGGAAGAGTCTGTTGTTTATAGTGAAGATGCTTCTTGTGTCCTTCTTGTTCAGTGAAAGCCCTTAATTTTTGTAACCAGCTATTAGTTTAGAAGATATCAGGTTAGTTAGATACATTTTATTGAGGAGAAGCGCTGGACACATTAGTACACAACTAGTACATGCCTATTGTGTGTTCGGAGCCACGTAAGGCATACTTTGCCAGTCGTTGCGACAGCAAAGACACACGGACACGACATAAATCAAGCTGCTTGGTGAGTGAGTGAATTTTAATGGATCACTGTACTTTTTGATTAATGTGGTGACTGTAATAATGCTTTCTGTTTGCTTTAAAAAGAGAAGAGTCTGTTGTTTCAGTAAAGATGCTTCTTGTGTCCCTATGTTATTGCTGTAACCAGTTATTAATTCAGATGATATAAGGTGATGCTGGCTAGATTAAAAAAGATTAAAAAATAATTTAAAAAAGTCTTTATAACAACTGATGTTGGGGGAAATATAGACTCAGTTTTCCTCTAAAACTGCTGATGTGCAGTAATCCCACCCAGCCCTGAATGAAAGAACTGCAGAGCTCTGTGAGTACAGGACTGAAGCTACGCCTCAGTGTGTGTGACAGAGAAAATGACTCAGTCAATATTGATTCAGTTTGTTCATTTTTTGACTGCAGTAGCATCTAACATCTAATCCGTTTTAGTAGAGTAGATGTTGAAAGTTGTTATACAAGCTGTTAAAACATTGATGATTTAATTTGATTGCTTTCAGCCACAACAGCTTCATTAAGGGCAGATTGGACTGACGTGTATCTAAATTAGACTAATCTTATAGACAATCAATTTTTTGGCGTATTTATATTGTAGTTAGGACCTAAGACTAAGACTGGGTTGATTAAAGCTTGAAAATGTGAGAGACAGCTCTCGAGCTATATCTGCAGCTTCCATTCATTTGCTGCAATAGCAATATTTACTCTTCTTTAAAAGCTTTACACAAAATGTTAAAACATTGCTGTGAGGATAAGATTGCATTTTGCCACAACAGCTTTGGGGAGGACAGATACTGATGTGGGTATTTAGTATAGGCAATCTAAATCATGCTGAAGGTATTGGATAGAGCTCCATCATTCCAGAGAACAAAGTTCACTAAAAAAAAAAAAATGGATTTACATTAAATAAAAAAAAATTACATTGGTTGCACATAATAAAGTTGTGTTTTTAAAAATTATATACTCATGCTGAACAAATGCATTTTTTATTTGTTAAACCAACATGACTTTCTTATATTATTTTAAAGCTATTATTTTATGTAAAATATAACCAAATGCAATTGGTAAACCCAACATGACTCGTTACCTTAAACCTATTCATTCATGTAAATTATAGTCAGATTAAAATTGCTAAACCAACATAAATTTATATAATAATTTAGAGCTATTTGATCCTTACAATTATAGTAAATTCAAATTCTAATAACACAGTAAACATTTCTCATTAATACTTAACAATACAAAAAAAAAAATTGTAAAACCAATGTGTCTTCTATGTGAATCACACGGTGTTTTAAAATGACCTAACCTCCATAAATGATTTCTAACTATTACAGAAGAGCTTTGGCGTACTTTATCAATAAGATGTTTTTTTTTGTAAGCTGATCTATTATTTAAGACATTTGTATTTGTATTTGTATATCTCTAAACTTTATCTAGCCTAGTCTTTTACATAAACATTTACAAAAAGTTTTAGAAAGTTCTGTCACACAGCACAGGATTTGTATTTCGCAACAATATTGTGCAAATGTCTCTGTATTCATGTAAAAGTTTACTAAACACAACTGTGGGAATTTAAACAAGATTTGGTTTAATCTCCTACAAATAAAACCTTTTCCAGATTTTCAAGAATTGTGCTTATCCACCTATCCACGTTTTATTTGAAAAAGCACACTAAGCGAAAAGCGAACACTAAGAAACATCTTTTTAGAAATGTGCATTGAAAACAACAGCAACAGTACCTTTTGGAACAGAAATGCACCACTGTACTCAAAGTAGAATGTTTTTTTTATAAAGACTTTTACAGAGCAAATAGTTCTGACACTTATAACCAGATAGAAAAAAAATGCACTAGGATTCTTCAACAGGATAGGACAATAAGGAAATCCACTGCAGTAGAACTCTTCTTTGTCCAGGAGACTGTCCCCAAGAAGCAGGGTTTCCAACTACCGGCTAATAAAACATCATTCGTTTCGTTATTGTTAATATGACTGACAATTGTAGAATTTAAATAGTTCAAGTTTTAATACATTTTATATGATTTGAAGATTTTCAGATGAGAAATAAAAATAAATTATGTGGACTATATATCATGTATTTTGTAAGTTCAACAACCCTCTATTTCCCATTTTTTCAGTGTTCTTTTAGTTCCACTGCTCTACAGCCCAATGCTGGACATCCTTATTCCACTCAAACCATAGATAGGTCTATTGTGTAGTGTGACCTTCATGTGTGACCGCTCCACAGCATCCAGTTCTATTAGTGATGCTCTACAATCAGGATTATGCTGTGTGAACACCTTAAAGTAGCTGAATTCATGTGTTATTTTGGACACATGGTTTATGCTAATGCTTTTGTAATCATTCTGCATGTGGTATTGTGTGAGGACCATTCTCTTATGAGCGACTCATAGGAGTGAGCATTGTGATTCAGCAGGCAAAATGACATTCACACAAAGCCTGACTGTAAATCGCTCCAGACAGGGAATCCTGGTGCAGTGCTGCGTCTGTGTGTGTGTGTGTGTGTGTGTGTCTTCCATGGTATTCCCCCCTCCATTTTCTCTGTCACGCACACACGCACACATGCACCACACCCCTCCTCTCTCTCCACTGCAGTACGCCTTCCCCTCTTCGCTCTGACATGCAGCGGCGTTCAGAAAGCCACACTGCAGAACAAGGCCGCCTGGTCTCGCATACCAATCAGAGAGGACTGTAGGAAGGAGGGATGAAGAAGTGGAGGGAGTGAGGGAGGAGGGGGGTAGCCCTGCCCTCCCCTCCCCTGTGTACTGCAGTGAGTTCCACCAAGCAGACCCCAACCAGTACAGGCCAGATCATACAGGGATTTCCTAAAGCCAGTACTGCAGCACTGCCCTGACTGGCTAATAATAAGCCTCTGGTCTAATACACTGGAACGTCTGCCTGTCACTAACACGTGTACTGTGTTTGTAATGGAATGCTCTACTAAATACTTTCACATTTTTAATTATTTAAAAAATGTAATTAAAAAGAATACAATATTGTAAAAATACTGATGTGTCCTTGTTCAAAATGCATAGGTTCTCCTGAAAAATAAAGAATTTGGTTCAACACAGACCAAAATACACTGGCTTGCAAAAGTATTCATACCCCTTGAACTTTTTCACATTTTGTCACCTTACAACCACAAACTTAAAAGTATTTTTAGAGATTTTAAGTGATAGACAAACACAAAGTAGCAAATAATGTAATATAATGTAATGTAATAATTGTGAAATGTAAAAAGTGAAATGAAAATGATACATTGTATTCAATTTATTTTATTAAACTAAAATCTAAAAAGTGCAATGTGCAAAAGTATTTAACCCCTAAATAAAATCCAGTTCAGAAGTCACTGACTTAGTTAATAGAGTCCAGCTGTGTGTTATTTAGTCTCAGTATAAATACAGATGATCTGTATTGACCTCACTGGTTTGTTAGAGAACACTCGTGAACAAACAACATCATGAAGACCAAGGAACTGACCAGACAGGTCAGAGATAAAGTTGTGGAGAATTTTTAAGGGGGGTTAGGCTATAAAAACATATCCCAAGCTTTAAGCATCCCAATAAGCACTGTTTAATCTATCATCCAAAAATAGAAAATGTATTCTACAACTGCAAACCTACCAAGGTGACAAAATGTGGAAACGTTCAAGGGGTATGAATACTTTTGCAAGCCACTGTAGTTTTCGGCATCAAATTGCTTAGTGTACATTTTTATAAGTTAATGTGAAGCCTACACTACATCTGGGTAGGTCCCCTTTGCAAAACATTATCAATTCTTCATGGTATGGATTCCCAAAGATGTTGGAAACATTCCTTTGAGATTCTGGTCCAGGTTTGCAATCTTGCATCTTGGAATTACTCTTTTTTTTAGAAGCACTTGCACTTATCCTATGAATTTTCCATTTCAGATCCCAAATGTGTTATTTTGGAATGAGACCTGGTCACTGAGATGATTACTGAACAACACTGAAGTCACTGTTATGTAAATGATGCCAGTTCAAATCAATTTTGCTTTGTTACATGGTGCATTATCATGCTGTTAGATAAATTGGTAAATTGTGCCATGAAGGGATGCACATGGTCAGCAACAGTACTCAAGCTCTGGCTGTGGCTTTCAAGCTATGATTAATTGGTATAAATGGTAATTTGTACATACTGCAGCTTTCTGTTCTTGGCTGACAGAAGTGGAACCTAACCTATGTTCTTCTGCTGTTGCAGCTCATTCAACTCAAGGTATTTTGTATTCTGAGATGATTTTGTCCTCAGCATAACTACATAAAGTAATTTTCAGAGTTACTGTAGCTTTCCCTTCAGATTAAACAGTCTGGCCATTTAGGATTTACCTCTTTCATTAAACAGCATTCAGTTTCATCTGGGTTTTATCTGTGCAGACTGTGCATTTATAGTTAGAGGCGTAACCAACATGAAAAACGGAGATCTGACTATGGGTAAAAAACAAGCAACTGTGTCTACAGCTAAACTTTGTAAGGCTACTTCAAAAACTGTTAGGAACTTGACAGATGCTATTTGGTTTGTAAAGGATCATATTCGAAAAGAGGGGTAAGGTATTGATTGGTATTGATCTTTTGTTTACCTTCAGTTTTGTGATTTTGTATATATGCATGTTTGTGAGTGGTGAATGTGTATATATTTGGTGTGTGATTGTTGCAATTATTGTGAATCCAATAAATTGTTATTCGCAAAAAAAACAAGCAACTGTGAAGCTGAGAGAAAACCAGTCAGAACCATTGCACAAACATTGTCCATGGCCAGAACAACTGTTTGGAATGTCCTGAAGAAGAAATCGTCACTGGTGTACTAAACCCTAAAACAACATCAGCAACAACATCCGGAGAGCAGGAGTGAAGGTCTCACAATCTACTGTTCACAAAAGACTTCATGAACAAAAAAGTACAGAGGCTTCACCAGAAGATGAGTGCCAACTGCTTCTGAAAAAAAGAGTAATTCCAAGATGCAGTAGTGTGAACATGGACCAGAATCTCAAAGAAATGTTTCCAACATCTTGTGGAATCCAGACCATGAAGAATTGATGATGTTTTGCAAAGAGGGACCTATCCAGATGTAGTGTAGGTCTCATTTTAACTTGTACACTAATGTACACTAACAGAGCAATTTGATTTAAAAACAACATGTTTCTGGTGGTTAATTAAGAGAAAAAACGTAAATGTCTTCTAAAAGAACTATCACTAAAAATTAAATGTATATTAAACCAGCCCGTATAACATTTAAACATGCCATTCTTTAAATGAATGAGTTCACATGACATCCCTTTCTGATGGTTGATGTAAACATTAGCTAAAGCTGATTTATCTGTGTATTTGCATGCTTTTATGCATTTCACTGTACTATGCAATGCATATGCTTCTTCATTATTGTTGTTGTTGTTTTTGGTAATATTTAGTAGTAGCATAGAAAGTGCAAATCATTTCTCTGCTTATTTTAAAGAGCTATGAGTAAGAACTTTATTAATGTCTATTTATTCTTTTGTAAACTTTCAGTGTTCATTAGCCTGTTTTAATGTTTAGTTTGCTGTTCTCAGTTGACCCATAGGCCTGGTTATATGCAGCCTGTTAAACAGTTCAGTGTTTGTGCATTGTTGAACCAGATGTACCAAGGCGCATCCCCTTATTTCCTCTTTCTACACAAACACTGTCCACAGCCTAATGAAGTGATTACTATTACCATTCCAGGGAACTGGGAGGAGTGGAGGCAGGGTGAGAATTAGTGGCCATAATGCTTAACAGTTGTGAAAAAGCGCAAGCATGTGAAGCATCTCTGAGGAAAAAAAAAAAAACTGTTTAAATTCAAAAGCCAAGGCGAGGACCCGAAGGTCTCAACGTGTGTTTCTTTGTGGTTATGTAACGACTCGGGGTGGAACTGGGAATGTACCATTCAGCAGGGGCTGTACCACTGAACAGGCCAGGTTGGGAACGCAGCTTTCACCAGGTTATGTAATGCGGCACACTTCAGCTGGAGCCTTTGATGTATATTTCAAGAATAAAAAATGGAATGTATTATTTATTAGACTGTGTGTTTTAAGTGCTTCACTGTGTTTTTCTGAGTTTCTAGAGTTTGCAGCCGTGAACTGGGATGAGTAAGACTTCCTGAGGCATGTGAACTTTTGCTTTTGTAAAATTCTGAATAAAATGGCCCAAAGCAGGATGAAGCAGACACTCAGGGATATGATAATAAACTGTATAAAACCGTTCTGTTAAAGAGAAGAGATCAAATAAAGCTCTCTATAAAATATAATTCCACAGAGTATGACACAAGGAGCATTGTATTGTCTGGTTTCTGACCTTGCATATTTATTTCAATTAATTTGCTATTCAGTTTTTAAATTGTTGTTATATCATTGTGCTATGATAAAAATGACTATAAAAAGCATTACTTTAGGAAACCTTTACACATTACTGTCAATATAAAGAGCAAAAACTATACTGTAAGATATATATTTTTGAGACCAATAAAATCATTGATAAAAATGGCAATCCATGATAAAAACAACATAAAAAATTTAAATTAATGTAATCAAATACACAGACATTTTTACTATAAACCCTTCTCTCCCTAAAACACTAAGTGAATTTCTATGCAGTGCAGGTATCTGTTAGCTGATGTAACAGAACTGGCAGTTAGTGTTCTCCTCAGAGTGTTTTCAGCTGTTAAAGCAGTAGTTCCGAAAGACGTCATGGTGCTCATAAATCCTGAAGCATATATATGGATATGCTAGAGAAAGGAAACAAAATTTCATGACTAACTTGGAGAAAATAAAATATAATTTTTACAATATAATCACACACTTCCACACACACACACACACATAATCTTCCCACAGTCCGATCATTTTCCCAGTTATACAGCACACACATGTCCTCTGCCATCCACGTGGTGATGTAAAAAAAAAAAAAAAAAAGTGGCAGGTGACCTTCCTATATTGCCCCGAGGTCCAGTTCTAGCCCTTATGTGCTCGTTGTAGGTGATTTCAGCAGTGTTCACTAGTTGGCAGGGTCACTCTGACCGCTCTGCGTCTGTGCAGCTCACTATATATCAGGGTAGGATGTGCTGTGGAGTGTGGATGTGTGAGCTGTTCCTCACTAAACTAAAATTATAAAGACAGGAATTTTGTGACTTGCTTCCACAGTAGTCCTTTAGTCGGTTTATCCTGGAAGGAATCCATTCTGGATAGACAGATTTGTTGCCCTCATGTATTGATGAGCTTTGGCGGCCCAACAGCAATCAGTCTTTTTGGACTAAAATTTGCTATTTTAAAACATCTAAAACTTATGAAAGTGATTTTCTCAAAAGAATTGTAGTATTTGCACATGATTAAAAGATTTTTGCAAGCAGTTTGCTAGTATTGACCCATGCCCTTGACTGGGTAGAGAAGAAGAAAAGAGGGGGAGCGAACTCAGAGTATTGGGGTGGAGTTCAGGGCAGCTTCGCTGTAAAGCGTGAAGCCGAAGCCCCCCCTCTCATGAAGAGATACATGAGGAAAAATTATAAAATTAACGCAGGAGGAAGATGGGGAGGAGGTGAGTGCGAGGTTGTTCAACGAGCAGGTAGAGAGGAAGTGACGATTTAAATAGGGAAGGAAGTGGGAGGAGTGAGGGCGTGGATCAACTCCCAAAACTTAGTTATGGATACAGAACTCCACTTATGAACTCACATTTTTTCTTTCCATTAATTCTCTAAAGCGTGGTCCGCACTTAGCAAAATTATAGGTAGCCATACACTGTAAATGATCAGTAAATACTAGTAGCAGATTTGCTGCAATGTTACTGCATTGCATTTCTCATGCTTGGCAGTAAAAAAACAGTAACTTGCACTTTATTATATATAATATAATAATAATAATAATAATCACCCATTATATACAATATAACTGAACACCTAACGGAAAGTAGCCGTGGTAGGCAAGAGTCCACAATGATGATGAATTAGTAATGGGGAACACTGACATTATGCAAATAACGTGTGTCAGGGGTCAATAGAAAAGACATACTAAGAATTTTTTTTTTTAGCTATTTAATTTGGATAATATTCATTTAAAATATAGATTAAACTCCGTGAACCAGAACCATCCAGAACACCATGTTGCTTCAAATGTATTGAGTAGATTTTATATGTTACTTTTTACAGTCTATTATTGTCTAAAATTTGGGAAGTTTCTGAATCTCACAGCACGGCAGTAAATTCCTGGGAACATCTTACATATATAACCACCCAAATGTTACTGTTATATGTAGAGGTGGCAGCTGTTTTCACACAATATGCGTTCTACAGGTTTACAATGAAACATTATTAAACAGTTATTTACCATATGAATTTACTGTACAAATAATAGTGTCAAAATCTCTACTCTGTATGTGTCGCTGCTAAATCAGACATGTAAAGATAAACTGGGCGAGTTCTTTTTCACAGCACAGAAAGTGTCCTTTGATTTCTGCTATTTCATCATGTGTGGGGAATTATTATGAAGAGTGATATATTATTAGAGCATTTATTTAATAAAGATTTAGGCAACATACTAACACATTACACTTTACACCAGTTGTACCTACAGTAACCTATCAATTTTCAGTTGGTTGCTGGTTTGGAACAGGGTTAACCAGATAAATATCCAAAGAAGAGGCTTCTGCACAAACATGAAATATACTGTAGCTCAAATCCATAATCATGTATTCAGATAAATCTGTGCGTTAGCTCACACAGGCCTCTTATTAAGTCAGGCTGCTTCTGCAGAGCCAGCAAGCTTTGCCTAGAACACATTAGAAGCCCTTTAGCTTGGCAAGCTGTAGCCCTGAGATCAAAGTGCTTATCGATATATTCCTCAGTCCGTGGAGACGCTGTTCAGCTTTTCTTACTTTACATATTCTCCTCTTGCTGACAATCAGCATGTGATGTGAATTTTAAATGTATCATTGAAAACAGACTGAAATATCCTTCTTCCTCCTCCAGTTTATGCTTTTTTACAGGTGACTGCATATATAACAGCAGCGACCAAACTCCACAAACAAATCCCTGCATTCATTTTCCTCTCGTATAGTCCTGCTCACTGCTGGGGTGTGCGCCAAAGAAGAATTTTATTCAGGTCATTATCAGAATACTGTGCCTTTTGCCATTTCATAACTTTTCTTTTGACTATTCATCATATTTTTCATTTTTCAAACTGCACAGAAATCATATTCTTCAAGTTCAATTGCTTTTTATTTCCTGTCATGCATGCCTGCACTATGTCATAGGAAGCTGAACAACAGGATAGAGAATTTGATCAAAAACAAACTTAAACAAATTTGTGGTTGACTAAGAGATGCAAACATTTTGAACTGCTGAGCATATTCAGTTCTAAATTTTATTATTTTTTTCTTTATTTTTACTTATTACTTTTTTTTTTTACAGGGACAAGTTGGACAACTCGAGCTTTAGGTCAGCTAAGTATAGAGATAATATGATAAATATTAAGTAAAATTAAAATTAGTAACTGCAGAACACGAAGCAACTGTCTTTAGTCTCTTCAGTTATGATGTTACTTTCCTAAAAGGGCAGAGTTACTATGCTAGAACTATGCTGCAGACACAAAAGTCATGTTAGATCAATATTGACTTATTCATTTTTTAAACTAAAGTCTCTCAACTAAACCAATTAGTGGGGCAGAAAGTCTGACACTATCAGTAAAAATGCTTTTATTTCGCTTTCCTTTTGCTTCCCTTTCGAATTCAGTTCAAAACTTTTTAATACAAATCACCTTTAAACAGCAGAGATCACTGAGTGAAAAGCTTGAAAATAAAATTTTTAAAATAATTTCTTAATATTTGTTTGATGGCCCACTTGCTTTCACAACAGTGTGCTCTTGAGCTGCATGAACTCCACAAAGCTATGCAAACATGGGTGTTAAGCAGACTGGATTCAGTTGACTTGTCTCAACATGAGCTTTAGTGAATGAAATAGACAGAATTTTTTGTTCAGAGGTGATACCCTGATCAGTGGTATCACAAATGTGTTTGCATTCAATAAATCAAATCATTTCTGTCTCCGCACTTTTAGGTTCATTTATTGGGCTGTTTTTCATGATGATCACAACCGACAAACCAAGCTGAACTGCTTGAATTTTTGCACCAGGAGTGGCATAAGGTTATCCAAAAGCAGTGTGTAAGACTGGTGTAGGAGAACATGCCAAGATGCATGAAAACTGCGATTAAAAACAGGGTTATTCCACCAAATATTGATTTCTGAACTCTTAAAACTTTATAATATGAAAATATAATATGTTTTCTTTGTTCTTTGTTTTTTATTATTTGAGGTCTGAAAGCTCTGCATCTTTTTTGTTATTTCAGCCAATTCTCATTTTCTGCAAATAAATGCTCTAAATGACAATATTTTTATTTGGAATTTGGGATAAATGTTGTCTGTAGTTTATAGAATAAAACAACAATGTTAATTTTACTCAAACATAAACCGATAAATAGCAAAATCAGAGAAACTGATTCAGAAACTGGAGTGATCTCTTAATTTTTTTCCCAGAGCGGTATATAATATGACCTTTTCAGTCCTGACAGAACACTGATATTACTGCCAGCAATCAGGTTTAGCCATCAGCTCATTCAAATCTGTGTATCTGCCCAATCCGCTCAGCCTGCTTCTAATGGCATAACTGGAGAGCGTTCAAACTGGGCCTGAGAGGACTAAGAACTATTTAGAATGAGCTGGAATGTAAATTTTAAAGCATTAACTGCTCCCGTAATAAATGAATTTTCTAAATGAATGTCCAGCTGTTGGGATTATGGGGGTCACAATGCAACCTGAGCTCAGGCTCTGGCTTTAGTCAGATCTACTCTAAACAAATACATTATCTTTAGCATAATTAACATAATCTGATTACAGTAGAGATTTGCTCTTAAATCCCAAATGACTGTCCAGCTTCCACAACATCTCAGGACACAGGCCATGAAATAATGGCTTCTGTATCTAAATAGTGCACAGTAAGTCGAATGGAGGGTCATTTGGGATTCTGCCATGTTTTCACTGATGCTGCTGCATTCAGCACAACAGCACAGATGCCCCAAGGAGCTCAACGATATGGGATCAATGGCCACTTCGTGAAGAACAGTGTCTTAAATCATGAGTGTAATCTGTAGTACTCAAGCCCTTTTAGTTTCATTAAAATGACAGAAAGTTTTGAATCTGAAATTGACACTGAGTCTGTCTGAACTAAGCTGGACTGAATGTCCCAACTGGACCCAAATCCAGCCGCCACTAATTCCACAGTGCTAGTGACTCCACTCTGCAGCAGTGATAGCTTTCATTAGATTCTTGATGAACTAAATGAAATAATGAATAGTCTGATCAATAATGAAGCTTAATAATTAATCAGGCAGCGCATGATTAGCGCATCACAAAACGTGGATAAACTTTCATGCTGACCTTGTGGACCTTGCTGCAGGAACACAAACTCTGTTAAAGGGGAAACAGCTTTTATACGCCCGAACCTAAAACTGGTAATTTTTTAAGGAAAAAAGGTCTGAATCTGACTAAATGTAAGTGCTGTTGTTTTTTTTAGATGTATATATTAAGCTCTGGGGCACATTGGAAAATATTATGGTACTTAGTGTGCTGTGAATATGTGCATAGGCTACCACGACTAATAAAGAAAGTGTGTAAAGGCAACTATTAGGACTGTGCATTTTAAAACATTTTCAAATCAAGACTGCAAATTTAAAGAGCAAAATGTTTAAACCAATCGTTTATAAAAAAAACAATACCATGAAAACCTTCTTTTGATGCTTGTACACATATATTCTTTTAATAACTGTAATCTTGCAACCACAAACTTAATTGTATTTTATAGAGATTTTAAGTGAGCTAAATAGACAAGGTAATCATGGAAGAAAACCTGTTAGAGGCTGCAAAAGACTCGAGGCTTGGACAGAGATTGACCTTCCAGCAGGACAATGAACCTAAACATATTCATGTGTTAGAATGGCCCAAAAGCCTTGGTGGCTCTACTAAGTATTGATATAAGGGACTAAATACTTTTGCACATCACTTTTCACTTTTCAGTGACTTTTCATCATTTATGTGCTAATTTGTGTTGATCTATCAAAAACACTCAATACAATACATTTTGCTAGTATTTTTCACACCCTTGAATTGAAATGAAAAAAAAAAAACTCAGAGGTTTTGGGCAGGAGTTTGGGGCAGCTTCACTTCACCCAGAAAAAGAGATAAGGGAAGAGAAAAAAGAGAAGGAATGAAGGAGGAAGATGGGGAGGAGGTGGGTGCCAAGTTGTTCAACAAGCAGGTAGAGAGGAAGTGATGGTTTATACGTACGGGCACGGCTCAATCTCTCAAAATTAAGTTATATTCATAACTCCACTTAGGTTTGTGATTGTAAAATGAAAAAAGTTGGCAAATCCAAGGGGTGTGAATACTTTTCAAGCCTCTTTACGTTTTAAATATGAGGCAAAATTATGAAAACTGTATTTCTGGGCTGACTGTAGATGCACTATGTAGGTTTTCTGACAGAAGTTTCTCTGTCTCTGCTCAAAATACCAGCCCCCTCAACTCTATCTATCTATCAGTGGGAGGAGACTAGATTTCTGACTAAATATCAGAGCGTGGAGTATTCTCTGGTGGAATAATCAGTGCATCGTGTTGTTTTTCTTACTGCAAGGTCACTGCTGGCCTGGGAATACTCAGACAATTAGAACGATTATCCAGAAAGGAACTCAGTGGAGGAACTGATGACCCTGATGATCAGTGGTAGTTAACAACTATTAAGGTTTCTTAATGGAAACTGAATTCAAGGTCTGGATTTAAAAATCTCTGGGTAGAGGTGGAAGAAATACAGAAGTAAAAGTACAAATTACTTCGAAAAACAAGTATCTTTTAATTTAAACACACAAAAAGTGCATTATACTGTGCCAAGTTTTTTTTTTTTGATGAATTAACCAATCGAAATTCTCCAAAACTGCCTGAAATAAACACTTTTTACATTGAATTTTCTTGAAAGTTAAGAAGGTTTTAGCCCACTCTTGTAAAGTTTCTGAAGTTTGGGAAACACTTGTTTTTCATTGGACAGCAATGAAATACTACCATAATAAAAAAAAAAAAGTAAAATTTAAAATATGATTTACATTTTTTACTTAAGTAAAAGTGTAGAAGTGGGGCTATAAGGGGCTCCACCGGGCTAGGCGCTGTCACTATTATCAGGAGATCGCTGGTTCAAATCCTGTTTATGTAGCTTCATCAGCTACCAGAGCCCTGAGAGAGCACATTTGTCCTTGCTCTCTCTGGGTGGGTAGATGCCGCTCTCTACCCACATCACACCAAAGCGTGATGTCAATCAGCACAAGGAGCCTGTGAGCTGATGTATCAGAACCTAGTCACTGCGCTTTCCTTCGAGTGCGCTGTGATGCTACTCGACAATGCTGCATCAGCAGCAGTTGGAAAAGAGGCGGTGGCTGACTACATGTGTTTCAGAGGAGGCATGTGCTAGTCTTCACCGTCCCGGTGTGTTGGGGCACTACTAGTGATAGGGGGAGTCCTAATGTGCTTTTTTTTGCCTGATAAAAAATTTGCACAATTAGAGTAATGAGGCTCGTTTGAAATGTATTGAATAAAAAGTACAGATTTTTATTGTGAAATGTAGGGACTAGAGGTAATTGAAGTGTTAAATGACAGAAATACTTAACTAAAGTACAGATACTTTAAAAAGTACATTAACAAAGTTTTTATAGTCCGTTATTTTACACCTCTGACTATGGGACCCGTGGAACGTATATTGTGTTTGTACAGCAGGTTTAACCCTTCAACTACAGGGTTCTCCTGTTCCACTCGTTACCTGTATCTCTGGAGCATTCTCTATACTGGTCTATTCTGAATAGTCTGATTATTTTTGAACAAAGTATAAATAGAAAGAAGAAGAAGAGCATGAACTGTCCTCTGAAGCCTAAAAAAACATTACAAATGCAGAATATAAAGTCTTCTAGTGGCCATTTTAAATTCAGCCGGAATGCTGTACAAAGCAGGGCCAACCAAGCAAGTTTAGCAATCCACAAAGATCTGTCAGAATCCTGCAGTCAAAGCGTGTGAGAGGCAAAGCCGCAAGTGCCTCACTTGAAAGGCTGTGCGGTCCCAGGCCTGCGCTATTCTCATCTCGACTCCAGCACAACGCCAATCATTACAGCCTCTGCTCTAGATTGCCCGTGGATTGGGACACAAAAGAAGACTGTTGCTATCAATAACGCAGGAATCATTTCAGTCTGCAGCAATTTATAGAGCTACTTAATCTTTTGGAATTGCCCACCACTCACTTCCACAGCAATTTCACTGCAGTGCTACTCCACCTCATCACAACACCTACAGAAGCCAGGAGACGTTTTATAGGTCTGATGTTCTGTGGAGGCGTTTAAATATCACTGTAGGTTTTAAAAAAGTAAAGGAAAATTCCACCTTTTCTTTACAAATGAATACCTTAATGAATGACAAATAAAATCCATCATTGTGAAATAGTGCACTAAAGAGAAACATACTCTTTCAAATGTTTGTACAATTGTGATGTCATATAAACCAAAAACTAAAAAAGACAAGACATTTCTTTCTGGACCACTCAGAGCCCTAAGACTAGACCTTTCTGTTTCTATTTCTTTTTCAATCTGTACTTGCAAGTGATACAAATACTGTTGTTTTATGTACTGTCCAAGACATCCAATAAATCAACGCTAGTGTGTGTCTAATGCAGATATTCATCAAATCTAGCATCCACTATTATGAAACTATATAATTAGGTACTGAAGAGGTGTATTCATAAATATTATGTAATAACTTTCTGCAAAATAACATTCAGAATAATTAAACCTTGTTTTATCACCACTACTGTAAACAATACTAAGCATTTTACATCAAACAACACAATAAGACTTTTTTTTAGCTTTAAATCCATTTTTAAAGTAAACCTTTATACATAAAGTGATCAATAAATAATAGTTGCACCCAAAAGGAAGTTAAGATAAATGTTACTATAAACCAGAAACTAAAAACAAACAACAAACCGTTCATTTTCTTGCTACCCTCCGTGCCTCCACACAGATTCCTTGGTATTATCAACTTTTCTCTAAAGATGACTCACTGGTATTCTAAATTCCTTCATGACAGTCTGGCATGACACCATTGCAGTCTTATTTTATGTTGACATAACATAAGGGTGTTGAGGGCAATCGTAATAATGATCTGCATATATGCAGATGCATATATGCATCATTGCTCACTGAATGTCTACAATTATTTCGGCACTATGGTGCACCCCCATCAGGAAATGCATCCCCTGTCGGGAGTGTGCACATACGTCTTCTTGGCTTGAAAATATCCTAAGCTGCTGTTCCAAGCTACACTGACTCCTGAGAAATAATGAAAACTAGTAATGTTACCTGCAACCTCTCCAGTGAGAGGATGCTTTTCCTGGCGGGGGTGCTAAATCTGCACCTCCCGCCATGAAAAGCACCACCTCTCAGCAGCACTTTACTTAGAAATACGCTCCGAGAGGGGGTTTTCTTGGCGAAGGTGCTGAATTTTCATACCGCCACACCACTAGAGGCGCTGTGGAGCGCTAGGTACAGCAACATCACCAAAGAGGCACACTGGGACACCTTGCTACATACTGGTAGCCAGTTAGCATAACAAGCTAATAACACTAAAAGCTCAGCTTTTTGAAGCCAATTTTTGTTTCTGCATCGAACCTACGCTATAGCCTACAAGTGAGCAGTGACTATGGCCCTGTTTAAATATAATAATACTGTAGCTTGAAGGATCATTTTAAAGCACACTGAACTGAATGTAAGTTATTTGTTAACTGGAGAAAGAAGGGAAACTGTAATGCCTCTTAAAGTGGTTAGCATATCTCTCTTTAAGGTCTGTTTTTTTACATTCTTTAGCTGTTTTTTTGTAAATAAAGTCTGATTTCT
Source organism: Astyanax mexicanus (assembly GCF_023375975.1). Lineage (NCBI taxonomy): Eukaryota > Metazoa > Chordata > Actinopteri > Characiformes > Acestrorhamphidae > Astyanax > Astyanax mexicanus. The sequence continues at coordinate 59,636,615 of NC_064408.1, forward strand.
TAATATATTGTGTAATTTTGTGGGACAAAGTAAACCCTATACTAAAAGTGTTTCATAGTATATGCACTCCTGCAGTAAGTCACAAACCTATATTAAAAATATTGCAAAAAATATATATAATATAACAATAAAATAATAAAAATACTGTGATATACTGTGAAACTGTCAGAATCCTGAAAGATACCGTGATATACATTTTTGGTCATCCAGCCCAGCACTAATAGATAGTATAGAAATTGCTCTTGTACAGCTGCAGGCTGTGCAGCAAGACCACAGGGAGGACCTCAGTGCATCTAGGTCCCTTATCGTTTCTCAGTGTCGCAGCCATTTTTCACGTGGCATTTTCCCCACCAGAGCGGCTACAGGCTTCAAATTCATTATTCAACACACTAGAAGAAAGGCCATGACGTGTTTAAGTTTCAAGATTTGAGATGTTTGGCAGGGACTAAAGCTGTGGGTGGATGCTGGTGGGAGGTAGATGTGTTCAGCAGCAGGGGGAAAGAAAAGCAGAAAAAAGACAAAAGACGCCCAACAGCTCATCACTAAGCCAAACCAAGTGAGGAAAATGAATTGTGGCAAAAAGGAACAGTGACAGACACAGGGCCAGTTCACAGCAATATTCTAACTGTCCCATAATGGGGGGAAAAAGGATCCAGATGCCATTCTCTTCGTTGTTGTGCTGTCACATCCGTCCTCCAAGTTTCAGCTGCACTGATTTGAAAGCCTGTACCGCCTCAGCTGACATGGATAGTGCTGCATTCATCCATCACTGCTGCATTCCAGCAAGAGTGAACTGTTGCCTCACAAGTGAAGCTTCTGTCCCATCTCTTAAAGTGTCAAAACACCGGGCTGCAGAACAGAATCATATTACAGACATCACTGAACACTGTAAAGAACAAAAAGCATTTCCCACACTTCCCATTCCAGCTGCCAGCTTGATCAGCTGCAGTGTGTGGTGAAATACTGCCATCATGTGTTAGAACGTGTAATAGCATGGTTCTTCTGGATTCATTATACAGGGGAGCAAAGCTGTAAAAAGTATCTCTATTTATTACTAAGGTAGAAGTATAGATAGAGTTTAAAATAGTTCTGTAGATATTAAAGTATCAAATCAAGCTTTTTACTAAAAAAAGTGTACTGGTACTGGTTTCAAATCTACTTAAAGTCTAAAAGAAAAAGTAATGTAAGGAAAAAAAATAATTAATATTAAAAGCTTAGTTCTCTACCCTGCTCCCCAAAACTCTTTTATTTCTAAAAGCCATAATGACTATAATGTTATATTAAAATGTTTATAAATTGGGGGGCACTAGGCTGCCTGTTTCAGCTGCATATATATGCCCATTGAAAATACTGTAAATATATTTTAGTACAATTCAAATCTATTAAAGAAGCTTAGTTGGACAGTTGTCTCAAGTTCTTTTGAGTCTCTGCACGGATCATCTTCATACTAGGCTACATACGTCTGACATGTTCTTGCTAAAGTGTTGGGGACGTGACGTGTGCAGGTGTGATGAACCCATATTAAACCATTAGGGAATTGGAATAGTATACATTTACACTTCTCATCCAACCACAATCAGAATCACTATATCCAGATGGAGAGATTTATCTGGATAGGGGTTTTTAAACAACGAAAATCTATAACCAAGCTGAAATGAAAAGAGTAACAAGACTATTTCCTTAAAATGTAAGAAGTTGCACGTTCAGATAATTGTGTGAAAATGTAAGTAGAAGTTACAATTATTCTGAACGTTATTTACTTATACTTGAGTATAGATAACCAAAAAATCTCTACTTAAGTAACAACGTATTTGTACTGCGTTACTTGAAACCTCTGCAGGGCAGCTACATCAAGTCAAAACAGGGATGATATTCTTCTGTTTCTCCACCTAAACTATCAAGCTTTAATTCCTGTGAGGACTCACCATATTATATCACTTAACATAAACTGTTACACATCAGTTTTCATGTAACATTTCTTTCCCTTATTAACAGCAAAATAAATCATTCGTACTGAAATTGATTTTGTGTGTAAAGTCTGCTTAAAAAAGTGATTACAAAATCTAAAAGGGTTTTTTATTTAGGTTAAGTTCAAAACAGATGTTTGTGAATAGGGAACCAGGGTGCTGCTTTCATGAGAACAGTTGTTTTGAGAATTGTTGTCTTCATTTAACAAAGAACAAGCAAATCTGCAACGAGTGTGAGAAGGAGGCAGTGTTTTATAAGTGTATAGATATTTATATATGAAATAGGGAATGCACTAAAATGCGTGTAAAATTGCGTGTACACTGAATAAATACTTAATTACCCCAGCTTAAAATATACTCAAAATGTCATTTTATTTCAAATTTTAAAGCTGTGGTGATGAGTAAAGAATGCGTGTTAGACACAGAGGCACACAAACAAGAAGAGCACACATCACATAGAAAAAAAATACAACAAAAACTTCGCCAAAACACAATAAAAAAAAGAAAAGAAAAAAAAAAAAAAAACAGAAATGCATTTGGTAACATCATTCCTTTCTCTAGCATTACTGAACTGCCTTCTCACTCTCCAATCAAGACAAAAGCACCGTTTAAATCAGTAAATCCTCCGTTTAGCTTCTGTTCACCTAACCTCACCCTACAACACTTGCCCTGAACACACACACTCCTCACAACACATTAGCCCCTTTGGTTTGATGATCACCTTTTTTTGATTGGGGAAAAAAAACAAAAAAAAAAACATGGAGAACAATATCATGAGCTTTTTGTAAGGCGGCGAGGCTTCATTAATTTGTGCTTTAAAAGACAGTAAAGGCAATCAGTTCAGCTCTGAATAAAGGTATTTTTTTTTTACATTGCAGTAAATTGGAGGGAATGGCTATGTAAATACACACAAGTATTAACATCAAGTCCTTAAATAAATGTAAACATATACATCTTTTGAGGTCTGTACACTGATCCTCTTCGCTTAAAAAACAAAAACAAACATACAAAACAAACAAAAACAGAAAAGAAGGTTACTGGAGCATTGTTCTGATATTTTTTGGAGTGGATTCATCATTCAGATGTTTTGTGGTGAATCTGGAACAAACAGAGAAAAAGGAAATGTGTAAATTGTGAAGCTCTGTAAGGGGTCTATATTTTATTTTACTTAATTTACTTTAATTTATTATTCTTATTTCAACCTATTTTATCCTTTAAATTACACAGACTGATGCATGAAAGTGATCTCACTGCAGATTGTCTGTTTCATACAGATTCAATTCTTCATACATACACTATAGACCAAAGAGTATATATTTTTAATATTTAAACAAATGTTTACATATAAAATCAAACTCTTCTTTTAAATTTCTTATTTTAAGTTTCCATATATGGGCAGTTTATTAATTCACAGCAGTAAAATACAGTAAGTGAACAGGCTCAGTTATGAGTGGTGGCTGGGTTGTGCAAAGAGAGCATTAACTTACTTGAGGGCATTAAGAAGACCTTCAACATTATCAGCTGGCTGATCTTTCAGGACCTTTATGCACCCTTTCATCTGCAGAAAACAAAAAAGATTGATTGGATCATAAAATGTTTGGTAGGAAAATCCATAAATGCATATTTTAGATTAAAAAAAGCCTCCGACTGAGCAACTTTTAAAAGGTCAAGGTTCTCACATCGATTTTAGAGGACTTGTTGAAGGCACCGTTGGGATGCACATGGTCATAGAGAATGATGACGCCCACCATCACCCGCATGCAGAAGAGAAGCGTTTCTTCACTGTTGAACCGGCTCGTGTACTCTCTGAGAAAGAAACAAGAAGTCATGAGCTTTTCCATCACTAATGATCAGTTTACCAGCCTCTCGATTATTTTGCAACCAACAACTCTTTCCATAATTAATTATTGATTAATAAATAAATAAAATATATACAACAAGGTACAGCATCATCTGGATCATATTTACAAAAAAAAAAAAAAAAAACTAACCAAAAGCTCAGAACAGGTATCTGTTGCTATAAATTCTGCTTTAGTCTGTGTGAAAGGGCCAAAATTACAAAAACAAGTATTTCATGTTTGATTCTACTGAAACTCATAAATAAAATTGTGCAAATGTTTCCTTTTGTATCATGCAGCACAGGCCTGTTGAGTTTGATTAAATTAGCCTTATTTGAAATTGCACATTCTAAGTTGTGTCTACTGTGTGTCACAAATTGCGATTTTGATGCTGAAACGATATATTTTGCAGCTTTAAACTAAACTCCGTTCTGCTGAAATGAACCTGAAAGTGAACCAGCTGCTAACCTTAATGTTTTAGGGTTTACACTACAAGCGAAATTTAAGTTTTTTTGGACCCCTTCAATGCTTATGAATCTCTGGCAACTTTTTGTTCAGACATCTTTTTTTTTTTTTTTTTTTTTTTTTTTTTAACTCAGACCCCACCGATGTAACACTGACCTATGTGTATTTCTAAATGGCCACCTTTGGATGCTTTGTTTTCACAATACATAATTATAGCAGACTCAAAACCAGTTTTGTGAAATCAGGTGTAAAATACGTCTAACTTCAGGTTAACAGTTCCTCATATGTCATATCTACACTGGGGGTGTTTTTCTAGCTGTTTAGGCAGGACAGTTGCACATTACACTTGCTTTCAAATGATGTTTAAATTTGATGACCCAGAATACCCACAGGTTTATGAGGATGCAAACTTCGCTCAAAAATGTAATTAGACAATGAACTATACTAGCAGATTAATTCTTATTTCTACGGAAATAAGATGTTTCATGCCTATTAAACAATAAGCTTCCCATCCCATGTTTGAAATGAAGGGACAGCAGACTGAATACTTACGGTGTCTCCAACATGACCTTGCACACACTGGCCATTGTGCTCAGACAGTCTGTGGTGTTCTCCAGGGGCAATGTTTTATTCTACAAAGAGAAGTAATAGAGTGTTAGGTCACCATATACCTATTCCTTACTGAGGCTTTAATACCCACAGGTTTATGAGGATGCAAACTTGGCTCTAAAATATAATTAGACAATGAACTACACTAGCAGATTAATTCACTAGCATATATTTTGCTGGAGGAACTCTGTGTTTTATGCCTATTAAACAATAAGCTTCCCATCTGAATCCAACCACAAAGAGAAGTAGAAAAATTACTTCCAGGTAAAAGTAAAAGTAAAATGCATTAGTGTTCACTCAGAATTGCGAGGGTTGCTAAACTGCTTTTAGTTCCTTAAAAACATTACTACATTAAAATGCCAAAATATAGTTTATCATTTTACTTTAATATTTAAATGTTTTCTGTACTGTTTAGAACTGATGTATAATAAATGTAATAAACTGTCTAGTTCTAGAAGCCAGATATGCAAAAAGCATGCTCCCCATAATAAATTCAAATTTCTCAATTCCCCTTCTCAAATTAAATTTAATTTTATATCATTTAAAATTATTTTTATATCAACAGGAGGAAACGCTAATTAGTCTCGCGAGGTCCGAAACTACTTCAATGGCACTAAAAGTCTAAAAGTTTAAAGAGTTTGAATTTAAGTGTGAGAGATATGACGAAAACACTAAACTGCGCACCAGTACTCTCCCAGCTTTAGCAGCTCTGAGCTAAACCGGATTTAAAACAGTGCTTTACCTCTGTCACAAAGTTTGTTGTAGCTGTACTAAGAGTTTTCAGCATTGGAGTGGCTTCAGCATAGAAGAGCGACATTCTGTTTGCCATCTCATTATTAACTTCATTTTCAATGTCCAACTGCAAAAAAGGAGAAAAGCACAATGTAACGAATGTCAAATTGTAACCGATTCTATGAAAACTAGCCAATTTATTACATCAAACTTCTAAATCAAATTTCTTACATTCATGTTATTTATTCTGTTCCGGCTGATCGTTCTTCTGTAGTAGCTGAAGTCGTTTTGGATGGCAGGAATTCTCATCTGGGGAAGCAACAAAAGTTTTGATTAGTAATTTTTTAAATAGTGAAGACATTTATTTATTTATTTCTATTTACACAAAAGTAATAGTAATATAATACAGGAAATTGACAAATCCTGCATATATAATTTGGGCAATACTATATTTTTAATCATGATAAATGACATGCATATATTCAGTTAAAAAGCGACCATAATTAATTCTGTTTAGCTCGATTTGGTGCAGCAGAGAATGGCATACATTCCAACCTCATTGAACAGCGTTGATATGTTTTGGTTTTTAAACAAACAAGGAGGAAAAGTTAACAGGAGAAAGATAAAACCTTCTTAACTTTCAATGGATTTAATTTTTAATCCTACTACCATTCCATAATTGAAATGACAACGTTAAATAATTAGTTGAGTAGTGTGTTGACAAGTTAGAAGCACCTTAAGTTCATCAAAGCGGAGGGTGAAATGCAGTATCTCTGCAAACTGCTTGGCGAGGGCCTGCTCCTTCTCCAAGTGCTGGGTGGGAGTGTATGGTGGACATGTCAGAGACTCTAACAGGCTCTGCAGTGCTTTCTCTGTGTGGATGAAAGGAGAAAACACATCAGGCACCTGTTGCACATGGTGCACATTCAAATGCATGAGAGGGTACAGGAGAAGCAAGTATACCCAGCCTCAACGAAAAGCTATAGAATTTTTTGAGTCGGATGACAAGAGGACACACTGAGTTCCACGCCCTCTCCTGAAGCAACAAGTCGTTAGGATTTTGGATGGCCTGAGAACAAACCAAGCAAAAAGTTCATTAAAATACATTCCATAAACAAGTATCATTTTCTATCTATGTGGACCATGCCCTTAATACCATAGCCCTAGCAAAGCTCACATTTGGAAGAGTCTTATCAGTTCAGTACATCTTTTACAATGGTAATTAATCCAAATTTGACTGCAAACCAACTGCTAACACACTAAATACAAAGATATAATAAAGATCTGTGTCTACACAGGACAGGATATTAGATTATGCTTACAGTTCCAGGAACAGAAGCCTATCAACAGAACTTCATAAAACATCTACTACACACACTTGTGTTTGTTTGTGCAAGAGTAAGAGAGACATACATCTCTGATCTCCTGTCCAGCTCCTTTGTAAGCCTGCAGGCCTGACAGGATGCTCTCAGATTCCTGGAGCACAGCGTTCACTTGGTTCCACACTTCTCGCTCACAGTCTGTCGGCTGTGCGTCTGATACACACACACAAATACAGACAACCTGTTACACAACTGTCATACAACGGCTGAATGCAAAGCAGATATTATGTAATACATAATCACTGACAATCATTGATCACTAAAACATATAAAAAATGCATTAAATAAGTATTTAATAATATAAAAGAATATTGGTTCAAGTTCTGTCAACACTTCAATATAACTAATGCAGCACATATTTATGCAGTTAATCTCATTTTGGGTTTCTGTCAATGTTACAAGTGTCTAGAAATGAGGCTTTATGCACTGAGTGTAGTTTGAATAAATACAGGGCCGCTAAAGAATACACCAAAAAGCAGAAAAACAAATGACATCTATCAGATGACCTGCATTAGTATTAGTATTAAAATGTTTGACAGGCTGAGCTTTGTTAGACAGAGAGAGATCTAAAAGATTTTACAGCATGCAAAGAAACATATAAGCGAGTAATTTCTGTAAATAACAAGCGATAAACACATTATTATGTACAGAATCTCCAGGAATCATGAAACCTTCATTACAGCCAGTAAGTTATCAGCAGATTAATAATCGTTAATAACCATTTTAAAACTGTTAGTCACATATAATTCAGCTGCTCATGCACATTTGTGTAGACAACAAAACTCACAGCCAAAAAGGCCTTGAAATACATTGCTTTTGTCTACAGAATTGGACTATAAGAATTTGCATGTGCAAAATGCATGCAAAACTACACAACACAGGCCTACAGACCTTTTATCTGCACATGCAAAATTTCTTGGAAACTCCAAGAACGTTCCTACAACAGAATTTACTTGTGCATTTTTGTACATTTTTGGTGTTACACAGTGATGAGCAGCAGATGTACACAAATACACACACAATAGGGATTTTAAGACATGCATTGGGTTAGTAGCTAGCAGGAAGGACAGGGAGACCAGGCCAGGCAAAAGCTCTGCTCACTTTCAAAGTCAAGGAAAAAGTTTGGCCCCTGATCAAGCTCTGTGCAAGTGAGCACTTTTAAAAGATTCCCCATTTGGTTTCTGGAAGAGAAGAGCAAGAGGAGAAAGAGAAAGAGAGAGGTGTTGCATGTCACAGACAAAACACAAGGAAAATCACAGGTCTTCGAGTTGGCTGCTGCAGGACTGACACGCTCAGATAAAATAGCATTTTCCTTGGTGAACGCTGTTCTGTAAAACTGACATACAGAAATACCTTTTTAAAGAATTAAAGGTCATTAACAATGCGTTTCATCAGCGTTAACCAAGAAAAACAGAGGCTGTTTGCTGCGAGAGAGCTCAGTCAGGGCAGGCCAGTTTCTCCATCTATGGAGGAAACACATGAGTGGTTACACGCTTCACTCTGACTCCACCTCCACTCAAACTTACTTTCAAAATCCAGGAAAAAATGGGGATAGTTCTCTATTTCTCTTGTTAGGACTTTTAGAAGATTACCCATTCCAGCAAACCTGATCAAGATATAAATGATAAAAAGAAATTTATAAAACAAAGGCTAAAGTGTATAAAACAATTTAATCAAAGATCAAATGAATCAACAAGGTCTCAACGAATATTAGACCCATGTTGAACATCTAACAGTGCTGACAGTATTTAGTGGAATATTGGTTTAAGCTGTTTAGATTTAGCAAAATTTAAAAGAAAAATTGACTAGTAAACGGCTCAGGTCAAAGAGAGCAGTGTTCTACTATTACACCAAAGTGATATAGTAACTTTAATATGATAAAGACCCAGTCTATCTCTCTGATTGTTTCATAAAAGGTTCTCACTACATACTTTTAGTATGTACATACACAGTGGAATATGGTAGATACAGAACAGCGTCTGTCTGTCTGTCTGTGTACCAGGTATACAAACCCCTTATTACCCATTCAGAATAAATTAAAGCTCCTACTTCCAAACAGAAACGCTGTACTTTAAAGGAGCACGCTTAACGTTGGCATTAGTATCAGTTGTGGTTAAGCTGCAAAACAGGTCTTTACCACAGGAGCAGTGTAACTGAAACTGCACTACTGAATACTGGACACAATGATTCTTAATAGAAGACAAGTATAAAATTGTGCCATCAATGGTATGAATCTTGGGCAGTCCAGTAGAGGGCATCACAGCAAAGTAATACGCAGCTTTTTTTTTTTTTTTTGTTTCTTACAATGAAAACCTTTATAAATCAATCTGGTGTGCAGCAACTTGAACTGCCCAAAAGCACCTTATAAGCCCGTTGGACAGTTTTGCAGACAGATTAATTTTAAACCTAGGCTAAAACAGCTTTAATATGGGGAAATCACCACTTTGACCATAACTAGGGTTAAACCCATATTAAGGAAATCTGCTTCATTTATTTAAAGCTGACAGATCTGCAGTTTAACAGAATTTTAATGCAGCACTGTAAAATGACTAAGACCAAAGGTGCACGTTTGTTGAAGAGGATGTGAAGTGTTTCTGTTGTGTATGTGGTTAACCATGTTACAATAGGCTGCTGCAGATTCTAAAACTTCCTGTCACACCTTCACTACTCCAGCTGCAAGAACAACTACTCTCTCTCTCAAAAAAAAAAAAAAACTTGACCAAATGTTACAGCCCCGGTGAACTATATACATCTGCTAATTTGGAGGCATAGCATGTCTGGTTTAGCCTGAAAGCATGCATGTATCCTACAACACGTTCACCCATGTCGGCCTAGCATTTCTAGGGTTCACACTTGAGTGTGCGCCATGTGTGGACCTTAGAAGTGCAAGGCAGACACAAGAGAACGTGTTGTAGGACACATGCATGCTTTCAGGCTAAACCAGACACATGTAAAAGGGTATGTTTATAACCAAGCCTGAGCTGAAGTGAACACAGACAGACACACACACACACACACACACACACCTTAAGTAGCCTGTTATTAATGAGGTGAGCGTGTGGACTGAAGGACTTGTTTGTGGAGGAATCCGACACCATTCACAATATGCCATTCACCAATGCTACAAATGAGCTCAGAATGAGAGAGCAGTTGCTTTTACCTAGGGTGCTACTTCTGCGATAAATAGGAGAACAAGGAAAGTTGGTGAGGGGTTGGTATTCAAAACAACTTCCTGTTTAATGTATCTAGGCCAAGAGTGGACCACAATGCAAAATGTCTTTTCGTACTACTGTAAATGTATTTCATGTTTAACTCCGCTTGATGTTAGCATGACAAATGCACTACATGTTGGTTTGAGAATATGTTCACAAAGCAATTTTTTAATTTATGTCCATCATCATTATCTGTTGCTGGAATGCTGTCTGAAACTACTGGTTTTCTTCCTGGTTTCTACACTGGATCAGTTTCTAGACTTACCGGATGGTACATTTTGACAAGTCTGGCAGGTTAAAACCAGGAAGTGGTTTGTGGAAGAACATGAGACACCTGCACATATTTTCTTTTGTTAAGATAACTCCACCCCCCCACTAGTAAACTAGTAAAAAACGCATTTCACATTTGGTTCAAGCAGAAAATCCTCTTTAAGTGCATTGGTGCTTTTTTTGGCTTGGTTTTACAAGCTCTAAAATATGTTAATATTAGAGATTTAACATTTAATGTATTTATTGAATGTTTATTATCTATATAAAATGACTAAAATATATTTAATATATTTTAAAGCTTGTAACAAATGAGACCAACTGTGGTGTGGAAATAGGTTTGTCCCTTCATGAATTCTTATTTTTTGCATCTTTGCATATTTGCTTAAATGTTTCAAATCATCAAACTAATTTAAATATTAGTCAAAGACAACACAAGTAAACAATTGGCAGTTTTTAAATGAAGGTTATTCTTAAGGGAGAAAAACTTGCATGGCCCTGTGTGAAAAGGTGTTCCAGTTAAAACAGCTTAACTGTGGTTTCACACCTTTGTTCAATTTCTCAAGCCACACCCAGGCCTGATTATTGCCACATCTGTCCTCAATCAAGACATCACTTAAATAGAACCTGCCTGACAAAGTTAAATAGACCAAAAGATACTCAAAAGCTAAACATCACGCCGAGATCCAAATAAATTATAAAGTAATTGAGCTCCAATAGCTCCACTAACAGCAAAATTGTAGAACAGTGGTGAACCCTCCCAGGAGTGACCGGCCGACCAAAATTATCCCAAGTGTACAGCAATGACTCATCAAAGAGGTCACAAAAGACCCCACAACAACATCCAAAGAACATTTAAGCTAGTCTCATTTTTACCAGAAAACATCTTTGTAATCCTCAAGACTTTTGGGAAACATTCTGTGGACTGATGAGACAAATGTTAAACTTTTTGGAAGGTGTGGATACAAAATAAGACCACATTTCAGAAAAAGATCATTATACCTACGGTAAAACATGGTGGTGGTAGTGTGATGGTCTGGGGCTGTTTTGCTGCTTTAGGACCTGGAAGACTTGCTGTGATATATGGAATCATGAATTCCACTGTTTACCAAAAGATCCTGAAGGAGAATGTCCGACCATCTGTTCGTGACCTCAAGCTAGTGCTGGACGATATGGCCAAAATTCATATCACGATATATTCCTTAATTTCGGTCGATACGATATAATTTCGATATCGATATAAATACTTAGAAGGCCACAGAAAACTGCGAAGAATCCCTGCAATGGAAATATGTACCTACTACTGTCTGAAAATTTAATTTAAGTCTTTGAAACCTCCTTTCACGAAAACATTATAATACTTAAGAAATAAAAAATAGTCAAGATAAATCAATGCTCAATTTTATTTGCATATAGCAAAATAAAAACATGACATCCAGGGTTTCCCCCAGGATTTCCTTGAAGGTGCGGTGGCAGGACCCCCCGGTTGGGAACCGATAATTTATATCACGTTAATGATATCACGATATAACACAATTACACGTTTCCAGTTATTTTCTTTATTTCCAACTGTCACTGAAAAATGCCCACTTAAAACAAAAAGTTGCAAAAAGTAGGTTTCTTTAAAATAAATCCTTATTGTTCTTTTTTCAGATACGGTAAACGTAAAAGTGTGCAACACAAAATGTTAAATTATACATAACAGAGGAGAAAGGGCACAACAGAATATATATGTATTATTTATTCGCTCTTATCTGTATTAGGTATTTTAAATGTGAGAATGAGTAAATAAAATAAAAAATATTATTGAATTTAATTAAAAATTGTGCTTATTAAAACAGACAAATAATATCTTTAATCTTTAATTTAATTACAATAAAATGTTTACTGGACCGTGAAAACAAATGCATCACAGAGCTGTTCTAGGGTGCCTCTATTCTAGGGCCCTACATCCTTGCTTTATGACAGCTCCAGAAACAGAAACATAGCGTGATTTTCACTCCACCAGGTGAGTGAGCCTGAGTGGACACCTGCGTAAGTTGAAGCTGTTTAATCACTGTTTAATTCATCTCTCTCTCTCTCTCTCTCTCTCTCTCTCTCTCTCTCTCTCTCTCTCTCTCTCTCTCTCTCTCTCTCTCTCTCTCTCTCTCTCTCTCTCTCTCTCTCTCTCTCTCTCTCTCTCTCTCTCTCTCTCTCTCTCTCTCTCTCTCTCTCTCTCTCTCTCTCTCTCTCTCTCTCTCTCATTATGTTTCAGTCTCTCTCTCTCGCTATTTACAGGCGCGCTCTCGCTCTCTCTCTCTCTCTCGCGTTATGTTTCAGTCTCTCTCTCTCGCTGTGTCCTATACTCACACTCTCTCTCGCGCGCGCGCGCGTTATGTTGGCACTGCATGACTAACTACCGATTTCCACCCCCGAAGGGGCAACGCTGATCAAGCGCGGGAAAAACGCCGGGCTCCGAATTTTCACGAAGGGTGGCGGGGAAGAACGAAGGCGTGGCGGACCGCCGCACTGAAATGAACGTGGCGGAAACCCTGGACATCCCTGTCAAACATAAGCCTATATAACTATTACCAATAAAAATAACTTTAAATTAGGATAGAAGCAGAGCTTCTTATTCTTTTGTAAACAAAGTTAACAGATCAAAACAAAAGTGTTTCAACTAGGATAAAGAATAAAAGAAGCCTTTATATAAATAAAAGCAACAACATTTTCCCGTCAAATAAACAAACCTATAGGCATTATCAACTATAAATAACTTAAATAACTTACAACATACGCTATAAAAGTGCTTCAGCCAGTATAAGGAAAATATTGTATGTAGTGGAACTGATTGAGGTGGTGGAACAGATTAGATGTTTTAACGTTACCGCGGCTAACCTGCTCCACTCTCCGGCACAATTTGCAGCAAACTGAAGTTTAGCAGACCTTCGAGAGTTGAACCAGGGGCATTCATTTTGCATCAAAAATGTCCCGTGCTGGGAGCCAAGAGGACCCGCGGCTGACCGAGAGGACCCGCGACTGACCGCTGACCGAGCGGACCCGTGGGCGGACCGAGCGGACCCGAGGCTAGGCTAGGCTAGGCTCGGCTTGGTTCCGCTCCGTTCCACTCCAGCGCGGAGCATTTCAGATGCGAACCGAGTCTACCTTAGCCTTGGATCTGCTCGTCCCGGCTCCGTTTGGCTCCAGCGCGAGGCATTTTAGATGCGTAGCGGACCCGAGCCTAGCCTAGCCTAGCCAAATCTAGCCTAGCCTAGCCTATCTGGCTACGTGCCTATGCGATTACATCATCACGCACAGAGATAGTCCAGCTACGGAGGCTGATTGTGTTCAGCTGTGCGGTGAGCTGACGCCAGTAAAACGCCTGTCCGTGACAGATTCTGTAAATAATACATATCGATATACCACAAAAATGATATCACCGTTATTGAAACATTTCTTATCGCGATAAATACCGATATCGAATTATTGTCCAGGCCTACCTCAAGCTAAAACTAACTTGGGTTCTGCAGCAGGACAATGATCCAAAACACACCAGCAAGTCTACCTCTGAATGACTGGGAAAAAATGAAGATATGGGAGTGGCCTAGTCAAAGTCCTGACCTGAATCTGATTGAGATGACCTTAAAAAGGCCGTTCATGCTCGAAATGTTCTAATGTGGCTGAATTACAACAATTCTGTAAAGAAGAGCCAAAATTCCTCCCAAGTGCTGTGAAAGACTCACTGGAAGTTAACGCAAACATCTGATTGCAGTTTTTGCTGCTAAGCATGGCCCGACAGCTATTAGGTTTAGGGGGCAATCACTTTTTCACACAAGGCCATGCAGGTTTTTTTTCTCCCCGAATAATAAACATCTATATTTAAAAACTGTATTTTGTTTTTACTTGTGTTGTCTTTGACTAATATTTAAATTTGTTTGATGATCTGAAACATTTAAGTGTGACAACCATGCAAAATAATAAGAAACCATGAAGGGGGCAGACACTTTTCACAACACTGTATGTCCTTAATCATTAATTAAGTCGGTTTGGATAAAAGTGTCCACTAAATGCATCAAATTTAGGCTTAAATTTACCAGTTTTGTAATAGCCAGTGTAGGTATATAAACTTTAAACCTCTCTGTAAACAGTAACAGTTCCTGACATTAGAGATAAGCTGGGCCACATGTTGCTGCCAATATGCAAAAACATGGAGGAAATTAATATGAATTAATATCATCTGGTAACTGCTGCCATAGTTGATTATAAAAGTACAGCATCTAGCATCAGAATATGATGGCACAAGTTTGTTTTCTATGGTATAAGACTACCAAGCATTAGACTAAAGATGACCAGAAAACACCTAAACATGAAGTCCAGGACTTCTGGAACAATGTACAGATGAATCAAGTTGAATTATTTGGAACAGGAACAAAATTACAAAAACCCAAATCCACTGTGTAATGTATGGAGGAAGAAATATCATTACTGTAGCTGCTTTACTGCAGCAGGGCCTGGCACAATCCATAAGTGAATTCAATATGAATCATTTATTGCATCAGAGGGGGCTTGAGGAGAATGTAAGACCATCTTTTCAAAACCTGAAGCTAAAGCATTTCAGAGCTAAAATAATTCTACATGAAGGAATGAGTGGAAACTTTTTCCCAGTTAATGTCAGAGACTGGTGACTGGCTATAGGAAATGTCTAACTTAGCTGCCCCCCCCCTCTTTGGCTGAAATAATGTATTAGGCCATAGCATGTTCTAACCCTTTAATTTGTTGCATTTGTTAAAACTGCAATCAATAAACAAATGATTAAAACAAAACTAATTTGTTCTATTTCTCTTCCTATTCTATACTAAGCCATATTACTAATAGGATTACAATATACAATATATTTGTAAAATGATGATCAAATGCCTATATGTATAAATATGTTTTAAAAAGATATCCTCCATCAAAAATTACCAGAGGTATTTCCTTCACCCCGTTGATGAAAAGCATCTAATTACAGAATTTACACTAATGCCTTCCACTTGCATCCCACTGTGCTTTGATAAAGTTAAATCACTTTCACTTTAGGAGGCTCATTTGGATTGAATAAACAAGCAATTTGAACACAGTAAATATGTTTGAGCCCTGCTCAAAAGCATTTTACTGCAGTGTTTATTTTCTTCACAGTTGACTAAAGCCAGCAGTGGCTGTTACAAAATGGGATTAAAGATTCTGACCGATTAACTGTAATATGAACACTTTACATTAAAAGGTTTTTAACTGCACCTTCTCCTGGAGGTCGCTGCTATGTAGTTTACTCACCAATCATCCTTTCTCAGCTCTAATGACACCCAAAAACATGAGGTATAATCATTATAATACGACCAATCAGCTCTGAACAGTGGTGCTAGGGCCTCCATACATACTACTTAAGTAACTTGGCTGAGGGTTGCTAGGAGAATGAAAAAAAAATATTGACCAATCTGTCCTGTATCCACATCAGTACAAATCACTCCTCCACACTAACAGGATGCACTAGAGCAGTCAATATTGCTGAGAATGTCTCTTTTAAATAAATGGTTGTAGTATGGATAATGGATCTATGGCCAATAATTCTTATTTAAAAAAAAAATAGCAATAAATATCAAACACTGTAAGTGCATGAAAGCTAAAACTGAACAAACCGCGCATTATTTAAGTATAATAAACATATTTATAAAATAACCGAATAGTATTTAAAGAACTCTACTAGAATGAAATATTAATAAACTGTACCTTATCTGGAGGAGAATTTCTGTGTCCTTCTAGATCATCCG
Source organism: Astyanax mexicanus (assembly GCF_023375975.1). Classification (NCBI taxonomy): domain Eukaryota; kingdom Metazoa; phylum Chordata; class Actinopteri; order Characiformes; family Acestrorhamphidae; genus Astyanax; species Astyanax mexicanus. The sequence continues at coordinate 59,652,873 of NC_064408.1, forward strand.
CTTGCTCTTGATTTCTAAAAGAGAAAAGCAGAGGTTCAATTAGCCTTCTGACTGCATTTGTTTGTTAAGCTGCACAAAATTCACACACACACACACCCCAATTGTTTTTTCACAGACAAACAAGAATGTCCTCATTATACAAACCCTAATCATAATCACTTAATCATAATCTGACGAACAGTGATCAGCTGTTCCATGTTAACTGGGGTAGTAAATTTCAAGTGACAGTGGGGTTCAGTAAACACAGCAAATGGCAACTCAAACCCATTCAGTGGGGAACTAGATAGTCAGACATGAACACTATATCCCTGAGGAGACGGTGAGAATAGACCTTAAATGAGTAATACCTTAAAACATGTAATATCTTAAATGAGCACATAGTGAAATTAAACAAAATTCACACAGCACCACACTCAAAAGGTAGAGTTAGTATCTATTTTGCATAGGCGCACAATGTAAGAATAATGTCAATATCAGCAGATGATTCTTCTGAACTAACGTACATACATTGTATACATTTATACCGAATGTAAAACTTACTGTGCTAAAATATCTGAACTTAATAAAGGGTTAATAATTAATTACAATTGGGAAAAGCCCCATTTATACAGGTTGTAATGAAGTGAAATGGCACACACACAAAGTTCATATAGTGTCAGTTTCCAGATATAGAAGTCTAGAGTTTGACCTAGTCTATGACTAGTCTTAGTACCTTTTCAGAAAACCAAAACCAGTGTTTAAAAAAAAAAAAAGCAATAACATTTAACCACATCCACCATTTGCATTTGTTTACAAATGTAAAATGAACCTTCATTGTAAATGCACAAAAAAAAGTACAACAGACCAAAAGAATTAACTGGATGTGAATGTAATTAAACCAGATATATAGCGGACATGTGCAGAGATTATTTCCCTGAGCATTTCCAAACAAGCCCACTTCCTTTGTCAGTGGCATGCAGTGGTACTCACAATCTCTCCAGACAGCGTTCTGGCTCCAGAGCATCCAGCTGTGATCTGTACAGCTTCTACAGACTACAGTCAACTGCCTTAATTCATCTATCTAACTCTTTCACCTTGATGGATGGCAGCAGACCAACAACATTAACAAATGTGGACTTGAAAGATGAGAGTGAGAGATAAAAGACTCTCTTTCACTCCACTTCGCCTTCCATCTGTCAGTGTCTATAGTCCTCACCCTTCCCCTCCCCCACAGCCCATGCAAGCTCACAGCCAGCCCTGAAGTGCCCACCACAGCTCATCAACGTGCGGACAGCCGGCGATGATGAAGAGGCTCGGACAGAGCCCACGAGGAGACCTAGCCATAAAGCATTATGTCCTCACATGGTCATGAGACTCCCAAACACACCTGCAGAATGAGCAGCCTTTTATTATATTTATGTATTGGTATCAGACAATTTTAAGGGAAAACAAGCAATTGGTGACTGGCCAATCAGATCATATCCCGTATTAAGGATTAACAGCAGTTCTGGCTAAAGTACTGTTCACTGTTATATATGTCAACACATAAATAAACACAATAGACGGTATCATGATTATCAAATATTATTGAGGTAACGTCCACTTATTGTACAGTAAGTCCATAATGTAATTATTGTGACAGGCCTAGTAGAGTGTGTAAAATTAACATCTTGTGGGGGAAACAATAACTGGATTCCCCTCTCAAGAGTACATTTAGTCCAGTACAGCGAGTATCATAACACAGCAGAGCTAAGAAATACCACTGACTACACAAAACAGCAAAGAGTGCAGATCACAATAACCACAAAATAAACCTACATTGCCTAAACTTCCTTTGGGATCATGTTAGTAAATAAAAAAAGTGTAAGTAAGTACAGCAGCAACAGTCCTTTAAAGAAAGTTAAAGGAATCCTTTGATAAAGTAATCAAGTTTTTAGCACTAGACAAGCAGCCTTATTGTCAGATGTATTTTTCACTGTGAAGTCCAAAGTGTAGTTCTGCATGGGGATTTCAGAGTGCATTAAAAGTGATTGATTCCAAAAAAGTAGAGTACATTTATCTGGAGAGACGATGCAGGAACATTACTGAAGCCCCGCACGATGATGCATTACCAAGTTGGCCTGAAGGGTTAAAGAATCATCCATCTCTTTATTTGGTATCAGCAGACTCACTGTGCAGTTACACGTTGCAGTGTCTCAAAAACCAGAGTTATATATCCAGTCACAGATCCACAGCACAGGAGAGGAACAAGCAAGCAAAAGAGAGATCGAGAAAAAACACAACTGTCTAAACCCCAGCCGCTCAGCAAAACATACTTAGTATGACAAAATCATTTAACACTCTCTCAGCTCCCTCCCACTCATTATATTTATGTCCTGTTTGTTCCATGAAATCGCATTTGATTGGCTGATGTGGTCCTGCTGTCACATGATGACCCTGGGTAAATAAATGTTTTATCTAAGCATAATTTCTTAATGTCTTTCAAATGTTTGTTTGGAGAAGTAAAAACAAATATGTAATGTAACCATCACAACAAAACTCAAATGAATGAAATTAACAGTGAATTGCACTACTTTACAAGCCGTGTATCATAGCTCATTTCAAATTCAATGAATGAATAATACACGGATTCCTTAAACTAACAAATACACCATTTTGCAATTCTCAGATGTGAGCGCGGCCATTTTATTATTATTATTATTATTATTATTACCACTGCAATCTACATCATTATTATAGCGAGGAACTGACCCAACAACTAATTCGGTACACTTCACTGATATGATCTTTACTTTAGGAACACTAAGAGAAGAAATGTAATATTTGTAAACAATATTAAATATCCTTGAGTAAACTACAATGTTACATAGTAAATCATAATAATTTTCCACACAGAGAGGAACTAACAGCCAACTAAAAATCAACCTGCATCTGTGAAGACCTGAGAGATGTCATGTGGTGATGCTGCTGCTGGTGATGATGGTGACAATGATATTTTATTTATGGTATTTCCCCTCTCTTGCTCCAGGTACTGGAATCAGGAAGAGCTCAAATCTCAGGAAACAAACATGTTTTTCAGGACCTGCAATGGAATGTTCCATTGACCTGAATAATACAAGCTGCTCAACACTGAAACTGGAGTCTTTGGGCCAAAAATGATCTTCCTGCCATAAGAATTTTTGAGATTAATCTGACATGATAACTCTCCACAGCTAACCGATTCACACACTAAACAGCTCCTGACAAGCAGAACAGTGCAACATGTGCTGAAATATGAGAAACACTTTATTCAAGTTTACGAAATAGAGAAAGCAAGAAAGAGAGAAAGAAAATAACAAAACAGAAAGAGCCTTTCCCTTCTAACAGGGTACTCATTCAGTTTTTTGTACATCTGGTTAAATATGATTGTGAGATTTTCTCCCACCTCTGACCTCAGGTTAGGTTTGCCATGGTTATGTCTCTCCTGTTAACCACAGGCATAAACTCCATCTGACACACATTAACACTACATCTTGCCTGCAGCCTCTCGTCTCCTGTAAGCGTGACAACAGTATCCACGGCAACAAAGTCATTAGAGAGAAAGCACATTTGAGCGACATCTTTCTTCCACAGCAGCCAGAGGAGTCTGAGTAAGGGAACACCATGTCCTTCAGTGACAGAATGAGAGGAAGAGACTTTAAAGCAAGTGAGGAATTCTTTGGCACACCAATCCTTAGTTAAATACCACTGCAAGTACTCTGAACAGACCTCATTTCAGTGCTGATGCAGATACTAACTTTTGAAATATGCAATTCCCAACTTCTAACTGCAGCTGAAAAAAGTACATAAGTATTGACGTGTTTAACACTGTTTTTTTTTAAACAACCATCACTTCTTATTTTTTAAAGGGGATTCCCAAGTGCCTGACCAAAATTAAAAGAGAAACTGTAAATCGTTTAACTGAATTCCCCACTTCTACAAACAAGAATGTCAACGGTCAGATCAAGTGCTACAGTTTGGACACTCCAATGTCAATGTACTCCAAGTTATTTTTTATATTGCAAAATGATTTTCACTATGAATGAAATCAGGTGGAAAGTCAGAATACTGCTAAAGTCAAACTGCAAAACAAATACATTGCTCTCCAGGGATTGTCTTTTGCCTCTCTAAGTAAGCGACTGCTGAACAACAAACCAAAAAGAAAAAAAAATTAAAAGTTAAATCTCTATTTAGCTTTTTTCAATCCCATTACTAATCTTTGTAGCCTACATCATCTGAAGCATAACTGTAGTGTATGAAAATATTTGACTTAAGAAATTGCACAACTGAGCACAGCTTTTGTGATTTGGATGAAAATCGATCTGTGGTGTTCCAGCAGATTTTAGGCAAACAAGTAAAATGATATATTCACAAAAAACAGCTCCACAGCCCAGTTTTGAAAAGGCTAAGACCACGTTTAGACACTTTCCATCCAAGCTACTCCAACAGTGAGTAAGTCCATAACAAAAATAGTTATGAGAGAAGCTGGAGAACAGAACAAATCAACCTCAAGGATGATGTCTCCTGACAAACTACTGTGATTAACCAGTAGATTGAGAAATTTTACTTAATTCTCTATGCTGCAGATGAATGGTCAGACCTAATAAGAGAGTCCATTGTGAAGCAGCAGATGGTGATCCATACCCAAAGAGTGACTGATTGAATAAAAAAAAAAAAAAAAAATAATTAAAGCTGATCTGGCTATTGGCATGCCTGTTCAATTAAAAAACCTTTTCGTGTCTCTGTGAAGCTCACATTATCTTTCATTAGGGTGGTAATTAAGTTATCCAGGGGCAGAATAATAAAACATATCTACAAACTGCTTTAGAACTTCAGTTGTGGCCCTACATGTCCACCAGGATTCAACTATATTTGCATTAACCAAGATATTTGCTCATCTTGACAACATTCAAACAGCAGGTAAATATAGTCCAAACCCAAATTCTTACACCATATATTATATGACTGGGTTGTTTGTGCACACAACCGCTCTGAATAGGGTTTCACTGGAAGGATAATGAGGTTAAAAAAAAAAAGCTGGACCGATGTTGCTGTTCTAATACTATTACAAGCCTTATGTCGCAACCATTCTGTGTTTCTAATAAAATGGGCAAACATGGGCATAGGATGCAAATGCAGCATCAAAGGACATAAAAATCTATAAAAGAAAAATGGAAAAAAAGGCTATTGAGAGGACTGGGCTGGGCTCCCCATGTCCTAATGCACTTTTTCTGCAAGGTGGAACAAATTCTCAGTGATGAAGCCTGAATTTTTTTAAAGCTCAAGATTCTGACAAGAAATCCCTTAAAATGCCTTGTCCTGTATACAGGCTAGAGGTGTAGGTGATACAAAACCCTGTTTTTCTGCAGTTTGATTTGTGTTCTTAGGAATATATTGATTTTAAAATGAAGTTCAGAAAAGAGACACTTTTTTATTTTATTCATTATACAACCCCTGGCAAAAAGTATGGAATCACCAGTCTTGGATGAGCACTCCTTCAGACATTTCATTCTGTAAAACAAACTCTGATCAAAAACATGATACAATAATAAGGTCATTCCAAAGTGCAACTTGTTGGCTTTCAGGAACACTCAAAGAAATGAAGAAAAAACATTGTGGAAGTCAGTGAATGTTACTTTTATTGACCAACCACAGGGAAAAAAATATGGAATCACTCAATTCTGAGGAAAAAAGTATGGAATCACTCAAATTGAAGGTAGAAAATAAGGACACACCCAGTCAATTTCCTTTCCCTAAATGGACACCTGCCTCAGATTAGATCTGCTCATTAGTCTGCAGTTAAAAACACCTGCAGTCATGACACCTTGGAGGGCTGCTGGACGAATTAGAGTGGCAAGAACCATGGCTCCAACAAGAGAAATGTCTCTTGAAACAAAAGAGAGGATTGTGAAACTTCTTGAAGAAGGTAACTCTTCACGCATGGTTGCTAAAGATGTGGGCTGTTCACAGTCAGCTGTATCCAAGATATGGACCAAATACAAACAGCATGGAATGGTTGTTAAAGCCAGGCGTACTGGTAGACCGAGAAAGACATCAAAGCGTCAAGACAAGCAACTTAAGGCCATTTGTCTTGAAAACCGAAAAAGTACAACTAAACAGATGAAGCATAAATGGGAAGAAGCCGGAGCCAATGTATGTGACCGAACCGTAAGAAATCGCCTAAAGGAAATGGGATTTCAATACAGGAAAGCTAAAAGAAAACCATCATTGACACCTAAACATAAAAGAACAAGACTGCAGTGGGCTAAGGAGAGGCAATCATGGACTGTGGATGACTGGATGAAAGTTGTCTTCAGTGATGAGTCAAGAATCTGCATTGGACAAGGTGATGATGCTGGAACTTTTGTTTGGTGCCGTTCCAGTGAGATTTATGAAGAGGCCTGCCTGAAGAAAACAACCAAATTTCCACAGTCCTTGATGATATGGGGCTGCATGTCAGGCAAAGGCACTGGGGAGATGACTGTGGTTAATTCTTCTATCAATGCACAAGTTTACATTGACATTTTGGACAGTTTTCTCATCCCTTCAATTGAACAGATGTTTGGAGATAATGAAATAATTTTCCAAGATGACAATGCATCGTGCCATAGGGCAAAAACAGTGAAGGCATTCCTTGGAGAAAGACACATTCAGTCGATGTCATGGCCTGCAAATAGTCCAGATCTCAACCCAATTGAAAACCTGTGGTGGAAATTGAAAAAAATGGTCCACAAGAAGGCTCCGACCTGCAAAGCTGATCTGGCAACTGCTATCAAAGAGAGTTGGCACCAAATTGATGCAGAATACTGTTTGTCACTCATCAAGTCCATGCCTCAGAGACTGAAAGCCGTTATAAAAGCCAAAGGTGGTGCAACTAAATACTAGTGATGTATTTTGAATCATCTTTTGTTTATCTGTTTTTCATGATTCCATACTTTTTTCCTCAGAATTGAGTGATTCCATATTTTTTTCATCTGTTAATCAGCACAGACTGTTCAGAAGAATGTCAGATATGGGTCACATAAAAAATTTACATAAAATAAACATTGGATTTCACCTGCTGTTTAAACGTAGCCTATGTGTTCCATAAAGATCCTTGGACATCCATTTGCTATCTGAAACATCTGGCAAGTTCTGGTGCTGGCAAAGTGTCTTAACTCATACAGATCAGTGATTCGCTGTTAGCAGAGCCAGTTTTTAGAGTTCAACCAGAGGTTAGGCAGCATGAAGATTCAATGAACTGTAGAATTCAAAAATCCCACGAGTAAACAACTGTGGGTGGAAATCAGAACACAAGGCCTGGTGAAAGCTAATAAAATGGTGGTTGGATAAGAGCTACATCTCCAAGGAGCACAGAGCACACAACGATAATATACTGATAAAACTGAGAGTGTGTCCATGTGTGCATTTATACAGAACATCCCCCACCCTGACCTGATAGTAGCAAGCCAACAACAATATTTGGTACTGAAATAAGCAGCAAAAAGCTTTCTGTTCAACATAGAAGCTGGGCAGAGGGAAAAGAATTGATAACCTATCCTGTAGAAATGTGATATTAAAAACAGTAAAATAAGACTTAAAGCTTTTTTTGCCTATAAACACATACATTTTTACACAGCTAATTATACTGATAAAACAAGCTGACCCAAGTAGGCAGCACACAAGCCGAAAACAAAACCTCCCTGGTATCAGGTTCTCTGGATTAGCCAGAAACACACACAGCACAGACAGAAATTTTGCCCTACTAAGACCCATGTGCAAGCACTTCCTTAATATTAATACATTTAATGTCACAGTGACCTATTGTTTGCTCTATTTTTATTTTTCTAAAAGATTTTAGCTCACCCATTTAAACAACTAAAGTTTAAAACTGTGTTACTGTTACCCCCATTACTCAGAAAAGCATCCTATCAGAGAAAAGAGAGCAGAAATTGAGAGTTTATACCATGTATGCATCATGCCTTTAATTTGTTCAGGATCTCTCTGTTCAGGATAGATAAGCTAAGTATAAACATATTTATACCTTACAGTTTAAAAGCCAGAGAGGTGCACAGATTTAGTGATAGACAAACAACATTGTATAATACAGACCAAAGTCAAGCCAATAACAGAGACAGAAAAAAACATCAATTTCCTGTCTCTGTGTCTGTGACAGGCTTCTGCTGCTGTCGGGCAGATTTGAAGAAAACAAATTTAACAGTCTCGCACCCCACTGTTAGGCGTAGTTCTGAGACAGCAAGATTACTCTAAATGCAGAAGAGAAAAGTCAATTTTGCAGATATGCACAGATATGCATCGATCAACAGCAGATCAGATCATGTAACAATAATACAGGATGACTCAGCAAGGCTGGGGCCATTAGGCACTAAGGAATTTTACAATTGGATTTCACATTATTAGCTCTTACTGAGGCATAGATCTCATAGTCAGTATAGTTGTTCTAGATATGTTTATGCCCAAATGAGTCACTGTACAATAAGGCACACAACATACTATAAAAACACAAAAGAAAAAACGTGAAAAGGCATTCTGCACCCAAAACAAAAGGCATAGTGGTTCAGCAACTGCTTGCGGAAGTAGGCCTAAGAAGAGCACTTCTGGGAATGTCCTCAAGCACACTGAAGAATTCAAAACATCTCCACACACACACACACACACACTTTAAATAAATGTTCATAAACTTGAAGGAGATAGATTGAAGGCTGTAATGCAACAATATAGACCCCTGCTAACTACATGGGACAAAAAAAGGCAATTGGTTACAGGAGATGCAGAGGTAAGTGTCACTCGGGGAAGACCAAGAACATAACAGCTTAAAGAATGTTCTTTAACTTCAGCTTAAGGTCACACTTTTGGATAGTAAGTGTCAATGTGATTTCCCTCTTAAGAGGTTTTGGCCATTTTGCAAGCTTTCTCCTCAGCCATTGCTGACCAGTATGTACAAAAGACAAGGAGTTGTACAACATGTCAGATGTCTCATTAAATGAGCATGCAATAGCTATTGGTTGTAATTGGTAAGCACATATTTAATTTTCACCTATCTTGGAAAACTTTTTTCCTTGCATTTTTAACAAAGTAATATCTAAATATTGCTAAGATTAAAAAAAATGTGTTCAATACTTGATCCATGCAGCCTATTTAGAATGAATTATTAGATTAGATTCTCTAATGCCACAAGAACCAACTCATTAATATATCTATTCAGCCTACCACAGTTTAGCAAAGTCTATATATAGCGGTTCTACAGAGGGTTTCAGCAGAGTGAATATAATATATTAATAATGTGTCTTAAAGGATAAAATCATTGCACACTGACCTTTTTATGTTATTTCTTAACAGGAGAACCAACAGATACAGGGACATGAAACTTTTAGTACACAAAATCATCTAAACAAATAAAACAAATCAAACAAGACCACAGTTTTAAAAACAGATTATTAAGGTTAAATCCTTTTCTTGCTAAACAAACAAAAAGGACAATTCTGAAATCAGCAAAAAGAGGTTATTTTCACAATTCTACAAAAAGTCAGTAATTTAAATATTGTGACCGTTACAAAATCTTAGTAAAATCTAATTGCAATATCTTTGTGAGGGGACCTCAGCAACAAAACAAATTCTGGGTTCCACATGACTCAACTAAAAACTAGGTTCCAACAATTGACACATTCTAGGGTCATGCTGCTTTGTCATAACAACCAGAACCCCACAACTGGCCATGCATCTCTTCAAATGTATCAGAGAAGAAGTGCTGCAAGTGATAGGGGGAGTCCTAATGGGTGGGTGGGTTAATTGGCTGAGCTAATTGAGAAAATTATTTTAAAAACTATCACTTTTTAAATAAAACCAAAGCAGACCAAAACAGCTTCAGTAGTACTAATACAAAAGATACATACATAACAAGAGAAATGAGGCATGGGCTTCATTAAGCTGACGAAACAACTATTCTTGAACTATATGCAGTGCTGTAAACTGAAATGCATAACATGCATTTGTTCCCCAGAGAAGGAAAAGAACATAAACATCCAACCAAGAGACAAGCAGCTCCACCCTACACATCAAAACTGTAGTTCTGCAGGGCAAAGCCCTCATGGTTTTAGATATCCATTTTTAAAGCACTCTCTGTTTTGACTGAGGAGAAAAACAAAACTAAAATTGGGTTAAGAGAACTGTGTTTCCCTCAGGCTCCAGCAAATGTGACAGAGGTCTGAGCTGGGCTTCAGAGAGGCAGGCTCAATTTTGTCCTTATATGGGCGCTGGAGGTGGGGGCAGACAAGGGGTAACAAGACCAACTCCACAATGGCAGCCTTGCTTCTTCTGCCATATCACACTCCTCAACGCCCCACTTAGCTGGGGCAGACCCACATGTCCTGAACAACAGGCTCCATACACAGTGCGTGGTCACACATCTGTGAGCCATTGGTTGGCGGGAAAGATAGCAAGTAACTGCTGTGAGACTTCTTTTCTCAGCTTCACAGTTAATTAAAATGGTTAGAAGGTTCCCTTCACTTCACTTTAATTATGCGAATGTAGCTTTCAGTGTTGTTTTTTAATAACAGACTTTCAGGCGGGTAGCAAAGGGCTGTAAGGATCAGCAGAAAAGCTTTGGTGTGGTCACTGAATGGGGGGTTGGTATTCAGAGGGGGTCTCCACAGCCGGTCGTAAAAACGTGTAGGAGTCAGAGGCGTACAATTCTTCCTACAGCCGGCCACTAGCGTGAAAGGACACTTCTGTGCTGCGAACTCCGCATCTCAAAAGCAGTGGCATACAAAAGGGCCGTGTCTCAGAGTCTAGGAGAAGACAGAGGGTCTTCACTGATCAACAAGCCCACTCTGAGACATCACTGTTAAGGGTGCCACAATATCAGGCTCTAGTTGACTGCTGTCTCTGTGTCCCTCCAAAAAAAAAAGAGGAAGAAATCTGCTGAGATCAGTGGGCTCACATCTTTAGACAAACTTCATCAACTTGACTCAGTAATTTAAAGACTGCATTAGTATAAGAAATAGAGGTACCTACATAGTTGCTTGTTTCATAATATTTATATGATGTGGATATATCTCCTCACACATTCATCTCATACACTAAAAAAGTTCCAATTTAAAGTTTTATTAGCAAAATTTAGCAAGGAGCTAAAAGCTATGACTGACTATACACACCTCGTTTAGTTAACCCTGACACTAGGTCCTTGAGAAAGAATATCTGGGTCATCCAGTCTCTCCACTGCATTACACCACGTCGCTGAAAAGAAGTGTTTGGTATTTGGCTAATCTCTCTGCCCAAATAAACACCCAAAAACAAATAAATAAAAAAGTGAGGGCCAAGTTACATAAATACATAAAAAGTGTATCATTGAGAAGAAAAGCAAGACTGAGGGTTTCGGCTGAGAGCCTCTTTGCAGCTCTAACAAAGGAACACTAAATCCATTTTTATATGCCACCTCGCCTTTTTCATCCATTTGGGTTATTAAACCCTACCTTCAAAAAAGCTGCACATCTATGTATTATGTTCCTAGAACTTTCACAGACTGTTACCATGGAGAGAAAACACCATAAATCTTATTATTCCAGCAGCTGCTGACATCAATGAAAGTGCAGCAGAACGGAGAAGATCCAGTCAAGATCATGCCAGCTGAGCAGTCAGATCTGGCAACAAGACAGTTTCAGTAACGCAGCAATGCATGCAGGCCAGTGAGAACAATTACACCCACTGCAATCAGAAAACAAGCAATACACGTGCAGCATCATGAGCTGACCAATCAATAGATGATGAACCGTGTTCATTAAAAATACAAAAGCCAATAGCAGATCCTCATATTTCCCCAATGACACTGTACTTCAATATCAACAGGACAGACTTTGCATTTCACATAATGTATTTCCTTTCTGACTAACCCCATAAAGTCAGCATGAAGTCTCCTCTGTCTCATACACAGGATGTAAATCCGAAAAGTGAAACGAGAACAGGAAGTGCTGCGAAAGAGAGAAAACAAGCAGTTTTCACACTATCCTGTACTGAAGTGCGCAATACTATAATGTACCGCTCAGCATTCACTTCCACATTTTCTTAAAAAGAAAAAGGGGAAAAAGTAAGTTCACATACTATGGTGGAACTTGAGGTCAAAGCTGGTTCAAAAGCACCTTTATATTATATTATATTATACATATGAAATAGCAATTTACGTTCACCATGTTTTATAGAACAAGCTGAAGGAACTTATAAGTAAGCCAGACAAAATGAACGAAAAATTCTTGTCCATATTTTTAAAATAATATTTAGAATAGAAGGTCTCTATGCGCACTATGATTTTGTTTTTACATGTTTATACTGTGATGAATCCAGGTAAACTCCACTCTGAGCAATTTACAGTAACAAGGTAAAATCTGCTCTTTTAAAGATTAGGCTTCAAAGCTATTAGCTCTAAACATGCTTAGTACAGGAGTCCATCTGCTGCAGATCCAGTAAAATAGCTGTAAAATAGCTGGGGTAGAGTGCTATCTGTTCAGTGGCATGAATCCCAGATGACACTTTGGCTGATTCCTATATGAGCAATACCAGCAAATGCTGTTGTTCAGTAGAGTGCAGTTTTTCTTTTAACAGAAACTACAGTGATTTGCCACACTGTTGAAATAGCCCAGTATAAAATGCATTGCCTGGATTTAAGGATATACTGCTTAAAAATATAAATGGAAGGTAATGGATGGGTAAAATAAAAAATTGGGAAATTATAGGTTAATATAGAATAATTTCCAGCATCAGAATACATTCAGAGACACATAAAAACAAAAACTAACAATAACATTCGGAGACACATAAAAACCAAATATTACAGTTGATTTCAGATTGCCATTAACATATTATGGCTTATTTTGATCCCACTTTTCTGAATCTGATAGCAACCTGTTAAAGATCTTATTCAACTATACCAAGGTAAATGGGATTTCCACGTTAGGGCACCTTTAAGTCCATATTTTTTCGAGAAAAGGCAGGCAGTTCTTCTTACTTCCAGTCTAAGAAACTGAGTTTACACACTACAGCTAGAAATGCAGACAACCAACAGCATTCCGTTTTTCCTGCTACTTACGCACTGCACTGAATGAAGAACATCAGTGGTTTAACAAATGATTTTACACATGCCTGGCTGCCAGCTGGATGAACCAGCGAAGGCTTTTTGGACAGCTCACAATACATTTTACACACTGCCAAGACTCAGCCTCTACAACCTCCTCTTGCACTCTCTTTCACACCCACCATCGCCACACTCAGCACGCCATGAATTGTCCATGAAAGCTTAACACAGCGACTTCCATTAATCAATTAGTCAAAGCTGGCCTGCATTTGGAACCTCGAAAGAGAACACGGGGGGCCACAACAGAGGCTCATTTACACTCCACATTTACAACCTATCTCCTCAACATCCAATGTTCCGGTTAGTCATTTACAGATTTTTTTAAATAGCCTGTGTAATCAAAGAAGGTGAAACACAGACCCGTTCTAAGATTCAGAACATGATCCAAAGTACCTGCTGAAACTTCAGTTTTTTGCAGAGGTGGAGGGTGTCTGCAGATTTTCTTAACAATTAAAAAAATGTTCCACCATGACGGAAACGCTAACGGGACAAACTGACTTGTAATCAGATCCTCTGCATTTCAGATTCTCAGAGAGTTGGTGCAAACACACACCCAGAGGCCCAGCCACCACTGGGCCGAGTAGTGCAGCTGTCGTTGTACGTCTGACAACAGGCAGCCTGCCACAATGGGTCTGGGATAACAATAATAAATCAGGAAAACCTCTGGCGAGCCAGAAAAGCACACTGAGGGAACACAGAGCTCAGAGGGAACTGGAAGAGAAGCATCTCAACAATTTGACAGAGTAAAATAGGTGCTGCCTCTTGATTAATCTTATTTGTTGCTATCTTACCCATCAGTGAGCAGCACAGATCCTTATAGGACTCTCTACAAAAACATACAGGTCGATTTAGTCATTAAACATATCTGGTTTGGGGCTTAAATTAACTTTTTCTAGTATACTTTTAGTTTTGACATTTTTTGGACAGTGTCGGCCAAATGTAATAATGCAGCCAGTGTTGCTTGGTCCTGTTTTAGCCAACAATAAATAACTCCATCAGCAATGTCAGTTTTAAGTTTCACTCAAATCTACGCATCAGGCCGATGCTGATGTTTAACCCTTTCAGACCCTGCATCTATTACAAAGGACATCATGTATTTTCTTATTTTTTCCAAATGTTTTTCACATAACACTAATTGATACCTGTTATTAATAAGAATAGATTATAAATAAGACAATGAAAACGTTTATAAGCCAATGAAACAATAGCTTAGCCCTGCCCACTGCATTGGGAAAAAAACTGCACTAGAGCCAAAGAGGGAAATTAAAATAGTTCATTTTTAATAATTGTGTATGATTTATAACACTTTTTTCATGTTTATTTTAGTGTTTAGGGATGACTTGTGATGGCTTCGAATCAAATAGACATAGAAACAATTACTTATTTAAATTAACTGGATTTAAGATTAATATAGATTTGTGTGTATCACAGACAAAAAAAAGAATCGAGAGGAAGACAGATGATCACAAGCCATCAAACAAAATGTTGTCAGTAGTTCATAGAATAAAACAACAATGTTCATAAATAAATAGTAAAAAATAAATAAAACAGTAAATAATAGTATGAATAGTAAAATCTAAGAACCTGATCATTTCGAAGTGGTCTCTTAAATTAGGGGCCTTTATAAAAGAGCCTTTAATTAATGTTATAAAATGTATAAATTATAATTTCCACTTAAAAGGAATGAAAAAATTACGTTAATTGGTAAGTTAACTTTGATATTAACGTCTCACCCCTTTTCTTAAAACTATGGGCTGTTAGAAAACAGTTCGTAATGTGACACAATAAACATGTAACCTCAGTAAACGCGTGTTACAGGGTTTATTTAATATAATTTAATGTTATTGTTAGTTAGAGTTAGCTCTAAGCTATGTCATTTTTTTAACTGTGCGCTTTCAGTCGGTCAGTAGAGGGGTAGCCGAGCTGTCAACTTCGCCCCCATAGAACTTCAGTGCAGCTCGCGTTAACTAGCTCCCGGGAGAAGCTTTAAACTATCACCACTTACACTGGATGTTTTTCGAGGGCAGGACTGGACTCAGATTAACAGGGGGAAAGCTTGTATAAAATTAAAGCTCGTTGAGAAATTTTCTCCATTAGAGAAAAGGCTGGGGGTCCAGGCTGGCGGACTTCCTGGGGGTTTCGCCCGCTCGCTGGTGTGTAGCTCGGGCTGCTAGTTGGGTTAGCTAGGCTAACTGCGCGTGTAGCCGCTGGACACAAGTAACTAACTAGGTTATCTAACCAGCAAACTGCTGTTTTTATCTGAAGCGGTTTAAAAGAAGCTCAGTTCAGCTGTAAAAACCGCTGAAGAAGTCCCAGTATTAGCGAACTAGAGACTTACCAGTGTTTTTCCCAACTGCGGTTCTGTCACAGATTTATTTTTTCCACTGCTGCTGCTGCCGCTCTTCTGCTCCACCTTCTCCTGCCTGCAGCCACAGTTCTGAAATTTCTGCTCCGGCTTCGTTCCATTTCTACAAACCTTCACTCCACCCCTCACTGCCCTCTACACTACACTATCTAGGGGAAGTCCCTTAAGAGCGGGTGTGAAGTGGCTTATCAAGTGTATCTATATTTTATCTTTATCTTAAAATATAGATAAACATAGAGCCACACAAATGACTCCTAAGAGTGTTAGGTTCAATTAATCTAAGCCTTGTTTCAAATCTATATGTGAAAAGAAAAGATTACAATCGTAAAAACACTGGATATTCCAAAACTGAGGAAGATAGATAATCCGGATCCAGACATAAAAAAATCCATATCAGGATTTTGGTCCAACTGCCAGGGCAGCTCAGCTACAGCAGAGCCGTTAGTACAGTTGGAATAAAACCATGGGGTGGATTTTGTTTACTGTGTGGTCCTGGATTAGTCCTGGATTAACTTTTCCTCTATTCCTGAACGTCGAAGGCAAACGAAAAGGAGGCGTTTTTGCGATTCGGGATCGAGCCACAAACGTCCTACACAAGGCTTCGAGGCGTGGCTGTCGTTTCAAAATACAGGCCCTTACTGCCCATTAAAAACACTGATAAAAACCCTACTGCCTCACTACTGGACATACAGCTCTGGAAAAATTAAGAGACCACTTTTCTAAATCAGTTTCTCCGTTTTTGCTATTTATAGGTATTTTAGTAAAATGAACATTGTTGTTTTATTCTATAAATTACGGACAACATTTTTCCCAAATTCCAAATAAAAATATTTTCATTTAGATCATTTATTTGCAGAAAATGAGAAATGGTTAAAATAACAAAAATGATGCAGAGCTTTCAGACCTCACATAACGCATATTAATAAAGTTTTAAGAGTTCAAAAATTGGTTTGATAGCTTGTGATCATCCATCTTCCTCTTTATTATATTCCAGAGGTATATTACATGTCGATTTAAAATGTGTATTTCTTTTATTTACATTTTTTTCCTTTTTATTTCGAAATTCTTATTTTTTCAATCCCTTTAAAACTGTAAATGCTCGGCGGAATTGTAAACGAGGGTCACTCTCAAGTGAATATAAATGTTGATTTATTGATTGATCGATTATTTTATGACTATTTTATGATTCAGCCAAAAATTAGACACATATATACCATAAAGCCCAATTAAATGATGGCACATTTCCATTCATTTTAATAATTTATTGTTTATTTTTAATGGAATATCTTTGATAAAGTTGAAAAAAAAAAATCAAAATGCCATGGTTCAACTCTACAAGTGAAACATGGTGTATTTATTTCCACTAACAATTTAATAACTTCATTAATTCTTTCCCACAATAGGAACAGGGGTGCGATCTAAATATCACATTAATTATTACATTAGACAGAGCACTAAATGACAGATTTCTGAAATATTGTCGCACGCAGGCCTGGTTTATATGTACACTAGTTTATGGTAGACAGTGAAATCTAGTGGCCATAGATGGCAAGGCACATTCAAAGTACTTTCTGATGCAAACAAATGCAATAAAATACTTTGTAGACAATTTGCTTTGTATAAACTGCACAGCCTATGATACTAAATCACATACATTTTACCATAGCACATTATATATGTTTCTAATTTATTATTGTCTCCAGCACATAATTATAACCTTACAGATACTGATGACATGAATATGACAATTATGGAGAATTGCATTTGATGCTGTTGTCCTCCAATGGTAGATTAAACCAAACATATGTTCAGATCAAACATGATTACAATCCTGAGGTAAATGTAAATTAGCACATTGTGTTGTTCTATGATTATCCAGAAGAGGGCAGCAGACATCAGTCTTCATCTGGAGCTGGCATTTTTCAGGGCTGTCCTTCGAACAGGGGCACTGCTGCAGTAGAATATAGAAGTGTTAGTTTAGCTTCTTACACGACCATACACAGCTCTCTAGTCAATGAGAACTCTTTGTACATTACTTTATAGAAGAACATGCACAGGACCTCATGCACATTTTCTTTAGTACAGTACATACACTGCCTGGCTCAAAAAAACCCACTAATATTTGGTTGGACCTCCTTTAGCTTTGGCTGCGGCACGAGTTCTCTGTGGCATTGTTTCCCTTCCTAAATCACTCTTTCACAATTCCAGTCCCATGACTCCTGACATTGTCATTTCAGAATATGCTCGTGCCATCAGGGAAGAAAAATCCATTGATGGCATAACCTGGTCTATATTCAACCGCGGTCACGCCATCTGCACTTAGAAAACGCTCGGTCGCGCTATCTACACCGAAAACTGAAGTGCACGTCTAAACCGTGTTTTACTGTAGCAGCGTGCACAGCGCACCCGGAGGAGCGGAGACTGGCGCTTCTCGTGCAGAGACTTAAAATGGAACAGAAACGAGTTTTACACCTAAATAAACATGATTTAACGAGATCTAATCCACAAATATACACCAGAAAGACCACTTCTTATCTGTAGAACAGTGTAACGTTTTGAAAAGGTTTGGAGTGTTATTAAATAAGCAAATCAAATTGTTATAAAATCACATCCCTAAATTCTTAAAGATCTTATTCTCATGTATCCCAGATATATGTTTGAAGTGATATTACTGTATCATTTTTGAGTAAATGAATACCAAAACTATCTATTCGGTTTTGTATAAAAGGGATTTCGGAGTGCTATAAATCTAAAAGAAAATCTAATTCTTATTAAATCAGAACATGAAATCCTTAAAGAATACCTTCCATACTATTTATGTCATGCATGTATACTGATTGTACAGTATCATTTTGGAGTAAATGAATACCAAACTTAGGAAAAATTTATATTCGGTTGTGCATAAACCAGATTTCGGTGTCCTATAAAACCTTCAAATCAAATTGTTATCCAATGAAACCAAGAAAGTCTTGAAGAAAACATTCCATTCTATTAATGACATGAGTAACAAGTGATATTACTGTATCATTCTGGAGTAATTGGATACCAAACTTGGAAAAATGTCTATTCGGTTGTGCATAAACCACATTTCAGAGTCCTATAAAACCAGCAAATCAAATTGTTATCCAATGGCACTAACAAAGTCTTGGAAAACACATTCTATACTATTAATAACATATATATCAAGTGATTTTACTGTACCATTTTGGAGTAATTAAATATAAAACATACAAAAAATGTTAATTTACTTTTGCATAAATCAGATTTCAGAGTCCTATAAAACAAGCAAATCAAATTGTTATCCAATGCCACTAAGACATTCTTGAAGAACACATTCCATTCTATTATTAACATGAGTAATAAGTGATATTACTGTATAATTTTGGATTAATTGGATACCAAACTTAGAAAAAATGTCTATTCAGTTGTGTATAAACCAGATTTTAAGGTCGCATAAAACCAGCAAATCAAATTGTTATCCAATGCCACCTAGACAGTCTTGAAAAACACATTCCATACTATTAATGACATGAGTAACAAGTGATTTTACTGTACCATTTTGGAGTAATTAATTATCAAACATACGAAAAATGTTGATTCACTTTTGCATAAACCACATTTCAGAGTCCTATAAAACCAGCAAATTAAATTGTTATCCAATGCCACTGATAAAGTCTTGAAAAACACATTCTATACTATTAATAACATAAGTATCAAGTGATTTTACTTTACCATTTTGGAGTAATTAATTATCAAACATACGAAAAATGTTGATTCACTTCTGTATAAACCAGATTTCAAAGTCCTACAAACCATTAAATCAAATTGTTATCCAATGCCACTGATAAAGTCTTGAAAAGCACATTCTATACTATGAATGACTTGAGTAACAAGTGATATTACTGTATCATTTTGGAGTAATTGGATACCAAACTTAGGAAAAATGTTTATTCGATTGTGCAAAAACCTGATTTCAGAGTCCTATAAAACCAGCAAATCAAATTGTTATCCAATGGCACTGACAAAGTCTTGAAGAACACACTCTATACTACTAATAACATAAGTATCAAGTGATTTTACTTCACCATTTTGGAGTAATTAATTATCAAACATACGAAAAATGTTGATTCACTTCTGTATAAACCAGATTTCAGAGTCCTACAAACCATTAAATCAAATTGTTATCCAATGCCACTGATAAAGTCTTGAAAAGCACATTCTATACTATTATTGACATGAGTATCAAGTGATTTTACTCTATCATTTTGAAATAATTGGATACCAAACTTGGAAAAAATGTCTATTCGGTTGTGCATAAACCACATTTCAGAGTCCTATAAAACCAGCAAATCAAATTTTTATCCAATGGCACTAACAAAGTCCTGAAGAACACATTCTATACTATTATTGACATGAGTATCAAGTGATTTTACTGTATCATTTTGGAGTAATTGGATACCAAACTTGGAAAAAATGTCTATTCGGTTGTGCATAAACCACATTTCAGAGTCCTAGAAAACCAGCAAATCAAATTGTTATCCAATGGCACTAACAAAGTCCTGAAGAACACATTCTATACTATTATTGACATGAGTATCAAGTGATTTTACTGTATCATTTTGGAGTAATTGGATACCAAACTTGGAAAAATGTCTATTCGGTTGTGCATAAACCACATTTCAGAGTCCTATAAAACCAGCAAATCAAATTGTTATCCAATGGCACTAACAAAGTCTTGGAAAACACATTCTATACTATTAATAACATATATATCAAGTGATTTTACTGTACCATTTTGGAGTAATTAAATATAAAACATACAAAAAATGTTGATTCACTTCTGTATAAACCAGATTTCAAAGTCCTACAAACCATTAAATCAAATTGTTATCCAATGCCACTGATAAAGTCTTGAAAAGCACATTCTATACTATGAATGACTTGAGTAACAAGTGATATTACTGTATCATTTTGGAGTAATTGGATACCAAACTTAGGAAAAATGTTTATTCGATTGTGCAAAAACCTGATTTCAGAGTCCTATAAAACCAGCAAATCAAATTGTTATCCAATGGCACTAACAAAGTCTTGGAAAACACATTCTATACTATTAATAACATATATATCAAGTGATTTTACTGTACCATTTTGGAGTAATTAAATATAAAACATACAAAAAATGTTAATTCTCTTTTGCATAAATCAGATTTCAGAGTCCTATAAAACAAGCAAATCAAATTGTTATCCAATGCCACTAAGACATTCTTGAATAACACATTCCATACTATTAATGACATGAGTAACAAATGATATTACTGTATCATTTTGGAGTAATTGAATACGAAGCTTAGGAAAAATGTCTATTTGGTTGCGCAAAAACCTGATTTTGGAGTCCTGTAAAACCAGCAAATTAAATTGTTATCAAATGCTACTGAGACAGTCTTGAAGAACACATTCCATTCTATTATTAACATGAGTAATAAGTGATATTACTGTATAATTTTGGATTAATTGGATACCAAACTTAGAAAAAAATGTCTATTCAGTTGTGTATAAACCAGATTTTAAGGTCGCATAAAACCAGCAAATCAAATTGTTATCCAATGCTACCAAGACAGTCTTGAAAAACACATTCCATACTATTAATGACATGAGTAACAAGTGATTTTACTGTACCATTTTGGAGTAATTAAATATCAAACATACGAAAAATGTTGATTCACTTTTGCATAAACCAGATTTCAGTCCTACAAACCATTAAAACAAATTGTTATCCAATGCCACTGATAAAGTCTTGAAAAGCACATTCTATACTATTATTGACATGAGTATCAAGTGATTTTACTGTATCATTTTGAAATAATTGGATACCAAACTTGGAAAAATGTCTATTCGGTTGTGCATAAACCACATTTCAGACTCCTATAAAACCAGCAAATCAAATCGTTATCCAATGGCACTAACAAAGTCTTGAAGAACACATTCTATACTATTATTGACATGAGTATCAAGTGATTTTACTGTATCATTTTGGAGTAATTGAATACCAGACTTAGGAAAAAATTCTGTTCGGTTGTGCATAAACCAGATTTTAAGGTCCCATAAAACCAGCAAATTACATTGTTATCCAATGCCACCAAGACAGTCTTGAAGAACACATTGCAAACTATTAATGACATGAGTAAAAAATGATATTACTGTATCATTCTGGAGTAATTGGATACCAAGCTTAGGAAAAATGTCTATTCAGTTGTGAAAAAACCTGATTTCAGAGTCCTATAAAACCAGCAAATTAAATTGTTATCCAATGCCACCAAGACATTATTGAAGAACACATTCAATTCTATCAATGACTTGAGTAACAAATGATATAACTGTATCATTTTGGCTTAATTGGAGACCAAACTTAGAATAAATGTCTGTTCGGTTGTGCACAAACCAGATTTTAAGGTCCCATAAAACCAGCATATTAAATTGTTATCCAATGCCACCAAGACATTCTTGAAAATTCTTGAAAATATTACTGTATCATTCTGGAGTAATTGAATACCAAACTTAGGAAAAATGTCTATTCGGTTGTGCATAAACCACATTTCAGAGTCCTAGAAAACCAGCAAATCAAATTGTTATCCAATGCCACCAATACAGCCTTAAATAACACATTCCATGTTATTAATGACGTGAGTAACAAAGAATATTACTGTATAATTTTGGAGTAATTGGATACCAAACTTAGGAAAAGATTCTATTTGGTTGTGCATAAACTAGATTGGGAGTCCTATAAAACCAGCAAATCAAATTGTTATCCAATGCCACTGAGACAGCCTTAAAGAAGACATTTCATACTATGCATGACATGAGTAACAAAGAATATTACTGTATCATTTTAGAGTAATTGGATACCAAACCTAAGAAAAATGTATATTCGGTTGTTCATAAACCAGATTTCGGAGTCCTATAAAACCAGCAAATCAAATTGTTATCCAATGCGACTAAGACATTCTTGAAGAACACATTACATACTATTAGTGACGTGAGTAACAAAGAATTTTACTGTATCATTTTGGAGTAATTGGATACCAAACCTAGGAAAAATTTATCTTTGGTTGTGCATAAACCAGATTTCGGAGTCCCATAAAACCAGCAAATCAAATTTTTATCCAATTCCACTGAGACAGTCTTGCAGAACACATTCCATACTATTATTGACATGAGTAACAAGTGATATTACTGTATAATTTTGGATTAATTGGATACCAAATGTCTATTCAGTTGTGAATAAACCAGATTTCGGGGTCCTATAAAACTAGTATGGAATGTGTTTATCAAGAAGGACTTGGTTCCATTGGATAACAATTTGATTTGATGGTTTATACTCCAAAATCTGGTTTATTCACAACTGAACAGGCATTTTTTTCTAAATTTGCTATCCAATTACTCAAAAATGACACAGTAATATCACTTGTGACTAATGTTCTTGGTAGATTGGAATATTTTCTTCAAGACTGTTTTGGTTTTATTAGACAACAATTTGATTTGCTGGTTTTATAGGATTTGGTTTATGCACAAACGAATAGACATCTTTCCTATGTTCGGTATTCAATTATTCCAAAATTAAACAGTTATATCACTTGTTACTCATGTCACTAATGGTATGGAATGTGTTCTTCAAGACTTTGTTAGTGCCATTGGATAACAATTTGATTTGCTGGTTTTATAGGACTCTGAAATGTGGTTTATGCACAACCGAATAGACATTTTTCCAAGTTTGGTATCCAATTAATCTAAAATGATACAGTAATATCATTTGTTACTCATGTCAATAATAGTATGAAATGTGCTTTTCAAGACTTTATCAGTGGCATTGGATAACAATTTGATTTGCTGGTTTTATAGGACTCCGAAATCAGGTTTTTGCACAACCGAATATACATTTTTCCAAGTTTGGTATCCAATTACTCCAAAATGATACAGTAAAATCACTTGATACTCATGTCAATAATAGTGTAGCATGTGTTCTTCAAGACTTTGTTAGTGCCATTGGATAACAATTGGATTTGCTGGTTTTATAGGACTCTGAAATGTGGTTTATGCACAACCGAATAGACATTTTTCCAAGTTTGGTATCCAATTAATCTAAAATGATACAGTAATATCATTTGATACTCATGTCAATAATAGTATGAAATGTGCTTTTCAAGACTTTATTAGTGACATTGGATAACAATTTGATTTGCTGGTTTTATAGGACTCCGAAATCAGGTTTTTGCACAACCGAATATACATTTTTCCTAAGTTTGGTATCCAATTACTCCAAAATGATACAGTAAAATCACTTGATACTCTTGTCAATAATAGTATAGCATGTGTTCTTCAAGACTTTGTTAGTGTCATTGGATAACAATTTGATTTGCTGGTTTTATAGGACTCTGAAATGTGGTTTATGCACAACCGAATAGACATTTTTTCCAAGTTTGGTATCCAATTACTCCAAAATGATACAGTAAAATCACTTGATACTCATGTCAATAATAGTATAGCATGTGTTCTTCAAGACTTTGTTAGTGCCATTGGATAACAATTTGATTTGCTGGTTTTCTAGGACTCTGAAATGTGGTTTATGCACAACCGAATAGACATTTTTTCCAAGTTTGGTATCCAATTACTCCAAAATGATACAGTAAAATCACTTGATACTCATGTCAATAATAGTATAGAATGTGTTCTTCAGGACTTTGTTAGTGCCATTGGATAACAATTTGATTTGCTGGTTTTATAGGACTCTGAAATGTGGTTTATGCACAACCGAATAGACATTTTTTCCAAGTTTGGTATCCAATTATTTCAAAATGATAGAGTAAAATCACTTGATACTCATGTCAATAATAGTATAGAATGTGCTTTTCAAGACTTTATCAGTGGCATTGGATAACAATTTGATTTAATGGTTTGTAGGACTCTGAAATCTGGTTTATACAGAAGTGAATCAACATTTTTCGTATGTTTGATAATTAATTACTCCAAAATGGTGAAGTAAAATCACTTGATACTTATGTTATTAATAGTATAGAATGTGTTTTTCAAGACTGTCTTGGTGGCATTGGATAACAATTTGATTTGCTGGTTTTATGCGACCTTAAAATCTGGTTTATACACAACTGAATAGACATTTTTTCTAAGTTTGGTATCCAATTATTTCAAAATGATACAGTAAAATCACTTGATACTCATGTCAATAATAGTATAGAATGTGTTCTTCAGGACTTTGTTAGTGCCATTGGATAACAATTTGATTTGCTGGTTTTATAGGACTCTGAAATGTGGTTTATGCACAACCGAATAGACATTTTTTCCAAGTTTGGTATCCAATTATTTCAAAATGATAGAGTAAAATCACTTGATACTCATGTCAATAATAGTATAGAATGTGCTTTTCAAGACTTTATCAGTGGCATTGGATAACAATTTGATTTAATGGTTTGTAGGACTCTGAAATCTGGTTTATACAGAAGTGAATCAACATTTTTCGTATGTTTGATAATTAATTACTCCAAAATGGTGAAGTAAAATCACTTGATACTTATGTTATTAGTAGTATAGAGTGTGTTCTTCAAGACTTTGTCAGTGCCATTGGATAACAATTTGATTTGCTGGTTTTATAGGACTCTGAAATCAGGTTTTTGCACAATCGAATAAACATTTTTCCTAAGTTTGGTATCCAATTACTCCAAAATGATACAGTAATATCACTTGTTACTCAAGTCATTCATAGTATAGAATGTGCTTTTCAAGACTTTATCAGTGGCATTGGATAACAATTTGATTTAATGGTTTGTAGGACTTTGAAATCTGGTTTATACAGAAGTGAATCAACATTTTTCGTATGTTTGATAATTAATTACTCCAAAATGGTAAAGTAAAATCACTTGATACTTATGTTATTAATAGTATAGAATGTGTTTTTCAAGACTTTATTAGTGGCATTGGATAACAATTTAATTTGCTGGTTTTATAGGACTCTGAAATGTGGTTTATGCAAAAGTGAATCAACATTTTTCGTATGTTTGATATTTAATTACTCCAAAATGGTACAGTAAATTCACTTGTTACTCATGTCATTAATAGTATAGAATGTGTTTTTCAAGACTGTCTTGGTGGCATTGGATAACAATTTGATTTGCTGGTTTTATGCGACCTTAAAATCTGGTTTATACACAACTGAATAGACATTTTTTCTAAGTTTGGTATCCAATTAATCCAAAATTATACAGTAATATCACTTATTACTCATGTTAATAATAGAATGGAATGTGTTCTTCAAGAATGTCTTAGTGGCATTGGATAACAATTTGATTTGCTTGTTTTATAGGACTCTGAAATCTGATTTATGCAAAAGTAAATTAACATTTTTTGTATGTTTTATATTTAATTACTCCAAAATGGTACAGTAAAATCACTTGATATATATGTTATTAATAGTATAGAATGTGTTTTCCAAGACTTTGTTAGTGCCATTGGATAACAATTTGATTTGCTGGTTTTATAGGACTCTGAAATGTGGTTTATGCACAACCGAATAGACATTTTTCCAAGTTTGGTATCCAATTACTCCAGAATGATACAGTAATATCACTTGTTACTCATGTCATTAATAGAATGGAATGTTTTCTTCAAGACTTTCTTGGTTTCATTGGATAACAATTTGATTTGAAGGTTTTATAGGACACCGAAATCTGGTTTATGCACAACCGAATATACATTTTTCCTAAGTTTGGTATTCATTTACTCCAAAATGATACTGTACAATCAGTATACATGCATGACATAAATAGTATGGAAGGTATTCTTTAAGGATTTCATGTTCTGATTTAAGAAGAATTAGATTTTTGTGGTTTTATAGCACTCCAAAATCCCTTTTATACAAAACCGAATAGATAGTTTTGGTATTCAATTACTCAAAAATGATACAGTAATATCACTTCAAACATATATCTGGGATACATGAGAATAAGATCTTTAAGAATTTAGGGATGTGATTTTATAACAATTTGATTTACTTATTTAATAACACTCCAAACCTTTTCAAAACGTTACACTGTTCTACAGATAAGAAGTGGTCTTCCTGGTGTATATTTGTGGATTAGACCTCGTTAAATCATGTTTATTTAGGTGTAAAACTCGTTTCTGTTCCATTTTAAGTCTCTGCACGAGAAGCGCCAGTCTCCGCTCCTCCGGGTGCGCTGTGCACGCTGCTACAGTAAAACACGGTTTAGACGTGCACTTCAGTTTTCGGTGTAGATAGCGCGACCGAGCGTTTTCTAAGTGCAGATGGCGTGACCGCGGTTATATTCAGTGTATTCAGGTAGTCAACTGCATCACATCATTACATTACATTACATTACATAACATTTGGCAGACACTTTTGTCCAAAGCGACTTACAATAGTGAAGTACAAATGTAATAGAAGGTAAAAACAGGAAATGAGGTTAGAAGTAGTTAGTTTGTTGTTTGGTAAAGCGAGGTGAGATTCACTGAAGGAGCGCAGCGGCAGGGAGGTAGCGTAAGCCTTCAGGAGCGAGTGCAGGTAGGAAGGAGCTGTTCTGTCATCACCTTGTAGGCGATTGTAAGAGCTTTAAATTTGATACGAGCAACAACTGGTAGCCAGTGGAGCTCAATGAGCAGCGGAGTGACATTTGCCCATTTTGGCTGGTTGAAGACCAGACGTGCTGCTGCATTCTGGATCATCACTGCCTTTCTTTTTACCCTGATGCTTCCATCACTGTGGAACACGGTAAATTTGGACTCATCAGACCACATGACCTTCTTTCAATGCTCCAGAGTCCAATCTTTTTGCTCCCTAAATTTAAGCCTAAAATAGTAAACTATTTTCAATACCCTTAATTTCAGAAGAAATAATGAATGAGCGGGTGTCCCATTACTTTTGTCATACACTATTTTATTAGTATGGATATCAGTGTTTATAATATTCTAATGTAAAGACAAATGTCTAACGTGACTACAGTACTTTATAATTGCAATGTTCAAATTCTCTAGTTTTAAATAATTATTGGAAGACTGTGTGGATGAGTTAAAACTGACATAAAAAGCTGAATGAAGAACAGCGGATGGAATTACAACAACATGTATATTCAGAAACAACTGTGGTAATCCGAACTGGATGCAGAAAACTTGACAAAACTTACTGTAAATAGATAAAAACAGTATATTATTAATCATTAAATTTGAGTTCTTGTTCCTAAAACAAATGAAATGGCTAACAGACGCTTTTTTGTTAAAAAAGAGGTAATTTAAGCTATATTTAAAAAAAAACTGTTCAAATACTTTAATCTTTACAATATAAGCTATGAATGAGTACAAATTAATACAATGTAATATGAGATTTTTTAACATTAGCGTGTGTCACAATGTATGAAAAAAAAACATCAGCTGCACTAGTTAATCTACAGCTGGATAAGAATGGGCGTTTTATGAGTGGATATACACAGCAGTGGTCTTACTTGGTGTGCTCCTGTGGGATCTTTGAGATGCTCTGAGCCCCTCCTGGCTCAGTTTCGGGACTGGCGACCTGACTGGACCTGGCCGTATCCCAGCATTCCACTGGCTTGAGCCAAGCCTCTTTTCTGGATCTTTATTGGCCGAGAGAGCTGCTAAACTTTGTGTCGCCCACTGTGGCCTGCTCTGTCTTTTCTTGCCATCTGCAGCAAGGTCCACTGACAAAAACATCTGAGAAAGGACACACAGCATTCAGTAGATTATAACATCATTTAACACCATGTGTCCTACTTAAGAACTGTCACTGTCACCTGTTTCCCACAAGAAAAGGCAAATCCTAATGCAGTGACAAAGTACATATTATACTTATATAGCAATTATCTAAACCAATCACATACTACAGCATTTATTTTACAGCACAATGCTAAATAAAATAGCATTGTGCTGTAAAATAAATGCTGTAGTATAAACAAAGCTCTTTCTTTTTCAGGTGCTCCTACTACAGTTGGGGAGTGTAATTTATTTTTACTCTCATTTTAATTTTCTTTTGAACTATAAGAAATGCAAATGATGCACTGAGCCACCCCGCCACCACCATTACCACCACAAGGCCATGCTCTACACATGCATTTACTGGCAAGCAGAGTGATGCAGCACCGACATCTGAAATGAACGAATATGTAGACTGTTGCAGTCACAAATACAAATTCTATTAACCCTATAAAAATTAATTGAAGCGTCACAATTTTCAAGTTGTTAATGTACAGTTAAAACATATTGTCCGTTGTCAAATTATAGTACATTTAATGAGAATTACAACTGTATCTCTATTATATACCAGGTATACTAGGAATGTACTAAAAATTGATGTTAAATATATTTACAGAAGAGTACAAATATGCTTCTTGTTCCTGTCTTTTGTAAGTAGCACACTTTTAGTATACTTTGTTGGGTATGAAGATATATTTTAATATCCTGTACTACAATTTTTAGCATGTTACAAATTTACTTTTTTAAAAATAGTAGTAGTAATTTAATTTACTTTCTAAAAAGCTGTTTTTAATACACTTAAAATTTACAAAATACATTTGAAAATAGGTACTTTAGAAGTATACTGAATTACGTTAAACTAAACGTTAAAGCATAATATTAATGTACTTTTAATATATTTTAAGTAAGTACATTTCTCAATATGTTTTGTGTTCAATTAAATATATTTTCTTTTTTTACCAGGTAGGTTTTTTTCACCGGATTAATATAGAACCAGAGTGCTTCATAGCTTCTGTTATGATTTCAATTTCATTATATTTAAATGCAAATTTTTTCTCATCTTTTCTAAGTATTCCTTTAAGATGTCTCCAGCGTCTCCAGGCCCAGTTTCTTCCAGTCTTTTTTTAGTTTTGCCTCTGCCTTCATACTCCCACTGTGCACCACATTAACATTACTTCCTGTGTAAAGTCTGTTGACTATGCATAATGCCTCTCAGATATGTAGTCTCTAAAGGCCTCCTTGCTCTCTTTTCTCTTTTGATTTGAGCGAGAGTCGGTGGGATGGTCACATGATAATTGGGAGAGCTTACCAAAGATTTGGCTTTGCGCAGCCTGTATGACGAGGCAGACAGGGCCTTCTTCTTTGTGTTTTCTTGTGTTGCTGTGTTGGGATTAGCTCTTCTGCTTCTCGCTTGTCTGCAAAGATAACGAGGACACATTCAGCCCCAGATTCACTCTTAGTACACACACACACCGTACTTGTATAATAAGCCCTATAAGACACAGTATTTTTTGGACTGATAGCAGAATCGTGGAGAAGGAAAAGATGCAGGGAGGATTGGAAAGTACATATTATTTTTGGATCATGCCGTGTGCAGTGCACAGTAGTGTGTGAGCATGGTGTGTGTGCCTGTGTGTGTTTGTATGACTAAATGGGTCAGGACAGTTGTTACTATTCTAACTGCCTTACACTTGCCGTGCATGCTCAACTGGGTCAAGGTTCTCTAAGTAGTTGAAGCGTATTGTATCCGTGGGGTGCTTGTCTGAGTCCCTCCAAGGTGGAAGTCCTTTTGTTACTGAGCCACGCCCAGTTAAACTCCTCCCAGTACCCTGACTGGGTCTTTGATTTTGGTAGCCAGTCTCCTCCAAGTCGCTGCTAATCACTCTCACCTCTGGAACTACGAACTCTTCCTTTGCAGGTGTCTACAAAAAGTAGAAAGGGTCAAACATAGCAGATACCACAGTGAACATTTTACAAACGGTAAAATTGCTAGTTAATAAAGCTGACTAGTTAGCATGAAAACAAAAAGTAGACATGTTAAGTCTGATTTCTGACTGGTTTTCGTGGTGTATGATACTATATTACATATTGTTGTCTTTAATTATGAACATAAATATGCTGCATAGCTATAGCAACCAATTTTGAATTTCATATTCAATTTTAACTTAAAAACTTAAAAATTGCACAGTTTGCAAACTTGTTCCTAAAATGGATGATTGTCCCTTTAAACTTCACTGACTATTTTAAAAGTGGGCAAATACTGAATTCTACGGGATACTAATGGAATTAGTAATGGCGTATCAGTATTGATAGGTATCACTATTATTAGTATTATAATTTTAGTTTAAATTAGCAAACACTTATACTGAGATGTACTATTGTTAGCTGAATGTTACTGTTGGGTAGTATATATTTCTTTGAGTAATATATACTACCCAACCAAGTACATTTTTGTGGCTGCTTTTTAGTACTTCACCTATAAACAGCTAAATCCCAGTAGGTTGTATTAAAGAAATATTAGTTCTTTATCAGAAGGTTTCAACACTGCTACTGAAAAAGAAAAATGTACCATTGTACCGTGTCTAGTTCTTTTTGAGTCTCACCTTGGGTCCACTTATGTGAAGCCCCTGCACTGTCTCTAGATAGTGTCTCTTCCATACGCCTTGCTCGAATGGTGTAGGAGTGAAGGTTATACACCAACCAAGTCTCAGACATTTTGGCATCCAAATCTGGTCCAGTTCCACCAGGCTTTTCCAGTGCCAGTTAACCTGCCAAGGGTTCAAAAAAGACAAAATATGCTGTACACATTATGTATGAATAGTATTGTGTGTGTACTCTAGAGTATAAACAGTAACTAAATTCACGCAAAATTGGTTCTTTAGGGGTTCTTCACAGAATGCATTATTTTTGTGTAGAATCATGTCAACTCAAAGAACCAGCTAGATGCTTAAATTGTACTTCAGATTTAATGAAAACGTGTAGGAAATTGTTATATATCTTTGGTTGGATCCTGACAGTGCATTTCATACTGATATTCACAATTCTAGCATTTTAACCAAGTTAAATAGTATCAGATACTTTAAAACCTAAATCTGCTTTTCTTTATATAGCTATAATAAATATTATGCAGTTTAACATAGTACTTCAGTGTTTGAATGCTAAGGGTTGGCCTTCATGTGCATTAATTACCTGTGCACATCTACAGAGGCTCCTGGGGTCCAGGAATGAGAAAACATAGAGACATATGACTCTTGGTAGAACATTAGTGAAGTCCAGAGCTGCCTCTGGCACTTGGCTGCACAGAGTCTGTCTGAGATACTTCAGCTGGCCTGTAGTACACCGGGAGAAGAAATCCTGCAGCACTTGCTTCCTCTGGCTGTCAGACCACTTATCAAACTAAAGAAAAAATAAACAAGGAATGACTATACAGATACCACAAATAAACTAGACTTAAAGAAACAGGTTATTTTGGCGGTTCACATTCACAAAAGTATGTGACCTGTATCTGTGTGTAATATGAACGAATCTGTCCCTGAAATGCCTCAAATGCGCACATTTTAAGGCATATAAATGTCACCAACTGCAGAAAACGTCATATTTGTGAGATGACTCGTAGCTTTTTAAAGGGAAATAGATGCGTTAGCAGCTCATATGTGGAGCATCTTTTGCTGGAGTGGAGAGAAAAAGCTGGTCTGAAGTACATGCTCAGGTCGAGGAGGTGAAAAAAGGCCAGACAATTTGCTTTTGCTGATTTTGCAGCTATAGCTGCACAGCTGCACCAAGAGATGCACATAGTGCATGCAAAAAAAAGCAAAAATTCGATTTGACCATTTACATTCATATCGCATGTCCATGGATCAGATACATAACCGATTTAGGACCACATATGACATAGTGACTAAAATCTGATTTTAAAAAAAATGGATTTGGCATGTTCACACAGCCATGTAAAAATCAGATATGAGCCACATTAAGCAAAAAATCAGATTTGATTCACTTCAGCCTGGTAATGTGAACGTAGCCTTAGTCATGGTTAAGCTAGAGGACAGTCCAGCATGTTATTTACTTAAAATGACAGAATGTTTTACTGGAAATTGTACTCAAAATAATGTCCATTCAACAAACCTGTTTAATCTTTTATTTAAAAAATAATTCCTCACCCATTTTCCCAGAAGGTTTCTCCTCTCTTCAAAAACCTACAGGATTGATTATACACATTTAAAAACACTTCTAATAGACAATCAATGCAGCATTGACAATACAAGACAAGACAAGACAAAACAAGCAAATTCACCATACTTGTGCTGGAAGCACAGAGATGGAAAGCTGCCTCTACCTTTATTCCATTTATGCATTGAACTAACACATACACACTAGTGAGCACAACGACATATTGTGAGGACACGTGTCTGAACCAGTGGGCAGTCATCATTGAAGCACCAAGGAGCAAGGAGGTGAAGGTTAGGGCCCTATACGATTAGTAAATTTACAAATAGAAATTCAAGGAAGATTATTAAAATCTGGCATAAGAAAGGATAAAGAATGGATGGTCAGAGGCACATACATGGTTGTTGATCAGGTGGTGGTTTAGTGGGGTCCAGGCACTCCGCTTGGTCTGCATTTTGGCTCCAGATTTCTCTCTAAGGGTAAGGGGCATCCTATGACCCAGGCTCCTTCCACGAATACCTATAAAACAAACAAATACATAAACAAAAGAAAAAAAAGCTATTTCAAAATAACCTGTGCTGCATAAGTTTTAGGATAACATGCAATTGTTCAGAATAAATTGCCTTGGGCTCATAAATGCTAAGCAAAGGAACCAAATCTCCATATAAGCTTTTTGTGCACACAGAGACAAAGGAATGATGTATTTCAGCACACTAAGTTAACCCTGTAATACTGTATGCGCTGAATCAACACTGTTTGAGCTCATTCAGCACAGGGGATTTGCCTGTTTACACTCACTCAGATTTAGAGAGGTGGTGCAGACAGTCTAGTCTAAAGCCTGGGTTACTGAACAGAGCTAGGAGAAGGATCAGTGGAGATCATACCCTCAGTACTGATGGTGTCGATGCAGTCCTAGTCCTGATAATCCTCCATAGTGCACCATTTCCATTCACACACCACTGATATCGAAGGCTTCCTCTCGTTGCCTGTAATGTGTCTTCAGTTGTCGGGTTCCCATAGCGATGACACTGTTTGCCCCGCCCCTTTGAACTCTCACAGCCAATAAACGCGCTTCAAGAAACAGACTGGCCAATAGCAGTCCGCTCCACGTCCTCCAGGACCTTCATTCAAAGAGAACTTCTTGCCTTTCTGGTTACTGCAGCATTCACTCCCACCAGCCCTGCTCTCCTGAGACATTACTGATCCCTTACTCACACAGGTAGGTAAATCAGCCACAGCCCACAACTGTGCTACTGGCTGCCAGAAACACACACATAAGATTTGTTTGGAACTATTTTAAAACATTTTATGTTGCAATGACAATAAAAGTACAGAACATTTATTAGATTTAAAATATATATTTTAGAGTGCAGTTTCTGCAGAAACTCTCATTGGAGCAATGTTGGTGTCATACAGATGTAAGTTGCTAAGGTGTATAATGGAATATAAATAAGTCCAGAGACATTTGGCTAAACGTTGCAACCCAAAATCATTTGGTTGATAGGTGGAATGCATATTGTTGCTGTACAATGAATAAAAAAAAACATGTATCTCCAAAACAGCAAATTTACAGAACAGATATAAAACCCTCTTAACTTTCAAAGGAAGTCACTGTTAAAATAGTTTATTTTAGGTAATTTTGGACAATTTATTTTGGTCTATTCATCAATAAATTAATGACACAGTGTAAGGGTGTTTGTGTGTTTTAATTATGTAGTAAATTAAAAACAACATTTTATAAACTTCAGCAAGAAAATATATTTATGGATGATATGCTTGTGTCCAGAAACCTTTGCCTAAATGTTGAAGTGCAAAAACATTGGGCTAAATAGTGAAATGCAGATATATCTAGCTAAAAGAACTGTGTCCAAACATTTGACTAAATGGTCAAATGTAAATATTTTTGGCTGATAGAGCAGTGTCCAAAATCTTCTGCCTAAAATGTGGCTAAAACCTACGCCCATTAGCTGGTTTATCCGAGTGCTCCTCCATACACAGACAAACCTGAAGAGCAATGGAGAGAAAGGGTGCTGTGCACATTCTCAGCTGGTGTGTGGAAGAGCTAAACATTCTGCTGTTAATTGCTATGAGAAAAATGTACACTGATTTTTCAAAACATTGAATATCAAATTGGTTAATAAAACATAAAGCATAACTTACAATATTAATTCTATGACTGTACCAAATGTGGTGTTTGGAGCTTAAAATGTGACCTGTAGTGATATTTTTAATGGTGGATACATTTCTGCGCATCCATATGGGAGAGTTTTGTCCACAATAGTTTGCATTTCATTCTTTAATGTCATTAATGAAAAAACAACATTTAATGATGAAAAAATATATAAATTCATTAAATAAATACATAAAATAAATTAATAAATAAAAATCAAACATAATATTTGTGTTTTGTCTGCTCGTTGCAGTGCAGCCATTGGTTTAACACTGCTATCTTTTAATTTCATATGACATATAACGTTTTTTGTTCTACGCACATTTTAATATATATGTCTATATTTTCACAAATTATTTCTAAGCAGTAAAAAATCCTAACAGGATGGGAAAATGAATTTACTCTGCCACATTAGCTTTGATGCTCCCATGATTTACTTTAGTGTGCAGATTTTTTTCAGTGCAGTGGGCGGGGCTAAACTGCTGTTTGATTGGCTAAAAATGTTTATTCTGATGAATAATAGGTCTCAATCTGTGTTAAGTGAAAGAAGAACACACCGAGTCCATTACAGTGGATGCAGGGTCTGAAAGGGTTAAAGCAGCAGAGATGGAAAATCAACGTTCATTTAACATACTTTGCACTGATTGACAGGAACGTTGCTGGCCGGACGCGTTCACGTGGAGTGCGCGCGCCCGTGCGAGTCCTTCTCCTTCTGTGTGTGTGTGTGTGTGTGTGTGTGAGGAGGGGGGTGGGTGTTGGTGGAGAGGGGCGGTTATTGTTAGCGCCGCTGAGGAGCAGCAGCAGCAGCAGCTCAGAGACACGTGAAGCGACCGCAACGAGCAGCGGAGGAGAGGTAAGACCATTAAACCATTTACTATATCTATCTATCAATAAGAGAAGCGCTTTAACACAGATCAGACCTAATGCTGAACAACCGCGAGCCGCTCTCAGACACAGACAGAGAGAGAGAGAGAGAGACAGGGACTCGGGAGGAGTGAGCGGTGTGTGAGTGTGTGTGGATCACCTCAGCGCGCGGCCGCCTCGCTCCGACACCGGGAGACCTGCTCTATTGTTGGCGGCGGGGGAGCGGGGCTGGGGCTGGGGCTGAGTCCGGGCAGAGAGCTGCGGCGGGTCTGTGGGCTGAGGAGAGGACCCGGACTCTGCTGTGGAGGTGCGGACTGTGCTCTCCGCTCTCCCGCTGGAGGCTGGTGGGCTACAGGGGTCTGTGGTGCTCCAGTTCTCCCTCAACACTCAGAGAAAACCTTATAACAGCACTATCTCTCTCTCCCTCGAGCTGTCTGTGCAGAAACCACACTCCTGCTCTAGACTCATATGTTCATATGAGATAACTTACTCCATACCACTTACTTATAGAGACAAGACGTTTTTGCATGCTTTACCTTCTCAACACTACAGTTACACACGTTTTACGGAGTTTACAGTTTCATTTCGGTTCTTACAATATAATAACAACGTAAAAGTCACACAAAACTGTTAAGAACACCCACAACAGATGTCTGTATTTACAAACCTCTGACAAATAAACTTACCAATTCATGTGCTGTGACCTGTAATGGAAATCAGTCAGTGACAGTTGTTGCATTTTTTTTTAAATTTCGTGTAAAAATGTTTTATCCATTATTAAAACTTTTTATATTGTGATATATATTGAAAATTAATTGTTGTACTGTCCTGTTGTCAGTCTATTTTCTTTTTCATTTTAATTTTCTGTTAAGTCAATATAAAATGTAATATTGGAATTATGCGTGGGTTAAAATAGCCTACATTCCAACTAACATGCAGTTCTGGTAGCATGAGCGAAAAAAAACTTACATTTTGTTCTGAAAGGAAGCATTCAGACATATTTGGCCTTGAATTTCCCCTGTGGGATCAATAAAATGTCTGTCTGTCTGTCTGTCTATCCTTTGATAAGCTGTCTTTAACAGAAATGAGATTTCCACATCTTTTTTACCATAATTTCTAGACTAATCACACCTGTTACAATGTAAGAGGTTTTATATGGGTTACTTTTAAGTCCTGGTGGTTTTAATCGTTTACACTTAATGGCTGATAGCTGAAATATTGTCATATCTATTTATTTGCCAGTGTATTCATGGTTACTATTAATGCCTCTGTTTTCTCCACAGGTATGGCGAGACTGTGAAAGTGAAAGAAACAAAAGAAAGGAAAGCCACGAGGAAAGCCATGAAAGTCCACCAAACATCCACCTTTGATAGATAATGGAGATCAGCTAATACCTGTCTGCCTCTGCAAAGCAACAATGGAGACAGCCCACCACACCCAGGTCAGCTTTGGAGTCTGTGAGTCGATGGATGCTTTCCAGCCTTCCTAACATTTATCCTCACAGAGATACAGAGGCTTAGAGCAGGACCTGACCGGTCTTGCCAGGCATTGAGCTGATTTTCACACAATGGGGCTCCTTTGGATTCTCATCTCCATGCTGACGACATGTTCGGCTATCAACATGGAGTCTACAGGCAGTCACAGCACGTTCACCTGCGAGCCCATTACACTCCGGATGTGCCAGGGCCTCTCCTACAACACCACCTTTATGCCCAACCTGCTCAACCACTATGACCAGCAGACTGCAGCCCTCGCCATGGAGGTAAAACATCTTAGTTTCTAGCATTTTAGTTTCTGAAAACCTGCAATTTGATGTAATTGAGCAAACGATCAGTCAGCTGGTGAGATTTTGTTTATGCATCAAACACTGTATTCACGTTTAAATAATGCTGAAAGGGAAACAAATCTGATCTTCTTCATTTGTGCAGTCCTAAGCCACTGATTTTAAGCAGCTTATGTCATGCTTCATGACACAAGCAGAATTGAGGATAACCTGCGTTAACCTCTTTAATGAGACAATATGCCTTTAAAAATGATTAATGCAGATTTTGTTTGTTAATCTACATCCTATATTGTAAATGTAGACATGCACATATATAAATATATTAGGGGTGGGAATCGATTACTATCTCACGATTCGATTCGATTCCGATTTTGGGGGCCACGATTCGATTCAAAATCGATTTTTGATTCAAAACGATTTGAATTATAAATATTTCTGCTTCTGGCTTATGAATCGTATTGAAAAAAAACCCTCCATAATATACACTGGTCCTGGAGCAAGTAATGTGTTACAAAAACAATAAAATGTGCAGGAATGTGGGTCCTCAGTGACAGAGGAATCACTGGGATATCACAATGACGTTAATGAACAATAAATACATAAATAAATAACACTGCTTTATTACCAGGCTACTAGCGGTGGTGTGTAGGTGACGCTGCTGGGCTGATGTGATGATAGCAGTGGAGCGCTAAAGTTCAGGAGCAGCTGCTGATTAACTAGTTAATTTAAGGTGGTTGTATTTCTTCAGAAAGGGGGCAGGAGGTGGAGAAATTAATTCATATTGTCCATTCCTTAATTCCTCTGTGATGAGGAGCTGAAATTAGCTCTGATTAGCTTATTGTTATTTTTCCGTTCCGCCTTAAATGCTGCAGCCCGCTGCCACCTGTAGCGTTATTTAAGGTGGAACTGGAAAGTTAGCTAGTTAGCTAGCTAACAGTTACTGAAACTAACTACTAGCGATCTTTTTTATGCTTGTTATGAAGCATTCTGCCATAAAACATTGAAACTACACGTTAATCTAAGGTAATATAGTGCTTGTTCTGCCATCTTACCGGTGATTCTCAAACACCTACGCTCTGTGTGTGTCTGGAAGATCTCCAAAGGGACAAGCGCTATCCCCAGGGTTGCCAGGTCCAACAAAAATACCCAGCCCAAAATCAGTCTAAAACCCGCCCCTCAGAATCGATTTTGGGACATTTTAAATCGATTCTGAATCGTAGTAAATGAGAATCAAGATTCTTATGTGAATCGATTTTTTGGCACACCTCTAAAATATATATATATAAGTGTCTTTGGCTGATGCTTAATGGTGTTTAGGCACATTGTTTACCCTGTATGCACTGCTATCTCACTATCTGCAATTGTAACCACTGGAATGATGCCGGGTGCTGGTTAATCTTCTCTGCTGAACTGCACTGTACAGTTGATTTAGATAGAGAGCGGCTGCATTAGCTTGTTAGGGTATGTCTTATATCTCTGCTGATGGCCCACAATGCTTTTGTTGGTCACATGGCCTTATTCTGCCCATCCTTTCCAAATGAAAGTGGGATGCAGAGTGCTAGAGGGATGAAAAAAAAAACAAGGAGAGAGGGAATGAAAGGATGGAGATGAGCCCGGAACGCCCATCTGCTCAGCCTCCTGTTTATCTGTGTAGCAAGCCAGTTATGTAACTCCTCGCACTGTAGCCATGTCCACAACTTAGAGCTGTGTGTTCTCTTTCTCACACACATTCACACAGAAGCATTCACATGCAGGGCCTAGGATCTAAGGATCATTCTTAACCTACATACAGCAAAACCACGAGTTAGAAGTGACAGAACTGAAGTTTGAACACTGATCATCTCACACCAACATGTGCTAGAATTCTTCCTATTGTGTTCATTATTCTCAGTATAACTAATAACTACATTTATGTTGTATTTGCTGTTAAAAAGAATCTGTCTTAAAGAAATAAATGAGAATCAAAAACAGCACCAGTGCATTTACTATGACCAGCATTTACTGGCTGGTATTATTGAATATCTTATGGAACATCTACATCTATGTAGCTTAGTAGATTCACATTGTTTCATAAAATTATTTGCAGACGTTTGAGTCAACACACATCAATGCTCATTCCTAGAGCTCATTGCTATATTACAATGCTAAAAGTGAGAAAATTAGGCTGGTGCTAGTCCATATGCATTTGTAAATATACGTAGGAGCGCTTGTATGCATTAAAAAGTGCAGATTCATGTAGAATGAAAACAACTTTTGAACCATGATATAGTGATAGAGTGACCTGTAAGCAGCATATTACTTTTTTGCTTATTGTAAATCCTAAAGAAATTCACGCAAATGAGAGAACTCAATTATTAAAGCTCCCATTTTAGTCCCTTCCTTTTTGGCACAATTCAGGTCTTGCAGAATGCAAAACTAATGGGCAATGAAAAGCCCTCTGAAGACTGACATGTGACTTTAAACGCGAATTAGATCCATTGAAAAGCCGTGATCATGACTAGAAAGACCAAAGTGCTCCTTTTGATCCATCTGTGCACCATTTTTTATTTCATTTGTTGGTTTACTTAAATCAAACAGAATTTAATAAAACAAAAAATTCCAACTTCTTTAAAGCACAGCATTTTATTTTTGGCACCACAGAAACAGATTAAAGGATCGAGCCTTTCAGATTCAAATGGGCTGCTGCACAGTGCAGTTGTTTTTGGCCTGAACTCTGTGTAACCTCATTTGTGAAATGGGACGCTTGCCTGAGGGATGGGAATGAGGGACTGTTGCAGTGTTTACAGAGTGACAGGGATAGCTGAGCAAGATTTGCGTTGTCGTGGTCTAAAAGGACAGGTCAAGCAAATGCTGTTCACTACTTACCCTTTGTATAATGCGAGGCTTGTTTTTATGCCTTAGTTTTTAAAATCCACACTTTAGATCCTAGCGCTGTAATGTGACAAAGCTTGAATGCTTAATGTTTTTATGGCTGGCCACTGACCCCCACTCTGTCTAAACTGCTGCTATGCTATATGTAGTATAACACACCAAATCTACAAGACTAATGGCCAAGTAAAAAGTTAAATAAGAATACAATCTATACTCTTCATTATTATTATTATTATCATCATTATTTCTAATGAGTGTAAAAATTTATGTTTATATAAAGAATTCTATATTATATATAACAATAATTGATTATTCCTGTGAATTTATAACACATGAGCTGGGTAAAAATACTGTTACAATATTTAAAGAGATGTTCATGATAATATTTATAATATTAATAATAATAAAAAACAACAATAATAAGTCAAGTCAAGTCAAGTAGTTTTATTGTCAATAATGCAAATCTGCAGGACATACAGAGAATTGAAATTATGTTACTCTCCTTCCCAAAAATTACAGCTAGTACAGAAAATAAGATTATAAATATAAAAGAATAGGAGACATTACATTACAACAAGGACACAGATAGACATACGTGAGACAAAAGAAAATAGTGATGGGTGGATATAATAATATTTATTATTATTATTATTATTATTATTATTAATAATAATAATAATAATTATTATTATTATTATTATAATTATAATTATAATAATAATAAAATACTAACATTGCTTAAACATTGTGATTTATTCTTTTTAATTTTTAATTTTTAGGGTATCATTTATCAAAATAACAATATATTTATATATTATAAAACCCAAACTGTACATTTAGGGACAAAACATATTTCTATTAATGAACATAATTTTTCTGATTGTATTAAATTTTTAATTTTATCCAGATGCCACAGTAATACTCTAGACTGGCTGAGGAACGTCAGGTTAAAGACAATTTCAGTGCATTAAAGGACACCACGTTTTGGACATTTTGTCTCAGGCTGTGAAGATGCACTTATTTTACACCTAGTCTGAAGCTTAAACATTCATCACAGTTTATCTGAAGCCAGTGAGCCCTACCCATTATCTCTCCTCCACTCTTTTGTCCTTTTTCTCTCTTTCTCCCACCTCCTCCCTCCCTCTCTCTCTTTCTCTCTCTCCTTCTCCATCCCTCCCCCCACATAAGGTAGTGCCGTTGCTTTGGAAACCATTCCCAATTGTCTTGCAACAAAAGAGCAGAGCTTTCTCTCTCAGGAGGTGGTCCTCACACACACATATACTCACACTCATCCACCCCCCACACCATGCACTCTGACCCCGCTCCATACAGACCCCTCCCTAACGCCGGCCCGTGGTGTATCACCCACCGGTTGCCATGGCAGTGGGATGGATATGCGGAGCACTGGGCAGCCGTGAGCAGAAGGAGCGGGCAGCAGGGAGATGAGAGCGGCAGAGGGAGAGTGCCGAATCTGATCTGAACAAATTTAAGCTTTTTAATTTTGGATGATGTCTTGACT
The DNA here is from genome assembly GCF_023375975.1 of Astyanax mexicanus. NCBI lineage: Eukaryota > Metazoa > Chordata > Actinopteri > Characiformes > Acestrorhamphidae > Astyanax > Astyanax mexicanus. Next base: position 59,694,515 of record NC_064408.1, read on the forward strand.
GTGTGTGCTGAGGAGGGCCAAGTGAGCTTTAAAGAGCTAAGATCCTCCTAATGAAGCGCTTTGAATGAAAGGAGCTTTTAAAATGTGCTGCGTATTTGAAGAGAAGGGGTGGAGAAAATATAAATAAGATAATATCCATCAGGAAGTGGCAGTATGAATTCAGCCTGTGACACTATAGGCAATTTAGGTTTTTAGTGTATTTGTTTAATTTTAATTTTTTTAATTTACAGTGTATGCTAGTGCACATATGATATTTACAACGAAGGCCTGGGAGGCAGGAAGTATATAAAGTTTAGGCGTGACACGATAAATGTTTTTATAAACGGACAATAAATTGTCCCAGGGTTTATTACAATAAACTATTTTATCATATTTTTATGCCACTTGACTTGACTCTTGGCAAGAGAAAACACAGGTGCACCACCGACAGATTAAAACCATGACAACAGTCAACACTCAGGCGTTCATCGCTATCTTGGCAATGGGCAAACACCACCGATAATTACACACAGTCACGCAGCAGTGCTCAAACCCAACTTTTACACCAACAATAAAAAAAAAAAAAAACGAAATAAAATAACATTACTGTTCCCGTAAATGACCTGCTTTAAAGGAAGGGCAAGTGAACTGCTGATTAGTTTATTTCATGTTTTGCCCAAAACACTGCCATGATTAAGAAAATTAGTTCATGTCTTTTGCGAGTTTCAAGCCACACAAGGCATACTTTTTCTGTTCTTATAATGCCAAAGGCACTGCTGCCCTAAATTAAGCTGCACTGTGCACAGTTGAGGTTCGCTTACAGATTTAAAAAATAGGGCCCTAGATGTTAGAACAGCTCAAATACATTGATAGAAACACTTATTTATTCTTGCTATTTCAAACAAATCATATGTGTTAATTCCAAATCTCATCTGAATGTGAAAAACCTTTTATTTATAAAATCGTTTATTTTATTTAAGAGCATTTAATTTTTTTGGAATTGATGAGGGAACACTGCAGTACTCAGTACATGTTAACACATTTAGCAGAGCAAAAATATAATCTTATAACCTTTAGAAATGAGGCTAAAAGGTTACCCAACAGAAGGTTATATAATTTTGTACCACATAATTGACTGATAAGATATTTACATGATTTAATAGATGTACAGGTTTTGTTAATAAAGTGTTTGGTGAATGTCTATAAATATACACATACACATTAGCCAGGAAACACTGAATTGTTCAGCATCGGCTCACAAGATGTGTCTACAATTAGGTTATACAGATATTTAAGACTGCAATTGCATTTAGACTAATTGGCTTAAGTCACCCAACACCTGACAGACAATGGCTGCCTTTGTGAGTGTGAAACAAATTTACCATCGCATGTAACAGTACATATTAGCATGTTGTTTAATAGAGCTCGGGAATGTGTCGGTCACATTGTGCATGGTGAGGAGAGCCCTGCTGTATTAGATGTTTAGAAAGCACTTACTGTATCAAAGCTCTGTTTTGATGTGTAAAGGTCGTGATTTGAACTTTGAGCCATATGTATTTTATCCTACATAATTTATGATCATTCACAGAGCTATCGTGCTTGTATGATACATATGCGTGCTCTATGTTTTGAGTTGTAGCTTACAAAAACGCTTTTAGGAGACTGTGGGCAGGACAATTCTTATATAGTAGTTTTCCCTCAAGAACAGCCCAGGGTCACACAGATGCACACACTGGAGTTCTTCAGATCATCCTAGTGCATGTAATATGCCATGACAGGCCGTGATGAGATAATGCTCTCCAGTGGACCAGCGAACCAGGGCACCCACTTTATTTATAACTCTCTTTACAAACAAGTAAGTGTCCACTTATTTGATCTGGACAATTGAGTTCCAGAGTGGTGTATGGCAATACAATCTTAAGTCACACCAACAAGGTTACCTAGGTCATTTTGCTCACTACACAAGCATAAACGAAATAGCACTATACACTCACATTCAAGCTAAGGGCATACAGTGAGTATAAAGTGGACTATGGTCCCTCACCACAGCTTGGGGTGGGGGTGGCATTGTAAAACAATCAATCAATGGCAGTCATAGAAGTGATTCATACTCTATTTACAATGCAGAAGCTTTATCACCCTCTGGCACAGACTTTCAATTCTGTGGATAAGGCATGCAACTATAATGTAAGAACTACAACAGAGCAGGCCTTTCTCCTCCATAGCACTGTAATGTGTGTATGTAAACAGCTGCGTGAAGCTGCACACACTTAAGCCATCCCTTTTGTATGTCATGTCTGCGGGAAATGTCGAGCCATGCAGAATATACTGCGTTAAATATGGATTAGGTGTGTGGAAAAGATGACTTGATGTGGATTCTTTGTGTCAAAATGGGCAAGACTAACATCCATCCTAATCCCTTTTACAGACGGTTTGGGTGGCAGCTTTGAGAAAATCTGGTAGCAACAATGCCGGTATCGGGTTATAACCATACATACGGTCGGCTATATTCCACATGTGCTGTGGGTGGTTGTGCCATGTAGAATTTGTGAATGGCTATATGTACATTAGCGTCTATCATTTCTGACTAATTTCTTTATTTACCTCAGGTGCTGAATTAAAATAATGCTTTGCTTCTTAGGGACCTTTACATTTAATATGTTTTATTCAAGGTTTCCTTTTTAGTGGTGTCAATCAATACAAAAAAAATCGAATTAATTACAATAGAATTTAATATGTTTTACTTATGATCCTTTCGATTGTATTAAAACTAGTGGTGTCAATCGATACAAAAAAATCCAATTAATCACAATAGAATTCTGTGATTAAGCACAATTAATCACAGTTTTTCTTCTTTAAGACTGAGCTTTTGTTAATGCATGTTTAAATGTGAATAAAAAAAATTATGTTAGAAACACTTAGATTTGTATTATTGGTGCCAATCCCCAAACAATCTTTGTATTAATCACAGCAATATTCTGTGACTTAATCATGGATAAAATCACGCATACATTTTTTTTAATGTTAGGTACTTAACTGTATTTTTGGGAAGGGAACAGTAATAATGGTGTGATTTACACCTAGCAGACAGGATCCTTTTTTCTGTATTATAATATCTCAGTGTAGTTTTACTGTATTATAATATCTCAGGGTAGATTTGCTGTGTTATAATATCTCATGGTAGTCTTAATGTATTATATTATCTCAGTGTAGTTTTACTGTATTATATTATCATAGAGTAGTTTTACTGTATTTTAAGATGTCAGTGGAGTTTTATTTTGTAATAATATCTCTGATGCTTTTTAATCTATAATTTTGTAATGTTCTGAGTTACTGAGTTTATCTTAGAGTATTAATGCAGAAAAAAAATGCTAATGTAGCTCCATATTCCACACCTTTAACAAATTAAAAAGAGAAAACATGCCATTAGCTGTTTCTCTGGGTGCATGACCACACGTGTGTGAGAGAGAGAAAAAGAAAGAGAGCATAAACCTCAGCGTAAGTAAAAGGTAATCTGCCATCTGAACTCAGCAGTAAGTGTTGCTGTGTTATATTACTAAATAAAACTGCTAATGCATCACCAGGCTTTTGTGTTAAAAAAAAATATTAATGTGTTAAAGTTTACAGATTAACTGCGTGTGCTAATGCCTTTAAGTTGACAGCCCTAATTAAACACGCCATGTGCAACATGTTACAGATTCTACTTTTTAGGAATTTTAGATACTTAACCCCTTAAAATGCCTTGTCCTGTATACAGGCTGCTGGTGTAGGTAATAGAAAACTCTTTTTTTCTGCATTAAAATAACCTATTTAGATTCTGAAAATGTAAGGGGTTTGAAATCTCATACAGCACATTTGGAGAAGCTGCCTGTTTTCTCTCTACTCAACTTAATAATAACAGATCAGTAACAGGAATCAAACCCAAATTCTGTACGTTTGAAAATAGACGTAAAAACTAGACAAACAGAATTATTTGTTTTTTAGGAAATATTGATTTTAAAATGAACTTCAGGAAAGAGCCAATTTTATGATTTTATTCATAATATTTTGACATTAGCAGATTTACTTAAATATATTTTTTTATATTTTCTGTTACAATTAAAATTATGCTTTTCAGTAATGATTTTTCTGTAATGCTTGAATACAAATCCTCAGGATTTAGTAGTGTAATGTCAGGCAGACAGTTGACAAAATTCCTGACCTGTTAAGAGGTTAATGCTAATACTTAATGCTTAATGCTAAACCATGTGCCTTAAAATATACCTAAAATGCCTATAATTTAAAAAAAACAATTGCCTGGACCATGAAACAAATGTGAGCTCATCTATAAATGTTTGAACCAGGATTGTGTTACATTTTCCACCCCCAAAGTCTTTTTAAAACAAAACCTCAACCTGCTCCATTGCAGGACGAGACTGTCTTGTCTGGTCTTGGGCGGAGTCTCCTTCTTTTCCTTCCCTACTGAGGATTTGCATATTTAAGTCCAGCCTCCATTGGCTGGTGGTACTTCCATAATGCCTCTTGGCAAAGTGGGCCTCAAAGAACAGCATGTCTCCCCGCCCCACACAAAGGCATCCCTGGACTCCATTCTCTCAGTACTGTTCTACAGAGCGGGATGTGGTTTGAGGGGTTTTCTTAACATGCCAGTCCTATAAACAGCACTACATCCTCCTCTTTAACTGATGATTCAGTTGGGCAATCGTACGGAAAAGTACTGTAGAGTCTACAATGTACCACATAATAAATAAATAAATGAAGATTGTATGATGAAAAATTCATGTGCTCCCCTAAAAATGCTCTAGTTGAGACATTGCTAATAATTTAAACTTCACAGTGGTCAAAAAAGCTACCCAACACACACTATCCAACATTAAAAATTAATGATACTCTGTACTGATCCACCTTCCTAATTATATAAACTAGCAGTGATGTTCTAATTGAAATGTTCCTTGTCTCTGTTCCTGCAGCCCTTTCACCCCATGGTCAACCTGGATTGCTCTGATGACCTGCGGCCGTTCCTGTGTGCACTGTACGCTCCTGTGTGTACTGAATATGGTCGCGTGACCCTGCCCTGCCGCCGTCTGTGCCAGCAGGCCAAAAGTGACTGCTACAAACTCATGGACATCTTTGGAGTGACCTGGCCTGACGAGATGACCTGTAACAGGTACAGTATATCAGATATCATAATTCCAAGAGAGATTAGATAAGCGTATTAATTAAGGTTATTTAAATGTGTTTTGATTTTTGTTAACTCTTTAAAGCTGCAATTAAGTCATTCAGGTAATTAAGTAAATATTTGGTACAGCAGGGTTTTTTGATCTTTTGACCCAAGTTAATAAAAAAAAGGAAAATAATTGATTACATATGCATTTATTATAATTATTTATTAAAAGAAATTGTGATTATATAAATCTGTAAGTCATTGTTTACAACACTTTTTTTTAAGCAAACTAAAACATTAAAAAGTTAAAATATTTAGGCCCTTATGATCAGAAATTTGAGTGTATCTTTCTGGAGCATGCAGTGTTGAGTAATCCACCAGAGAGCAAAAAACATGGATCTAATTATATTTATTTTACTTTCTTTAATCTAATCCTATTATTATAATATTTATCATTGCTATAACATAATACATAGTTAAGACAATTTGTTTGTTTAAATATTACACTAATTTTGCAGAGGTCTTAAATATGCTGACATAAGATATATGATGCACTTAATTTATTCAAATAATTTTGTCCCAGATTACTGTAATGACAAGGCAAATGCATACGACTGCATGACTCAAAAAAAAAACTTTATTCACATTCAGGCGGCAGTGTACACATTATAAATACACATTATTGAAACAAACTAGTTACAGTGCCCTCCATAATTATTGGCACCCCTGGTTAAGATGTGTTCTTTAGCTTCTCATAAATTGAGTTTTGTTCAAAATAATATAGGACCACGATGGGAAAAAAAAGTAAAGTCCAACCTTTAACTCAAGTAAATTTTAAGGGGGAAATAAAATCCCTGACTAAGAAATAATTATTCTTCATAAAATCACCTGTTCCACAATTATTGGCACCCCTAACAATTCTTAGGAAATAAATTTAATAAAAGTATTTCTGTCACTTCTACAGTAGTTTACGAAGTTGATCAGAGTATGTAGGAACATTTAATTAGTAATTCACAACTTCCTGTTTCCCTGGGGTATAAATATGACGTGACACAGAGGCCATTTATCTTCAACATGGGAAAGACAAAGAAACATACCATTCAAGTGAGGCAGATGTGTGTTGACCTTCACAAGTCAGGCAATGGCTACAAGAAAATCGCTACTCGCCTACACCTGTCCATATCTACTGTCAGAGGAATTATTAAGAAGTTTAAAACAACTGGAACAGTGGTAAACAAGCCTGGACGAGGAAGTTTATTTTGCCACCACGCACAGTGAGGAGGATGATAAGAGAAATAAAAAGTTCTCCAAAGCTCACTGTTACAGAATTGCAACAAATGGTAGCTTCTTGGGGTCACAAAGTCTCCAAAACAACCATCAGGCGCTATCTACATGCCAACAAGCTGTTTGGGAGGCATGCACGGAAGAAACCATTTCTCACTCACAATCATAAACGCAAACGTTTGGAGTTTGCTAAGCGGTACTGGGACTTCAACTGGGACCGTGTGCTTTGGTCAGATGAAAAAAAGATAAAGCTTTTTGGCAACAAATGCTCTAAGTGGGTCTGGCGTAACACAAGAGCTGAGTATGCAGAAAAGCACCTCATGCCCACTGTGAAATACGGCGGGGGATCAGTGATGCTGTGGGCCTGTTTCTCTTCTAAAGGCCCTGGGAACCTTGTTAGGGTGCATGGCATCATGAATGCTCTAAAATACCAGGACATTTTAAAACAAAATCTGGTGGCTTCTGCCCGAAAGCTGAAGATGGGTCGTCACTGGGTCTTTCAGCAAGATAATGACCCTAAACATGTGGCCAAATCTACACAGAAATGGTTCACCGCACACAGAATCAAGCTCCTCCCATGGCCATCTCAGTCCCCAGACCTCAACCCCATTGAAAACCTGTGGGGTGAGCTGAAGAGGAGAGTGCAGAGGAGAGGACCCAGGTCGTTGGATGATTTAGAGAGAATGTGCAAAGAGGAATGGTCAAAGATCCCTCTTTCTGTATTCTCCCATCTTGTGAAACATTACAGGAGAAGATTAGGTGCTGTTTTGTTGGCAAAAGGGGGTTGTACAAAGTATTAACATCAGGGGTGCTAATAATTGTGGCACACATGATTTGATGTTAAATAATTATTTCTTAATGTGGGATTTTTTTCCTACTGAATAAATTCACTTGAAGGTTGTATTTTACTCTTTTTTTCCATCGTGGTCCTATATTATTTTGAACAAAACTCAATTTATGAGAAGCTAAAGAACACATCTTAACCAGGGGTGCCAATAATTATGGAGGGCACTGTACATAGCAGATACTAAATTATTTATAGTGTGTCTATAGTAAGTTTTATGATTATCAATAATAATAATACATAAATAATGATACAGTAATGTTAGGTATTATGTTACTCATAATAACTCAGTAATTTTTCCTGCAGGTTTCCTGATTGTGATGAGTCCTACCCTCGAGCTGTGGACCTGCTCTCAAGTGCCGACGCTACGAAGGAGCCGGCAGTGTCGGTGCAGCGTGATTACGGCTTCTGGTGTCCTCGTGAGCTGAAGGTGGACCCGGAGCTGGGCTACTCGTTCCTGAGTGCGCGCGATTGCTCTGCCCCCTGCCCCAACATGTACTTCAGCCGTGATGAGCTTCTGTTTGCCCGTTACTTTATCGGGATGGTCTCTATAGTGTGCCTCTCAGCCACGCTTTTCACCTTCCTCACCTTCCTGCTTGACGTCAGCCGCTTCCGCTACCCAGAGCGGCCCATCATCTTTTACGCCGTCTGCTACATGATGGTGTCCCTGGTCTTCTTCCTGGGCTTTCTGCTGGAGGACCGGGTGGCCTGTAACCGGGCGGCTCCGGGACGCTTCCGCGCTGCCACCGTCACTCAGGGCTCACACAACAAGGCCTGCACGCTGCTCTTCATGACTCTCTACTTCTTCACCATGGCTGGCAGCGTGTGGTGGGTGGTCCTCACCATCACCTGGTTCTTGGCAGCTGTGCCTAAGTGGGGCAGTGAGGCCATTGAGAAGAAAGCCCTGCTGTTTCACGCAGCAGCGTGGGGTGTGCCGGGTGCTCTCACGGTTGCCCTCATGGCTCTAAATAAGGTAGAGGGTGACAGCGTGAGCGGCGTGTGCTTCGTGGGACTCTACGATCTTTCAGCCCTGCGCTGGTTTCTTCTCGCTCCGCTGGCGCTGGATGTGGCCGTGGGAGTGGCACTGCTGCTGGCTGGCATTGCTGCACTCAACCGCGTCCGCATGGAGATTCCCCTGGAGAAGGAAAACCAGGACAAGCTGGTGAAGTTCATGATCCGGATCGGGGTGTTTTCCATACTCTACCTGGTGCCACTGCTGGCAGTGATTGGCTGCTACTTGTATGAGCAGAGCTACAGACCGATATGGGAAATAACCTGGGTGCAGGAGCGATGCAGGGAGTACCACATTCCCTGTCCATTTAAGGTAAGTAACTGGAGTAACTAGCTAGAAGTGTGCATACTGGAAAAAATAAAATTAAGAGACCAATTCAGTTTCTGAATCAGTTTTTCTGATTTTGCTATTTATAGGTTTATGTTTGAGTAAAATGAACACTGTTGTTTTATTCTATAAACTACGGACAACATTTCTCCCAAATTCCAAATAAAAATATTGTCGTTTAGAGCATTTATTTGCAGAAAATGAGAAATGGCTAAAATAACAAAAAGACGCAGAGCTTTCAGACCTCAAATAATGCAAAGAAAACAAGTTCATATTCATAAAGTTTAGAAATCAATATTTGGTGGAGTAACCCTGGTTTTTAATCACAGTTTTCATGCATCTTGCCATGTTCTCTTCCACTAGTCTTACACACTGCTTTTGGATATCTTTGTCACTCCTGGTGCAAAAAATTTAAGCAGTTTAGTTTGGTTTGATGGCCTGTGATCATCCATCTTCCTCTTTATTATATTCCAGAGGATTTAAATTTGGTATCATGATACAGGGATTACCACTAAATATATAGTGATATAGCAAATATATAGAGATGTACACATTGTAAGCAAATATATTGAAACTGTTTAAATAAAATTATAAAATAACAAACAAATTTTAATTATAAGAATAAAAAAAGCAATCTTAACATATCAACTGATAATTAAAAATCAATACTTTTATTAAAAAAAACTATACAGTATTGCAAAAATTAATATCACAGTATGATACAATATCAGCATTCTCTTACACCCTTAGATTGTAGTGAAATAATTATATAATGTTTCTTTGGTGATGATGCATAAATAAACAACTACAGCCGTTTTCTGAATGTATACTGAGTCTGCAGACTGCACCTAGTCCACATGAGAAACATTATAGGCAATATTTAAACTCTTGTTCTGACACTGTCAGGATGGTTTTAGCCCCTCTGCTGTGCGTTTTACTGGTACCCTTGAGCCTCAAGCAAATTCCTCTCTCTTCCGTTATCCTTTAATAATTAAACACACCCACTCTATGCATTGAAGCACCTGCTCTACATCTCTCACTCTGTCTGTGTCTCTCTCTCATCTCGATGAATGAGTTTTGTTTAGAGAGATGCTCCTGAGTGCCTCCAAAATAGGTTGTGCTTTAAAATCAAAGTATGGCCACCTCATCACTTTGTTTGAAGTTAGCCAGTGTAGGCATCTGTTAACTCATGTAACAGAACTGACAGAGACCCATGTTTGTAGTTTTGCCTCTGTAAAGGAAACATTTATTGAAGTGTAGACTTAAAGCTTCAAGGGATTTATGGAAAAGTATTGCATTACCCAATTAAGAGTTATAACCATTTTAACATACTCAAAAATACAAAAGAAATGATGGAACAAATGACTACTTTTTAAGACCAGTTCCCTATTAGTTTATTGACGAATGAAGGAGATACTTTAGAGTTTAGTTCAAATATTAAGTAGGGTATTGTAGGAGTGTATAAAATAGGTGTAGAAAATAGGTAACTATAGGAAAATAGGTTTTGATGCAGGTAAATGACCTAAAATGACGTAGTTTTCATTAATTTACCTGCATCAAAACCTATTTTCAAAAGGCTGTAAAACCTAAACAAAACCAATCAACGCAAGAAGACACAGAGAAAGAGAAAGACAGAGAGAAAGAAATTAAACTTTATCTGGAATCAATAATTTTGTACATTTCTTAAATAAAATAGTAGTGTATCTCAGAAACCTCAGAAAAAATTTGGACAACCAGAGAATGAAACAAAAATAGATGATCTCAGAATTTTTACCCTTTGAAACACATAGTGAAGTTGAGGAGGTGTTGTGCCATGTCAAAGTCCACAAGTAAGGCATGTTGAAGAACTTTAGACTTCTGAAAAAAAATATATAAAACATGGGTTCTGGAAAATGATCCTTTGGATAGATGAAACTGAGATTAACTTGAGTATGGTGAAGAAAATGAGAAATTCCTGTTGGGAAGGTTCTTCACAGTATTGCACCTCAAACGCTGCCTTAGAGGATCTTATAGCCAATAATTGTAATGTATTCAGTAGCCAAGTCACTTTACCTGACCTCAGTGCAATTCAGCATTTGTTCACATATTAAGGTTAAACTAAATCATTCATTTTATTTACAGTGTTGTTAGTTTGTCCAATTACTTTTGACCATTTGAAAAAGAAAAAGACTGTAAATCCTAAACAGTTTACTCAATATTTTTGATCATACCTTTTGAATTAAATCTTAAAGTCTACACTTCAGTCACATCTTCATTTCTTAATTTTAATGCAGTGTACTTAGAGACACTTTGTCACTGTCACCATAATTACATTATCGGCTTATCGTACAATATATGGCCATGACTTTATTCATTTTGATAACCCATTATACAGTCTTGGCAGTTTTTTTTTCTTATGAGAAAAGCCCATGAACCTGAATGAGCTGGTGTGTCAAATTTATTTAAAAACAGGGGTTTTGTTTATGTTACATTTATGTAGACAATTCAGTTTTAGTATAAAGTTTTAATAAATAAAAGTTCATTACTTTTTGAAATGGTGTAATTGCGTTGAATTTTGCATCATTGGGCTAAATGTGCTTAAAATGACAGTAATGTTTTATTGCAATAAGTTCTGGTGCAATAAATCGTTTAGACGAAAAACTGTCATTGTGACAGACCTAGTCTGACATATACAATAAGTGCTTAGAGTAGGGTTGTAGGAAAAAATCAATTTATTGAATTATCACAATATTTAATTTGGAAGGTTATTTTTTTTAAAACAGTACTGATTATTAGTTATTATTATTATTATTATTTTTTTTTTTTTCACCCCGCCACCATCCCCCCTCTTCGGAGGACTAAAAATACTTTATTTTTTATTACTTGTTAAACCCCTCCTACATCCCACCACCCAACTCTTCCAACTTCACCACAAAAAAACAAACAAAACAAAACAAAAAAAAGGAGAGAGAGAAAGAGAGAGAGAAAAGCATAAAGGAAAAATAAATAAATAAATAATACCAATATATACATAGGCATATGCAAACACATATATATACACACACAACTCAATTCTAGTATTTTTATCAACAATGTTTCATGGAATGTACTTTTAATAAGGGCAAGAAACTGCAACCACACCCCCATGTTGCAGAGGCAGACTGGAACAACGTGTTATTAGTTAACGTGTAGAGATTGGTGTACCACAGTGGCTAATTTAGTGTTGTGTTTAAAACACAGGCCACAATTCTAATTAAATTACATAAAATAAAAAATAAACGTTCCCTTTATTCAGATAATATATAGTATTTATAGTATAATATTTGATTCATACAATCCTAATATAGGCTTGCCTACAGATTCACAATATATATTGTGATATATTTTATCAGGATGTGTATCATATTGCTAAGTTCTTTCTCATATATATATATATATATATATATATATATATATATATATATATATATATATATATATATATATATATATATATATATATGCACAGTCATAACATTAGGTTAAATTGTATAGCAATGCAATTTTAACTAAGGATGTAATAAGTACAGGAGGAAATCCTGCATCCATGCCATATTGTCTGTAGAAAGAGACGTGAGCTTGGTAGAACATGACTGGATTTACCCACAGTGGATAAACACAGGCAGCTGTGTGCTCGACAATTTGTGTCTACAGCGCGCTCCCTTTGAAACAACAGGGAGGGAACTGCAGTGTGAATGACAGCTAAGAGCAAGGAATGCTTAGACAGATTTGTTGTGCGGTAACTCAAGCCAAGCTCTGTCTACAGTCTAGGAAGGGAGTGTCACTGGGTGTGTTTTTGTGTATGTGTGTGTGTGTCCGTGTCCGTTGCCTGAGGCTGTAACAGGGCTTTTTTAATGAGTCCATGTTTACCACAGTGTCTTTAGATGTGGAAGACAGACAGGAATAGAGGCACATTATTGAGACTGGGTCATGCAGTCCTGGTCCTGTGTATAGGTTTATTATACATCATGTTGTTCTCAGTTCTGTTCTGCTTTATTGAGTCTTAATGAGAGGGTTAATATATGGTAATGAACAGAATAGAGCTGCATTGTGGATTGTAGAGTGTGTCCTAATTATGCAGTGTGTGTTTCTGCTACGCAGCTGATGTACAAGGCTGTTTTTGAATGTAGACGCAGAGAGAGAGAGAGCGGGGTAGGGAGAGAGAGCGAGAGGGGTAGGGAGAGAGAGAGAGAGAGGGGTAGGGAGAGAGAGAGAGAGAGGGGTAGAGAGAGAGAGAGAGAGAGGGGTAGGGAGAGAGAGAGAGAGAGAGGGGTAGGGAGAGAGAGAGAGAGAGGGGTAGAGAGAGAGAGAGAGAGAGGGGTATGGAGAGAGAGAGAGAGAGAGAAAGAGAGAGAGAGCGGGGTAGGTAGAGAGAGAGAGAGAGAGAGGGGTACAGAGAGAGAGAGAGACGGGGAGAGAGAGAGAGAGAGTGAGAGAGAGAGAGAGAGGGGTAGAGAGAGAGAGAGAGAGAGAGAGAGAGAGGTAGAGAGAGAGAGAGAGAGAGAGAAAGAGAGAGAAAGAGAGAGAATAGAGACATTGCGTTGACTGCAGCCTTGTTTATGCCTTCAGCACTGTGCTCAGCTCACTGAGCCGAAATAAAAATGCATCCTGTCCACACAATCACACACACATACACACACACACACACACACACACACACACATACACACACATACATACAAACACACAAACCTACAGTGACATGCGCAGGCAATCTTGAGCAAATACACACACACACACACACACACACAGTAAAGTCACATGGCTACACACTGCAGTCTCTCTGAGGAGAAGGCAGCTGCATGATCTGATTACAAATCAGGTTTGCTCCAGCATTACTAACTCCTAATGCTAATAAAGCCAACCAAAAACAAACTCTGTGTATGTATGTGTGTGTGTGTGTAATGGCATGGAGGAATATATTCTGTGATAAATCTGTCTGTTCATTAACGTTCTAGGATCCCAGAATTCACCAAACACAAGCAAACAGGACAAAAACAAGCAAAAAACAGATTTGTGGTCACATAGCTGCACCCCGGTGCAGGGTCTCCTGGGGAAGGTCTATTAAAAAGAGGCTGTGGACTGAGTCAGTGGATCTCAATGGCAAATATTTGGGTCAAGGAAGAACCCAGCATTGTTTGAGTTTGACATAAACAGCTAAGAAACAATTGCAAGTGGTTTATAGGAAAGGCAATACAACCCTAAATCAGAAAAGGATGGGGCAGTAATAAAAACGCATTCGAAAAAATTCATTTCAATTCAGACAGAATAAATCCAGGATATTTCATATTTTGTCTTATCGACTTAATTTCTTTTGTTGGTATGTATCAATTCCTGCATGTCAGGCCTGCAACACATTCCAAAAAGGATTTAGATGCTAACAAATGTCTAACAAATGCTAGACATTTAGCATTGAAAATTGTTATTCTTTACCAAGGTGTTTTAGAAGTACAGGGTTATTGTCACATTTTTGTGTTTAAATTTCTCCACATATTCTCAGTTAGGGGACCGATCAGAGCTGCTGGTGTGCCAATCCAGTACCCAAACCCTCTTGTTCCACAGCCATGTCTCCATGTCTTTGTAATATATGCAGCATGTGCTTTTTCTTGTATTGTCTTGTTTAAAAACAGAAATATTCATGGAAAATACGTAATTTTATAAGCAGCATATGTTGCTATATAATATCTCAGTGCTGCATCACAGCAGTATATTGATCCCCTGTAACATATCAGACCCTGACATTTGAAGATGTTGCTGGAAGGTCTAGCATCCACAGAATCCAAAAAAAAGATCTAAAATACTGATTCATTTCCACTGTGTGATGGTCCATCCCTGATGCTTTCAAGCCCAGACACGTCACTGCTTCTAATAAAATGCAGTAATGAATGAAATAAAGAGCAAATTAAATGAATTTGACCAGATAAAACATATATGGTTTATACTGTCTGTAATCTATTTAGAAGCAAAGTAAGAAAAACTGTTTTTCCATAATGACAAACTTGGAAAATTCTAAATGCTCGGATATTGATTTGTTGAAAGCTAACTATAAACTATCAGAAAATGTTCATCTAAACAAACTAGTATGCAAGCCTCACGTCATTCACGTCTGTATTTCAAATGAAATCTAAACTGTCTCTAGAGTTTTTCTTCTCTTACTATCATCGTAAAATAACATTTTTGCATGATTTATACTTTGGTAATGTGGCTTACACCATATCTAAATAGAAATACTGGTTCTCTGCTTTTTCAGGCATCATTAGCAGCAGGGTTCTATTGTTTTTGGTTGATTTACATCTTAAAATTGCCGTATGTTTTCTTCCTTGCACAGGTGGAACAGACCAGCAGGCCAAACATCTCCCTCTTTCTCATTAAGTACTTGATGATGCTGGTGGTGGGCATCCCCTCTGTCTTCTGGGTGGGGAGCAAGAAGACCTGCTTTGAGTGGGCCAGCTTTTTCCACGGCCACCGGAGAAAAGAGTGAGTCTCCTGAAACAAACTGATCCACAAATGATCTTTATTAGAAATATAAGATTTGGTCAGTTTTCTGGACACTAGAGAGCTGACTGGGGTTTATTTATATTAGTCACATGATAATGTGTTCTGACAAACTGTGAATAATGTTAAAGGATGCATTTTTGGATACATTTGTATCAGGTATCTTCTTTTTGTGTCGATTTTAAATGTGTACTACATCATACTGCAACACCCAAATAGTCCCTTACACTGTTTCAAAATTTCCTGATAAACTCTTTTAAAATACTTCCATTTCAAGATAACAAGGTTTAATCTCTCTTCTGTAAAGAGATGCTGTTTTGGAGAAACATGTTTTTTATTGGACATTGATGATATGCACAGTTGTATATACACGATATGTCCAAAAGTTTTTGGACACCCCTTATAATGAATGCATTTAGCTACTTTAAGGTCAGATCTAGTGCTGACACTACACTACACTTGGCTAGTCTGTAGAAAAGTATTGCCAGTAGAATAAAACGTTATAATAGAATAATGTTTAATGCCAGGTTTGGGTTAAAGGGTGTAAATCACTTAGCATTGAGCTGTGGAGTTGGGAATGAGGTCATATATAGTGCTACTAATAAAGTGAATGCAATGATTTTAAAATCTCATATATCCACATTTTTATTTACAGTAGAACATTGAATAGATATCAGAAGCTGAGAATGAGACATTTTACCATTAATAAAAAATTAGGGTTGTAATTGCACGGGGACATTTACGACACACATGATTTACCATTATCAAACAGTGATTTACCAAACCAGCTATTAATAATATATATATATATATATATATATATATATATATATATATAATAATACTAGACTTCTTTTGAATGATGTTATTTGTATTTATTCGAATATAAGTGGGTTTTTTTTTTGAGCAAATGAGCAAATAGTGTCCAGATAAACAACAACTAAATGAAGCTTAAAACCTCTGCATAGTACTGATTATTGTTCAAGCTTTAATATTTGATGTAATATTTATTTTTACAAAACAAGATTAAATGAAATAAATTCTTGCAAAACTGATTCTCATAATTGTTTTGTAAATCAACCCATTTTTAAGTTCAGAAGGCTGACCAAATATAATATAATATAGTAGTGTTGATATCATATCACAGCATGTGTGACCCCTGTATCCTGTGTTAGTGATGGTACTGTACATGAGTGAGAGTTTTGGTAGCTGTAGTGAAAAGGCCTCCATCTCTGCGCTCTCACATCCCCGGTTCCCCCTGTATCAGTGCATTAATCCCCTCTCCCACCCCTTGCTCCACCCTCTCCTCCTTCCCCCACCTCTCCCGCGGCCCTGCCGTCTTCCCCTTCTCTATTCCCTCGCTCCTGCATCTCTCCCTCCCCTCCGCTCCCCCCTACGCCCTGCCACTGTCACCCTCTTTCACGCTCTCCACCACGCCCGTCCCCAGCAGCACGGTGCATGAGAGCAGGCAGGTGCTGCAGGAACCCGACTTCACCCAGCTGCTGCTGCGCGAGCCCGGGGCGCCGGTGGTCCGAAAGTCGCGAGGGACCTCCACTCAGGGCACCTCCACCCACGCCTCCTCCACACACCTGGCCATGCTGGACGAGCCGGCCAGCAGCAGCACCAGCCGCGCAGGGAGCGTGCGCAGCAAGGCCAGCAGCTTCCACGGCAGCCAGCACCGCTCACGAGACGGCAGGTAGGGAATAAACCTGTTTCTACATTCTAGATACCCCAGATTTCCCACATGGGTCATTTTTGTCTGGACATTATAAACATACAGTATCCCACTGTTCTACAAGCTGTACACTGACTATTTTACATTGTATAAAACTACCCACCCAGAAAAGTAAGGCCAATTGTGCTCCAGTAGCCGATGGCAAGCTACATAAACAGAATTCATACCGGCGATCTTCTGATCATAGTGGCAGCAGGTTGTACTCACTATTTTATATTTATATTTTATACATGTATACTAGAATGTATAGAGTAGGGTTGCAGCAGTGTGCCACAGTCAGGTTCACCATATTATGAAAATGTAGTTATTTATTCATTTATTTTTTGGTTTAAAGGGGCACTAACCCCCCTGATTTTTGCTGAGTTCACCCTCATCTCACATTTGAAAAAGGCTAAAAAGTGGGAGGGGTAGTTTGGGAGGGACACTGGGTGATGTATGGGTTTAGGGGCAGATTGATTTGCATAATGTGAGTGTCCACACACCAAAGTAGACAGAAACCTTAAATTACCACAATATAAGCTTTTTATGAAATGAAATGGTTATGAAATGTTTTTTTTTTTTTTTTTTTTTTTAGGCAGGAGTGGTATGTTTTATTACTTCAAACGAACACCTTTCAGCTATTAATGGAAAAAATATGGTTTTGGGTTTAGTGGCTGAACAGAGAATGTTCTGAATTTAAAAACAAATCAATCAATGAATGGAGCAGATTAATCCATAACGAAAGTAATTATTAGTAAATAATAAAAATATACAAAAGAGCTTTTCCTTACATGCAGCGTTCTGATAAATTTTACAAATTAATATATGTTACACATTTTTTAAAACTTTACCACAAAGCTTTAGTTGAACCAAAAATACCCTGTTTTTATTTCAATACATGGTCAATGTATAATAAAACTCTTACTAATATGCCTACTACTACTACTACTTCTAATAAAAATAATAATACGTATAATAACAATAATAATGATAATAATACCGTTACTATTATTATACTATGAAAAATTCTAAAACATTGCACAACTTGTATGGGTTAGTTTTTATGACTATATGTCTAAATGTTTGTGGACACCCCATTTAATGAATACATTCAGCTTTAATCATTCTTTTTTGTGACACAAATGCACACAAAACATGTCTGGTCCCTGTGGAGAAGTATTGCCAATAGAATAGGACTTTCAGAAGGGGATAAATATGAACCTACTGGCATCATGTCTAATAGGGTATTAAATCCTTAGAATTGAGCTGTGGAACCTTTTTCTCTGGTGGTTGTCTGTTTGGTGCTCCATCCAGTGCTCTTGGGACGGGTTGTGGAGTTTGAATCTGGTGGAAATGCTTCTTTGGAGAGTAGAGACAGTTATTCCAACAACTATAAGGATAAAGTATTTTATTACAGCTGATTTCAATAGAAACAATGACTGAGCGCGGGTGTACCAATACTTTTGTCTATATACTGTATATAGGGAGGAGCCTAACTTCTATTTGGTAACGTTAAGGTATTCCTCTAAATGTTGTAGGTCGTCAATTCAAGCAGCTTTTCCAGCATTACACCCACTCACTTACTCTTAAAAACAGGTGCATTAATTCCAGCTCACTAACCCGCAGTGTCTGTGCTTCCTGATGCAGGTACACCGCCAGTAGTTTCCGCGCTGCTGAGGAGCGCCTCCCCCACGGGAGCATGCAGCGCCTGCACGAACAGCTTCAGCACAGCAGCACCAACCGCCTGGAGAGCCAATCACGACACGGTGGCTCACAGCGCCTGGACAGCCAATCACGGCACAGCAGCGTCCGGGACCTGAGCAGCACGCCGCAGGCAGTGCAAAGCGGACCTGGTAATGGAATCCACCGCGTCGCAGAGGAGGACGGAGCCACGGCTTGAGCTTTAAGAGCTGCTGTAAAGGATGCAATCAGAGCACGTGCAGCAGAGGAAGCGCAAGGATATGGAATTCAGGTTATCCATTGGCTAATGGTGGGAGAGTCAGGACTGATAGAACTGTGCAGATGGACTACACTGGACTACATTGACTGTACTGTTTTTATATTGCACTCCAATCCTGCGACTTCCACATTTCCAAAGTCTGAACGGGACGCAGAACAGTAGCAACTTTTCGAAGCCCCGCTGACCAAAGGGCTCCAACATCAAACAGGGTAAAACTGCAAGGGCTTTATATACATTACTTACATGTGCAGAAGCACTTGCTGCTTTATGCTCAGGCCCAATCTTTCTTGTACATTTTCTATTATTCTTTGTAAACCTCTAAAACTGGTGCTAAAGTGAACAAATTTGGTTTCCATTACTTCTTATTGCACTTTCAATAAGATTTCCTCCACTTATCATGACCACCTCCTTGTTACTACATTCACTGCTAGTCTTACAGCTCACCATACATTTATTATCCTCCCCCAGAGGATCACCACAGAGCAGCTATTATTTGGGTGGTGTGTCATCCTCAACACTGCAGTGACACCGACATGGTGGTGGTGTATGAGGTGTTAGTGTGTGTTGTTCTGGTACAAGTGGATTAGACACAGCAGTGCTGCTGGAGTTTTTTTTTTTTTTTATCCCATTTTCTCCCCAATGTACACAGCCAATTATCCATCCAACTTATTAGGACTCACTCTATCACTAGTGATGTCCCAACACCAGGAGTGTGAAGACTAGCACATGCCTCCTCTGATACAAGTGAAGTCAGACACAACCTGAGCATTGCCGAGTAGCATCACAGTGCACTCGAAGAAAAGCGCAGCGACTCGGTTCTGATACATCAGCTCACAGACGCCTCATGCTGATCAACATCACTCTTCGCAGTGATGTGGGAGGAGAGCACCATCTACACACCCAGAGAGAGCAAGGTTAATTGTGCTTTCTCAGAGCTCCAGCAGCTGCTGACAAGCTACATGAACAGGATTCGAACCAGCAATCTCCCGATCATAGTGGCAGTGCCTTAGTCCTGGACCACTGCTGTTTTATTTTTTAACATTGTGTTCACTCACACACAGTCCACTCTATTAGACACTGCTACCTCGCTCCTTTACCATGTAGATGTATGATCATCGAGATTAGAGACAGATGCTCACCTGTTGCTGTACAGTTCGTGTTTCTCAACCCAGCAGTGATACTGAAGTGTTTAAAAACTCCAGCAGCACTGCTGTGTACTACCACTCATTCTAGCACCGCACACACTAACACACCACCACGTCACCATTGAAGAAGAGGGTTAAAGGAGGATGATAAAGTATGCAGAGAAACAGATACAGGACTACAGTGTGTAATTAGAAAACTTTAAGCTTCGTGAGTAACAAGGTAACAAAGAGGTGGTCATAATATAATGTCTTTACTGGGTAACAATGGTTACTTTACTGGGTAACAAACAGGAGTAACCATGGTTGACAGTTGCCTGTTAAAATGGTAAAAAGCATTGGTCACGTAAAGAGCAGATGTTTATAATTGCTGTTCCAAATGTAGGATAGGTTTTGTAAAAGTTCTTCCCCTCTACTTTAGCATAATCAGATAGAAGTAAAATGGAATCTTCCAGCTGAATTCCTCTTCTCATCGACAGTCTAGCACTAACAAAGCAGTTATTACGGCTGTGTGCGTCTTTTTTGTAAACTGTGAAATTTGTAACAAAGACCTTTTTTTGTACAGGTGTCTAGAAAAACGTCTTGAGTCATTTCTTGGCAAAAATTAAATAATGTAGAACAGAACACAACACAACAAGGGCTCTCGCATGTTTCGTCTCCCTTCGTTTATTGAATTATATCGAAGTCAGGTTAATATAATACGTTGTTCTCCACATTCGCTTAGTGGCCAGTTCAATCCATTTGTTTGCTCCACCTCCTGTTTTAAATTCGCTGTGCTCTCCGCAGGAAAACACACCCCCACCAAAACATAGTGACAAAACTGAATACAACCATGGAATGAAACCAAGAAATTAATACATCTATGACATGCAAAACTGTACAAATTATTACAAAACATATTCTAAAAAAAAAGGTGATATATGAAAGCACATTAAAGGTAAAGTAGATAAGACCACTGAAACGCTGAAGCATTTTCTAATGGACTGGCTCCTCTGACTGACTGTTCAAATGGCCCCTTGCCCGTGTGCATCATTATAAACATCACTGCATTTGGGTAAAAGCTGCCTTGGGTGTTCTCTTTTTCAACATTTCACCCGTGAGCAGGAGCTACAGGTAGAATGGTATTGAGAAATCCTGAGTTGAGAGCCAGTTGATGAGCCTCTAGAAGTGCTCTGGAATATTAGAACTGCATGTGGAAGAATTCCCTCTTGGTCATGATTTTACAGCAACAGAAGATTGTTGGACTCGGGTAAAGTGAACATCGCTAGTAATGTTTTCTCAGCAAGAAGAAAAGAATAAAAACGTACAGATCTAATGATTTCTAAGGATTTCTACAAACAACAACCAGCAGTCCTACAAGCAAATTAGTAAGTAGATGTCCATGATCTAAATACATTGGTTGAGTGCAATTCTTAACACACAATATTCAGTGGGGAATTTAACAGAGGCTTCCACCCAAGGTTCCACATAACTAACTGCTCTCCAGAGTGTTGTTTAATATAATATTATACAATATGAAAACCCTCAGGTCGGTGGAGGTTTTATTGTTAAACACCAAGGCAAGGCTATTAAGGACAACAACTTATTCTTCAAAGTTGTGCAGGGAGAAAAAAAGCATTCTTGTCCAGCTTGTTGTTCATAATAATAAAGTAGAATTGTGAACTGTTCACAATAGTAGTAAAGTGGTAGTGGATGTGCAATTAAATAACGGGATCAACAACACTGTCTCCCCCACACATTCTCTCTCTCTCTCTCAACAAGTGGCTACATTGTTCGACTTTATCTTTGGGAATAAAATAAAACTGGCTGAAAAAACAACCTTAAACAAAAATTTAAACAAACATTCTTCTTACATTTTTTTCTTCCTTGGCAGATTTTCAAAAGCGTTTGTTGGGGTACAATACAAACATTGTTTGGTGTTCTCATAATAATACTAATCTCATGTGTTAATACATAGTGCTATCTCTTACAATAGAGAAAATAGGATCACAATAAAGAGATGCTTCCATTTTCTTTTCCCCCGTTATAGTTTAAACATTCAGCAACACAATGACTCAAGTCTTTAATCATAAAACAAATGTTTTGGTTTTTTTTTTAAGAGAAAAAAAAATGGTCAAATAAAAGGACAAAATGCAAATAAAAATGTAAAATAATGGCCTGGGTACATTAAACAATTTTAAATTAAACAAAAGGATTTCTCTGTTCCTTCTACAGTATCTCCTTATTATATATTATACTATACTTTTAACCTATGTACATTATTGTGATGGAAAATTGGCTTCACAGGTCAGTGGTGCTCTATGGAAGTTTTCCGTTTGTGTCGAGTCTGAAAAATATGGTAAGAACTGAAGATGTGAAGACAAAGTGAGAGGAGGAGAAGCTTCTGCTTCTACAGGAGCGCAGGACTCTACAGCAGGACGCGAGTGATGAAGCAGTGATGGGAGCGTATCACGAGGAAAGCTGCAGCCAATGAGAAGTCTCTGCACGAATCACTTTCTAGAGCAAAGGAATTACAGGTTGCCATGTTTTGGTCTTTTTTTCTTCTCTCCACGAATGCAGCAGTCAGTATGGTCCACAGTTGTTAGATGGAAGTGAAGGAAACAATACTGTTTTTCAACAGCTATAGTGTTGGACTGAGAAATAAATAAGTTCACCCCTCCCAAAAACACCCCAGTCTATATACAAATGCCAGATAAAACCCACAGGTTCTCCCTCTCCGTCTGGAATGAGAGAGGCTGAAGTCCAGCCAGTAACGCTCTGAAGCTTCTGCTTTTCACCAGTCAAAAGCTTCAAAGCCAGATGTAGAGGGAACGTTTTACTTCCAGTTCTAACTAACGCCCTGGCCATACACCGACACACTCAAACACACACTTACACACATTTACACGCACTCACTGACTCACTCGCACAAGTCACACCTGCTCACAGTCCAGCATCCTCCTCCCTGTGTATTCCTTACTCAGGAACCGCTCGCAGAATGAAGTGGGAGGGGCCTAGAGTGCTGGGTGCAGTTCCATGGGCAGGAATGAGGGAGGGAAGGAGGAGCCTGTGTCAAGCCTGGCCAGGGCATGTTGTGATTGGTCTAGATCTGCTGTCCATCATGTGTCCCAGCCCATGCGGTCCGTGCTCTCCAGTGAGAGGGACTTGGTCTTGTGCGGGGAGGCGGGGCTTGGTGGGCTGCTGAAGGTGGAGCTGTTGGAGGCAGTGGAGTGTCGAGGAGAATCTGAATCCTGCAACACCAAACAGAAGCACCAGTATTAGCAAATCCGGAGACACCAACAACAGTAATCATAAAGGGGAAGCGTTTATGAATACATGCTGCTTTCAGTCACACCTTACTAATAATTACTACTGTAATATTTATGTTTTGTAGTGAAGAGAATGACAAATGTACAGGTGGGACCATTACAAGCCATATGCAGAAGTTGGCACAGAAGTTCGCTCTGAGTGAATACATGTTAAGTAAAAAACTTAAAGAAGATGATTTTCATGTTAGAGCCACTTTATACTCTGAATCTATTATCAAATATACAGCTCTGGGGAAAAAATAAGAGATTCAGTTTCTGAATCAGTTTCTCTGAATTTGCTATTTATATTTGAGTACAATTAACATTGTTGTTTTATTCTATAAACTACGATGCAAAGAAGTTCATAATGTTTTAAGAGTTCAGAAATCAATATTTGGTGGAATAACCCTGTTTTTTAATCACAGTGTTCATGCATCTTGGCATGTTCTCCTCCACCAGTCTTTCACGCTGCTTTTGGATAACTTTATGCCACTCCTGGTGCAAAAAATCAAGCAGTTCAGCTTGATTGTATGGCTTGTGATCATCCATCTTCCTCTTGATTATATTCCAGAGGTTTTCAATTTGGTAAAATCAAAGAAATTCATCATTTCTGGTAGTCTCTTAATTTTTTTCCAGATCTCTATATTCGCCTTCAGATTATGAATTTAGAAAATATTAAAATGTTAATGTTTCTAAAGATCTGTGCATATACTGAATATAAAGCATGTCACATGACCAGAGGTGTCCAAACTTTTGCATACCACTGTACATCCCATTAGATTTTACAAGATTAAAGAAAATCAGTTTATTACAATATTACACTGCAGCATCTAAAGCTTATTGATTTGCTTGAAATGTCTGCTTTACTGTCTGCAATCCAAGCCCTGAAATCAGCATATAGACACACAGCACAGCACTGTAGCTACAGTAAAGGAGTCAGGATAAACTAGAAATCACACGGCTACATCTGACACACTTAAATAAAGCAGTAAGTGGGATGGATATCTGAAGGCTCTATCTGAACATGCGCAAGTCTTACAAATATTTAAGCTCAGGGTTCATATGTATGAAATAAAGTCAGTCCAGGGGATCCAGGGGAAAGAATAGTATCTCGCTGCAATACATAAAGACCCAGAGCTAAATCTTGTAATACTGATACTTCACTACTTTTAAATTCACTCGTCTAAGCCTCGTAAACACGGCTGATCTACTGCTAAACCACAAATCACAAAGTTTTAACACACAAAAGCGAAAAAGTAAATTGAACTTGAGTGAGATTATGAACTTTTGTTG
Organism: Astyanax mexicanus; assembly: GCF_023375975.1. Lineage (NCBI taxonomy): Eukaryota > Metazoa > Chordata > Actinopteri > Characiformes > Acestrorhamphidae > Astyanax > Astyanax mexicanus. The sequence goes on from NC_064408.1 coordinate 59,719,031, forward strand.
AATAGCCCACCTCCATTTACCCCCAGCATTCTGAAATACAGAGCTTTTAGCTGATGCTCTAGAATGCTAGCAATAGGGGCATTAGCGTCTTTTCACAGAATGAAAATCATTAATACCGGACAGCATCTAGAGAGCTAGACTGTAAATTTCTATGTACTTGTAGGAGAATAAAAAAGCACTGAATAAATGTATTCTACTGCTCATTTAAGAGTATCTGTTAGACAGTATTTTAATAAAAATGTAATTCACTTCAGAAAATTATTGTTATTTTTGCCATGTCTACATTCAAAGTTAACGCCCAAAGGAATCGCTATTTTCACATCATTGACAAGCTCAAAGTAGCTCCACACAAACAAGCCACTAAGAATTTTAAAGTGCACAGGTTTTTAATAAAAAATCACTAGCATTCTAAGCCTGTTTGTACCATTGACTAAAACTGCTGTATTACGGAATGCTGAGGAACACAGAGGTGGGCTTTTCCACAAAGTGTTGTACTCATTTTCATATTTCACTAAACCGCAAGTAAACTTCACACCTGATTTCTCTCTCTCTTTTATGCAGTGTTCTCGCATTAATTTTTAAATGTTTATTCAAATACCAAACTCATATGAATAGTTCAACTGATAACCAATTTGGTAAAACTTTTAACAGTCAGAAAACAAACATCTGACATTTAAAGGTGCACTAGAATGATCCAGATAAAAAAACAGTACGTAGAACGGACATTCTGTAAATGTCAAAACACGATTGTCTCTTTATTGAATAGAGAATCCAACAAAACAAATGCAGGGCTGTTTAAATAGACCAGTCCCAAAAAACCCTTAGAAAGGCTTCCTCAATAAATACATAAGCCCAACCCAGTAGTAAAAGCTTTTTTTTTTTAATGTGATACAGTCAAACACGATGGTCAATTCACTATTGATACTTGTGGTTGGTTTTTGGAGACAGTCTTTCCACAGAATGAAAATCATTAATCCTGGAGAGCATCTAGAGAGCTAGCCTGGTGCTAAAGTCCTGATGTTCTATAAAGTCACATAACTTTCTATGTACACATAAGGGAATAATGTGAAGCACTGAATAAATGCATTCTACTGCACCTTTAAAAGTTGTATTAAAGAGTATTTTAACGGAATGCAACACTTTTATTTCAGAAGATTACCATATTTTTCACACTATAAGGCGCAGTTAAAATTCTTTCATTTTCCCAAAAATTTGTCAGTGCGCTTTTTAATCCAGTGCACCTTATTAATGAACCTTTCCAGTCAGGTATTAAGAAGCAGTAAAGCCAGTCTTATACAGGAGTTTCAGTTTAGTTCTCCAGCACCGGGACTGGAGTAGAATTAGCATTAGCTGCTAAGCGCTATTTCTCGTTTCAGAGGTGAGCATTATCGGCCTGTTGCCTGCTGCTAACCGGCTAGCACTGCTAGAGCAGCATTAGCATTACCTGCTAACCGCTAGTTCTTTTGTCGTTCAGAGGTAAGTATTATCAGCCTGCAAGTTTATCGTGTTAGAACAAGCTATGTGGGACAAACCCCTAGCTAATATCTCCCTGGCTTACCGGAACACAGCATAGAGTTCCTCAGCGTAGTGCTGTCGGGTAGCATTAGCCACTAACCGCTAATGCTAATGCTCGGGAACCTACGCTTACTGTAAATAAACAGAAACGCTTTACTCATCCAAATAAACAGTTTTCAGGAGAGAAATCTTTGTAGATTTACATCCAGCACTCGTTTGACTTTAAAAGAAAGTCTTTTTTTACTTATCTTAGCTTTACTTAACTTAGTTATCTAACTCCCCCCTGCAGAATTCTAATTTCCTTATAGTGTCTCTTAAAATGTGCTTAATAATCTGATGTGCCCTATGTATGAAAACAGACCAGAAAATAGTGATAGTGTGCTTTATAATCCAGTGCACCTTATAGTGTGACAAATAGGGTATTGTTATTTTTGCCATGTCTACATTTCAGACATTCCCGAAATGTATAGTATATAGTATATAACACAGTATATGTTATGCCATGTTTACAATGCACAAGTTTAGTGAGGTATCACCCATTGGTGTTTTTGGGAACAGGACACTTTGCAACAACTGCAAAGGCAGGAAAGCTTTAATACAATTAAACAAAGTGGTCGTCCTCAAAAACACAGATTCAAAAGTGCTGAAGTGACTCCTTAGGGAAGTGATGCCCATAATGATATAGTGAGCAATGTAGTGAGCTTTCGCACACATGCAAAGCCATGGATGTGTTCTGCCCGCTTCTGCAGAAGCTCATAAAATAACTCCAGACCTTAGTTATTCTTCATTCTCTCCTACTGCTTTAAAGCACAGTTGAAGAGAGCAGTGGGGTCGGTATGGAGGGGTGCGTGTTGGCAGGGCTTTGCCATTCCAAAACAAAAGTTACAAAATCATGCAAGCCTGGAGATCCTTAATCCTACTCGAGTCAGCGTGTTGCGGGATTGTGCTTTGAAAAGGTTCAAAATCAAGCAAAATAATGGTGATGGAAGTTCTTGGGGGGAGAAGCACTCTGCAGATGCACCCGACTGTGAAGGTGATGGAGGCAGTGCGTGTGTACTTCGGCTACGAGTGTGTAAACTTTACCTTCATTTTACTAAGCAGAGTCCTCAACGCCCGTTTCAGATCGGGCGTCTTCTCCGAGGGCGACACAGCCTGCCACAGGGGAGGAAAGGCACACTGAGAGCCAGAGACTGGCTGCCACATTGGGGAAGGCTCAGAAAGGAGGGGCGATGCGTCACATTATGGGGATGTAGGGCGTAGCAAGGGTAAAGAGGGGTGATCTGAGATGAAGCCCAGTGGAGGCTGCTTTTTTGCTTGGGAGGGATGGGACGGAATGGAAGCCATACGGAGAAAGGCTAGACCAGACTGCGGTTTCTAAGCTTGGTCCTGGAGTACCCCAGACCCGCATATTTTGGGGTTTACTCTTTTGCAACACACTTAGTCTACAGGTTTTGGTATTAAAAGCAACACTAAAAAAAGGACCTGTCAAAAGGAGAATAGGGACTTTATCACTGCTACTCAAGTCATATTAGTCTGCTACTTTAATCTGCAGGTTTATTTCATTGTCAGTGTTCTGTAACTCTCAGCTAATGTGTGTCCTTTCGGGGTGATTGAAAGTGCAATTTCCACATAGTAAATTAGCAGCATAGCCTTACTAGTACCTTACTATATGCTAACATGCTTACTGTAAGGGTATTAATCTATTACAAGGAAAATGTTACAGGTCAAACATTATCTAAGGCTGGAATGCTAGAATATGAAAGCTCATGTCTAGAATGGGAATCAAACTTTGTGTTTAGTATGTGGTGCTGTGCTCTTATCCACTATGATAACTCAACACCAAGTAAGCCACCAGTCACCAGCCACCATTAAGCCACCAGTTCTAGTACTGGTACTTGACTACCAAGCCCAGTCAGTGGAACCTTTGTGTGGAACAACATTACAAAGTACAGTTAAAGTGCAGGACAAAAGTGCAAAAATGTGCAGGACAGTGGTACTCCTGGGCTAGAGTTAGGAACCATTGGGCTAGGAGATATGGAGAAAGCAGAGGGCAGACATGGCTGCTGTTGCATGGCTAAGCTGTATGTGGTGTGGCTGTGGCTGGAGAACTACTCCTGACTTTCGTGATGCAGATTTGAGCACTATAAAATGAGAATTTGGGGGACTGGGATGCAAGCAATTCATCTGGGTACTTTTGGGGAACTTTTGTTCCGAAGCTAGCAAAAAAGTTTAGTTTACTAAGACATAGACGTGGTATATTATAGATGTGATAAGTAAGAGCCCTTATGCAGGCTTTTGCGCTTTAAGGGGTAAAGAAATCTGTGTTACTACTGAGTTACTGATTACAGGGTAGTAGGTTCAATATCCCCGTTCTCTAAGCTGCCACTGCTGGGACTTTGAGCAAGGCACTGAACTCTCTCAGCTCCAGCAGCACTAAAGCATGACTAACACTGCACTCTGACCCTGGCTTTATATGCTGGGTTATAAGAAGAGCACAATTTCTTTGTCCTGTAAAAGTGTATAAATATATTGACAGTAAAAGGTACCAGGTAAGGTGGGCCATGGCATTCTGGAATGGTGAGCATGAATGTGGAGGTGCACCGTCAACTAAGGAGAACTCACCTCTCTGTCGAACTGGGACAGCGGTGCATCTCCTATGTCCATTCCTCCTCCTGAAGACAGTGAGCTTTCAGATGGAGAAGTCATTGTCTGGCGCTTGGAGCTATAGCTTCCACTCGACAGCTCCCTCCTTAGAGCATTGCCATTCTGTGATGAACCTGAAGAACCTGGGAGGGGGATAGCAGAGAGGAAGAGTAATCGAAAGGGAGAAATCATGCTTTTTAGACTGAAGTACTTAATGAACCTGGCTTGTAATGCACACACTCCCTAATGTTTAGTAGGTTGAATATTCTCCACAAGGGGGAGATTTTAGTATTTAGCTGCCTGCTCTATAAAGCAACTGCAGGGCTCCAGAGTGCATGCTATTTCTTAATGCCAAAATAATCTAGCCATTTAACAACAGACATTAGGCCTATATTGTGATCTAAGGGTAGGACACCACCGTGTATATAATTTTTTCAATCTCACATTTAGACCCCGCCCGAGCTCTGCATTAATCCACAAGGTTAACCACAGGCCGGTGTTTTTTATTTTAACTAAACACATTATTTAGCATTACTAACAGAAGAAATGAAAAGAAAAAAGAAAAAAATGTAATTCTTTAAAAAATAATAATATTTTAAAGTCAAACAAGAGTTGGATTTTAATCTACACAGATTTCTCTCCTGTTTGAGTAAATAAAGCGCTTTTGTTTATTTACACTAACCTTTCGATTTCTACATTTCCACTAAGGCTGGAGCATTAACAGCTTAACCACTAGCAACACTACGCTACACTAAGGAACCCTGAGTGTTCTGGTAGGCCAGGGCAATATTAGCTAGCAGTTTGTCCCATGTAGCTTGTTTTAACACAGCAAACACGCAGACTACAGGCCGATAATACTCACCTCTGAACGGCAAAAAAGCTAGAGCTTAGCACGGTTAGCAGGTAATGCTAATGCTGCTGGAAACTGAAACTCCTGTATAACTCTGTACTTCAGCTGAGTGGCTTTACTGCTCCTTAATACCTGACTAGTAAAATTCATACATAACGCAAAGCGGATTATAAGAAGCACTAATGATCAAAGGAATTTAAGTCTGCCTTATATTGTGAAAAACACAGTGCTAATCTAACCAGCACAAAGACATTAATCTGTTATTAAAACAGTGACTGAATCACCAGTTAGCCGTTAGCTACTGAGGCTAATGTGTTTTGAGAGTTTCATAATAGTCAATATATAAAATATGGTCAAATATCTAAATTCAGTTAATATTTGCACCTCTTTTTAAGCCTCTTATGTTATAGAGCAACATATTTCATCTATTAATGTACAAAAAAATGTCTTAGAGTGTAGTTACTCTTTAAGACATATTTAAGTAGCCTACAATCTCCTGAAAATAACCTGTCTCCTATAAATTCTGTCATTTAGGCGAACAAAGGAACATCAAACAAAAAAAATGGCCTTGAGTTATAAGAGATATACAGTGTTTACAACATCTCTTACTGACTGATGTTCATTACAGGACCCTGCTATCAGTTTACTGCATTCAGAGTCCTGAACTGTAGAAAGTAGTTAGTATGTGCCAGAGTGCAATACTCACGTATGCCAAGACCACTGCTGGCGCTCATGGACCGGCCTGGTTCTGCCCGAGTTTTAGCCATGGACGGGATACTGACTGAAGCACTGAAACCAGGCCGATTCTCCTGGGTACGAACATTCTACACAGATAAAGAGACACAAGACACAAGAGAGAGTCACACATACACATATGGTGATTGTCAGACAAACAACAGAAGGGTGAAATCTCAGGTATTATGTAAACAGCTTATACAGCACATGTACATGCTGCTTATTTTAAAAGGCTTGTGAGTGCTGATGTGTCTCACCATCGGCAAATCCTTAAGGATCTGGATGCCGTCGCCAGGACCCATGTGAGCTACATGGTTAAAGTTGGTGGGATTTGAAATCAGCTTATTCCTCTTCTCAGGGTCTCGCAGCATCTCTCTGAATAAACATACAAGACACATCAATGAAATACGCCATCTAAGAATGCCAACAGTGCTTTGTTGTAGTGTGACCTCCTGAGTGAAGACAATTATGCTCTTTCAGCTCCATTCTGTGGATGGCTGTAGCATCACTAGGGATCTAGTCAGTGTTTGGGGTTGAATAAACTAGTTGACTAGCACTTCCACTAGTCGTCATCGTGGGAATCAATAGACTAGAATAGAAGTTAGCTCTTTAAAACACTGTGCTAAACGATCTGGCTATTCCAGCCTGCAGTACCCGAGTACGAGGAGTTTTTCTTAGCGGGAAAAAACGTAACCAACAGAGATCCAGCCTAAATCCTTCTTATGTTTTTTTTTAAATGGAAACCAATAATGCAAGTTGAGCACTTCATGTGATGATGCTAAAAGTGGGAGTTTTTTATTTTATGCACAATTAGAATTTTTTTTTATTTTAAATTTTATGGTGTTCTATGTTAAAATATGCACTGTGAGAAACGAGATGTGAGATCCTGTGCAGCTGTATTACTTTGTAAATGTATTAATTTTCATTTTAAAGCCACTGACAAAAAACACTGAATATGGAGGTGTAATTTAGAGCCTGTAGAGCTGTTATTTAAAATAATATTTGACATATTAGTTTGTGTTAATCAGCATCAGACTCAGTTAAATTAAATAAATAAATGAATTTAGCGATCTTCTGAGTTTTTTTTTGCTTTAATAATGCAAATTCCGACTAGTCGACTACTTTTTTGAACAACTAATTGACTAGTAAAAAAAATACTTGTCGTGCAACCTCTAGTCAGTGTATGGACAACAGCTAAAACAGTTTTTGCAGTAAAGAACTATGCAAGTCTAAGATGAGCTGAACAGTAAAAATGTTCCTATCTAATGTGATCTTATAGTACAAAAGATGAAAACAACTGGGTTAAGCCTTGTGAGAATATAAAGCAGAGAGAACGTCTAGCATCACAAATGACATCCTGCTCTACAGTGAGCCCCAAGACATGTGTAAAGCTTTCGGAGTAAATGAGACAGATGTTCACTGTGAGTTGAGTTTGTGAGTGTCTGTAAGTGTGTGCAGGCATGTGTGTGTGTATTTATACCTCCTTTGTTGCAGTCGCTCCTCCTCAGGTATGCGGAAAGAGAAGCGTCTCTTGTTATTCATACTGCGCACCATCTGCTTCCGGCTGTTATCAGACACCTCTGGAACCACCAGCTCATCTCCCTCTGAGAAACACACATGCACCAAGATTATAGACCAGACACACAAAGCACTCCAAACCAAAACAGTCCACTAGGTTTAATCAGGGGTTCAGGTGGTGTGGATCATACCTGCAGTCTTGTTTCTGAAGTAGATGAGTCTCACTGTTTCTAAGCCCAGCAGATTCAGAGAGCCGTCCATGTTCAAGGGCCGGACCTGTAACAGCACAAGTGTATTATTAAACATTACAACTAATTTAATTACCTGAGATGTGAAGATAAAAAATACATAATAATACATAATAATAATACATAAGTAAATACTGTAAAAGTAAAATATTTTAAACAAAAGCCATGTTTTATACTAGTGGCCAACCTAACACATGAAGGCCAATATATGCTTCTGTGACAGCAGCAGCTAGGATTGGTCAGCTGAGCCCTCACATTGTAAACTGCAGAACACAACAGAGCCACAGACATAAAAACGTGGGCAGTGGTGTAGGTTATGTGCGCAGGCTAAGCCTTAGACAACGCATTGACTCAACGCAGAAGTATAATCCAGCCTTTAGCTACAAACTAACATCACTGCTGTACAACAAAGAGCAAGTGTCCGCATTTGTGTCTGGTTTTAGTTTTCTTCACCCTGTAGCTGCTTTTTACACTCTGTATATTATTTTAGATGAATGGACCAACAGAAATGCTTTTAAATTACTTGGAATAACCAAATATTCTCCTGCAAAGTCACAATTATGTGGAATTAACACGTATAACAGTAAAACACTTTACTGTTCACGTTATAAATATGCAAGGTTGTTTGCATTTCTGTTTACCTTAAAGTCATTTTACATATTAAATTTGTGAATAAAGTCATGTGATACTTATTAATTCTTCAGATATTATCCTCAACATCTATTCACCACCTATTAAATAGGAGTCTTTCTGATTGTGAATTTTATTATATTTTATTCACATCCATTTAAAATATAATGCTTAACAGCTTCATGTGCACAGGACTGGTAATTTGGAAATTAAAAGTATTATTAATAAAGTGTATTTATTTCAGTTCTACTCCTGAGAGATAGAAATCAAGGTTACTAAGACAAGTTACTAAGTTATCATTACAATCTAACAGTCTACATTCACAATTCCACTACTGCTATAACTTTTAAACAGCAGTATTGGCCCTGAATAGAACACTTTACACCAATAAACAATTCCTCTTACCTTTTTAAGAGGGATGGTCTGAATCCATTCCATAGTGTTCACATCAAAAACATCGACTGCGTTCTCACTGTACACAGACAGGTAGGGGGCGCTGTAGCCTGTAGCACGTTCAGAGGATAACACAAATTAGCAACACTTGCTTGCACTTTCACACCATTCACTTTTGTTTACCCCTAATACTGCCAAGCCAATCACAGCTGCTGCAAGCCGCCATTACGTTACGTTGATTGAGAATGCTGATTGCAGAGAAAACACTACATTTATAAAATTGTATAATGACATTTTAGAATATGTTATTTTACTTATCCATAAGAAGTGATTATGTTCTACAGTCATGTTAGTTTAGATCTTTATATTTAACTAATTATTTCTTAACAATGTATCACAAAATTACATTTATTAATTAATTCATATAGATATGCTGCTGTGCTCTTTGATGTCACTTCAAAAAAAAAAAAAGACTTTCTGGGTAGGAAGCTTTAAAGGAATTTAAGCAGCTTCTTTCGTCTCCTTCAGTATTTGCAAAGGCGAAAAGGTGGGTCACAAAAACAGTTTCCACATCACAGAGGAGAGGGGGAGGATCATAAGGAAAAGGCAGTAACTTTAAAGGTTCGTGGACCCTTGTTTGAGTCACAACATTAATAAAACTGTCAATTTGTCATGTAAATTGTTGTGGAGAAAACAATGAAAGTGCATGAAACTGCAACCTCCCCAATCTGAGCAACAGAGCTAATCTGATACACTTACAGCAGGCTGTGGGTACAGCGGGCCACATCAGCTCCTGCTGGCGTGAGCGCCGGCCGTGTGTGTCCACATACACCCCGAGGCAGCTGAAACACAGCAGCAGCTCCTTGCTGGAGATCTCCACGGCACACAGAGCGTCCAGGCCCTGCTGCCCGATGAAGGCCAGCGTGTGGTCCTCAGGGTGCAGGAGACTTACTGCTAGACTGTCAGTGTGAACATTGTAGCGCATGAAGCCCGCCTGGTAGCCCACCACTAGACGATCATTCAGCAGCGCCATCCACTGGACCACTCCGGGGACCTGGCACAAAAATAAGAGGAGGACTGTGAGCATAAATAGAAAAAAATATTTTCACAATCTTTACAGAGTGAAATCTCTTTCTGTGATTAAAAACAGGGTTATTCCACCAAATATTGATTTCTGAACTCTTAAAACTTTATGAATATGAACTTGTATTCTTTGCATTAATTATTTAAGGTCTGAAAGCTCTGCATCTTTTTTGTTATTTCAGCTATTTTTATTTTCTGCAAATAAACACTCTAAATGACAATATTTTATTTGGAATTTGGGAGAAATGTTGTTTATAGTTTATAGAATACAAATGTTCATTTTACTCAAACATACGTCTTTCATCTTATTTTGTCCAGAGCTGTATAGTCATATGCTTAATGGTGTTTAATCAGGTGAGCTGGCGATGAAACCGAACAGAGCTCTAGAAACAAGATTTATGATGATACATTTATGTCCATGATCTCATCTACTTTCTTCAAAATGAGAAATTCTTGTTACTTTTTACTGTATTTATGTTTACCTACTTTTAAATATTGTACCTAAAACCTCTGCACAGCACTGAATCTAGTCAGCTGTAATTTAATACTCAATATGTAATTTACCTGGATCTCCCGGAGACGTCTGTGTCGGGCCTTGCCCTTGTTGATCTCGTAGCAGATGACCTGACGCTTAATGGCCACACACAGGCAGGTGAGGGCGCCATTGCGCAGCGTTCCAGACACCAGGGTCTGACAGCCTTTACTCTCAGGCAGCTTGAAGGAGTCAGTCTCCCGTCCGTCCAGACCAGCCATGGGGATCAGGCGCACGTGGCGGTTCCTGCCCGAGATGACGGCCAGCAGCTGCTCGGAGGGCAGCAGCTCCACATGGTGCACCTTCTTGTTGTCACCCACCCGGATGATCTCTGAGGGGAGAAGCAGAGTAAAGGTACATGTAGGGATGAACACAGGCGATGTCTTTTTCAATATCCACTATTACTAATGTCGAATGCATGTACAAAATGTTAGTTTGCAGACGTAGCATGAATGTCCTTTTGTTTGACATTAGTATTAAAAAGCATGAAACTAATGAGAACTTATATAATGGATTACAATATTTAGTAATGTAATTAAACTAAACTACTGTGTTCCAGTGGGTTCCTATTCTTTTGCTTAGTTACATTTTTAACAAAAAAATTATAAACTAAAATCAATACAGGTGATATTTAGTTTAAAGCACTCACTCTCTCTGAAAAGACAGGACTGACTTTTCAGCAATAGCACACATAAGATATCTCAATGTAACGACCCATTTTCAGGTTGCTTGTATACTTGCTTCTTATTGTAGTTAAAGACACATCTAAAGATACAAGCTTACCATCTTTGGTGACGTGGATCACATAAAGGCCTTCCTCATTGCCTAGAGCCACACGCTCGTGATCTTATGAGGGAAAACAACAAAAGAGGAAAAAGACACTGTTTAGTTTATAAAATGTTTTACATAACATATGGTTTAGACATGAGCTTTATAAATAATACAGAGATCAATGCTTGTTGCCGAAGTTCGTTAAGTTCAACAGCTATATAAATCATGTCCAAAAAACTCCATTTGAATGGCCTTGGATATCAGTAGATGTTGCTGTAAGTGTGGCAGCATGTATGGTTGTTAATGTCTTAAGTTTCTGTACCTATAATAGCAGCAGTCTGAGTGGTTTTGATAAGAGGCAGAGTGCTGTCATAGGCTTCTTTAGGCACATAGACGAAGCGCTCTTTCAGTTTGTTCTTTTTCAGGATGCGGTGCAGCTCGTTTAGCAGCCCCACCCACTTTGTGCGTTCATGATCACTGTCAGCCAAGATCAGTATGGATGTTTTCTGACTGGATGAGGGTGAAAGCTGAGATGCTGTTACCTGAAGAACAAACAGTCAAGAAAGAAACACATGAAGAGGGATGTTTAATACATTCCAAAGTAGGGGTGGGCAATATTATATCGTATACAATATATCGTGACACAGAAATATCATGATATTAAAAATCCATATCGTGATAATAGGGCTGTTCTGTCTTAAAAGTAGTCTATTATTTACTGTGAAGCTTTAGGTGTATTTATTGTATAATTGTTTTAGTTTGCAGTTTATATGCATGCACTAAATATTCTGCAATATTATTTGCTGGATTATATTATTTTACGCTATATTATTTATTTTGCCACATTATGATTATTCTGTTATACTATTATAATACATTCCTGAAATGAATGAATTATTTTAGTTTTCCTATATCGCCAAGTATATCGTTATCGCAAAAATACCCTGAAATATCTTGATATTATTTTAGAGCCATATCACCCAGCCCTATTCCATAGTTACAATTTAAAAAATGAAGGAAGGATGAGATATAATTTACAAACGGAACTATAGTCTTTAACTATACACCCACAATTTGGTTCTTGAAACACATTTTAGTACAAATGTTGATTATTATATTGAACGACTAAAAGTATGGTCAAATCACATTTCATATACAATTGATATCTTTGGAATAAGAATAAAATAATAAAAAAAGAATAAAAATAGTTCTTTATGTCACCATACATGTTTTAATCATATCTTTTTATATGGAATATACTCATTTGTAGATATTTCACATTTGAGTGCAGTTATACTGATTAGATTATTACACAGAAACCAAAAAAACACACACAAACACACTTCCTTACTCTAAATATGCAGGGGACATCCTTCTTGTTCGCATGGATGACATCTGAGGCCAAGACTGAGCTTACTGAAAACTCCTCATCCCTAAGCAAACAAGTAATAAAAAATCAACACCATAAACCGAGAAATCGTTAAAAATTCATTGTAGGTCTTGTAGTTTGAGGAAAGATTTTTCTCACCTCATGTCGATGACCTGGCTGACCACCACACTGGGCTGTGTGGTTTTGCCCTCGCCCAGTTCATACAGAAAGAGTTTAAAGTCGCACACCACGGCCAGAGCCCTCTGCCAGCCTTTCTTCACACCTGTGGGCTTCGGCACCTGATAGAGACAAGATAACCAAGAGTTAAACAATGTATAACTGCAGCTACACAAAAAGACAGACATATGAATTGGAACCCCACACACTGACCTAGGCAAGACTTTTTTACTAGATTCTGGATTATTGCTGTGAGAATTTAATTGCATTCAGTGACTACGAGTAATAGTGAGGTAAGGATGTTGAATAATTATTTATGATTATCTAAGTGTCTATGAAAGTTAGATGTAAAATGTCTCAAGCTCAAGATCTTACAAAAATAAAAGATTCTAAGACCACCTCTTCACACTTTCACACTCTAAATCCCATTTATTACTATTACTTATTGCTGTGAATGCGCCAATATCCACTCACAACTGGTTTCTTAAGTTCTTAGTATAGCACCACTGGCGCCCTCTGCTGGACAAAAGCTGCCAAAAGCTTTATTCTGACCCTGACTATAAACTATACACGATCAGAACCAGTTCAGACAAACACAGACAGAGAACAACTCTGAGAACACAGAGAACACAGCAGCACAGCTTTGTTTTGGTGCAATATGGTATTTTCTGTTTTTATTTTGTAGCTCAGAGCAGTAGTGTTTAGGCAAACAGCTCACGGCTGGTTGTGACTAGAGGTGGGAATCTGTAGGCACCTTATGATTTGATTTGATTATGGTTCAGAGGAATGCAATGAGATTATAAAACGATTATTAATGTATACTGATGTATCTCTTTCTTCATTGCATGACTACTTTTAAAGTAAAGTATCTGTAATGATCCATATTGAATCATGCTATTTAAAAGGCTCTTTGGCACTATTTCTACTATTTCAATTAATCAAATGATTAATACAAAAAGGATTAAAATTAATGATTTTAGTTGTTTTAAAACCAGCTACAAGGAAAGCAGAAACCATATACCAGAGTAATGTATACATGAAGATGGTTTTAATTTAATGGATGATCTGTAGTTTGATTTGCGAATAAAATATTATGCAAAAAATATAATAGAGTTTTTTTTTACTGTATTACAATATATCAGGGTAGTTTTTTATGCTTTTTAAATGAAAAGGAGCTTTACATAAGAAAATAAACTAAATAAATAAATAAGGGAGAGCATGATCGGCTGCAAACACACTCTCACACACAAGCTTGGGACAAAATAAGGGAAATGGGAACATAGAATTGTAAGAGTGGTCAAAATGCATACCCGTTACTTAAAATGTGTTCACTTTGACAGTAAACTATTGGGTTCACAACTAGGGGAGGGGGAAATTTTTTATTCTTAGATGCGTCTTGATTCTGAATCGGTTCACGAAAGTCAAAACCCGATTCAGAATCATCCACGTCTGAATCAAGATGCATCAAAGAATAAATAATTTCCCTCACCCTTAGTTGTGACCCATTAGTTAATTTTTGTCCTTTACAGATTATTTATAAGATAATAAAGGAAGTTTCAAGGTACTATTTAGATTAAGCCACAGATGTTGTGGATCAAAGTTACAGCGACATTCAACCATGCTGATATCGTAATATTTGTGGTCCTTGTGAATCCAGAGGTATAAATTGGGTGTATTTTACAAGTAAGTAAACCTTACATTGTTTTTTATCTGTATCTGATTTTATATCCGTTCAGAGTGTGTTATCTGTTCAGTTCTAAATAATCTGTTAGTATTATCTTATCTATGCCTAGACTACAGTACTGTGTGCATAGCTCACCCGGACGTGACCCTCGTACGCAGTGCCGATGCCCCTCTGTGGGTCGATGCCTAAAGGACCCTTGGTTTGGTCAGGAGGAACTGGGCACACAGCGGGGGCTTTGTCCGCACACGTCACATGACAGGAGAAATTACACACTGTGGGGGGGAAAGATGGACATATTTAGAGACTTATAGGCATAACCAGGCAATAATAAAGACATCTTTCATCAAGTCATAAACAGATTTGCTATTAGGAGATAATACTCTAATTCAGATTTAAATATTAGCTTTAAATTTAACTAACCAGGACTGATTTGTATTAAAATATGCAAGCTGTGGTGGTGTATTTCAGAAAGCTGCATTACAACATCTCTTCAACATCCACCACTGACTGTTTTCCTTCTCACTCACCTTCACATGTGCAGCCCTGACGGATGAGGCCCACCATCAGTGAGGTGCACTGGTTACACTTAGTGGGAACGCTGAAGGACTTCACTACAAACTGATGGGCCTTGGGCTGCAAAAGTAAACACAATGTTCATTATTGTCTATTTATAATTTAGCCTCATCAAAAACACATTTTTTACATTCAAACTTTTTATGTTAACCCATGTATCATTTCACACAACATAGTTAAATGTTCTTACTTTAGGAGAGGAGTGGCCTAGGCTGCTGTAGGATCGGCCCGTTGGGGTTTGAAGACGTGAGGAAGGGTGGTCCACCAGCTGAGGAAAAGAGGACAAACATACAAGTATAAACAGTGAAGCTCCAAATGAGACACATTCACACAAACAATCTAAGATATTTATCCCTCTGATGAAATTAGTGTTTCTTAATGCTGAATACAGTCCTTTAACAATCTGATCTTTGTTTGTTTTTAAATAACACAGTCACATCACTTAAGTACGACATACCAAAATTAATATCTAATGTTGTGTTTGATATCTTATAATACAATATGCCAGCCTTTCGTGATTACTTGAATATCAGTATATAACTTGATGATTCAGGAAAGCCATGTTATTTTTGTCGCCTATTGTAGTACACACAGTGAACAGATTTCATTTTCTGCTAATTATTTATGTGAAATAACTACTATTTACTGTGTTATAGTGTCATGAGCATACTTTTATTACAGTATTTTGTATTACAGATGTTTTTAACCAGCCATAATTCAACAGCCAAACCCAGCCAGGAGTGTATTTACCATACCATACCTTGTCTTTTAACAGACAAGGAGCCAAGTATCAACCATACACTCACAATTTACATCATTATGTCTAGAGGAAAGGAACTCAAAACACTAGAAATCAAGATTTTATATTTAACTGATGCTCCATAGTGTCCTTAATTGGGCTGGGTATAAAAATTTGATCTCCTGAGATATTATAATCCATTATAAAAGCTGTAGTCTGCTTAATCTAAACCACACTACATTATTATTGCCCCTCTCAAAAATAAAAGAAATAGCAGCATTAAAAAAAAAAGAATCATTACTATAATTAATTTTAAGTGATTTCACTAATATAATTTACTTTAATTTCGTTAATGTAAGGCTGATATTTTTTAAAAAGAACTCTTAAAACTTAAATGCATGTAAATCACTGTTTGTTCCAACAAGATCCAGAAAGATAGTATAGGAATGAGATTACTAATGTTGTTACTCATGACTGTTAAATAAATATATTGGTTTTTTTTTTGTATTTTATGGTTACAATTTAGAAAAAGGTATCGGAAAAATTTTTGTTTGGTTATCGTATTGATTACAGTATTGAAAATTTTAAATCGATCCCCAGCCCTAGTCCATAAGGAGCTTAACATCTGCTTTCTGGTTCACTAAGAAGAATGTTTTATGTTACTATCTCTTACTCGTCTGAAGAGGCCGATTAAGTTGGAGAATGTTAATATTTCGGGAAACATGTTTGTAGGATGCTTGCAGCTGTGGAACAGCATTCTAGTGTACTATAAAAGTCAAAAGGAAAAGCTTAAATAAAAATGTGTAGTCAGGAGCATGTGCAATATTACAATATTAACATTGGTTGAATGTCGCTGTAACTTTCTACCAGTTCTACTGTGAGCCTTGATGTTAGCATTCCTTTTACAATACCTACAGTATAAGCGTTAAAAGTAGGAGCGGTCTTTAACACAAGACACGTGTTACAGTCAGATCTAATAGGTTACCTCAATGGGCTCCAAGTCACTGGCGGTAGAGGGTGAGCGTGAGCGGGATATGCGGCGAGATTTAGAGTCCTCGTCTCGTGACGGAGTGTTGGAGGGAGTGAAATCAGCTGAGTCGAGCTGGAGAAAGAGAGCAACAAAAAAAACGATCTAATCCACAAAATGAAGGTAAGCAGATTTCACACCATGCATTAATAAATGACCAAAACATAACCCAGCACTAAAACCCAGACAAGACAGGGTGCATTCAGTCCATGGAGGTTCATCTGGAATCAGTGATTGTTTATTGAAATCCCACCAAACAGCAGAACAAAGCAGAGAGCAGAGCGACCAGGCTTCAGTCCAAGACACAGAGAAAAAAACAAAACAAAAAAAACAATGCACACCCACCCGACATGCAGAACACCAAGGAAAAAAGGAACCCGGCCAACCATGAACCCATTAACCACGTACAGTAATAAAGGAAACAAAAACGAGTGCAAATACACAATGATACTTAATCTGAAAAGGCATCAGAATTGTAGTGACAGACAAGTAATGATCACAAACCGTCAGAAATTATTTTATGACAAGTTTCCCATGCGGTGGAGAATACAGCACAGACACAACAACCACCCATGCAGGGTTCAGAATGCATTAACACAACTGTAAAGAAAACCAAAAAACACGGCACCACTGTTCTAGATTCTTTCCAACTGCTAAAGTGTTAGTCTGGTGCTAAAATCTTATTCACAAAAGTTTCCCCTTTAATCGAATGCATTTGATTACGCAAAGCATGTGTTAGCATCCTTTTAAACTGGAGCTAATTAGGCTAATGTTGCTAACAAGGAATGGTACCCAACTCGTACCCAAAAATAAAAACTTGTGTGATGTGTTTAACAGTAAAATATGAACTTATTTTTAGCTAGAACAGTAAAAGCTACAGCTTAGGTATTTTGGCTTTGCTTTCTCTGTCACAGCCTAGGAAATGAGTGAAGGCAGAGGTTTTTTAACCCTCAGGTTAAAAAACACTGCCTTAAGGCGTTTATGTTTTGTGTAGGAAATTGTTTAAACTAATACATTAGTATATATTAATATATAAGTGATGAGTTCTTCTATATTTGTGATGACCAAACCTCTATTTCTTAAATGTGACAACATGTGTAATAAGGGGAGAATTGTGTAAATTAGATTTTTTTTTTTCACCAAACCATTACATTAACCCACGCAGAAACCAAACTGGACCTTACACGTCTGCCTTTGCTTCCCGGACCACAAGAAGGGGAGCGCTTTGATAAGAGAGAATACAAAAAAAAAATATCACATTATTATTAAGTACAGTGACAAACGCAGGAAACAGTCTAAGCTGTGATTGAGGGCTTAATGCTTTGTGGAACAGCTAAAAGGGAGTAAAGTAGGGGAAGAGAAGCATGTTGGAACATGTGTTATCACGTTGCTGGATCTCTGGATGTTCTCCAGGCCTACAGCACAAAGGTATCAGGACATATGAGAAAGTGTAGCAGGGGTTACTAACAGAAAGAGGGGTGGAGATCACAAAGGCAATGAATAGGCATTCTACTCAGGACACGCTTAGTTACTTCACACCTTCAACAGCTGGATGAGGGATCAACAGGACAGAAAGGAGCAAAAGCCAAAGCAAAAGTTCAGTCCTTAAGGGCAAATATGTACACAGGTATGAACCTACATGCCCTCTACATCTCTAAACAAACACAAACACACTGTTCTCCACCTACTGTGATGGGCTGCTGGAATCAGATTGTTCAGGGCAGCTCGAGCATAATCCACTGAGGCTCAGAGACTGACTTTTGGCAAAGCTGAATGTAAGGAGGGGTCATACATCCTGGCTTTGCTAATGGACATGAATTACGTTAGGAGTCAGAATTGTATGTGTGTGTGTTCTGCAGGGTTAAAATCTAAGTTTTAATGGTGCTCTGAGCCATGTGGTTATCATGGCATAACTTGTGCAAACAGGGGTTCTGCTGCAGCATAGCTTAAAAAACAATTTAAGCACCTTCATTTCCAAGAGTGCACTAATGAACAAATCTGACTGACTACAGAAGACCACAGATACACTTAGGCTCTTGGAGAGAACACCTAAGTAAACTTACATCTTCCCAAAACTCAACTAAAGAGGAAGAAGAAGACGAGAAGGAGTCCTGATGGACAAAAAAAAAACATAAAAGAAAAGACAATACAGATTAAATGACAAAATAATAATAAAAAAAAACACAAGAGACTATCATGTGAAAAGAGGGAGATCTCAGTTAATGTTCCTCACAAATTAACTGAGCAAAGAACAGATTAAAGTCAGGAAGCTTGAACATAATGTCTACAGCTGTAGATTGACAAGATAATGGCATCCTGGAGGGAAAAGAAAAAGATAACACTGATATGTAACTCACATCAAACTGGTCCAGTGCAGAGGTGGGAGCATTGAGGAAGGCAAAGATAGAGTTCTGGGAGTCCTGGTGCTTCACACCTGAAAACAAATCATTTCAAAATGAGTCGGACAGCAGATGGGATGAATGTGTTGAAAATGCATTTAATCAAATATTGTCAAATATATAGGTTGAGGTTTTGGTGTGTTGTTTCAATGTCAGTGAGTGAGTGTTGCAAACCCAGCTTTTGCATAAACAATAAAGAGAATAAAGAATAAAATAACACTGCTGTTCTCTTAAATGAGCTGCTGGCATATTTTCACAGTGTAAAGGCCCAGTCAGCCACTCTTAGGATCCCAACATGCCAAAGTCAAAGCACACCTGAATCTTAAAGGGAACGACTACTGGCACACTGATTGGTTTATTTCACGTTAGGCTCAAAACACATCCATGAATAATTAAGAGAATTAGTACATGCCTTTTGCACATTCCGAGCTGCGCAAGGTGTATTTTTCTTGTGCCCTCATGATACCAAAGACACAGGACACACCCCTAAATCACCCTGCGCAAAGCGCAACTGACTGGTGCGCTATAGATTGCTAAAATAGGGCCCTTTATCTGTGTTCGTTCAACTTCATCTTGTTTACACTTCCTATTGTAATGTGCAATAATACCACCTCCACTCCATATAAAATGCAATATTCTATACAATACGTAATTATTTTTCTAGTTTTTTATATATTTTATGTCTGTCATTGCTGTTTAACATGTCTACTTGTTGCTTGATAATCAAATGTGTAATTACATTTTTGTTATATTTGTACATTGGAGCCTGTAGAAGGCAATCTTGTTCAGCTGCTCCTTGCTGTCTACTGGTAGTCTGAATTATAATTAAGTTAATTTTGACCTTTTTCCCCAGAATATCTCTATATATTCTCAAAATTATGAGAATGTTTATAAAGCTGTGTCTGAAACTAGAAGCAGCTAACTGACTAATGCTTGGCTTATCATGCTATCTTCAGAAGGCAGTGTAGTCATAAAGGTGTCTGTAACTGAAGCACAAAGGCAACCATTCATATTTACTTTGCCAAGGTATGAACAGCTCACTGCTAGATATGAGTGTTTTGCTGTGTTGCCATTAACCGCACCGTAAAGTAAAAGGCTTGATTACGGAACTTCGATTCAGACATGACTGGGTGCCCTTCTGCCTTAGAATCCTGCCTAAGTACGTCTCTTTTCTTAAATGTTATACACAGAGTTAAAATAGGAACGTTGTTACTTATCACCAAACACTGAATTTGTATCAGCAAGAAAATACTCTAAAAAAGTCAAATAGCTTTGTCCAGTGCAGTTAGATTAGAGGTGATCTTATTTGCCTACAGTTTGAGTAGCCAGTGGAACAACACTAGCTAATTGAACTGGAGAGTAGTAAGTAAATACAAGATACACCTCAAGGTACAAGATAACATTATAGCTTGATTGTAAAATATGGATTCTTCTAATTCATAAAGTGCCATCCACAAAGCAATGGATTGTATATTGTTTTTTTATGTTTTTATTTTAAAAAAAATCTTTCTAAAAAAAAATTTTCTATTCTTTATCTACACTGCCTGGCCGAAAAAGTCTCCACCTGGATTTAAGTAAGTAAATGATGTGGGTTTGATGCTGCAATTGGTCAGGTCTGGGTTCAGCAACAGTATGTGCTGAAAGAATGAGGTCAGCTGACTACCTGAATATACTGAATATAGACCAGGTTATTCCATCAATGGATTTTATCTTCCCTGATGATACGAGCATATTTCAAGATGACAGTGTCAGGATTCATGGTGCTGGAATTGTGAAATAGTGATTCAGGGAGCATGAGATCATCATTTTCACACATGGATTGTTCACCACAGAGTCCAGATCTTAACCTTATTGAGAATCTTTAGGATGTGCTGGAGAAGACTTTGTGCAGTGTTCAGACTCTACCAACATCAATGCTGCGAGATCTTGGTGAAAATTAATAAATAAATCTTGTGACATTGCAGAAGCTTATTGAAACACTGCCACAGTGAATGTGTGTTAAAGGCGGCCCAAACAAATATTAGAGTGTGTGATCCTTTTTTTGGTGGCGACTTTGGCTTTATCATACAATCATTAAAGATGTTATGAACTCTCCTCACTAAAGCACTACAGGAAATTGTGCATAACATTTCTAATTACGCTGGAAATATGAAACGAAGAAAAGAAGAGAAAAGGAAAGGAAAAAACAACTTGAACCCCCCTCCCAACTCTTCACACACATATTTAAATGAATGGCACTGACCCCTCCTGTGACGGAGCTCCTCAGTCTCTTTCCTCAGTTTTTCAATTTCAGCCAGCAAGTCCTGATTTTTGCTCTCAGACTCCTGTAATTTGCTGAAAAACACAAAGAATAAACAAAGATGTTATGAAGACTCCCTAGATGGCTCTAAATCAGGCGTCTGCTTCGGTTAAATGCGTTCTTTGCTGTGATATCCTTTTTTCAACCCTTCAGATATTTAGTGAGTCTCTATTTAACTGCTGATTCAGGGCTGCTACAGCAGGGAAACAGCAAACTGCATTCACAGCAAAAACTGCCAAGGCCTTCCAGTACTGCTCTGATTTCTGCTCTCAGTAAAGTCAAAACGTACAGAATAAAGCACAGGAAAAAGTCTTAGAGAAATCACAATCCTGGCCTCTAAGGAAATGCTGATAAATGTGCTTTGTACATTTTTGGGACAAGAGAAAGTATTGTGCTGGGAAACGAATAGTCCTGACTTAAAACACAAATTTGAAAAACATAAGGGAAAACTGAACTCTCTTCTTATACTAATAAATAATTAATAAATGGTGGAGTATTTGGGAAATATAGTTTCAAAATGCATTGTTCACTCCCCAGTCCATACAATCCAGTACATATTTGGGAATTAAGCTGTGAAAACAGCTTGTTTTAAATTCAGATTAGGACACTTTAAAAATGTTCACACTTTCACATGCAACTGTCTTGGCCAGGACCTTTAGTTAATGTGACTATAACCTTCTGACTGTCATAATGTGTCTAGTACAGTAGATCAGTGATGCAATGAAATGAATAATTCAGGCAGTAACCAATGAAAGAAATGCAAAATGTTTGATATATTTTTTTATTGACCTATTTTATGACCTTGCAAGACTCTACATGGCCCTATGTCCTATAGTGCGTGTGTGAGAGTTGTAATCGTACCACTCTGTGGACAGGTTGGAAGCTTTGACTTTGTTTAGCTCGTCCTGGATGGCCTGTTTGGCTTTGATCTCAGCGTCCAGCGCAGACTGCAGCTCCAGACGTGCGGACATGTCCAGCTTAGCGAATCTACGCATCTTCCACGGCATGTCCTGGAAATAGGAGGAAGAAAAAAGATTTCCTTTGTAGCCCTCACTGTTTTTTGAAGTCTCTTAGACTGAATTTATTTATTTATCAATATATGCATTTATTGTGCATTTAAAAATGGGCATTCTCGAAGGTAAAAAAAAAAAACTACTGCCAGCAACTAAGACCAAACACTCACTGTCCCTCTGGCTCCCAGGCTGGTGTTCCTCAGTCCCTCAAGTTCCTCAGTCATCTTGGTGGCTAAGGCTTGAAGGTATCCTCTAGCGTCCTTCTCATCACTTACCCTAAAGAAAAAAAAAAATCAATTAAACTAAAAAACTCTTTGATCATACTAGCATAAAGCATTAGCTAAAACTGTTTAGAAGTTTCTGTGTAGTCTAACAGAGATCTATTCATACAGATCATACACGCCAAGTCAAAAATGTCTACAATGATATGGAAACACTCAAATATTTACAGGAAAGTCTTCTGAATGACGACTGTCTAGCAACCTGGAGCAGAGGTCACCAGACTGAGAACGCATTCAATTGTAAATCCAGTAAATCCAATTTTAATCACAACCTAAATGAGTCTGAACCTGATTTACAAAAAAATTATGTGTATTTCATGTTGTTTCTGTCTGTCCCAACCATCAAAAATCAACCTGAACACAATCTAGACATTCCAAACATTGGATCTTGGCTGACAGTCAGTGTGTGGAGATGGTAAGCATGCCCAAAAACATCAGCATTTGTTAAAGGAGATTGGTGGGTGACGATGTTTGCAATACAAGGCAGCAGAAGACAGGGGGCTCCACTCACCACTGAATGATCTCTGTGATCTGGGCCTCCCAGTGGGCCACACTCTCCTTCTTATCAGCCAGCTCCTTCATCTCCTCCTCCAGCTGCTTGTGGCTACTGCTCAGCTTCTCAAACAGGGAGGTGATCTAAAAGAAAGAGAAGAAAGTGTTAGAAACAGAAATGTTGGAGGGGAGCAGACAGAATGATGAACAGAGTACAGTAAGAAGAGGAAAGGAGTGAGAGATGAAGTAGGGGTACAGCACAGAGCAAGACATAAGGATGAAGCTCAGATCGTGTGGAAGATTATGATAGTTTTGTTCATGTTTGTGCTTTTTTAACAATCACAAATAACGAGCTTTGCATATCATTTTCTTAAGTGATTAAGACTTCCATAGTACGGTATGTGGGTCACATTTCAAATAAAAACATATTTACATGTATTTACATTTTATATTAAATAAGTGTCTACCCTTACAACCAAAGTATCTAACCTCTAATGTTAATCAGTTTTGATTCAGTCATTGTGTGTTTTTTATCTGAGTTTATCATTTTCATTAGACAAGTGTATCCTTTGCTGATGCATTTTTGTATCTCAGTCAAGTGTGTTGCTGTCTGTCCCCTTATAAACGTCATCAAACACAGAAACTAAACATTTGTCCCTCCAAAAAAAAAAAAAAAAAAACATTATTACTATTACAGCAAAACACCTTTAATTTTTTGCTCGATATTCACAAAGCACTCCCAGTAAGGCTAATAAACATGGAATGCATGGCAGAAAGAGAGGATGACTAGGGTAGATTTAATCAATGAAATTCTAAAGCATAAGCACGCTAATAACGCAGACTATTAAAAAAGACCGTTCAATAAGAGGGAATACAACATGCCATTGTGAACCCAAACAGACAAAAGACAGAGCAACAATTCATCCTTATCTTGTATAATAAATCAACTTAAAATTACATCTCTTCATTCGCTCTAAATCTCATTCATCTTTTTTCTCCTGTAAGCATAACCAAATACTGTAACAGCTTAACCCAGAGAAAAACACATGTAATAAATCGCATTGTTTAAAAAAATGTTCCATGAAAAATCAACACTGCTTTCATATACTGAATAAAGTTTAATCCATGTCTAGAAACTGGTGTAAAGGAATCTGACGGCCTAAACCAGGGGTGTCATACGTGTCTACACTGGCCCAGTGTGGCTGCAGGTTTTCATTCTTGGTTTTCATGTTGATTGTCAAGCAAAGAATTATTAAAACAAGATCATGCCCAGTCCACAGGCTAACAGATCTGACTATATGGTTTCTGAATTATAGGACATATCAGCCTTTTAAATGTTTCTCAATTTGTTTTTAAGAAGTCAGTTCTAATGCACTCCACTGTCATCACCTATTTGCAATTTAACTTTTCTGCATTTTTCCTGTGTTAATAAACACAATCTTATCTACCTCCTCTGTGACATAAAAACATGTTTGCTATATTGTTTCTGCCCAGTAATTCTTTAATTTCTGCAAGTTTTATTTAGCTTTTTGTACACAATTGTTAAGACTAAAACAAAGATGGATGTACAACTCCCTACATCATGTAATTTGCATAATGTATCACTCTCACATTCTCATTTGGTTCTTGTGTGCATACAAGTTAAACATTAATTTTTCTCACCTTCTCCAGCTCACTGTTGAGCTTCTTGTTGTCGTCCATCAGATGCACTCTTTCCCGTTCATACTTCTGCTTGCACTCAGCCTCAAGCTCTTCACGTTCACTTTGGCTAAAATTGCGCACACACAAAAAACTCTCCATTTTTACCTCCATTACCATTAAACCTGCTCAATCTTCTCACAACAGAGACATACATTACCCTAAAGATCTAGGGTTGGTACTTATAACAGGCTGCACTTGAAAGTTAACACTAAAGTAAAAATATCAGATAAAATACATGGAAAAATTGTCTAATTGACTGTCTCAATTAGACCCGCTCTTGTGTTTTCTTCTGTATACTGTTTCATACTACTAACTAGGGGTGTAACACTACGTGTATTTTTTGTGAACTGTCACAGTACGTGGGTTACTGTTTAGTTTGTGTAAACGCACACAGAATACATGGTACAGCCAATAGGAGATTCTCTCTCGCCTTCTCTCTCTCTCACAATAAAGTAGAGATCTGTCATGATGACAGTAGGAGAGAGCCCTGGTTTCAAGCATTTAATAAAAGAGCTCGAGCCCCTTTACAACATTTCATCCCAAAAAATAAAACATGGTTATAATGAAGTTTTATTGTTATTATGAAGTTAATAAAGGTGAGGCTATACAGAATGCCCAGCCTCTTTATTTTTTCCACCAACCGCACTGAAAACGTACCGAACCGTAGGGCTTAGAGCGAGGTGTGAACCGAACCGTACATTTTCTGTACTGTTACAACACCCCTAGTACTAACTAGAACACAGAACCAAGGTCTGAGTCAAACTATCTGAGACTAAAATGAGATTTTTCACTGATTGATCACTTTAACAGCTACTAATAGGCACTAAATGACTAGAATCCAGAAATAGTTCACCACTAAGCACAATATGAGGCTGACAAGCATGGAGTTGGTCAATGCCCGTGCAAATCCTACCTTTCTCTGCGCGTCTTCTCTAGTTTGTCTTTGAGCATGAGGATTTCTTTCTGTAGAGTAAGGTGCTGAGCCTCTGCTTCACGGAGCTCCTTCCTGAGGCTCTTTAACTCCGTGCTGTGAAGTGTCTCTCGCCGGCACAGCTCCTCCTCATGCTGTACTCCCTTCTTCTCCAGCTCTGCCCGCAGACGCCCAACTTCCTGCTGCTGGTCCGAACCCACAGCAGCATGAGAGGGACCGGTCTGCTTTAACTCCTGAAACAATTAGATTATAAAGACTGGTCAACACATGCGTATCGAAACTGGTCTTAAATTTCAGAATTTAAAGAGTAAGGCTAGATATTGGCAGTATTTGGTGAAAATGAATGATTTATCGCTGACCTTAGATGCAGTCAATCAGCCACAACATGTTTTATATTAGTTTACAAAGGAAGATGCTACATTAATGCTGCTAACAAACAATGGACTGTCACCATCGGTCATAGAAAGGCCTTTAAACACTGCAAAAATAAATAAATAAATACATAAATAAATAGAAAAATCCTAAAAAACAATAATCTGCTTTAATAATCAGATTGCACATTTCTTGAATGCTCATTGCTGATGTACACAAAAGTATGGCATGTTTTATATCACACTGCTTTAATATAAAATTTAAATGCTCTCAAAAGGCAAGTCCAAATTGGAACAGGTGTTATTGGCGTTGTGGGCACTCCTAATGAACAGAACCTAATGAGCCAGTATTCAACCGTACACTCAAGAAACAGATTTCTGGTGTCAATAATAATTTTTACTCCCTTTGCAAGAAATTTATTACACTGCATTTAAATCAGAACTACAAAGGACGCTACAGGGACTGCAGACACTGTAGCAGCAGCAACCAATATATTTTTTTAATTATGGCTAAACCAGCTGATGCTGATATCTGGTGTGAACAACTAACCCAAGTCCAACCAGATTCACTTTATTTGGCACATTAATGCATCACAAAGCATAACAGCAATGCAGCCCTAACTGCAAAACAATAATAAACGTATATGTTCTTCACAGAAATTGTACAGATAAAAGGGAAGCTTTGTACCTTCATGCCCTCCAGATCTTCCTCCAGCTGTCTGCTGTACTGCTCATTCCTCTCTCGCAGCTTCCGCTCTTTCTGAGCCTCGGCCGCCTGCTCCTCAGCTTGTGCTTCCAGCTGTTAATAAAGTCAACTTGAAATTATTCTGTGAAAAATATCCTGAGCTACAGAGATTTAATCTTTTTTTTTTTTATTTAGGGACTTTTAACAGATATACAGCTCTGGAAAAATAATTAAGAGACCAGTTCAGTTTTTGAATCAGTTTCTCTGATTTTGCTTTTTATAGGTATATGGTTGAGTAAAATGAACATTGTTGTTTTATTCTATAAACTATGGACAACATTTACAGATTTATTTTTTTGCATAAAATAAGAAATGACTGAAATAACAAACCAGATGAACAAATAATGCAAAGAAAACAAGTTCATGAATCAATATTTGGGGGATTAACCCTGGTTTTTAATCACAGTTTTCATGCATCTTGACATGTTCTCCTCCACCAGTCTTACACACTGCTTTTGTATAACTTAATTTTGTATAACTTAACTCCTGGTGCTAAAATTCAAGCAGTTCAGTTTGGTTTGATGGCTTGTGATCATCCATCTTTCTCTTGATTATTTTCCAGAGGTTTTCAATTTGGTAAAATAAAAGAGTAGCCGATCTACTCTTGAACATTTTTAAATGTGAGCCAAAATAGCAAGAATATAAGAATACTAATTTTATACAGTGGAACCAGAACAATGAAACCCAAAACTCCCAAAAGAGAGTTGTGAAATTTGGCAAGTAAGACACACACAATTCAAACCAGGAGTGAAGGTTACTATACTCAAGCAGACGAATCAAATAGGCTTGTGATTTTCAGGAAGGTTGAAAGAGGCTAAGCTATTTAGCCCATTAGCCTCAAAGCACAGGAGAGACTCTCCTACCTCTTTGCGTGCTCTCTCCGCCTTGCGCACCTCCAGTCGCAGGTTCTCCACCTTCTGAGACAGGCCCTCCATCTCCTCCTCTTTGTCACGGAGCTGGCGGGCCAGCCGCTGCTTCTGGGAGCGAACATCTGTAAGGCGCTCATTCAGTTCAGAGAACTCCTGCATGGCCATCTTCCTCTGACTGTGTGCCTCCTTCAGTTCTTTCCCATGAGCCTTCAGCTTCTCCTCCGATACCAGCAGCTCCTGGAAAGGCACAGAGACAGTGTATTTAGTCTATTTAGTCACTTAGTACTTCTTTGTATTTATTACTTAAGAAATACTACACGAGAGGGAGTGGTATAGTGTGTAGGCCACAGGCAGAGTACTGTAGATCAGAACAGCAGCGCCAATATTACACTTTATAGCACAAACCTCGAGTGTATTATTATGATTAAACCCCAGTTCCATTATCACTGTTTATTAAAAGATTTTAAGTTAAATCGGATGAGAAAATACAATCTGAGTTAAAAAAGTTCCATTGCTGCTGTGTTTGTAGCTGCGCTGTTTGGCTTGTAAGCACTGCATCTTTGCTAGTTTACCTGTATGTGATGGAGTAATACATGGAGAGCTTTGGTTACAGTGCAACACCAGCTGATAACGGCACTCATAAAACACCTCTCAGCCAATCACATTGCAGGGTCGGAACTAACTGTGGTATAATTTAATGTAAATTAAAATCAATAAATTATTAGAATTACAAATTGACAAAAACTGCTACCACACACAGAGAGAATGCTTACCTTGTGCAGATCCTCTTTCTCTTGTGTGACACTCTTGAGTTGTTTCTCCAGAGTCCTGATGGTCTTGGAAGAATCTTCTAGATCCCTTCGTGCAAGGCTAGCTTTCTCCAGTTGCTGTTCCAGCTGACCAGAATCTGAAATGAAAGAAATGATCAGGTACCTTCAGACACATTGTTTTTTAAAGGTCTGCAATATACATCTCATTCATTAGCACAGGTACAGTCAATGGCCACATTCTTAGACACATTTACTTTGTAGGCATATACACATATATCTATAACTAAATACAAAAGATCCACAATTAGTAGGATTAGTAATTAAGTTAGTAAGTCATCCATGAGCCTCATCAGCAGTCAGTTTCTGGTCAGTAGGAACATTATTAGCATGACATATGTAGCTTGAGGACTACTATTATACTAACTCACTACTTGCAAGTAAAAAGTGAGCAGATTTGAGTGGACAACTGACTACTGGAAATGTTTAGAATGAACAGAAGTTCTGATATAGCTTAGATTACTTTTGTGTAACAGCTGGGGGACAGTTAGTTACTGTGCACCAGTGTGGTAGATATATCCAATATAATTTACTGAGAATGCAGCAGCATCAAGGTGGGCTAAGCAAATGCACTGGAGACTGGTGTATTTTTAGTGTAGAGCGAGATCTGGACCACAGTGGTTTGTGTGAAACTGTTACCTGCTATTTGCTTTTTTAAGATGTCTATTTCACTCTTCAGGCTTCTTATCTCCACCTCCTTGTTGGCATTGACTGGCACATCTGAATTAGGGTACTGCAGAGCCTGTACTGTCTGAGTGGACTCTGAGGCACAGAGAATGAGTCATAATCAGCATCTGTTTGAGTTCAGAGTGTGTGTGCATGTGTGTGTGTGTGTAAGCAATGAGCATCTGAGAATGAGAGCATTTTTTAGCACGAAAATGTCTTCTCATTTGTGAATGCTAAAAGTTCCATTTGATTAAAACTGAAAAGGCATAACTAATTAATTACTGTATATTGCTGATGTGAAGATCAGCATAGAAAGACTCACATTTCATATACACATAATGAGCCAAAACATTATAACCTTTCATAGGTGAAGCAAATTATTGTATTTTCTCATAAAAATGTCAATCTGCTGAGCACCCTTGCTATACAGTCTGGTTAAAGCCAGCAGAGTACTGTGGCACACGTCTCATGTGGACCACCACAGCTTTATTGTGGGCCAGTGATAACCCTTCAGTTCACTGGTATTCCCTGGTGGCAGTGGGCAAGTTTAGGAAATCTTCAAAAATCTTAATAAACCTTTAGGGGTAGTAGTGGCTCAGTGGTTAAAGCACTGGGTTATTGCTGAGAGGGCTAAAGGTTCCACAATCTGCAGCCTGTAAGTCCTGTAAACCTCTGTTGATGCTGCAGTGATGAATGCTCACTGCTGCAGGCACACTGGATGCTCAATGTACATCTCTGTGTACATCTTTGCTCAGTTCACTGTGTGTGTGTGTGTGTGTGTGTGTGTGTGTGTGTGTGTGTGTGTGTGTCCACGGCACAGATGGGTTAAAGGTGGAGGCCACATTTCATCTGTGCTTCCAGCACAAGTATGATAAATATGGTTGTCTTGTCTAAAAACATGAACAAACTCAACAAGATAATTACACATAAAACTGACCTTCCATAAAAATGTTCTACCAAATTCTAGATTTTTGAGCGGAACATATATACTTTATTTTCTGCACTATAAGGCGCAATAAAATTTTTTTTTTATTTTCCCCAAAATTGTCAGTGTGTTTTATAATTCTCCAGCAGTATTAGCATTACCCGCTAACCGCGCTACATGCTAGCTCTTTGGCCGTACAGAGGTGAATATAATTGCCCTGTAGCCTGCTGCTAACCCCGGCTAGCACTGCTGGAGCAGAATAGCATTACCCGCTAATGGTTAGGCGCGTAATGCTAATGATCCGGCTTTAGTGGAAATCTGGAAAATCTAAGCTTACTGTAAATAAACTGAAGTGCTTTTTTTACCCAAACAACAGTTTTCAGGAGAGAAATCTGTGTAGATTACCATCCAGCGCTCTTTTGTCTTGTTTGATTCATCTGAAATGTTTTTTTTTTTTTTTAAGA
Organism: Astyanax mexicanus; assembly: GCF_023375975.1. Classification (NCBI taxonomy): domain Eukaryota; kingdom Metazoa; phylum Chordata; class Actinopteri; order Characiformes; family Acestrorhamphidae; genus Astyanax; species Astyanax mexicanus. The sequence continues at coordinate 59,749,501 of NC_064408.1, forward strand.
ATTAAAGTTTTGTTTACTTAACTTAGCTTGGCTTTATTAGCTAAAGCTGAATTAGAAGAAAAACATTGTGACAACTCTGTTCCTTAATAGACTTGCATAAAATGTGCCTTATGTATAAAAATAGTCCAGAAAATACTGGTAGATGTTTATAATCCAGTGCACCTTATAGTGGAAACAATATGGTATGTTAGTGGACACCAATAGTTTCCTTAATCTTTCATGGACCAAAGTCCATTCAACTACACAGCTTTTAATTTTTTTATATAGATTAGTTGCTCATTTTTGGGAACTTTATATAGCGATCCATTAGGCACATTTTTTGTCTAAAGGCTAAAAGTTATACTTTGACAGTAGACCTTAGCCTATGAATCTGCAGATGATGCACAAACCTGTGCAAACTCTCTGGGTGTTTACATGCAACTTGCAACTTGTTCTAGAAGTTTCGAGCCATGTGAATGTCTCTATGGCTTCTTACAGTGCAGTCATAAAAATGCCTGTAGAGCTGTACTTGTTCTACAACATTCTCGAACATTCTTTCTGCAGAGCTCTGTTTGGTTAGTCCAGCAGCAGCATAACATCAGGAATTTCTGACTATTACACACACTAGTCTGTTTGTGTGTATATTGCTAGGTAATGCCTACTTGTTATCATACTACTTATGAGCCCTGCCTGCCTCCTGGTTTCCAATCTGTTTAACCCTTTGAACTGTTTTAGATTACCTAATTTTGGGACCGTCTGCTTGGCTCACGTCAACGTTTGCATGGCTGTCGTGCTCATAAACTCTACTATAATAATCTTACTTACTACAATATTACACTTACTATAATGTCTGAAAGCATCTGTTCCATTTATTTCTTATGTAATGTTTATTATTTAATTGTTCTGTTAATATTTTTTTTATCTATATAATTTATTTCAAATGTTTTCCCGTTTTCTCCCTAATTTACATGGCCAAATACCTAACCCACTCATTAGCACTCACCTCATCACTAGTGATGCCTCAACACCAGGAGGGTGAAGACTAGCACATGCTTCCTCCGACACATGTGAAGTCAGACTCCGCCTCTTTTCAAACTGCTATTGATGCAGCATTACCGAGTAACATTACAGCGCTGACGCTCGGAGGAAAGCGCAGCGACTCGGTTCAGAGGGCGCCATCTACCCACGCAGAGAGAGCAAAACCAACTGTGCTTTCTCAGGGCTCTGGTAGCCGATGGCAAGCTACATGAACAGGATTCGAACCGGCGAGCTCCTGATTATAGTGGCAACGCTTAGCCCGCTGGACCAGTCCGAGCCCCTGTTAATACTTTTTAAAATAATCTGAATTAATTATGATCAAGTTACTTTAGTGTCAAATGACACTTTTGGTGTGTTTTGGATGTTATGTACACTTTATGCATTTTACACATTTTAACATATTATGGCATTTTTTGATACTACAAACACCTTTCTAAATCTGAGCATTCAAACACACTTACATACAGACAGACCTTCAAGTACTGTGAAGGAAACTGGAGTCTCCTGAGAAAACCCATGCAGGAGAACATGGAAACTCCACCCAGATATGGACTTAAAAGTCCTGACAACCAAGCCACCATGTTGCCCAGTAAAGAGGATTTTTCCTTATTTATTCTGAATGTTGATCCTCCCACTGACCACCATGGCAACCTCTGCAGCAGAAAGCCTCTCCAATTGGTTGTTCAACGTGTTCATGATGCCCTAACATGCATGTTTTGAATATACTGAGGGTGCAGTTGATGTAGGTTTTAAAGGATCTGCTGCACCTTCTGGGTTTTTCTGAAGTCCAAGTCTCCTCAGGTTGGAACTATTTTGGCAGCAGGTGGAGGAGCAATACATTTTAGGTCATAATGGTCATAATGTTTTGTCTCATTGGTGTAACTGATAAGGCACTGATAAAATACAAGGGATTTATGTACAAATACAAATAAGTGTGTGTGTGTGTGCGTGTGTTTGCTTCTATTCACCCTGAAGCTTGCGGCTGAGCTCAGTCTTCTCTTGCTCTAGACGGCGGATTCTCCTCTCGTATGCCTCAGAGGCTAGGCTGTCCTCTAAACTCCTCTGTATCCCAGCATCCACCTGGTCAGAGCCACCGGCCTCCCGCAGACAACCCCGGTCTGACAGAGAGCTACACGCACAAACAGAAGCAGCATCAGCAGCACAAACATCTTATTTGAATGGACACACACCAATACTACCAATTTTTACCAAGTTTAATATACCAAATATCAAAAGCAGGGTAATTGTAGACAACTAGAAGCACGCTGTACCTGCTATACTGCAGAGCAAACTGGATTGTTTAACTGCCATACATTTATGACATTTATGTATACATCAGGCCAGTGTAGATCTCAAGTAGCTGCATTCTGAAGAAAAGCTTTAAATGATTACCATTTGCTGGTGTACGTGAAGCCAACGAAGGGGAGATGGTGTCCGGAGAATGCTGTGTGGGAGGGGGGCGGCATTGTCTCCTAAAATAAAGAAGCCAAGTTAATTAACAGGTTTTAAATCAAGAACTTACAACTGACAGAAAATCAACCATTAGATGAAACTGAATTAAATCTATCTAAAACAAAAACAAAAGATCCACTCTGAATGCTTACATTTTTACAAAAATGGGTGGAATTCCTATTTTCTGTGAACAATCCTCTTTAATTAATGGATTACTTATCCCAGGTGTGTTAGAGCAGGCAAAACACCAAGCTAAGCAGAATAAGGCTAATCCTGGTCTGTTGATCTAAAGTACAAAGTCTCATCATACGGACAGATGTGTGTTACCACTGAACCAACATACCAAAAGTCTCCTAATGCTTGTGAATCTATATCTAAACTTAAAAAATAAGTAGAGACATGATAGTAGTTTTCATTTGCTGCATGTTAAAAAGTCTGCACTAGTCTTTATCAAACATTAGATGAGTAAAATTCATGGAAGAAGAAGATCAAAGGACTGATTCATGTCCTCATGGAAAGCTTGAAACCAGGCTCTCATCTCACTAAAGAGCAAAAATTTAAAAGCTCCAACACAAACCGAGTTCTTGAGGCAGTCGTCCTCAACGTCGAAGTTGGAGGTATCAGTGGGGCTGCTGACTTCAGGGATGTAGGGGGCCTCACAGTTGCGGATGTTGTCCCAGTTGATGCCTGAGAAAAACGGGTGCTTTTTAAAGTCCTCGATGCCGTTCTGGCCCAGCCGGTGCTCTCGAGAACAGATCAGCCTTCGCATCAAGTCCTTTGCTTCCTCAGACACGTCTGACACCTGCACTGGAAACTGGAACCTCTCCTACATAAATCATACAGATATGAGAGAAAGCCAGAAGATATTAGTCACCAGTGCAGCTAAACTAAGATGAGCTTAAAGATGCTAGTGTTGACTGTTAAGCAAAGATCTACTAGACTAGCAGTACCTGTGGTTTAGGACCAAAGACACACAAAACTACATTTTGTGTAAAACTACTACAGTGTGAAGAATAATTACCTCATTCAGAGGGTGAGATGACTAATCCAGAATACAGTGAAGGAAAAACAAAGAGAGTGTTTAAAAGAAAACTAAAACTAAGAAATGCATAGAGAACTGATCTTTTCATGCTCATCATGTTTGATTATAATAAAAGTGCACAATTAAACAGTTACATTTTAGTTTTAATCCACATCTAGTTAAAATGACATTTGTTTTTTTAACTTCGGCATAACTTTAGGATGAAGCAAATGAATGTGTCAGAATTGTATACAAGATTCCTGATAGGAAGCAAATGTCCCAAACGTTTAAAAAGCATTTGGTATTATTAAAGATAGTCAATACATATTGTACAGCAAAATAGTAAACATTTTAGCTAAAAAAAAAAAATAATAATAATATGTATAGTAAATGTTGTTTAGTACAACAGCATGTTATAAGATGCTTTTCTATTAGATACATGAAATTTAACAGATGATTTTAAGCTGAATTTATCACTTCTATCTTTATTACTCTTGAGCAAAACAGACGCATGTAGGTTCAATGGTGGTTTTGGTAAGTGAATAAAATTGCTATATTTACACCAGGGGTCGGCCCAGATGTGGTCCGCAAGCAAGAAACATCTGACCCGTGAGGTTGTTTGAACTATAATGAACAATAATGAAAATAAATACTACTAATAATAAAATGCTTTTCTGTTGAGCTTTTGTTTTTCATCCTCCCCTGTCTCTCTGTCGCGCTTGGCGTGACTTTAGTTTCCGCCCGTTCTCGTTTTTCCTCCCGTTCTTGGGCTCCGTATCTCCTTATAAGGGCATTTTTTCACTAGCTGGGGCAGCAGTAGTGTATTGGACCGCGACCCTGATGACACGAGTTCGATCCCTGAGGAACGGTGCGATTATTTATTTATGTTTTCCTTTTTTCTTGGGTTTACCTGCTTTGTATTTAACTGTTCTGCAATTTGGTTTAACAACCCTCTGGGCTGTAAAGCTACTAGTCTGTAGCACTTCATCCCATCACACTTCATTTTCCAATGAAGCTTGGGGCTTGGGAAATATCATTTCAGGTATGTGGCCACATTACATGCAGTCCAGAGTCAGGTTCTAATTGGTTCTGCCTCTTATTTTAACTGTGTTGTCTCACTTCAGCTGAAATGGATAATCTGATTGGTTGTTTTGGAGGGGTTGGACGGTCTTCCTGTTCATTTGGTAAAGAGAAAGTATTTTCTTTTAATAAGTGGCTGAACTTAATTAAAAGTTTTCTCTGTTGAGAACATGGATTCTAAATTTACTTTGCAGCTGAGATTAAAACTAAAATCCACGGGCAGCATGTTTGACATCCCTGGTAAATATATCTACATATCTCAAACATTTAAATTCTTTCATTCTTTTAGTTAGCTTACTTATACTTTACAGAGGCAGTGATAAAGTGTATTGTAAATAACTTAGAGCTATGCAAATAAGACGTTGCTTGACTTATTTAAATGAGCAATACATGTAATTAAGTGCACATCTGTTTACCTTGTGGTTCATGATCTTGCCGTAGGTCTCCACCAGTGACTCAGCGTAGAAAGGCGTCTCACCATAGAGCATCTCGTACATACACACACCCAGAGACCACCAGTCACACTCAGGCCCGTATTTGCCTTTCCCATCCTCCATGGCCTGCAGGATCTCGGGGGAGATGTAGTCTGGTGTTCCCACAGCAACAGAAGACTGCACCTGAGAAAGGTACAGCAACACAATCAGGATAAGAGATCTGGACTTAAATAAGGAGGCCATAAAATTACATTTGTTACAGAATGTAAGTCTTTTAATACCAGTCACATAAACTTGAATAAACAAGACCCCAATTAGTTCAATATATTCATAGAAATTACTATGTTACTCCTATCAGTACAACTATGTGCTTCCTCACAAAGTCTGTTAAACTAAACAAAATGTATTCAAGTGCATCACAGTGGCATATCTCATACAAGTTCCTCAACAAGAGGTACACAACCCAAATGTAGCCTCTGAAAGCTTTTTTAGGAATCTTGCATCATTTTCTAATTTCATGCTTTTTAAAACTTTTTAGACCACAATAAATATATATAATATATTTGCTAGAAAATAATTTGTTGTATTAAAAATCAAAACGTAACTTTTTTGCTAACGTTACTATGTTATTTAGTTCGCGGCTAATGTTAGCTAGCTTGCCACTTACCTTAGCTCTCTCCCTGGTAACATAGCTATCTTGCCGTTAATGTTTTAATGTCAGCATATTAGCTAGCTTGTCGCTAATGTTACTATGTTAGCTAGCTCTCCGCTAACCTTAGTTCTCTTCTAGAAATTTAGCTAGTTGACTCGCTGCTAACGTTAGTATGTAGTAAGTAGCGATAAGCTAATGTTAGCTAGCTCACCTTTAACCTTAGTCCTCTTTCCAGTAACATTGTCTAACTCACTGCTAAAGTTAGCATGTGCATTCCCACCGGCATTAAATGCACAGTCTGAAAATGTATTACCTACAGCTAATTTACAGTAAATTTAAGACAATTTCAGAACTTAATTACCCGGATTTTAATTAGGGCAGTGGGGGATGCACTTTTGCCTCTCTTGTGGCAAGACTCTGTGTCTAATCAGATTATAATCATTTACATATCTGCATGGTAAATCTTGCAGCAATTCATGGTATCCAAGGTTATTAACATCAACATATTCTAACACTCTAAAGTCAGGATAATACAAAGCATGAGGAAAAAAATCACTCTCAACTCTGGCGACTGGAGAGATCACTCAATATTGTAGCAGCTTATTGAACATGGAACTCACCGTTCCATCCTCCATAAGTCTGAGGCAGGAGCCGAAGTCAGCCAATCGGATGTGACCATTCATGTCCATCAGGATGTTGTCTGGCTTGATATCTCTGAAAATACAAATAATACAACACACCACACGTTAGACCTCAAAACCACCTTCCACTTTTCACTATCCTTTATGCTGTAACTGAAAAAGTTAAATCTACTGGTTCTCCATTAAAAAAACTAACAGAATTACTGTTTTATACATTAAAATGTTTGTTCGGTCTAAATGTTTAGCATGTAGACTTTTGTAGTTTTTTTTTATACTCCAATGGAAACGTGGTCAAATCTGTCCGTATTAATAACAGCTTCTCACCATGCTTTTTTCACTACCACCATTTCTGCCCCTAAGCTAAGCTTACGTTTCACATCTGGCAGCATTTAGTCACCTAATTACAAACTAGCTGTGCAGCCACGTTAACTACAAATTGCAGCTGCACACTTTTATGACAGTGTTCATATAAATTACAAAATGTTTTGGAGTAAACTGGGTTATGTTTTAGGATTGTGATAATATATGTGATACACAGTGAATACGGCTGTGATGTAGAGCCAGTGACAGAGTTTTGAGATGTGTTTTGTTTCGGGTGTAGATGGGTAATTGGACAGCTGTCCTGAAGGGGAGGTGATTGAAAGGTCTCAGGAGGAAAGAGAATGAGTCACTTTGTTGAGTGTTAAGTTGTGTATGCCTGCATTTCTATGACCTTTTCAGCGTGTTGGTGTGTGTATTCTACTAGTGCTGGCTACAAGGTAAATTCTAGTAATAAAAAGGAATTTACTTGTAGATATTACTTGTAGAAATTTCAAATAGACTGTGTGTAAATGGTAAGGTTTAGGTAATAAGCCTGATATGAACAAACCATCTACCACGATAAAGCACTGTAATTCACACTGCACTACTGGAGTTTCTCACACAGTACATCATGCAAATGTTGCATATTCTAGAAAAACAGGTACCCATTAATAACTTTACATAATATATGAAGAGTAAAAACACATTAAAGTGCACTAGATTAGACTAGATATGTCCTTTTGTTGTTACATACTAGCATTAGCATATATATTTATACATTTTCTTTGGATCAGCCATTACCAGCTTACTTTTTCACTTGTGCATGGGGATGTATCGTATTTTTCGCATTATAAGGCGATTAACGTCTACTTTATGGTGTATTTTCATACATAAGGATTTTAAGTATTAAAAGGAGCATTATGCAACACTAGCTAGGAACGGGGGTGTTTTCCTTTAAATTCAGCAGGTCTTTCCACTGGGTGGTGGTGGAGTAACTGAGGTAAAGCTAAGTTTAAAAAAAAAAAAAAAAAAAAAAAAAAAAAAAAAAAAACTGCCGGTAATTCTTAATAAATAAATTTATAAAAATTATTTTGAAGTCAAAGAAGCACTGGATGTTAATCTACACCGATTTATTTCTTAAAAACTGTTTATTCGGGTGAGTTAAGCACTTCCGTTTACTTACAGTACACTTAGATTTGCAGATTTTCACTAAGGCTGGGTGCAGCAGCATTAGCATTAGTGGCTAACCGCTAACCGAGGTAAGAGTTAGTAAATGCCGCCCGACAGCGCTACACTAAGGAACCCTGAGTGTTCTGGAAAGCCAGGGTGATTTTAGCTACCGTTTTATCGTCACATAGCTGCTTTTAACACAGTAAACACGCAGACTACAGTCCGTTATACTCGCCTCTGAACGGCAAAAGAGCTGCTCCAGCAGTGCAATTGGATTGAGTAATACAGTATTTACAAACTACATAGATCATATGTAAACTGAGCAAATTAAGAAGTGCATTTTGTATGTTTGTAAAGTATTTCATACTTCGTTATGTAATAGGCAAACTGCCCTCCAAAACATAAAGACTTTTTGTGAATTGACCAATAAAAAATAAAAAATAAAAAAAAGTCTGTGACTTTAAGATCAAGTTCATATTACATTTCTAGAGCTTTTGGCACAGCATCCCACATACACTCAAACAGCTTCTCCCAAATCTACTCTGTACACCCTTCCTCTGAGTCAGCATTAATCAAAAGTCCTAACACGCAGAATCTACCAATAAACGTAGCTTTAAAAAGATTTTAAGACATTTTTGTCCACAGGTGTTGATTGTTAACTTGAGGTGCTGAGTAAGATTGTTGTAGGAGTTGTTGGAGTGTGCAGTATACTAGACGAGCTATTGTGCATACACAAGCTGTACACTGCACTGAGGAGAGATGAGGACGGCTGCCTCCTGCTGCTAAGCAGTATAACAAAAGGTAAAAAGCTGTGCTTTAGTGGCATCGGTTTGGTAATGTCTAAACTTGATCCACATATTTAAAACTGGAGGCTTCTTGAGTTGTTAAAAGGTAATAGATGACCACCTCATAGCCTAGACATTGCACTTTGATTCCTCTTTGATCTGAACTCTGTCCACTGGATAATACATAACAGGAAAAAAACACCAAAGTGCCAAAGGCTTAAAAAAAAAATAGAAAATGGTAACTTAAAGGAGAAATGTGGTGTGAAATAGACTTGGGTTGTAGTTAAAAATAATAAAATAATATAACTTTTTGGAGCACTTTGAAAGCACATTTCCACAGAATTAATTTTGCCATCTGTTCCCCTATGCTAAATGTTCGTTCATGTTCTTCAGTTGACTTGTGACTTAATTTCAATATGGCTGCATGTGTGTATAAACAGTCTCTTTTAGTAGACTAACTGTGCAATTTTTGTGCAAGTTCTCAGTGCCTTGTTTTAAATGTCAGAGCCCTCAATTCTACCAATAATGTGTAGAGCTACTTTGACTTTGTTAATGTGGTAAAAGTAGCCATTTCCTTGCAGGGGCAACACTATGCCCCTATTGATACCATTGTAAGCCTGTTGGGAGCATTGGCTAAAAGAGCTGTGTTTTAGAATGCTGGGGGTGAACAGATGGGTTTTTCAACAAACGTTTGTATTTGTTATTATGTTTTACTACATCCCAAGTCCATTTTACACCAGATTTCTCCTTTAAGAGGAGGCTAAACCATTTAGAAGTTCCTTACTTTTTTAATGTAAGCCAAAGTAAAACGTAGGTACATATTTTTTTTGGACAGCAACAATATGCTGCTGGTCTGTCATCAAATAGTGAAGTTACCGAAGCTGCTCTTTTTCAGAGGCAGTTATTACAGCTCTTTACTTTCCAGTAAGTGAACTGGCTTTGTTTAACTATGATCTTTACCTGCCCAGCCCAGCATCACACAGCAAACGACATGCAGCTAAACCAATTAAAGAACCAGTGAGACGCTGAGCCGTTAACAAGCCCAGATCAAACAAACAAGCTTGCTGCAGAAGCCCGTGCATTAGCATTTACGCTAACAAATCATTACACAGTTTCAGCTTATCAAGGTGGGAACACTCAGGAGTCACTTACGCATGAAACACTAGGGGGCCATTTCCCAGAGAGGAATTAAGCCTAACCCTATACAGCATTTTAAATGGAGACTTTTCACTGAAAGGAAAATACACTCTAAAACTAATTTTAATTCCGGTCCAAAAAGACTGTGAGAGAGGGAGAAATCCCTTTAACCCTAAACAAAGCTAACCAGTTGTCAGAAACAGCTCCAAATCCAGTAAAAAAATGTTTTCTATTTTGTTTCAATTTCTCACACAATTTCTCCAATTAGTCCTTCAATTATCATCAACATATTTTCACCACACTTCCAGCTAGGTCACCAAAAAGAGCAGCCGTAGCTGCACAGTGCATTAGCCTGCTCACTTAGCCTCTATGCACAGCTTAGTGGACAAGGCTACAGGCTTCCTGCCTGCTGGCTGTTTGTAAAGGCTAGCTCCGAGGCAGCAGGGGGTGTAGCACAGCCGCCAATTGCTTTGCTCTGTCCCAGACTGCAGCCTTAAGGAGCAGTGATGCTGAGGGCAGGAGGAAGGGTAATCCCCTTTAAGACCAAAGAATCCATCTGTGAGAGCCATATGTACTTGCCGCATGCCTACCAGGCCTGAGAAAAGACAGAAATGACTCAGAGTGTGAGAGAAAGAGTGAGAGGGTCGAGGTGAAAACTCTGCTAGATTTCTAGACAGTACATATTAATCCATTAGATTTAGGGCTGGGCAATATATGGTAAATCCTAATTATATATTTTAAGCCACTTCAAGATACAGAAAAAAAATAAGAACAAGTATAATATCGTAGATCCCATACCCGTATTACTAAATGCTATTTATTTCCATAAATAGGTGGTTTGTGTAAAAATGGTTTAGGTTCTGGAAGGATAACATGCAACAGAGTGCAATCTTGTTCAAATTATGTTGCAGAAATGTCACAATAAATGTAGCAGCTTCCTAGCTAAGCTAGGTAAACAAAACAAGAAATGAGAATTAAAAAACAAAACCAGAACTGGATGTTAATCTACACAGATTTCTCTCCTGAAAACCGTTTATTTGGGTGAGTAAAGCGCTTCTGTTTACAGTAAGCTTAGATTAACAGGTTTCCACTAAAGCTGGAGCGTTAGCATTATTGGCTAACAGAGCTACACTACATTAATGCTAATGCTGCTTCAGCCGTGTTAGCCAGGGGTTAGCAGCAGGCTACAGGCCAATAATATTCACCTCTGGACGGCCACTTAGTGCAGCTAGCAGCTAATGCTAATATTGCTGGAGAACTATGATGATTGACGATGATTTTTAGGAAAATTAAAGGATTTTTAGGAAAAATATGGTAGTAACATTACACTTTGTTACGGCTTCATCATATAGTATCATGTCCTAATTAAGTAATACAACATGTATCCCAATACAGGAGTTACAATTTAATATTGTGCGATACAGTATTGCAAAAAAATAAAATAAAAAATACTGCAATACTTCAGTATATAGAATATTTAAAAAATAATATTTTTCTGAAACCTACAAAATATTTTAGTCACATTGCCAAGCCCTAGTAGCAACTAAGGTTTCAAAGTTACTTACAACATTACATACAACATTAATTTCTTATCAGCACCTTATTAGGCATTTTTTTTTACCATATTCATGCATAAGCAGAAGGTCTGGATGACTGGAGACTGTGAATCTAAGCCTTAAACTGCAGGCTAATTACACACTAATTTTTTGACTAAAGTCTATTTATTAACTACTCCCAGTTATTAGTCATTAAGCAACAGCTAATTCAATGGCTATGAGGTCAGTTTCACTCAGGGCAGTGAACTGACTTCTTTTCACACTATACTTTGCTTGTTCAAAAAAACTACAACATCCAGTTTATCCACCTCTGGCTGGTAGCGAGGTGCCTCTTAGTTAACCGGTGGGGCCGCTGCTGATGTCAGCATACAAAGCTGTTTATGAGCTCATCCGCATGCTCGGGCGCTTTTAAATGAATGTGCCGGCAGCCTGAGGCAAAGATTGTACCCGTCGCTTCTTGACAGGTGAGCCGTACAGGCAGCCGGAGACACGCAATGCCTTTTTTTTGAGGAGGTCGTGTTCTGCTAATGCAACGTCCCTTTATGAGAACCACTGAGGAACCCAACAAGTCACACATGGCACAAATCAATAATAGAACCCCCATATGGCCCTGATCAATAGTCAGCGGCGCACACACAATGCAGCGGTCGCACACCCCTGAACACACACAAATGCATAAAAGAGGAGTGCTGCAGCTGTGTGGTGGTCTTCAGCTGTGGCAGCAGCTCATTGGCTGCTGCTCCTCATCGAGGGTCTAATGAACACAGCAGGAGTTCATGCAAATATCTTGGCCACGAGGAGCTGGGTGCTTAAAACTACTTTACAAGCACAATCCTCCACTTAAACAATCACCACCACCCCTCCTCCAGCCTCCAGCCTGCCTGTCTGACGAAGGCACTAGCATTAGCATATGCCAAGCTACAGGCCTGGACGTCTAGCTCAGCCTTGATGTCTACAATTTAAATTATATAACCCGTCTAAATATCTCAACATTTAGTATTGAAAACTTTATTAAAGCTGAAATGTAAGGTTTACAAAAACTTAAATTGGTACACAAACGCTAGAACTTGCACATCTCATTAACAAAAAGTGAAATTCCCCAATATTTCAGAGTTTCTGCATATATAAATGGTGGAGAAGTAAAACAAAGTTTTAACATAAATTGTAGAGAATTGTAGTGCAACCATTTCTCAGACAGTAATCAAACCTAGCCTTCGTCTTTACAGAACTTTGACTGGAGAGCTTCCATTGAAAAAACTAAAACTAGTTTTAATCCTTGTCCAAGACTCTAGTAAGTGCTGCCTGACAACGCTACACTAAGGAACTCTGAGTGTTCCGGTAAGCCAGGGTGCGATCAGCTAGTGATTTGTCCCATATTTCTTGTATTAACAAAGCATACACGCACAGTCTGATATACTCAAAAAAGCTAGTGCTGCGTTAGTGGCTACTGTTAATTTTATAATATTTTTACCAGAATATTGCCCTATATTTCAGAATTTCTGCTTATTTAAAAGATTGGGATGTAAAACAAAATCCATTTTTGTAATTATGATTAAGACTCAATATCAAAATTGCAGTGTATAGAAACATAACACAACACAAGCATATATTACATGTCTTCAGGTTTTATTAAACGTATATGTTCATTAATGGATGTTTAAAATACATTTAAGGCCAAAATATTTTTTAACTCTTGTAAATAAAAGTTGTAAATAAAAGTTAAAAATAAGAGTTAAGATGGCATCATTAAGAGCATAGTGCTGAGCATACATAGTGGTGGTGACCTATCAGTGACCTATAGAGTAAAAAAAACTATATTTGCTTAAGGTAATTGGACAATTTTGTGGTTCATGTTTTAAAAATTTAGAATGTACTTTAATTATCATAAAGGTTGGTTACCCCGACCAAGATTAAGCTTAATCATAGATTAAAACATACATTTAATGGTAAATTACAATTAAATATACAAAAATGTCTTTGACTAAGCAATATTTCTGTTTAACATATTGTCCTAAAATAGGTTTGTGCAATTTGTTTGCCTTTGTTTAAATAAATTCATAATGAATGTGGTATTTTAGTACTTAAGACACCAAAATAGGTGCTTTTTGGCCAGCGGGTCAGATGATCTCTATATAAATATACATATGCTGCCAATAGCAATTAGCATGTTAGCTAACTCACCTATAAAAGCTAGTGTTTGTGAACATTGCTAACATTCTGAAATCTCTTGTTTTAGGTTTTTAAAGCTGATCAGGTCTTTTAGAGGTTAGCTCGGCCAGTGATAGCGCTTTACCATAGCTGAATTTCTGTATACATCAGTGTATCAGGAAACGCTAGAGATAAATTGATGCTGAAAAATATATATGCAACACAGCACCAGGTCAGGTTTCAAATCAACACAGAAACACAATGTGAATGCCAGTGCACAAACTGGCTATTTTTACACATTGCTCAGCACATGGACCAGCACCCACAAACACACACACACACACACACACACACACACACACACACACACACACAAACACACAAACACACAAACACACAAACACACAAACACACAAACACACAAACACACAAACACACACACACACACACACACACACACACACACACACACACACACAAAAACACCCTCTTCCAACGCTTCTCTCAGGGGACCTGCCCACACCATCCCCACCCTCCAAAATGCAGGCGTGCCAAACTCTCACAGGACGAGATCTGACCACACCTCTTACCCCATCATTACTGCCTCACACACTCCACACACTCCCCCTGCCAGCTTACGCACACAAGCCCAAAAACAGCATACAATTACCACAGCCAGAATAGAATGTGTGTTTGTGTGTGTGAGAGAGAGAGAGAGAGAGAAAGAGAAGACGTGTATATTTATATCCACTAAGAAAGAGTATATATGTGTATGTACTGTAAGTATTTGGGAGTGTATGCATACCCAAAGAAAAAACAAAAGTAAATGAGTGCACATGTATGAGAAAAAGTGTAATCAAGTGAGTGTGTGTGTGTGTGTGTGTGTGTGTGTGTGTGTGTGTGTGTGTGTGTGTGTGCGCGTGTGTGCGTGTATTGGGGGCGGGGATTTGTGTGTTTCTCTCTGTGGGATCAATTAATCTACAGGCACACCCAAAGTCCCGCCCCTCACGAGCGCAAACACATCAATCATGGCAGGGTTCCAAAGCTACTGGTGCCTATCATTATGCAAATGAGCAGGAACCGCTTCTCCTCTCTGTGGGTGTCAGCTGGACTTCCAGTCCCACAGTTCTCAGCTCACACAGAACCCCTCTATACTCATATTCAAGCATTGTGTTTGTTGTGTTGTCTAACATCACTTGAAACCCAAAGTTGCAGGAAAGTCACTGTATCAGGGTTATAGGGAGTTTTCCAACTGTGGAAAACTCACATTTGTGCGCTCACACTCAGATAGATATTTTAAAATAAACATACACATTGATTTTTTACTCAGAACACTTGCAAGTTTAAACAAAACAACCCAAAACAGATAACTCCAGAGTACTTCTTTATTCTCTGCACTGGAATTCAAGCAAAAGGCTCACCTGTGAACGTAGTGCAGCTGGTGCACAGAATCGATAGCCAACACCATCTCTGCCAGGTAGAACTTGGCCATGTCCTCAGGCAACCGGTCTTCAAACTTGCTCAGCAGTGTCAGCAGATCTCCACCAACGTAGTAGTCCATCACCAAATACTTCAGAAAGAGAGTACACATGCAGAGAATGACGGGGGAGAACGTGAATTCACAAGACAGTCGTACAGAAATATTTCCAGGGTTGTACTGTTCCTATCCTTCACTGCCCTCCCTCCAAACCCCATACTGTCTTCCATTATCATCATCATCAGAGACCACAGCACTTCACTGTTTATGCCTTTTCAGCTGTAATTACCATCAGCGTGTGAAACAAGTGGCTGTATTCACTTATTTAGCTGAGCTATCATCAGTTACTGACAGTTTCATTGCATTTTCCTTTTTAGCCATCAGTTGCAATCAGTTGGTTAAACTATACTATATTATTTGTAAGATTAGATAGCAGTTTACATGATCAGAGTGACATAACAAAAATACACATCATATATTTTTTTTTATTTGAATGGAAACCAATATAAAAACAAATGATCGTTATTCAGCATTCAGCATTTCCACTGAACCAAGATTAATTAGCCTCTCTTTTGTTGTAATGAAACATACAGAAGCACAATTTCATAAAAGTAGTTAACATATCAGAATAGCACACTACAAGACATATTATGATTAAATGTAAATTATCATGATAATTATGAATATTATCAACATACCCAGCTGTAAAGAGTCTGACACATGTGCACCAATTAATATGCATTTAGTCACATCATTAAAGTTCTCAACATGCCAAATCAACAGCTGGCCACTGTATGTCTATACTGAGCCTGTGCAGCTAAAGTGGGTCCATATCAGCACTGTTTTAATAACTTATCAAATCTGACCTGGTAGTCCCTAACCATCTGACCCAACATTCAGCACCCATGGGCTTCTTTAAGTATAACTGCATATCATAATTACTATTAATAATTATAATAACTGAGCACATCACTTTAAAAGGAACAGTGGGGCTCAAGTTAAGATCTGCAAAAACATTATTTAAAAAGAAAGTTTTAGAAAAACAAATCAAATGTCCTGTTTGACCGCAAAAGATCTTCAGCGAGTGGATACATTTTTTTTAACAAGGTTAACACTAACAAATAGTTTGACTAGGGAAGCACAAACTTGTGCATGCAACAATAGACTACTTTATTATTAAATCAATATCAAATCACTATATTAGTGTTCACCACCAAAAATGTACACTTTATCCTCATTTTTTTGTTGTTTTTATCCCCTTACTTTTCCAACCTGACTAAAGTCCACCGCCTCCGGTTTGACCTTTACAGTGCCATTTTCCTTCTTGCCTCAGTCAAGATTCAAACCAGGGGAGAAAAAAAAAATCCTCTCATCCACTCCAGCCTCACTGAGCTACCTGCCACTTCTCATTCGCCCACTCTCCTGTCTGCCATCATTCCCTCACTCTCTCCTTCACACTCCATTTCAGACCTCTTATCCTCTCAACACTCGCCTTTTTCATTTATTCAACAGCAGATTTACAGTTGAAATCACAGCATTTTCTTTCATATTATTATTATTATTAAAATATTTTTGCAAAAACAGTCTACATGTAATGCTTGTGTTTAATTACAAGAAAATGTAAAAGAACCTTTAGGAATACCCAGGAATTATTTTAGTACAATAATAACTAATGAAAAGTAGTCTGATTGTTATATAAGTATTAAATATAGACCTAATCCAATTAAAACTACAACACTGCTCAGTACTGCTCATGTCTTTTACTAAGCACAATTAGTAATAAGGAGTGTAATCACAGGGCATCTCACGATACAATAATATTATGATATGTTGCTCATGATAACAGTAAATCACGATAGTATAATTCTGCGATACTTCATATACAGCTCTGGAAAAAATAAAGAAACCACTTCTGAATCAGTTTCTCTGATTTTGCTGTTTATAGGTATATGTTAGTATTGAGTACATTTTTTTTTATTCTATAAACTACGGACAACATTTCCCCCAAACTCCAAATAAAAATATTGTCATTTAGAGCATTTATTTGCATGAAATAAGAAATGGCTGAAATAACAAAAAAGATGCAAAGATTCCATAACCCTGGTTTTTAATTACAGTTTTCTTGCATCTTGGCATGTTCTCCTCCACCAGTCTTACACACTGCTTTTGGATGATTTTATGGCACTTCTAGTGCAAAAATTCAAGCAGTTCAGCTTGGTTTGATGGCTTGTGATCATCCATCTTCCTCTGAAATATATATTACAGAGGTTTTCAATTTGGTAAAATCAAAGAAACTCATCATTTTTAGGTAGTCTCTTTTTTCAGAGCTGTATCTAAAGACAATTCTCTACGATACTTCAAAGTATTTGTGTTATAGAAGAGAATAAAATACTTCTAAATAAGCAAATAAATACCAGTCAGTTTAAACCAACATCCTTCACCTCTAGATTACCCTATTCATTTGATAAGCTTAATGGTGGAATCAAACTGGGGTCCAAGTTCTAGGGAGTTTATGGAGAGCATAGGTTTCAATAAAAATATTTCAATGCAATATGATCCAAACTATACAATATATTGTGATATTAATATAATTGTCCCATCCCTACTGACTAAACATCTACAGTGCAGGCTAGAAAAAGCAAATCCTTAAATTTAATAGCATTCATATTAATAAGCTTAATACAAATGAGGAGGCATCTTAAGGGTTTGTACTTTAAATATATTCAATCAATAGTGTTAGGGTTTAAGCCCAGACTTCAGCAAACATTTTGGGTCATTGTCTTGTTGTATAACACAAGGTTTCTTCAGACTGAGTTTATGTACTGCTGCCCCTACATTCTCCTGTAAAATGATTAAAAACCCCTTTTTTTTTCATCTGAATGCTAAATTTTCAAAATGTTTAACAACAAAAAAATACAAAGATGACATTATGTATCAGTAGTATTAGTAGCAGCTACAGGAAGGTGTTAAATTTGTAAATTTGGTTTGTGATGTCAGCCCAGACTGTTCATTCCTTTTCCAAGCAATAAAACGCCATTCCAGGCATGTCTTCATATCTCTACAAATAATCACATTCACTAGCTGCTGAAATTGTGCCGCTGTAACTCGCACAGATAATCTATAACACAGCATCTTTCTCCTCCCCACTGCTCCATATATAAACACAGACACAGGAAAATGTGTCTCACTCCGTGGGGGTCTGAGACAGCTAAACACACACTGCCAGCTGTGAGATCATTTCCCCCTGAAACATTCTGTCTATGACAGCGGATTCACAAAGCAGCACATCTTTCCAATTCCAAAAAGCTTATCTGTCATGAACAGGCAGAAGGTAAGCAGTATGTTTCCCGTTCATGCTTACACTGAACTCTCTGGGAGTGATGCCACCAAATACGAGGACCAGAATGTCCCATGCCAGTTCTACAGCACTTATTTGTAGAGAGCGCGGTGACAGAAGATAATATTTTATGATTATCATGATAAATAACACCATGAGCATTTTTTGACCATACAGTTTATATGATTGGAACAATAGTTTACTTGTTATATAGCAAAGAGAGCATAATACGTTCTGTTGAAATGTTGTTTGAGAAGCCCACTGAGTACAATTATTTTCTTTTTTTTTTTTTCTTTTTTTTATTGTACTTTTAAAAAAGTAGTTAAAATTATTGGGACACATTGCAGTATGTGATTCTTTTTTTTTTGCCAATGAAATTTGTTTTAAATTTGTTGTAAAAATCCACAAATCCACATGGTTTTATGGTTTAAATTGAACAAGCAAATTTGTGTTTTCAATATAAAGGTAGAAAACACAATGGTATTTTGTCATTACTTAATATACCATTAATATTACCATTTTCTTAACACTGACCAACCGACCACATGTTAAATGAAAAATGTGCAAATAATATCATTATATCTTACTACTGGATATAGTGCAGCACATTTCTCACAATACAATCAATGCACTGTAAGTGTCCAGTTTTTTTTTATTACATTTTAATAAACAATATAAATGAGAAAGAATTCCTCACCAAGTTGTTCTCGTCCTGGAAGGCGTAATGTAACGTGGTGATCCACTGGCTGTCCCCGTTCACCAGCACGTCCCGCTCCTCCCGAAAGCATGCCGTCTGAGAAATGAGGTGGAACACTTCTCAGGAGGCCATTTTTTATAGTTAACAGTGTATACCCCATTTCTTAGGCTGACCCCTACCAACATACATATCCTTTAATCTTTCACCTGTACAACATAAATATATTTATGGTGCAGAGCACATTTATCATTTTTTAAAGCTTCCCACGTCACGTCACAAGACAGAAGAGATATTACTGCTCTGTGAGACTAAAGGATGACACCCCATGAGGGTGATGTACATGGACAAATAAACTGAACACATGAATGAGGAAAACACATTGGTTACGGTTATAAAAATCAAAATCATTCAAACATTTCTTGGCTCAGAGCCACATCACTTTCTGATCCAAAAATCATGCTCACCTCAGCCCTCTTGAGCATCTCCCATTTGTTGAGGATCTTCATGGCAAATACTTTGTCTGCATTCTTGACCTTTACAACAGCCACCTGTGAACAAGAGGAGCATCAGTGCTGATAGCAAGTTCAAGAGACAAAAAAACATACCAACTATCAAACTTTCTTTATCTACACGACAGATAGATAGATGAATAGATAGATACTTTATTGATCCCCGAGGGGAAATTCTAGAAATTTCAGAACATTTCCATAGGAGTGTATTTCCCATTTGGGGAAAACCGCAAAAAAAGAAGAAAAAAAAAACATATATAAAAAATGACTGATCAGCAACAGATTCATGTGTTCATTAGGACTGCAAAGCGTAATTGACCACATCAACTATAAAAAACTTAGCGACACAGAATTTCATTGTTGACTGGTTGTTAATGTGTGATGGATCGAGAGAGTGAGAGAGTGAGAGTGAGAGAGAGAGAGAGCATATGAGAGAGAAAAGAGTGAGCGAAATCCTGAGCATCCTGATTGGCCACTTCTAGGCCTGTCACGATAAGATTTTTTTGTGGACGATATATTGTTCCAGAAAGTATTGCTATACAGGATACTTTAGTAATTTAAAGACTATTAAATGGCACTTACATAATGATAACAGAATAGCAAAAAAAGTAATTTTACACTTTTCAAGACGGCAAAAAAAAAATATTCATAATTATTTATTAACTAATCATTAATAATTAGTTTGGGAATGATACACTTATTACTTAACCTACTTTAGTCCACACTGTGTGTATGTAGTCACAGTTATTAAAGCATGACTGGCTAAAATACTGTTCACTGTTATATGTGTGAACAAACATACAAATAAACACAATAGACAATATCACGATTATCAAAAATTATTGAGGTCATTCTTATTTATTGTACGATAAATCGATACTGCAATTATTGTGACAGGCCTAGCCACTCCTCACGCTTAGTTGGTCAATGAAGTTTCTCTGGCTAAGTGTTGGAAAGATACTGTACTCTGTTCACTCCATTAAAATGAAGAAATGTGTTATAGTAACTTCAGACTTAAATTAAAAAAAAAAAAAACTTTATTTTCGTAGACAAACAAACATTTCAGGGAGGTATTTCGTTGGAAAAAAGTACGAAAAAATGTGAAAAATACATCAGGTATCCTACAATCTCCTGAAAATAACATCCAGCTCTTCCTATAAAATACTTTTTATAAATAATTTTTTGTTTAATATAGGAACGCCAAACTATCAAATGTACTGTCAAATTTGGTCTTGGGGTCTAAATGTTTAGCTTTCCTCACCAGTAGGAAGTACAAATGAAGGGCATGACAAAAAATAATCGCGGCCAATCGACTAATCAAATAAATAATTGTCAGATTAGTCGACTACTAAAATCGTCATTAATTGCAGCCCTAGTGTCCACATGACTGGTTGGTTCTCAAATATTTTTGTTGCATATTTAAACTGCATTAAGTTCTAAAAACAGGCCTCAATGCTTCAGGATATAGATAATGTATATTTATTCCATCTCTAACACACGGCAGTAAAAACACAGGACTGGACACGACCAGACTTAAGACTCATTTATGCTTAAAGATTAATATGGAACTGCCATGTCTGCGTTAATTTTATCCGTATTTGTGCATGCTCTCTAAAAGCTTACGAATATGGTGTAGTAAAATCATTATGACTGGAAATCGTTAAAGTGAATCACAAGCACTGCAATATTGACACGGTGCGGAAAAAGCTCAGTCAGAAAAGAAATATTTTTACGCAGTTTACAGCAGTCTACACACTGCTGTCTCTTTCATCTTTTTTGCAGTAAGTTTATCACAACCTCCTTCACAATCACAATGTTTTTTTTGTTGTTGTCAGGAACCTTATATGCAGAACTTTCCTTTTGGGCAGTTGCTTAACATCTATGTCAATGTAAAGAAAGCATAGAGGTATGTTGGCAGTGATGGTTACATTGTTCGTGGACATATTAATTTCCATACACACAGACTACTCAAGTCTTTAAAATACACATTACTCAATTCATTAAAAATAAATATGGATCATCTCAGATTCTCAGAGCAGTAGATGTCTATTAGAGCTTAAAAGAATATAATAATATACACGGCCTTAAACTGCTATCACGAACCCTAGCTTGGTTTATATCCGACATTTTTTTCAGTAAGTAGAGCATTAAAACTTACCTTTCAAATTTCAAGCTGTTTGACTGAGCAATAATAAGGAATAAGAATTCCTTCCATATATAGGATGCTGAGGCTGGAATACTAAAAATGTTTAACAAGTGCGGTGAGCAGTTCAAGGGGCTAATATCACATTATACACAGCCCATAATCTATATAGATTATGTATATGTATATGATCATATATATTATGTATAGATGATAGATATATGCATAATCTAAAAATGTCGATAAGCCTAAATCGCCTTCTAAAAACCAGTCCAAATATCCTGTAGAGTGAAAAGTGTGTTCCTCATCACTGAGTTAGGAACGGAAAGCTTATATCTATTTATGACCATCCAGTGACGCATCGCACAATTGATTTTAACTGAGAATGATCAGTTCTTCCTGCGTCATTAATAAACAAGGACTAACAGATCAGTGAAAGAACTGTTAGAACATTGATATCACTTAAGACAATAAATATAAAACAATGGAATGTTTTCAACACAAAATAATAAAAGATGTTTTGTGTATGTCAGCATGCCAGAAGAAGAACGTGATTCGTGGCACATTCTTTTGCTATAAAAACAAAACATCAGAGCTTTGACTAGCTGCTGGAATACTAAAATTGCACAACATCTAGACACAAGACCAGGCCTGCAGCTGAGAAGGCCTGAGATGTCTTCAATCTGTCAGTTCTAGATAATACCACTCCAGTGCTGAGGTAACAGCACTAACGCTCTGGCAGGGTCTCTGTTCTTTTCACAGTGATTTGATCAAGGAGGAAGCTCACTGCTCTTGGTTGTTTCACCAGTGATGGGGCAGCACTCTGTGTTTGTTCTATCATTTAGTCTGTCAGTTTCATACCTGAGCCCTCTGTCAGTCCAGTCCCACCAAACACACAGCATTCATAAGACTGTACGTCATTATAAAGCAATGCAACAGTCAGTAACAACCTCTCCTAGCTTATAAACACCAGGACCAAGCAACAAGAACAAACAGAGTTGCAAGGCCTGTCAAATA
The DNA here is from genome assembly GCF_023375975.1 of Astyanax mexicanus. Classification (NCBI taxonomy): domain Eukaryota; kingdom Metazoa; phylum Chordata; class Actinopteri; order Characiformes; family Acestrorhamphidae; genus Astyanax; species Astyanax mexicanus. The sequence continues at coordinate 59,772,074 of NC_064408.1, forward strand.
AATTATGAAATGTCATGTGAACACAACAATGGGACCAGAAATTATGACCATTCACAAATGACGTGAGAATAACATTTATCTAGTATAAATACACAGTCTGTATTGTAGTCGACATGCTGGATGAGGGAGAAATTTGCAGGTGTAAAGACCCGATCATTATGGAAAAACAAATGGAGTGGGCTCCTCAGAAACAATTTTTGGTCAATGGTGGTGTTAACTGTGGACTGAGTAGGGAGTGAAGCATCCTGGGTTGCTCAACTTATATCTGTTACACAGTTTGGACACCCAGTGTGTGCGCCATTTACCCGAAATAAAAAGCTCTTACTTACAGCAGCCCCACCTCACAAACTACTTAACACTTAAAAGATCTGTGCCGGGTTGTTTTGGTTGCACATAACGCAGGACAACCTAATATGTCTCTTTCAGTTACAATGATTTGGCTTTACAATTAATTATTCAAATTGTGGGGTTTTTTGTGTGTTTCGTTTTCTGCACTTACTAAAGGACTACTAAAGACTACTCTAAAGTCTTATACCGGTAAAGTGGCTCAGCAGAAATATTTACTTTAGAGCTATTGCAATGACATGCCCAAAATGGCAACTTTACAGGAGAAAAAATAATTAGCCATTTCAAAATGTTATAAGATGTAAAAACTGGGAAAAAGAAAGATAAAGGTTTTATTTTTTTTTCTGACAGCTTCAATACATACTAACAATGTTACCTTTAGATGTATTACTATTAGTTGTGTTAATTAAATCAGGACAATATTCTATGATTAAATGTGATAAGTGATAAGTGACTTGTTCTTCTTAAGAAGTAAACTGATTGTTTACAGGTTATAGTGGAACAGTGTATAAATCTTGGCTCCCAAAATCCCAGTACATCTTAGCACCAGTGCAGTGGATGAGCTCGAAATTGCCTTGTTTTATTAAGGAAACTCTAAGTGTGAACTGCAGTGAATGTTTGTATGAATCCTGGATTGACAATTACTGATCAAAACAGTCAGACCAATCACTATGCAAACACTTTTCCATGACCACAGATGTCAAACTGTAAAGAACTGAAGTTTTTAAGATTAATTTGGCTTGTGGAGGACAAACACTTTTTTGGTTATTACATATTCCATATGTGCTCTTAATTGTTTTAATGTCTAATATTAAATCTACAATGTAAGAAATAAATTAAATAAAGAAATTAAGAAAAACACTGAATGAGAAGGTGTGTCCAAACATTTACTGCTACTGTACACTAGGACAACAGTCTTAATCTGAGACACTTGCTATAAATGTCCTCCAATTTTAAAGCTATGGTCGTTCAAACATAGCAATCCAGCTTTAGCTTTTCGGCTCATTTAATCCACCAGGAGGTTAAGTATAACTTGTCCCAAACTCAACCTGCCTTTCATTTTTCCTACACTTTTTTCCCACAGCTTCACTTCCTTTATTGCGCTGTTCTGAAAATGGCTTCACGTATTACGCACAAAGAAGGGGGGAAAGTGAGGGAGCGATTTTGTGCTAGATTTCCATGAGCTACTGATTCCAGCTGGACTACACAGAGAGGAACCAGAGCCGGAAAAGCCCAGCAGAAAGCAGCATGTCTGTCAGAAACTCTGCTTTAGAGGAGGAGTAGTGAGTAAGGCTCACTGAATGCTTTAGCAAGTATTGAAAATAACTTATTTTGGATTTTTCCTTAGGAAATGAATTATTATTAACAGATATGTGCCAATCAGTAATAAGGTATTGCACAATATTATGTATACAGTAGATTCACACCCACAGATTCTCAGTACGCTGTCACATAATGATATGAGATGTTTGTTCAGCTGTTTTAGTATGTTATTATATTTCTCAGCTCAAGGCAAAATCGCTTTGCTGTCTTTTCTCATGTGATTTGCATTATAGAGTACTGAGGATACTGTTAGAAGTTTAATATAACAAAAGTTAACAAATGACATTTAGAGGAATGTTTTACATGTGTGCTTTTGCAGAACTGCTTGATATGACTTCAAATCAAAATTACAATTTATAATTCATTCTTGTAATGTGCGACAGACATTGTATGTTTTGGTTTTAAAGAATTATCTATATATTTTCATTCATACAGACATATAAGACGAGACAATACTGTTTATATCGATATAGACTATGCTGCAATCCAATTACCACATTTTTCACACTATAAAGCACACAGTATTATGAGATGCACTTTCAATTAAACATCAATTTTCTGGTCTATTTTCATACATAAATCGCATTGGAATATAAGGTCCATGTTAAGTGACAATAGTAAGGAACTAAGTTGTTGCAATGTTTCCCTTCTAAACTGTAAAAAAACCACTTTATTTTAAAGTCAAACAAGCGCTGGATGTTAATCAACATAGATTTCTCTCCTAAAAACTGTTTATTTCAGTAAATAAAGTGCTTCGGTTAATTTACAGTAAACTTAGATTACCAATATTTTCAACAGCACGGTTAGTAGCAGCGCTAGTGGCTAGCAGCACTAGCGGTTAGCAGCTAATGCCACCCGACAGCGCTACACAAGGAACCCTAAGTGTTCCGGTAAGGGTGATATCAGCTAGTGGTTCGTCCCACATAGCTTGTTGTAACACGGTAAACGCACAGGCTACAGTCCGATATACTCACCTCTGAACTGTGAAAGAGCTAGCGCTTAGCGCGGTTAGTGGCTAATGCTAACGCAGACTGATGTTTCCATCTCCAGAATAAATCTTATGTTCACCTACAGCTAAATTAGAATAAAAAAAAATAATAAACATGTAGTTTTGTCTTAGAATTATATTTTTTCACCGTAAGGGATGAAAAATATCAAGATATAGATCATATATTGCCTTTTACAAAAAAATATTGAGATATTAGTTTTGATCCATATCGCTCAGCCCTAGTATAGTCAGTTTGAGTTGCTATGTCTGGACAGGCCAGTGTAAATTACCTACATATGCAGTAGTAGGTATTTAAAGGGACAGTACAAGAACACACAGTAAAGTACACAAAACGGAAAAAAAACATCAACAACAGCAAAATAACGTCTTTAAAATACATGGTAAAACTAATAACATGTGACAGATATTGCTTGGCACATGCCTAATTATTACAGTTCAGTTATGTTCAGTTATCTATTAAAAATAATGCAAATACAGCTGTGGAAGGCACATATATAAAATATCTTACAAATGTAAGACTGTCAAAAAAAAAAAGATTGATCTATAAAACGTATTTATTTAACCTTCTTGGAGAGTTGGCATGTTTTTAGTATTGTCCACTTAATATAATTTATTATTACATCTACTTACGTACCTGTGATTACTTAAATAATAGGGAATAGGTATAACTGAATCAAAAGTAAAAGTAAATCAAGCTGTTGAGACTGTTAAACCTGATCTTAAATATGGGATAGCAGCTGGAGCACGGCACTCCTCAGCCGGAAGTTTTTTTTAAAGGAGGAATTCTGAAGGATTTGATTCCAACAAAAACAGCAGAGGCTTCAGAACATTCCCCGCATGTTAAAGCAACACACCAGGCAAAGCTGGCACGGGCCGGGTGGCATGAAGCCGCATTCCCAGTCACCGTGAAATAAAACTCCAATAAAAAGCTCCGTTAAGCAAGCCGTGGGGGTTTTAAGCGCCGGGCTCCTCTCCAGACCCCCACTTCCCCACCCCAACAAGTTCAAAGAACCAATGCTAAACGACTAGGCCTCGGCGTGTAATCCAATAGCAGTGGCTTTTTTGGCATACTTACCTGTCTACCAAACATTCCCCAGCGACTACATCATGTTTGGTGACATTACGAAAATGCTTTAACTGCCTGAGGTGCTTTCACACAAGCAGTGCATGAAGAAAGCCCTTTACCCAACAGTGCATTCAACATGTGAGGGAAATTCTCACACACGGCCCCTCCTCTCTCTCTCTTCAAAAACAAAACTCAGGAACTGTGACGGGCAAGCTTAATTATCTTCATACCGTATTATCATTTTAGCATATGACATCTGCACTTCATTAAAGCTGAACATCACTACATACTTTTAACTACATCAATGACATTATTACTGGACTTGTCTTAATGTCACTGATGTTTATGGGCTATATTTGTGCTTGGAGTTTACATTCATTTATCATGTAAAGGCAATACTTCATTTATTTGAAACAAACAAGAATCTGGAACACATTTTAATTTTTGGGAGAATTTTCCCTGGTCCAAAATGAACACCTTCAAGCTGGACTAAAGTTTACAGATGACCACACTGACAAAGAAAAAGTAATCTTAATTAAAGTTTCATGGATAAATGGGATAAATCGTTAGCTGTGTGGCCACAATAACCAAAAATATAATTTATTTAAGAAAATAAATGATGCATTCAACAACATTAAACCAACTGTTTAGCATGGTGGTGGTAGCATCATTCTATTGGGGATGTTCTGCTGCTAGTGAAATTTGTACATTACACAAAGAGGATGGAATAATGAAAAAGGAAGGCTCAGAATTCTTCAACATTCTTGATTCCTAAGATTTGAATACAGTTGGATCTTGCAACAGGACTGTGACCCCAAATATATACATCAGAGGTGGTTGTAGAATGTATAAAGCAGGCAAAACCAAAGTCCTGACATTAAACATATTGAATGTGCTTTAAGTCAGGTCTGTGCCAAAAAAAAAAAAAAAACTAAACGGAACTTTATCAGTTCTGTCAAGAACTGTGGCTAAACATGCACCCAATATTCAGTTAGAAGCTTGTTGAATGCTAGTAAGTGTCTTCCCCAGGTACAAAAGACTCCAAAAATTAAACCTTGTGTATCAAATTGAAAGACATTACTAAAAACCCAATTTGTCTGGACTTTTAATGACTGTATGTAAATTTCCAACCACAACTGCACTATACGCTGACTTGTTCACAAAGCGTCTCTGTATTTCTAAAATACAGTCATATCGAAAACATTCAATAAAGATTAACGTATTATTGGTACATGCACCATTAAGGCTCCTCTCTCTCACTGATTAAGTAAAACACAGACAAAATTTACAATATTCAGCATTTATATCTAGATGGATTTCTAAGTTCAGTTTGCTGTTGTCTAACGTTACTATTGTACAGCATGGCTGTCTTTGTTTATATGGCGTTTTAACACAAATCTCTGAGGAATAGTGAAATTGTTTATATACGGCCCACCTCTGCTCTAAATGCTACGGTGGCCTTTACGAGAAGAAAGGTCTTGTTATTGGTATTGATGTAACTCAGAGCTTGAGCTGCATACATACCTCTCCAAATGCCCCTCTGCCAATCACCTTCAGGATCTCAAAGTCCTCCTTACGCAGGCGCATCTGCTTCACCTTGGAGGTGAAGGGTTTGGCTGCAGAAACAGGAAACACAAAGACAATATAAGCAACATTCTGCACTACACTTCTTTACTACAGTCAGTTTCAGAATGTCAACCTTTTTTATGTCTGATAGATGTTTCCATTTTTAGTTTATTAAAGCGGTGGATCTGAACCCTGATCATGCAGTAACCACCTCTCTGCACACTGTGGTGTTTTCCTTACCAACACACCTGATCCAGATAATCAGTTAATTAACTGCCACTTACTGAGTGGCAATGGGTGCCTTACAACAGGAAAACACAATTTTCCCAAATGGTAAAATTGGTAATAATGATTGAAAGTGGGTAAAAAACAGTGTTATTTATCTGCAAATTGTACAGGAGGCTAAAAGAGGATGCTAAACTCTTTCATTCAAAAAATGTGCATCTTCATCATCACCTTTTGACATATTGTAAATCTGGCAGATGTATTGTACATATTGTTTTTTTACCTTTAGATCCTTACATGGTGAAAAATCTTTTAACATTGACTTTAACTGAAATTTAAAAAGTATTTATATTTATATTTATTTATATGTGATAATGAATATAGGCTTACATATAATGCAGTGATATTAAACAACAATTACAAATACAAAGTCATTAACATTATCTAACAACTGATGTGGAGAGAATTAACTGTGATTTCACAATGCAATTGTTTTGTATATAACAAAACAAATTTATGAGTTCTATCTGTATCAGTTTAAAACTGAGAATTTGGTCAAAACCAGCACAGTATAATCCAAGAACAAATGCTTGGTCTCCTGTGAAGTTTCTGTAGGGAAGTGTAGGGAAAGGAGTTCAAATTTCTGTACAATCAATTGAAACAGACTGGGTGGCTACAAAGAGATTATGTTGAATCATTGCTGTATTATAAATCACATGTTTACTGTTCTTGTGTCAAGATAAACACATTGAAAGAGTTGCAATAACATTGTTCAATAACATCAATGGCATTACTGGTGTGCAACTATATTCACACTGACTGTGCTCACTTGACATAACTGGGCTGGAGGTAGAGTGAGGCAGAGAGAGACAGAGTGAGGTAGAGCTAGGTAGAGCAAGGTAGGGTTTGGTGGTATAATGGAAAAAAAAAGTTTACCGTGGTATTTTTACATTTTAATAGCCTTTTAATGAATCAAACTAAATTTTGCATTTGATATTTTCTTCAGTTTAAAAATAACCCAGAATTGTTTGGTGGAATTTATCATGTATACACAGGACTTGAGCAGCTTACACATCTCTGCCATGGTTATACCACATACTGCTGTAATGTTTTGACCCAGAGTGATGGAAAAAAAAGGCGTATACTGTCTAACCCTAAGATGAGGTAGAGTAAGGCAGAGAAATGAAGAGTGAGGCAGATTGAGATAGAGCGAGGCAGAACAAAGCACAGTGAGAAAGCAAGACAGAGCGAGGCAGAACAAGGTGGTGCGAGGCAGAACAAAGCACAGTGAGAAAGCAAAACAGAGCGAGGCAGAACGAGGTAGAGCGAGGCAGAACAAAGCACAGTGAGAAAGCAAGACAGATCGAGGCAGAACAAGGTGGGGCGAGGCAGAACAAAGCACAGTGAGAAAGCAAGACAGAGCGAGGCAGAACGAGGTAGAGTGAGGCAGAACAAAGCACAGTGAGAAAGCAAGACAGAGCGAGGCAGAACAAGTGGGGCGAGGCAGAACAAAGCACAGTGAGAAAGCAAGACAGAGCGAGGCAGAACAAGTGGGGCGAGGCAGAACAAAGCACAGTGAGAAAGCAAGACAGAGCGAGGCAGAACAAGGTGGGGCGAGGCAGAACAAAGCACAGTGAGAAAGCAAGACAGAGCGAGGCAGAACGAGGTAGAGCGAGGCAGAACAAAGCACAGTGAGAAAGCAAGACAGATCGAGGCAGAACAAGGTGGGGCGAGGCAGAACAAAGCACAGTGAGAAAGCAAGACAGAGCGAGGCAGAACGAGGTAGAGTGAGGCAGAACAAAGCACAGTGAGAAAGCAAGACAGAGCGAGGCAGAACAAGTGGGGCGAGGCAGAACAAAGCACAGTGAGAAAGCAAGACAGAGCGAGGCAGAACAAGGTGGGGCGAGGCAGAACAAAGCACAGTGAGAAAGCAAGACAGATCGAGGCAGAACAAGGTGGGGCGAGGCAGAACAAAGCACATTGAGAAAGCAAGACAGAGCGAGGCAGAACGAGGTAGAGTGAGGCAGAACAAAGCACAGTGAGAAAGCAAGACAGAGCGAGGCAGAACAAGTGGGGCGAGGCAGAACAAAGCACAGTGAGAAAGCAAGACAGATCGAGGCAGAACAAGGTGGGGTGAGGCAGAACAAAGCACAGTGAGAAAGCAAGACAGAGCGAGGCAGAACAAGTGGGGCGAGGCAGAACAAAGCACAGTGAGAAAGCAAGACAGAGCGAGGCAGAACGAGGTAGAGCGAGGCAGAACAAAGCACAGTGAGAAAGCAAGACAGAGCGAGGCAGAACGAGGTAGAGCGAGGCAGAACAAAGCACAGTGAGAAAGCAAGACAGAGCGAGGCAGAGTGAAGCAGAACAAGACATAGTGAGATAAAGCAAGATAGAGCGAGGCAATGAGGTAGAGTGAGGTAGATTGAAGCAGAGCAAATTAGAATGAGGCATAGTGAAGTAGCGCGAAGCAAAATGAGGCAGAGTGTGATAGTTTGATGTGAGCATTCAACCTCTACCTCTAAAATTAGTGCAGTCAATGCATTGTATTGTTGCAAATAATTTTTCTAACGAAAGCAATCATATATATTTTTCTTTTTTAGAAACATTTTACGTGCAAACATGAAGAAGTGAAGAAAGAGTTTTAAATAAGACACATTTTATTATTTAAATACTAGGAATACAACGCTGTATAAAAAATAACTAGAAAGGCCTAATACATGGTTTTTCACTGGACAGGCTCCATTATTACAATTTATATATTTTTTTTAGATAAAAGAATGTAAGTCAGATCAGGGCATGACCAGGGCAGCCTATACCTAGTCCTGCTCTCTGAGGAGCAGCAGAACGTGGGAACTGAGAATGGAGGTTGATATCAAGCCTGTGGTTTGATAAGGAGAAAAGTCGGCAGCCTTTGTTTGCATCAAGAACACAAGCACACAGCCCACGCCTCTTGCCAGCACCTTTTCCGGTGTGTGAAGCCTTCCTGTGATAGCCTTCCTATGTGAGATGAGAGACCTCCCTTTGTTAGCATCTCTCAGAACAATGCCTCACCTTACAGAACAATGTTACTCACAAGTTACAAGAAAACGCTATTTTACTCAAGTATCCATGTGGTGAAAGTACTCCCAGCACATATACAGGAGAAGGCCCAAATCCCCCAACCACCAATCATCGAGCAGCTTATAGGATGAGGCAGCACTGTTGCCATGGCAGCACTGGATTTTGCTTAGAGGAGAGATCCAGAAAAGGTGGGGGGAGGAAATGCCTTGTGAAATTAAACAAACTCAGCCCCTCTGCACTGATTCAGCTCACATGTGGCAGCTGCACTGGAAGGGTGGGGACATCAAAGCCCTGCATGCTCAGAGGTTTAGCGTAACGGCACAATATACAGCACGCTATAGGCGCAGTCTAAACATGCAAATTCCACATTACATTTAATAGCACTTTAAGACGTGTTTAACAGCCTACTACTGTTACTACCTCGTGCCGTCAATTATGGCACACTGTGCAATTTGTTCTGAAAAGCTCTGCAGCCCTATTTTCCTTATTGTTTACTGCTCAGAAGTTGATATTGATTGGCTCACAGGTCCACATACACACACAATGTGTAGCTGAGGTTCTGGAGGAATGTGCTGCATGCCTCTGAACGCTATTATGTCCATGATATAGAAAAACACCCATTATAGAAATTTTAAAGTAGTCATTTGAAGACAAAAAATAGCCTAGTCACACGTCCATGCATGTAACAAATCTCTTGCCTACTTTATTCTTATAGACTAATCCTTATGACAGCTGAAACAATTTACGAAACACTTCTGGAAGACACTGATGCAAAATACATATATGGTACAAATTGTAATGTACTGTTTTTGTGTATTGTGATAAGTAGTGAGGCACTGAAATAAACATTTCTAAAACAAAATTAAAGCGAACAAAAAAGCAGATTTTGCAGATCTTTTTTTACCACTGCATAAAATAAATGGCCTATATGTATTTCGTCTTGTTATCAAAGAAAAAGCAATAACAAAACTACTATTTATAAATATTTATAGAACAGCAAACAATTTTAACTTCCCAGCAGACCAATAAAATACCATACCAATAAAAAGCACAATGCAATGTGTACATTTTGCATGTACATTTTGCAGTTGTGGCGATCGCTTCAAACCTGTTGCTGCAGCTACTTCAGATTTTTATGAAACGTCATTAAGCCCCTCCAGAGGGCTTTTAATTTGAAAGGAGGGATGCAGACACAGCAGCCAGTCTCTCCTGGGCAGCAGCAGTTTGCCTGCAATTGCTAACAACCGGGTTTAAACCACAATGTGGTTTTACCATTTTCTGAGCTGCATCAGAAAAAAAGAAAACCTGAAGGAAACACCTAAAATAAAATAGTCATTGCTAGATATAAATTATTTATATAAATTAAGTCTTTTTACTTAATTCAATCGAGCATAAAAATGCTTTTCCATTTTTAGACAAATATTTTTGGTTTTGGGTAAACACTCTAGTCCAGGACTAACATATCAACTTAAAATTCTGTTCAAATACTGCTCTTTATAATGTTTCAGTGACAACTTCCTTTGCTGTATGGAAAAGTGCTTAAAACAAGACACTGAATCATCATTAGACCCTAAAACATACTCACTGTACGTAAGCATTTTTAAATTCAGATAAAATTCAGACATTTTTTATGAGATTTTATGGGTACTGATGTATAATAAAGGTATAAAGCTCCTCCTCTATTTGTGTCAGGGCAATCTGGTCAGCTAAAACTAGCATGGTAAGCATCTTAGGAAGCATCAAGCAAGCAGCCTACACATCTGCATGTTTGCTACATGTGAGGGGTCAAGAGTCCTGCAGGCTGGAGATAGGAGAGCATCCATAGGAGTGCATCAATGAGCCTTAGACACCCATAACCCTGTTGCTGATCACTGGTTGCTCTTCTTTGGAACACTTTTGGTAGGTAGTAGTGGTAGTGACCACTGCATACCAGAAACACCCCACAAGACCCGCTATTTTCTATTTTGAAGAGGCCCTGACCCAGACATCTCGCCACCACAATGTAGTTTTTGACAAAAAGTTGACCTGACTGCTGTTTAATAAGCAAATAGTACCTATAGTAACTATATTAGACCTTTCACAATAACTGTTTTTTTTTTTTTGGATTATAAACAATATTAAAAACATTAATGTGATTTCAAGAATATTTTATGCCTCTGATTTAATTATAATACAATAATGCAATTGCAGTCTTTTAAAGTATTAAACTACTGAACAGACATTGGAATTAGAATACATATATTGTATATGTCAAGGTCAGAAAAAACGATTGCGGTCATGATATTCATATGTTGTGCTGTACAATAAATCGAAAATGCAATTATGACGGGCCTAAACTACAGTGTAACCTATGCTCATGCATTTATTGCATTATTACTTTTATTGCTAATGCCATACTACTGTTGTAATATCACAATATCACTCAATGCTCAGTTTAATTTAAATTTAATTTAATTCAGTTTAAGCTACCTATTTATCTTATATACATTTAATTGCCTCTTATTATGTATGTATTATGTATTTTATTTGTAGTTTTTAAACATATGTTGTATAGTCTGTTTACACATCTCAACAGCTATATAAAACAAATATCTTTGTACAGTGTAATAAATGCCCTGCTGTGCAGATGACAATTAAACCATTGAATCCTTGAACTATCACCCCTCAACAGGTGCCAATGTAACCAAATAATCAAAGTTAATAACTTCAGCTTCAGTCTGTGGTTATAATCGAATGGCTGATCAGTGTGTGGATGCAATAGGCCTCAATCCTTTCAGTTTACAACAAGCAGCTCAGGGTAATTAATAGCTGTTAAGTGACGCTGTGCCAAAGCTGCACAGCAAAGGAACAATGGCCATATAGTAACCGCACACCTTAATGACTCCATAGAAAGAAAATACAGTCGGGCCAAACATAGCAACAGTTGCCATGACAAAGGGGAGTGTGAAGCAATGTGTAATGTTATTGAGGCACTGCAGCACTCTGTGGAACTGCAGCCTGATCATCTGGTCATTTGTTTAAAGAGGTGTTCTGGTGCTGAGAGTTGAAAGAGCAGAAGAAAGACACTTAAAAGCAAGAGGATGAAATATTAAATAATGAAAGTGCGTCTGCAAGGAAGTGACTGAGTCAAGTGGCTACACTTCAGGACTGGAAAAAATAATGTCTGCCTCTCTCCTTGTCTTTCTTTCTCTTACTTTCTATCGTTCACCCCCAGCCAGACTGGTTGAAGGCGTACATGTGAAGTAGTGAAGTGGTGTGTGCAGATCTAAATATGCCTTCCCTATAGCCCGGGACTGGGGTGTGTACGGTATGGGATGCTGAAAGGCCTACGAAGCATGCATGCTTGCATGTGTGTCCGTGCGTGCGTACGCTATCCCGCAGCTCTGGTGAGGGGACATCTGGAAGCCATAAGAGAGATTATTTACGGCCGCAGTGAGGTAACGACACAAAAATGCCGCCTCCAGGAGAAGGCTTCCCAGCTCCCAGAGACCTGGGGATGGCCTCCCCTCGCCGCTATCCCGAGGTTAGAGGCCTTCAGCGGGGCACAGACGTGCACTGAATCAGCATGACCGTCTGGCACAGCTACCACTAATGTGACTTTAATATAATATTACATGCCTGTGTACCACTAATATACTATAGCCTTGGGGAAAGTAGAGTATATCTATGCTGTACTCGTGGAAACAGATCAACTGCATGGCAATAGGACTGCCCTTGAACCAGCGTACATATCAGCAGCGATGTTTTGGGCCTCTCAAGTTGCATTAGCTTCAAAATCCTTTTATTAGTGGAAAAACTTGACCATATATATCTTTCTTACAGCACCACAATTAGCATCATTGTACTTTGACAGCTTTCAGAGTTTTCTACAAAGGAAGCAATAATCAATAGCATTTCAAACATCACATGAAGATGAAAAAGGATGTCCAGTAACTGCCAGTGTCATTTAGTATTAAAAACATTGCTTACAATTATCACATTACAGAAATGCTATTATTTGAAACAAACACCCAAGTGTTTTTTGCTCTGTTGCTAAGCTAACCATGCCCCAACCTTTTATTATATCCAACAGTTGGTAAAATCCAGTTCATAGCTTATATATTATAACGTTAATTATTCCACAGTTAGTTTTGATTAATGTTAATGTGATTGGCTGAGAGGCGTTCTATGAGTGTCGTTATCAGCCGGTAATGCACTGTAACCGAAGCTATTCATGTTTTACTCCGCCACATACAGGTAACCTAGCAATGATACAGCGCTTACAAACCAAACAGAGCAGCTACAAACAGAGCAGCAATGGAACTATTTTAACTCGCAGAGTTTTTATAACCAAACAGATCGTATATTCTCATTCGCTTGAACTCAAAATCTTTCAATAAACAGCAGTGCCAATATTATAACACAACACATTATAGCAAGAATGTATAATTGCTTAATCAGTGACCAGTCAGTTAATGACGTTTATTAATTTGAGACTCTGTTTTTCTTGCTATAGATAAATAACAAGTGTTCCAAACATGGAAGTGACAAATCCCAAACCTCAAACACTGTTGTGTCCTCCTTCAAAAGTAAAAAAGTACAGATACAAAACAGGCCAATTCCCAAACCCCAAAACTGTTAAACAACAGGCTTGACATAATATTTATACCTCCAACATGTACACACACACACACACACACACACACACACTCCACTAGCATCATGCTTTTGAGGGTAAAAAAAAAAAAAAAGGAAAAAAAAAAAAGGAAAAAGCTAATGCTATGCCAGCTGGGTGAAGCAGCTTGTGCTAGGCTAAAAGATAACTCTAGCATACTCTCCAACAATCACTTCAGCTAGCAAACCACACACACTAGAGAGAGAGAGGACAGTGTCTCTATCCAGTAAAAGTCAAAAATTACAAAGTTCTTTTAACAGTGTTTAAAGCCATGCTATGTGGCTGTGAGCTGTTGCAGAAACAAAGTTGATCTTTTTTCCACTAATAAGGCTACCATAAAAACGAAAATCAGTGTTTCATTATAAAACAGAAAATGACAGGGCTACAAATAGTATTGTTTAACCACATCTGTGCCTTTTCCAACACAACCAAAGACACACATTTACTAATTAAACACCAAATAACAATTTGAAATACTTTAAAAATGCATGTTAAAAAAAACAGTCACAGTGCCACAGTAAGTGAGCGCAAACAGCTACAGTTGTTTTAAAAGAAAACTATTGTCTAAGCACTGCTAAATCAGCAGAATCACATTTTCTTCAACCTGAAGCAGTTTTGGCCCACTTTTTTGGCACTGTGGAGCGTAGTTTGTTTTATACCAGAGTGTTCCATAAATAAATAAATAAATAAATATTTTTAGTCCATATTGCGGAGTGATATGATTCATCCGTTTTAATATGTTTTTGTTATAAAGAATCAAACATAATAAGCTATGAAAATATTATGATATGTGCTGTATTTAAAATAGAATGTTGTATGTTTTGGTGTATATGTCTAAATAATGAGGTTAAAATTCAGTTGGGCCTAACAAAGTGTATAAGTATGCACTAATCTAATATATAACAAAGCACATTATTGTTATTTGATCCTGAACACAGTTGCAGACACATATTTTAAGACAAGATGATGCTTAAAAGTCCATTTTTAGAACAAAACAATAGCAATGTCAGGCTCAACATCTAAGATCTCCAGTTGTATCCTCACTAGGTTAAAATGAAAAGACTTGAGAGCAGAAAGAACTGATCATTGCTTCAGGCTAAAATGACCCATCAAAAGCAAGAAGTGAGACAAATCCCTAGAGTTTGACTTCATATTCAGTAGCTCATGGCACTCTATTGATGGACTGCAGATGTAAATTGAAGCTGTGCTTTCATTCTTAATCAGAAGAGGATGATATGTATGTGGTTGAAGGTATTAAAAAAATATCAAATGCCAACAGAAGGCCTGGAGTCAGGGAAGACCACAAGGTTTTTGGAGATGGACACCCATTTGTGATGGTGTGAAGAAGCTGTAAATCATTCATGAGCTTCATATGTATGGAAACATGCAACAGAATCACTTTCATACTGGATAAATATGCGGTGGGGCGTTAAATTGGGTTTAATGCTACACTGAACACCCACAGCACCAAAATTCCCAAAGCAGTGTGCGCCCTGCAGAAAAAAGGGCCACCACTCTTCTACACAACCCAATGGGCAGGGTGGGAGGGTTCCTGGCCTTGGGCGCACAAGAAGAAGAAGCATCTCAGCATCTGCAAAAGCACAAACAGGATATTATACAGTACCATAAAAAAAAATGAGCGGAAAGAAGACGCAACTGAGAAAGACAAACGTGGAGATAAGATCTAGATTGTGTCAAGAACTCCTGTGTGAACCCTCATCCAGGAAAAATGCAAACAGAGTGACCACGCCAAGAAACCCTAACCACGGTCAGAAACTCCAGGGATCTGTGCTGAACGAGCGCCAAACATGCTGTTGCTGTGCTTCAGTTTAGTAGTGTTTAATGCTTTCTGCCTTCTTCTGCCACAAGTCAGTATCACTGCAAAAGGAACTGAACACATCCAATGCAAATTATAATGTAAAAAAAATTATGTAATTTAAAACATATGCTCAGGACTGGTGAACAGTGGAAATGTGGAATCCCACTACTAAGAACAAAGCATTTTAAAATGTAACATAACCATACGCTTTGTGTCACATGACCAACCAAAGCCAACTCCTCCTGCTCTCCTTTTCTGGCATCTTACCATTGTTTCCATGCACTCTGAGCAAGTTCTAATGGGAACAACATAGTATGAACATGAGGAACCTTGCTATGGGCTACTCATCATCCCTGAGCACTGGGCAGAATGACTGTAGGCTGAAGGCCAACAAAGAGAAGAGAAGCAAGAACAGATGTACTGACTGCTTGTTGTACTCTTTGTAATACCGTTGTTCACCCATTAAGCCACTGTGAATTAGGGCTGCAATTAATGATTATTTTGCTAGTCGACTAATCTGATGATTATTTTTTCGGTTAGTCAATTAGTCAGCGAATATTTCTAAAAACATCAGAAACAGCTAAACATGACATTTAAAAGGCATTTAAAGTCTAGATGTTGTTCAAATGTGGTAATTACTGATATTTCATGATTAAATGTGTAATCTGTTGTGTTTGGGCACTTTTGGAGACACAGACTAAATTAAGTGTAAGTGTGTAAGTGAGCTTTTTTCCCCCCCATCTCCCATTGTGCTTCTGTCGACAAATTTAAATAATCGACATTGTCGATTATATCGACTAATCGTTGCAGCCCTAGTGTGAATCAGAAATTGTAACAAATTTTCCCCTTGTTCCTGTGATGTAATTGTGAGTGTTTCTCGTCAAACTTTTTATTGGTTATGAATGGACGCTACTGATGTATCTGCTTACTAGGGGTGGGTGATATGGCCCTAAAATAATATCACAATATTTTATGGCATTTTTGCGATGACAGTACTCTTGGTGATACGACAAAACACTGAATAAAAAATATATATATTTTAAGAATAGACTACTGCAACAAAATGAAAATGAAATGTTATGATTGCATACACATTGCACACCCTGAGATATTAAAAATACTAAGTAATAAGTAATAAGTAATAAGAACAGTGTGCAAAAAAGTAGCACCATGATATAATAATTAGGGGTGGGTGATATGGCACGGTATTTCATGGTATAATATCATTCACAATATTAAAAAATGTTGGCAATATTATTGCGTACGATACGTTATCGCACACCCCTAGTGCTTACCTTTCATTACACATCTTTACATACCTACAAAATTCTTGTGCAGCTTATTTGTGATGAAAATGTTCTTATTTATGACAAACTTTGTGGCCATTGTGTACATACTGCTCATACAGTACATTTCAACTCTATCATTTTATGACAGGGTTTGCCTTGCCATGACTTTCCACATGGTGTTTGTTATTATATGACGCAAAAGCAGCTCATGTCTGATCAGGTGCTGCCTATAAATGGAATGGAAACCACACCCACACCCACACTACTGATGATCAGTTTATTCACGTCTTAGAACTAATGTCTCATTCAAAATTTAACAAGAACATGAAAATAATAATGATCCATTCTTACTGTGATTCAGGAGAATACCATACAGTTTCTCCCCAATCCAGTTGTAACTGGGTTTATGAAAAAAAAATAATATTCTGTTTTCAAATCTGCTATCCTTATTCCCATTTAAACGCAGCTCTTAAGTTTGTAAAAGTTTTTTACATCTTGCTAAACTAGAGTTAAGCCACCTCAATCACATCAATCCCAAACAAATCTGTGGGCTGTGTTAAAACATGGACTAGAGGCCGACCGATCGATCGGCCAGCCGATTTAATCGGCCGATTTTTGTTATTTTTTTATCAATCGGCATCGGCAGATTTTCTTATTTGGCCGCGCCGATTTTAATCCGGCACATCTGCGGGCAGCTACTTGGAACGCAGCGCAAGGTTTCAAGAGTGAGCAAGACTTTCAACGGGTAAGGCATCCATTTTTACAATCCAGTGTCCCAAACTCTATATTTTCTCTCATGATTAGTAATCTGTGATGTTGCTTCATTTACTGAAAAAGAATAGAATTTCAACTGCATGGTGTTGTAGCATTTCTCTCCAAACGAAACTATGCTTAGCATTGATGGCAGGAGTGCATTTGGAATGCGCCCTGACTATGCAAGGCAAGCCCTATCTATAAGCTCTAGTATAAAATAACTGACGTCTCTTCTTCAGAAACGAAAATCTAAGTAAATAAAATCAAATTAACACTTGATATTTTTAGTATTTAAATTATTTTTAGACGAAATGAAAAAGGGCAGGAAACTGTTTAAGGATATTTGCAGCATCAGCTGCGCTGAAATAATAATTACTGGTTAGTCAGGATTATTAGAGGACTGTACTTCTCCTTATATGTAAACAGTGTTGGGCAGGTTACTTTGAAAAAGTAATTAGTTATAGTTACTCGTTACTTCTCCAAAAAAGTAACTGAGTTACTAACGGAGTTACTCCACTATAAAAGTAATTAGTTACCAGTAAAAGTAACTATCGCGTTACTTTTTATTATTCGCCCGTCAAAAAAAGGAAATCAATTATGCATTTACTATTATTATTAGAAAAATAACAAAAAATAACAAACGAAAATAAACCCAAAATGTTGACAAAAATATAATCTAACGAATTTCAAAAAAATAAAACGAAATTCTCCACACAACCAAAGAAAATTACTAAAACTTGTAATACTGAAAAAAGCGGAAAAACGCGTCTGGGGATGAAATTTAACAAACCAAGCCACACTCAAAAGAAATATGTATATATAAAACAAAATAATGGACAAAAACAACAATTTAATGCCCGTTAAAATGGTATTAATATAACAGCTTCACCAAAAGAGAATAGAGCTTAGATCGTGCCCAAAAAATCCGACCCAGCCGGAGCCCGTGCACATTCTGCCCAAGCCCGAACCATACACTGTCATTATGAGCCTGACCCGATCCGCCCCATAAACTGTCTGTTTTCGGGCTGATTGAATGAGCGAAATATGATCAGAATTATGTTAATTAACACTGTAACATAGCATAAAACTATTATTTAATTTAAATGATTTTTAAGAACAGCTACACACAATGCTGCGAGTCAAACGCGGAGGCGTTCACGTGCGCCCAGAGCTACGTGATTACAGTTTTCATTTTTATTATAGTTTAATTTTATTTTGTTTTTATTTTTTCTGTTCATTTTAGGGTGGGCTTGTTAGCGCGAGCGCTTTACACAAGAACTAACGGACCACGAGTGCCGCGCGCTCGGCACAACAACTCCCGCTGTACAACTCCGCTGTACAACAGCGCTTATAAATAAATTAAACACAAAAATGAGGGTATTCTATCAGTAATTTCAGTTCGTTTTAGTTAGTTTTATAAACACAAAATACAGTTCGAGATAGTTATGTTTTTCCTTTTAATTACCGTTTTTATTAGATTCAGTTAACACAAATGTTTTTCACTTTCAATTTTCGCTATTTCGTTCGCTTTAGTGAACAATAATAATTGGTTACTTAGCAACATTGTGATTATCACACCAGAGCTTTATATAAAATAAAAATAGGAGCCTGATTTCGGGTCGGTCCTCAGGTCAGGTGGGATTCGGGCAGAGAATCTAAGCTCTAAAATAGAAAGCAGCAGCACCACAAAAACCGGAGCAGCTAAAAAGAGCTTAACGTCCTTAATTCGGAGCTTGGGCTGTCCACGGCAATCACTGAATTGATTAGAGCACGCAAATCGTCACAATTGTGCCTCACTTCACCACGCCAAACCACAGGCACAGCGGCCAGAAGCTCAAGTTCACCGGACAGAGGAGGGGTTAACCAGGGAAAGCGAAATAAAAAAAAAAAAGTTGAGCTGCTAAAGTAACCGTGCAGTAACGGTGTGTCGGAAATGGTAACGGCGTTATAGTTACAGTCATAGTAATTAGTTAGATTACTCGTTACTGAAAAAAAGTAACGGCGTTAGTAACGCCGTTAGTTTTAACGCCGTTACTCCCAACACTGTATATAAATAAGCTTTATTGTAAACGAATTAATAAAACAAATAGTTTCTAAAATAATGGAGTTAAAATAA
Source organism: Astyanax mexicanus (assembly GCF_023375975.1). Classification (NCBI taxonomy): domain Eukaryota; kingdom Metazoa; phylum Chordata; class Actinopteri; order Characiformes; family Acestrorhamphidae; genus Astyanax; species Astyanax mexicanus. Next base: position 59,791,299 of record NC_064408.1, read on the forward strand.
AACATCTCTTTTTCCTTCACTACAAACAGACATTAAATCATGCAGCCTCCTGCTGTTCTGCTGTAAAACTCACCCGTTTAAAGCGGTTTGCGCTGTTAGATATTAAATGAAACGATGAGCAGAATTTTCTGTTTTGTCGGGTTCTACTTTAGAACCCCCTCCAGACTTTTCTGATAAAAGCTCATTTTATCCTGAACCTATAAAGTCCGCGCTCTTCAGCTTTCTCAACTCATTTTCCGCTCACGCACCGAACCTCCAGTACAGCTGATGAGACGCGTTTCTCTGGCTAAGGAGCTCATTTGAAGAAGAAAAAAAAACAGATAAAGCTATATTTAAATTACAGCACCTGTCTGTTTTTGCATTATTTATAATTTTATTCTTAATTTAAACGTCACCCATTTTTGTAAAATAATAGCTGCAGCCCTAATGTGAACATTTTATAACATTGTCCTCCCATGTCCATTCGTTTTCAACTGCATGGAGTTGAAGAAGAAATGAGCTTTGCCGTTTTGGAGTAACTATCTAAAGTTGTCACATTATGGAAGTCTTCTTGCACTCTGTTAAACATATTAAAATGAATAATTAATAGACTAACAGACTGCAACAAGTCATACATTTGTTAATTAGTAGGCCCCTACAGTAAATTTTATATAATAGCCAACATAATATTTCTACTATAAACATGAATTTATAGTGTATATAGAACATATGTTATATAATGAATAAAATAAAATGTTATGGATAATACAATCTAAATAAAATTAATATTTTTTTATTAACATATAGTGATATAGTAACATTAAAGTCACTATAAAATGCTAACCTTATTTTCAATAAATTGTGTGAAGTTTACAACTGTTGTGCCTCCTCTTACTAGTATGATTTTAAGCATGCCAAATAAATATAATACGATAGCATATCGGCCCTAAAAATCGGCAGGTCACATCGGCCATCGGCTGACTCTGACCACTAATGATCGGTATCGGCATCGGCCTTAGAAAAACCCATATCGGTCGGTCTCTAACATGGACAATTATTATCTCAGAGGCAGAGCATAAAGTCTGATGTTTTATGCTTCCGCTAGCCGTTAAGGTAGACTATCTGCTGAGAACTATTCATTGTAAGTATTACAAAAACAATTACCATGTAATGAAGCATTTTTCCTGGCACATGAATTCAGTCTGTCAGGTCCTTGTAATGAGAAACTAGGTTTTCCAATTCATATTTTACGATTAACGTATGCTGTAGACAGAAGATTATAATAATTTTAAGGCTGAATGAGTCAATGAGGTGATAGTTACATAAAACCTCTGAATACCTTCCACAAAAAAAAAAGCTAAGCCCACCTCCCATTGGGGTCACTTGGCAGTTTCCCTTCAACATAATACCATCGACTCACTGCCCTGCAGCAAAATACACCACTGTAGATGTAATACTAAACTCATTTGTTCTCTGAGAACAGATGAGCGAATGAAGCATCATGGAAGACAGGAAGACCCGGAGGCTCGAAAAATTCCCTTCCTCTATTTTGGACTGTATAGTCATTATCAGTCCTACTGATTGACTGAGGCAACTTTACATACTGTATCTGAGAGACGTTCATGGCACTTCTAAGCAACCTGCACTGTGATGCACTGTGCTGTGATGCCTAGTGGACAATACAGGACTTGAACACATAGTTTAACATTTACACCTTGTGATTTTTTTTTATATGGTCATAAATATACTAGACAAGTCACTGCAGACAAAATTCTAAAAGAACACACCAAATAAATGCACAATTCATCTTCTAAACTGCAAGGACTTGCCCAAGTGTTTGCTGATTTTTGGCTAGATACTGACTTATAGGCACAAACAGATCATCCATACAGTGCCACAAACAGTCAAAAAGGTTCATTTAAGTTGGGATTCGGCACAACAAACAACCCAGCGGCAGAACTAGTCAAAATCTTAATTTCAGCTGAGAGTTAGTACAACAAAATACAGCAGCCAGATACTTATTAGACAACATGAGATTTAAAAGGCATTCAAATGTCTAGATTTGGTTTAACCTTGGAAAGTACTGAATTTTTTGTGAGTAAATATGTAATCTGTTGTGATTGGGCACTTTTGGAGATGCACAAGTTGAGTGTAAACTATGTAAGTGAGCCTTTTACCCATCTCCTATTGCGCTTCTGTCCCCAGCACTTTGTGTAATGTGGTACTGCTACAAATAACGATTAGTCAACAATTAAATTTGTATTCGACAAATTTAAATAATCAACATTGTCGGTTATATCAATTAATCTTTGCAGCCCTAGTGAACAGCAAAAAAGTCCAATGCCAATCTGGGCGACTTCAATACGTGTTCATTAAGTCTGATACATATTCGATTTATGGCAATGCGGAATTCATGCTGGCTTTATGGCAAAGTGAAGAAAAAAGTGAGTACAGCAGGAAAATTGACAGCAGCATTGATTTGAGGCTGTCAGGGGCAGAAAAATAAGATAACAGATCTCATTCATAGCACCTGAGATTCTGGACAGGATTACAGTGAAACTTAACATGAATGTCACTTACAAAGCGTGAACCGTCAAGACAAATGTCAGACATGGGTCACATTTAAAACAAAATCTGATTTGGGCCATTTTTACCTGCTGTGTGAAAATAGCCTCAGATACTGACTTATAGGCGCCAATCCTGTAGCCCAGCTAGTCAGAATCTCCATTTTAGCTGGAGATCAGCACAAGAAAGCCAAATCCTGTGGTTTAACCAGTTCAAATCTCCATTTTATTTAGGCATCGGGACAACAAAACAAAACCAGTTAAAATTTACATTTACAGCCAAATCCAGAGGCACAACCAGTCAAAATTTGTTTCTGCTGGGGGTGAGTACTACAAAACAGCCAAAATCACTGGCAAAACCAATTAAAATCCCAATTTTAGTTGAGGGTCAGGACATTCCATGAACAGTTAAACCTGTGTGACTGCTGCAACTTGCTAATTTTGAACCGTTTTCTCTTTTTACTTGTAATAAACAATAATATGTATGCACCACCTGTTCACAGTTGATGGTTCACACTGTGTGAAAAATACTAATGTCAGTATTTGATACCACTGCTTTGCTAAAATTGCTACAGTTCTTTTAAATGTTCAAGGCATTAAATATTTAGCTACCTAAATATAGCCTGGTTTACACCCTTTAAAAGGCAAAACAACCTCTGATACGGTACACAAAATTATTTATTTATTTACAGCAATGACTAATGTTACACATAGTGCTGAAAGTTAGATTTAGTCAGTCAAAAAAATGTCTGTCAGGTTGACACTCCTGCACTACAGAATCAATCACCTGAAGAAATCCACGACAAAGCACATCCCACTGTCTTACATAAATTTATTAAGTGTTTGTCATTTGTCAAACTGAAGCATGAGAAACTTCTTAATGGTGTTGCTTAGATACGACTTTCTTCTAAAAAATAACAAAAAAGACATTACATGTATTTTATCAGTTCTGCTTTTTTATTGTTAGACAGAACATACATAAATACTAAATAAATGCTTTACCTATTCAAAGTACTGTTGCCTGGAATGGTTACCCAATGCTTTAAAGGCCCATGTACTTCCCTTAGAAACACCTACTGTGACACATGAGCCACCCATGAAGTTTACTCCAGCCAAGAACATATTGTTCACATTTTGAAAAAGGTTTGGTGTGGTTACTTCAGTCTGTGAGGGAAGACAATTAACATGGGCTTTATGTATTGCATACATCTAAAACAACTCCGCTTCAAAAGAAGATATCTTTGATGGTAAACGCTACTTGTGCTACACAAAGCACTTGCACCCCCAACTTCTCAACATATTAACTTCTTTCCACATCACACAAAATCTGAGTAACAAGATGCAGAGAAGCCTATATATCTGATACCTATGTCAGAGGGCTGCAGAAACCACAATTATAGCTTACAGCCACAAGAATTAACGATAACACCAAGGAATATATAAATATAAATGCACGCAGGCATACAGCATATGCATAGTCTTCTGCAGTCTTCCAGTGCAGACACTTTGTAGGCCACAACCAATCCCTTAGGCTGGAAACAAGTACTAATTATAACCTGCAGAAGAAAGGTGTCAGAGCTGGGACTTGAAACCACAAGTATCCTCAAAAATATGCATTATGGCAAAACAAGTCCTGACAAGTGCTGAAGTAAAAACACACAAGAGCGCACGGAGGCTTGAAAAAGAGACATTGCAAAACTCCTCGCCTGGTGACAGATGAGTAAAAGGGGGTGGGTGATGGGTGATTGTTAGGGAGGGGCAACAATTTATGTCCTTCCAGTAATGCAGGATAATACTTGAAATAATACATAATACAGATACATACAACTAGATCTGATTTTAGTTTCATTTCTTGTGCATATTAAAGCATGATATCGCACTGCCAGCAAGCCTTAAAAGCTGCACCAGAGTTAAATTTGGAGGTGCCCGTGTCTTCACGCTGCATTAATAATGTACAGGCTCCTGAATGCTTCAACCCCCTACCCTCCTGAGAAGAAAAAAAAAAAAAAAGAAAAACCCATCCCCCTCAAGAGGAACAGAGCAGCTCACCCCAACCCAGCCATCCTCCTCCTCCTCCTTCCAGCAGCAGACCACAAACGCACTGACAGCACTCATAATGAGACACATAAACTCCTCACTGACCTTCCCATCAACAACATGTGACAGCAATCAAAAGTGGCTCTAATCTGCTCAGCAGCCAGAGCGCCAAACACACAGACAGCAGCCAGCTAGCCTGCACCAGTCACACACTCTGCACACTCGCCCTGCACAGCACAGACAAGCTCATCTCACACCAGATATCAGACAGAGGCACATCACCGCTGCAGAGTCCACATGAACGTGATCACGTCAGTTATAGAATATTAAATTAGGGCACTGCAGAGCAGGCAGGGCATTCAAGGACACAGAGGACACCACGAGAATGGTAAATGGCCTCGGACTAATATAGCACCAGTCAACCAGGGTGCAGACTCGCTCTGACATGCGGGGAGGACCAACACCAGCAAGCAAAAGCAGGTGAACCAAACCAAGAATGATCAAATGGTATGCTTTCCAGTAGTATTACCTCAATTATATTCAGTACAAAGATTTAAACTCCCCCACCCCCACCACAAATTCGCTCCAGTGCCAGTCAATAGACATTAATAAATGATATATTGAACAGCTGAGTCATGCATCTATCTTCAGTAGACAATGTAAAAATGTGAAATACTTTAGTAGCACAATATTTTGGGTTAGGAAAAAAATAGTAGTGAATTCTTAAAGCAACAGAATAAAAGGTTTTGATTTAGTAAGAAATGCTTTAAATAAAGATTAAATCTGGCCTTCTACTTTAAAAGCCATTGATTTAAGCTCACTACTATTCATTATAATATATCTATTGTTTTTAGTTAAATAAATGTGAAACCAAAAACTATTTTCTCAGGAGACACGTTTTATTGTATTGTTTAAATACAGCTGGTTGAAAGCTAAAACGTAAGGCATTAAATGTTCCATTTGTTTCCAAAGTTATAGTGGCATGTCTAGACTCTCTGCCTGTTATAAATGTGTATTCGCATTGGCAGGTGTATACATGAGTAGTACTGGATATCAGCATCAGCCCAGAATTCCCACATCGGTGCATCCCTAATTTCCCACACCACACTGAACCAGAACACAGCAGCCATAACCTCATACTGTTACCCCAACCATCAGCAGCAACACATCTCCAGTAAGGTCAATTAGGGTTGAAAATAATAAACTGCTTACAGTTATTGTTTATGGTTTGTAGAAATACCTCGCTCTGGGGAGACCTGAAGCATGACACTTACAGAAGTGTGAAGCTATTCTGTAATGTGCACCCCGAGGGAAACTAGAGGGTTAGGCGAGGATGCTAGGTGGTGAGCATATTCCTCTGAGATATCAGGCTAATTCATTTCACTCTCATGTGCTGAGAAATCGAGAGAGAATACTGTTAATGGATGACACTGCGACTGACAATTAATATGAAGGACTGCCTGACCACAGGGTATACCCATGTTAACGGAATATGGATTTATTCAGAGCCACTTCTAATGACCAGTGAGTGTAATGTCAGTAGCCTTATAAGACTCTTACTGGTACAGCAGGGCTGTTCATGAATGCCTGCACAGGGAACCATCCATCAGTATGTGGGATGATTACTTCCAAGGATACATTGACACAGCATTTGAAGTGGACGGATTTTCTCACCAAATACATTATTATTTATTTTACTATATTGCTACACTTTTATACAAGGGGTGTGACGAGATCTCGTGGCACGAGATCTCGCGATATTAAAACTGACGATATTTCTCATCAGGCTTAAATCTGTCTCGCGGAGCAAAAAAACAGCTAAGTGTGGACTTAAGAGGGATCTGGTAACCAAGTAGCGATAGCAGTAGAGGAAAATTCGGGCATTTGTATAGAAGATGCTTCTGCAACTTTTAAGTTGTATGTCTGTTACCATTTATTGTTTCCACTGGAAAGCCAAAATGCAGCCAGAGTGACCAACAAGACACAAACCATGTGTAAATACTGTAAATAAATCGTACACGTGACTGTTTCATAGGCAGTTGTACTAATCCCTTAGCTCTGTACTGTATTAAAAAAAAAATGCACTTCAAGCATAGTCTTAATTTGACTGGTTGTGGTTATAAATAGTTAAATTACAAGAGATTTAGGAGAAAAAACACAAACCATTCTCTTAATATGACTGGTTGTGGTTTGCACTTATTGTTTGCTCTATATAAAGACCTAGAAAAGTTTTATTTTTATTTTTTATTCTTATTCTTATTTTTATTTCTTATAGAAATCAATGTGTGAGAGAAACCAGTCTGTTAAGTTTGCGTTATATGATTTTGTCAAATAAAACTGTAGTTTTCAAGCCATTTTTCATTTTTGACTTTTTCTTTAAAATTTTATTTTTAAATCTCATCTCGTTCTCGTGAACCCAATATCGTGTCTTGTCTCGTGATATTAGTGTCTCGTCACACCCCTATTTTATACTATAGCCAGCAATCTTCCTAACAGTTCACAGTGTTTCAAACGAAAAAGCATGCACAAAAGAGTAATGCTTTACATAAAGTTTCAGTTTCATATTTGATAATGTGTTCAAGCTCACTGTAATAAGGACATGTTTTTGACCAATTATTGATCTTTCCAGGTTATCCAGTAGTCTGGTGTGTCTAAAATCTGTGAAGACAATCTTTTATCTTCAGAGTGTCTCCTAGAGCAGTTAGGGCCACCCGGTCATAAATCAAGATATCAATTCCCAAAGATATGGGAAACATGACTTTGACTTGATATAGATGTAAATAGTGTGGATAATTAAATTGTGTTAACTTCTCACCTGGTATGTTGTGTGTGAACAGTATCTCTACACACACAGATACCTATAGCTATGCGTTTTCACATGTATATGCAACAATAGCTAGCCATGTATATGTGTGTTGCAGTGATCATAAGTTGTGCTGATTCCTTGTCAGTCATGGTTGCATCCACATCCTTTTCTTTTTAGTAGCTTTATCTGAACATAAATAATGTACACCTAGCAATGGCAAAGGTTTTAAGGATGTGAGCAGAAAAATAAAAGTACAAAAAAAGTACATCAATAACACATATGAAAGTGCTATTGGAACTGGTAGTTTTCAGATTTAGTGTAATGTTTGCCATTTAAACTGCCATACATAACATATCTTTGTCACATATGATGACACATAAGGTGTGGCGCACTTTTACCTACTGTGTGAAAAAGACTAAGACTATAGTCTTATTGATTACCATTAGCAGCTGCCATTCTAATACTAATTATAATTTTCTCATTTATCTAAAAATGATCAGCCACCGAAATACTGTTAACCTTTATATTAAAACACTATTGTCTAGATAAAATCAGTGATGCCATCTCAATGCTTAATAAGACAAAAACAAATGACTGAAATCAAATAAGATTTTTGTTTGTGTTCTTTGATTGTGTCTCATCTGCATCAAGCAAGAGCGAACTTCTGAAGGAGCATGCCTGCATCTTTCTTCATGCAGCATGGCAGACCAAAAATAGACCAGATGACCCTTTATTGTAAGGACACACCATAAAACAAGGACAAAGCACTATGAGAATAGCCTATACTGTGAACACACACACACACACACACACACACACACACACACACACACACACACACACACACACACACACACACACACACACACACACACACACACACACACACACACACACACACACACACACACACACACACACACACAAACACACTTGGACCAATCAATTGACAGCAGAGTCTAGGACCAGCTGAGCCCCTGGTGTATGCAGCATTACAGTGAGTCAGCAGCGTCATAGGACACCAAACACCACTGCTCAGTACATCTGCACTGTCAAGACTGACTCAGTCCCCCAGCATTCATTCATCAACACCTAAAACATACAGAGAGAGACGAAATAGATATTCACAAATCTTGGTTTATATCAGAAACCCTCATTTTGAGGATGTATACCACTTAGAAGATTAAGGCTGTGTTGTATTTGAAATCAGAAGTCAGAATATCCTAGTTCCAAGCCAGAAATTTTAACTGAAATGCCCCCACAAGTTGAATTCTCTACTCGGAAAGTCAGAAATTAATGTTGGATGGTTGCACTGCAGTAGTTGATAAGTTATCATTTGCTTTGCCACCAGAATCAGAATGACCATTCTTGGGACATTTTGTTTAAAGTGGCAATCCGTATGTCTCTAAACTGAAAGTAGAAGCATTTCTAAGTGGGGAAGGAACAAAATATTGTGTTTCATGGTACCAGTTTGCTGGAACAACCATCCCTTCTAAACCTAATATATTCATTCTAAAAACTGGGGTGTCAGGTCGTTTTTTGCAGAGGTTCTTCTGGCCATGTCACATGTTTACGTATTTACGTCACACGTACAGCCTCTAAAAGAGGTTCCGGCTCAGTTTTACTAAAAGCGAGCGGCTGGTGGAGCAATGGAGACTTCAGAAGAGGAAACTCAGAGCTCAGTAATGCAATCACTCATAGGAAAACCAAAGAAACGAAGGAGTGAAGTTTCTGACTTAGCGCTCTCTTTCTCTCTCTCTCTCTCTCTCTCTCTCTCTCTCTCTCTGACTGAACATAACCTGGAATCGGATTCATCTGCTCTGAAAGGAGACCGCATCACACCCGCCCAGTTTAAAATGATTCTTCCACATGCTCGGTGCAATTACCCATTCTCACCAGAGAGGGCATCAATCCCAAAACTTGCGGACATCAGCTCTAAACATACACTTTAAAATTCACTGTTCAGTATTAACCATTTAACTTACTCTTTTCACTTCAACCTAACAATTAAAATGCTTTTTTGCTATTTTCAGCCAAATAATTTTGCTAAATATTTGATGTTTTCCTACCAACATTAATCTCTGCTGCTTTGGGCAAGATGTGTTACATAGTTGAATTGCATTCATTTCCTTCTCCCAGCAATTTTCCACAGCATCTATCTGCAGCTCAACAGCATAAGCACTAATACTGATATGCCATCAACTCCTACATCACAACACCCAAAGAAACAGAGAGAGAAACAAAATACAAGACCAGACTTATGCCAGCAAAATGTCGGTGCCTTTCAGATTAAGGTTTCTGTACAGTGTGTACACTTGTAAAATTACTGTATTCCTAATATTAGTACTGTGTAGTACCAAACCTCCATAAATAACCATGTATTTTCCATGCTATCACATGCATGAAGCAGTTTTTACCAAACCATCACAGTACATGTAGCGTTACAGTTACCGACTCTACCCCTACATGTTTCTTTGTGGAACCAAAAGTGGCTCTTCTAAAATGTAGCTCAAAGAATCATTTGAAGCTAATTTATTATTTAGAGTGTATTTGGATTTAAGGTAACCTTAACTGAAGCTCTAGTTGTTTCTCTCTATCTATATCTATATCACTATACGCTGTATAGTGAGAGTGTGTGGGGGAGGGGTAATCACATAGCTAGCTGTGTGTTGTGGTGGACATTCACTCTGCTGCGCTTCTTCAGGATCTGAAGCAGAGCTCTGAGTCAGCAGTTTCTCCTCCCTAAAGAGGCACTGGGGCTTAAACAGAATGCAGCGATGCTTCACCTACAGCACACCCTAAAGGGTCTGAACAGACTACAATGTATTTGACTATCTGGTCACTGAGGCACAAAACCACAGCTTACCAGTGCTTATCGATTTAAAACACCATGTTCTAAACACTTGTATTTACACAGGCAGAAAGCTCTGTTCTAAAATTCCTGAGAGCTGTATATTTAACAGCGTGAGTGGAGTGAGTGGAACAGAAATGGAAAAGAGGATAGAGAGGGGGGGGAAAGTAGGAAAGGGAGCAAAAATGAATACTTTGGCTTTTACTGTATTATTACTTCTGGGTCCTCAGTGCCAGGCCTTCACTAGGAGAAACATCTTATCTTGGAAAAGAACCAAAAGTAGATTCCATACTTTACATTAGTCTCAAAACATTTTTCCTGCACAGAAAAATAAGAAGAGCTTTGCTTTTCTATCCCTTATATCTGGCCTAAACGTTTAAATGGTTATTTGCTTCTTCTCTCTTACGGAGAACTACTTGTATTTGATTCCCCAAATAGCTTTTAAAAGTGCCGTAGATAATTCATTTATTCTAAGTTGCTCTTTGATGTAAAAACAGTAAGCATGTGATTTGGTTTTAGATGCTCATTAAGATCATCTAATTTTACCTTATAATAAACCACACTGATTTTCCTTGTATGGTGGGCTTCTGAAAAAATAAAAGATTAGATCTGCTTTTAAATATATCATAGCATACTGTATAAAAACTAATTATTATTACTATTTTGGTTTATTATTCCAGAGTAGACTAGCACTCACTCACATCCCAGGTTTCCTGTTTGCTTTTGAGTTCCCCCATTATGTGTGTTCAGCACCAATATAATTTTACAGCCCTGTTAAATAAAAGGCTAAATTTTAATATTTGAAAATGTACATTTCTAATGTGGAGGTTCAGAATGGTCCAGCTAAGGTGCTTTTACTAGGGTCAGAATGTTCATATCCCAGATCATGTTGTTGCCATCAGCAGCCGGAGTCTGAGACAGCACATTTGGCCATTTGCTCTCAGAGTGGGTAGATGGTGCACAAGTGTCTTTTAGCGGTTGTATCAGAGCAGGCTTGCTGCACTTTCTGCCAAACACATTGGCTACCCAGTAATGCAGCAGCTGCAATTTTACAAGAGGCGCTGGCTGATTTTACTCCAATAATCTCCAAAAGATGAGTGTATGTCATAGCGATAAAATGCTTTGGAAGGGAATCTGTCAGTGAAATACCACTTGGATTAGACAAATAAGAGCAATAACCATCTACTAAGAAGCAAGTTTGATATACTTGTGACATGTATTCATCATTTACTTAGGTAAAGGCTTATGCTCATTCATGTTTTAGGTCTTCATAAAACCTGTTAAATTAAAATGCCCTGGGACTTAAAGGGTTAACAGAAATTCATATGCGGTTTCACAAGTTTCACAAAGCATCCTTCAATGCATCTCCCTCTCCAGATATACAATTAAATACGCAACTTTCATAAAAGACTGAAAAACTGGGTTGTAACATGAAACAAAGGCCTTAATCCTTCTTCTATTCGGAAAACAGCACACAAGTGCTTGCTTCACATACAGCTCTTAATGTAAGTATTTGCTAAAGACAAGGACTGTCAAATCAATCCTCATGCTGCTCTTGACTGAATCCTCTATGGATTCATTGAAGAGAAAACAAAATGAAAGAAGCAGGGAAAAAACTATTTAAGCATTGTTGCCATTTGGCCGTAGATCCAATTCAGAGAAAAGCAATGGCAGTCTGCATGAATTCACCCTTTCACAAGTGAAATAATAATTAGACCAAAACAAGATGGCTGTGGGTCACCAGTCTGGATTTAGCTGGCAACGAAGATCCGAAAAGTGAATGAATCATTCATCTCTCTGCTGTTTAAGCCTAGCCGTACATTTTTCTGGCTGTTTTTAGCATTCCGGAGAGTTCTTCACTTAAGCACAGCACAGAAGATTCTTTTTTTGACATGTGACTCTAATTCTTCATAGTGATGGTTTCAAGACATCTCTTACCCAGGCTGTAGTGAGTTTAGGAGACACACTTAATCATTGCCCTTCACTGAACCATCAATGTAAACATTTTAGCAGGCTCTGGAACAGTTTAATGCGCCACAATGGGCAACAGTTTGCTTTAATTGTCAATTGCAGTCCCTTCTGGGTTCACATGAGGAGAGAGGCGAGCAGAGGGAAAATAGGGGGTGGCAGTAGTCTGGGGTCAGTCACAGCACCCAATGTCCACTGAAGGAGCTAATGAACTGGTGCCGTGCCCTTTGGGGAGATGTTATGAGGAAAAACAGATGTAGCCTTTGGGTTTTCCGTGTCTATAAAACCAAATTTATCTATGTGCTCCTTCTCCATGTGCACGGATCTCCGGCCGGAGCAGATTGCGTGAAATATCACAGACGTAAATGCATGTTGCTCTGTTGTAAAGAGACAGGACATAGGGTCCCTGGTGAAGTCACTCTTGGACCTCAGTGACTACAAACCTCTCTTTGCCTTCCAAACTCCATGGCCATGTCTACATCCGCTTAGACAATCAGCTGCAGGGCCATACGATGAAATGTCTGAAGTGAGTAAATGAATGAATGAGTGTGTGTGTGTGTGTGTGTGTGTGTGCTAACAAACGCATGAGTAAAGGATCTGTCCAACAGTTCTTTAAATAGCCACACACACAAAGCGGACAAACACAATGCACGGCCGTTTCCCTCTATGACATCATCATGTGTCCAGTGGCCCCACACTGCTTCCTGACTCTGCCCTACTGAGACGACCCACAGGAAACGGGCACACAAATGCAACGACACACTCATAGGCACACACACATGCCTTCTCAAGGATGTCCTGAACCCTGTGTTGAAGAGGATCCTTTACACCAGTGTCCTCTCAGACAAAGTTACCTCAGCTAATGTTACTATCCTAGCTCTGCAGCTCGTATCTTTTGGCTCAAAAACAAAGTTTCTGAAGAGGTAGTTACTGAGTAAACTGATAACATGATAAGTGATGCTGAACACTTTATTTAGAGAAATTCATGCAAGCTGTACCTAAACCTGGTGTTTATTACACTTTAAAATGCAATAAGACAAGCTACATATTTGTCAGACAGGAACGGGCACTGGAAACGTCAAGACTGTGGCTTTTAGCACACATAACCGTGTTTGTTGAGTAACAAACCTTCTACCTTAAGCTTTCTTCCAGTAGGCCTAAAGCAGCAGGCTTGGATAAGGTGAGCCGGCTGCATTCCACATTCATGCACAAACCAGTCCGGCGGTGATGTCATCATCCTTCACTTCTGTTTTTTTCCCTCTCCTCAACTCAGACCTAACTTGTATTCTCTCAGGTGGAGTCCTACACATTTCCTTTATAATATTATCCAACATGTTTTAGCAGCAATACACTGGTGTCCATCCATTGCCAATAAGAGCAGCAGGCTACCTGTGTTGTTCCAATTAGGGAACCTCCTCATTGTTCTTGCTGACAGGGAAAGGACTGGAGGTGCTGAACTAGTGCTAGTTGATCATGAATACTGATATTTTGTGACATATGGATATCTTGTGACGTCTTTTTTTTTTTTAGATGTTTTTAGTTAAGTATGTGATAAAAATCACATTCATGATATAGACTAAAATCTAATAAATAGTATCTGGTGGTCTCCAAGACGTCCAAGTAAACTGCAATGTGGGTCATTTCTCTTGGACTAGTCTTCAAAATACAGATAATTAATTTTAATGACTTGTGAAAATGTGCTTTCAGTCATAGTAATGGTTAGATTATTGATATTTTATAGTGAAAACAGTTCAAAATGGTCCAAAAGTCAGGTCTGTAAAAACGCCTTCAGAGAGGAGGTGCAGTACTTAGGAAACATTTACCTTTTAAAGCTATTCTAATTACATTTAAAAGGTATTCTACATTCATAAAGTATTATGATATTCTAAAAGTGCAATGGTTAAATTTGTATTAGTATGACAAAAGAACAAACCTGACAAACAGAGAACACTAATACCATTAGATAGTATAGTAAATAATGTAGAATTGTTTACTTTAGTATAGTATCATACTAGTACACTGTTCACTATGTGTTTAACAGTACACTGTAGCATTAAAATACAGTCATTTCTAATTTAATAAATTAGTGTATCTGTTGTTTTTTAGGTAGGTAACTTAACCTACAGTCCTGGTATTCTGCAGTCTGCTGTCACCTATAGCTAGTAGCTAGGTGTCCCTGTTGACAATGCTAGTTGGCTAACGTTAGCCCAGGCCGGTGTAGACCTGGTAGGGGTTGTTCTGCTCAGCTGACATTTCTTATTTCTTAGACATTGTTAATCTCTGTATGAGAGACAGGTAAATGAGTCTCACCCCAGTCGAGAAACTCCAGTACGTTCTTCTCTCTTCTGAGAGGGGAGTTGTTGCACTCATCGTAGAGACAGACGAGGATATCCAGCAGGGTCTCCACACTCAGGCTCTGGCCGTTGGACTGAGAGGGTCCGTCCAGAACCAGCTTCTCCAGCTTCTTCAAGCGAACCTCCCCAGACATGGCTCCAAACTTCGCTAACAGCAGCTAGCTTCAGTGGAGGAGATGGTGGAGGTCTGTTATTATTTCCAGCGGTGCTCAGCTAACCAACCTAGCTAGCTGGACTAGCACTGGAGCCAGCTCACCTTTAAAGCGCTTAGTTACTGAGAGCTACACGGGCTCGGGGCAGGAAAACCGCCGCCCGGCTAAACCGGGTCAGTCATGGCCCTCCTCGAAAAACCTCGGAAAGACGGTGGAGTCTCGGGGTCACACAGAACATGGCAGGGTGGACCTCAGCTCTCGATACCGGAGTAAACACGACTCGATAAGCCTGCAACCGGAGCAGACCCTGCCCAGGCCGGTGGATTTAACGTAAATCCAGCCGCTCAGAGCCTCCCTCAGTCTTTCTGCCGCACTCCCCCAGTCCTCCGCCTCCTTCCCCAAGGGCATCAGCTACCGCCCGGCCCGCACTCGGAGCTGAAGCGCCGTCCTCGCTGCTGCTGCTCCTCCACACGGGCGGTTATCCATCCTGCAGTAACCTCCAAACACGCATCAGCGCTGGATCTGCAATGCTACAAAAGCCCGTATGCCCCTCCTCTGGGAGGACGGCTGCGAAACGAGAGGACGAAAAGGCTTAGCCAGCTCCTTCAAAACCCGCTCCTCACAAACCAGCTCCCTCTCGACACGTCCTCATGTCGAAAAAAGCAGTCAGTCAGTGTGAGTGTTTTTGTGACTGTGTGTTTCTGCTGGCGGAGTAAAGTTCTGCTGCAAATTGAGAGGAAAAGAAAACGCCTCCTTGTTCATGTCATTCTGCTAAACCTTTCCCTGCTTCACCCCCTCCCATCTCTCTCTCTCTCTCTCTCTCTCTCTCTCTCTCTCTCTCTCTCTCTCTCTCTCACACACACACACACACAAACTATCTCTCTTTCTTGCTCTTTCTCCTCTCTCCCCTACAACACTATCTCTCTCACTCTTTTTTCTCTACTGTGCTAGCTCTCTCACTAACTCTCTTTCTTGCTCTCCTCTCTCTCTCCCCCTTCCAACTATATTTCTCTCACTCTCTCTCTTCTTCCTCCAACTCTATTTCTCTCTCACTATCTCTCTCTCTTCTTCCTCCAACTCTTTCTCTCTCTCTTTCCTTTTTAAACTCTATTTTTCTTTCTCTTTCCTGTGCTCTTTCTATCTCTTACTATCTTTCTTTCTCATTATCTCTTTCTTGCTCTCTCTCTCTTTTAAACTCTATTCTCTCTCATTATCTCTCTTTCTTGCTCTCATTCTCTTTTCAACTCTATTCTCTCTCTTTATCTCTCTTTCTTGCTCTCTCTCTTTTCAACTCTATTCTCTCTCATTATCTCTCTTTCTTGCTCTCTCTCTTTTCAACTCTATTCTCTCTCATTATCTCTCTTTCTTGCTCTCTCTCTTTTCAACTCTATTCTCTCTCATTATCTCTCTTTCTTGCTCTCTCTCCTATCTCTCTCTCCTGTAGCTTCTGTGCCGCAGAAGAAATCCGAGCTCTTCATGGCGACCGACACGCACACACACACACACACACACACACACACACACACACACACACACACACACACTGCCGTCAGAGGGATGAGGGATAATGGAAGGGATAATTTCATTCATCAAGAAAACGGTTCACCTACCTAACTATAATGCTCAAACACATCCTCACATAATGTTCATCTGCTTTATGCAAGAAACCCCAAATCTGATCCTTTTTATTATTAACATTAATAATATTATTCGTACATGTTTGTATGCATTTTGAAGACGTAGTGTTTTTATGCAAATACATAAAATGTATATTGTAATAATCAGCTAGGACAAAAAATCCAAATTAATAAGGGTACAATGAAGCAGCCCAGGGCTATTAATATTTAAATATTATGTATTTTATTATAACTTATTTTAGTAATACATAAGCAAAAAACTTATATAGTAATAAAAAACAGGATATCACAGCTATTACAGCTGTGCAAGCTTTTAAATGTATTCTTTTGAAATAACTTTTTTCTCTGAGGTCACTCTATTCATATAGAAAAGTGCTCTGATTAAACTTTTAAAAAGTCCCGTTCTGTAAGTTCTGCATTTTTGCTTGAAAGATGAGCTTTTGCGCCACCTGGTGCACAGAATCATACAGTACAGCCTAAACCTAGACAGCGGACTGCCTGACAGGAATGACTGCTCAAGTGTGGTGAGATTTTGTTTTATTTATTTATTTTAACATGCAGACACTATGGGTTTCTCCTCTTACAATACAGCGTATACAAGGGCACCAGCAAAAGAAAAGGAGCACAATGCCTCATTAAAGTATAACATTAAAACTATCTGTGTAATATTAGGGAGGTCTTTTTTATGTAACCAAAACAGCTCTGACCTATTTAGGCATGGACTCCACAAGACATAGCCAACAACTTTTTCAGCAGTTTGTGCTCCATTAGCTTTTCTGTGAGATTAGACCAGAAGAGCTAGCCTTTGCCCTCTATGTGCATCAATGTCCTCTTGAACAGCAATGTTAGGTTGCTTGACCAAATGTGTTAGTTACCTGATCTAAATGGAAACACTTAAACACTCCACAGGACCTGCTGTTTTTGGAAATGCACAATCTTCTATCAACCACAATTTCGCTTGTTTCCCTTGTTAAAGTTGCTTAGATTCCCATGATTGCCGTTTTGCATCTCCCTAATATGCAATACACTTACAGTTCAATTAGCATTACAATACCAATGCTGGGAACAGGGTATAACCCCTCTGCTCTCAAAATCCTCAATTTTGCATGGTATGGTACTTTGAGATTCTGGTCCATGTTGATATTACTGTGGCAGAAAGTTCTGCTATTTTTTAGATGTTGTTATGTGAATCAACTGGACAAGCACATTCCTAACGTGTTCTTTCCATACAATCTGTTTAAGACAGTTTCCTTTTGTGACATGATGCATAATCTTGCTGAATCAAGCTGTTAGAAGATGGGTAAATGGTGCCATGAAAGGATGCACATGGTCAGCCACATTATCTAAACTGCATGTTGTATTCAGTCAATAATTAATTGGTATTCACAGGCCCAAAATATTCCAAATAAAATTCCCCAAGGCATTACGCCTTCACCATCCTGGACTGTTGACACAAGACTAGTTGGGTCCATGGATGCTGTTAGCATTAAATGACTAAGCTTACCATCTCCGAGCCCGAGCAAAGTTTTTTGTAGTTTTTTGCCTGTCCCCACTGCAGCATCAACTTTCTGTTCTTGGCAGACAACAGTAACACCTTATGTAGTCTTCAGCTTTTATCTGCCTTAAGGTTTGACATTTTTGTCACTCTAAGATGCAATTCTGGTCAAAACACTTTTTCCACACCATTGTTAAATGTATGAAGTTCCTTTAGGACCTTTTAAGAGTTCTACAAAGCACCCTAGGTTCCTCTAGGAACTTATACTTTTGTGCCAATAGATAAAGTTATGCTTATAATCAAAAAGACCACGTTTCTCATTCTTAAGGTTTTATTTTTTTCACTTAAGTATCTACATACCTTTATATATTTTACTGATGCCACGTGATTGGCTGATGAGATAACTGGAACTAAGTTGGCACACAGGTGTTCCTGACACAGAGCTCAGTAAATGTAAATAAATGTAGGATTGTAATGATTCAGAATGATTTGATTTCATAAGCTACAATTAAAAAAATATATATTTTTTAGAAATTACAGAGAAATGAATGCACCTGGCAATCAAATATAAATCACCAAGCTAACACTAGCCACAACAATACAATTTTTTTTCTTAATTTGATTTAATGAGAAAAAAAACAGAAATTATTTACATTGTGCTTGCTTTGTAATTAAGGATTTTCTATATATTTTCAATTATTTCTTTATTTCTATATTTTTGTAAAATGTTAAATTAATCTACTACTTCTAGTTTCAGTATAAAGAAAGTAAAAAAGCCCTTACCTCTCAGCTCCACCCACATATTTCATATTCATGTTGCATCTCCATTTATAAACCTAACTCGGCTCTTTTCTAATTTTACCTCAAACGACTCCCTTGAAACAGACTCAGATCTGGCGAGTCCCACTAACAGCACGACTAATAAGGTGTTAATCGTGTGTTTCATGTCTAAATATGCAGTGTAAGATAAGAGTCTGGAAGAAACACAGGCACAGGAAGTTAGAATTCAGTAATCTTACCGTTCAGAAATATCTTTGCCGAGAGTTAAACGTTCCTCCTAACGATGTTGTTTCTTCATAAAAAAAATATTTCATTTGTTTGCTAACTGTTGAATAAAGCAAGCACACACGTTAATATTGTCCTTGTTTTGCTGTTTGTTCTATCCAAAAGAGGCGGAGAGTGCGCTTAAATGGGCCGAGGTTTCTTAGGTGAAGGTGTTAATTAGCACGTGTTTTGTGGATTGGCGATTCTCTCAGCCCTTTGATTAAGAACTATGGCATCCGCGAGAATTAGAAGTTCCTCTGTATTGACCAAAGGGGCTCTACATAATTGACAAGGGAAGGGGAGAAGACTGACACATATCACACAAGGCTTCAACCCTCTAATTTACTGCTGTGTGCTGAGTGTGTATTGTACAAAACAGACTAGAGGAAAGAAATGGACTGATTGGGTGGCTTTATTGATATGGCTTTATTGTCAGAATTCCTTATTAATTCACTGTAAATACAAAACTACTGATTAATTCATGAATTTCAAGTTTTTGATGATTTGATGTGTTGGTCACACATACATTATATACAGCTGCTGTTATATATTATACATCATTCTACAATGGTATACATCATACATACATATTAGGTGTATGGCTTATGATTATTTTACTTTATACAGCTACTGTAGCTATTTCCAATGTAAGGGGGTTTGCTGCATGAACCAGTGTGGCTGCTGTGCCTCAAGTACCCTGCATGCGTTTAAACACTAATCTCCTTAAAAATAATCCATTAAAATGTGCAAAGGGTGTGCCTTGAATATAAATAAAGTCTGCTACCAAGTTGTATAGAATCAGCTGCTGGTCTTGCGTCTATATTTGCACTCCATTCGTTCCTCTTCAGCTCACAGGAAAAGTCATCTGCCTTCCTGTGGGCTCCCCTGGTCTGTCTGACATCTTAGAGCAAATAGAGGGGCCAATACACAAACTCAGACAGTGGCCCTTCAGTGCCACCAGCCCCTCTTCTTATGTTTGTGTGACCAAACAAGGCATGGCAAATTTGGCAATGGAATCAGTTGATCACCAACCTGTGAAGAGCTCCCCAATCCACATCCACTAGGCCTCCCTGGATTAACTGTCTGTTTGACTAATAATTTTAATCTCGGGATGTAGGAGCATGGGTGGTAGTCTTGGAATAAACATCCAATCGCCTCCCCTCTTCTCCCCAAAGACTCATTTCATAATGATTAAAACTAGACAATAATGAAAACTAATCATAGAACATATGAGCCATCTCAAGCCAGACTAGGAATGTTTTACAGTGTCCAGGGGAATGTACACGCCAGCAACAAGGGCAGTACAGCAACACAAATCCAGGCCGGGTGAGAGAGAACACCCCAGCTTTACTGTGCCTAAAGGCCCATTAATAAACATGAGCTGAATGGGCACATAATGGCTGTGATGTTTAAAGGAATGTGTTCACATGCATCAGAAATGTAATTGCATAAATATAAAAATCAATATAATTTTATACATTATACAAGTGCACAGACAGGTACAAAGGTAATGAAATTCAATGTATGGACATTGTATGGGTTTTATATACCATTTATATTCCAAGGTTTTGTTAAAAATGTAATTTAATTTCCACTGACTGTATGTATTTTTGAGACCGGTTCTTAAATTTCTACTGGCTGTATTTATTTATATAATATTGGTTCTTGTAATTCTACTTAGTGTATTTGTTTATATGAGACTCATCAATTAATTTACCTGATATTTTTTCTATGACAATTCATTTATACTCTTGTTATATCAGTAAGACATAACATATTATTGTTACTGGCTTTTATGAGACTTGACATTATATTTTTCCATACTTCATGTATATTTATGATACTTTGTTCACTGAATAGTTGTGTTACAGGTGCATATGCTTGAAATAAATAATCTTAAATGGGTCCAGACTGTGGTCATTCTGTATTCTGTGGTCATTAGTGTATTTCTGATTCATTACTTTGACACAGTTTGTCTGACATTCTATCCAATACAATTTCAAAGGGTCTTTTGAGGCCTGCATATTGAGTACATGAAATGAATTACAGGCAGATTCATAAGCGACTGCTTGGGTTTGAAGTTGAGCATTTTGTCTCTATTTTTCCGATGAAAAGTGGCTGTTCATGTTGCACCTTTGCTCTGATATCGCCCCCTCCCCCCCGCCCCCTCCTAGTGTCAATGTGCAAACGGCCCGGGGGTTGGGGGGGATATAAGCACTGGGGTCCCTGTCAAAGACACAGCATTTCACACTGTGAACAGGACAACTGCAGATCTCCTCCAGCTTCAGAACTTGTATCTTTGCAAGTTTGGAACCTCTACAGCTTCAAACTGCTTGAAGTTTAGGTCTGCAAACTTCTGACCTTCTCCAGAGCTCCTCCAGTTTCCAGGACTAGAGCTGCCATGGCCTCGTGCCTCATTCTGTGCGCGCTCTTACTGGCGCTGACCGAGGGCTTCACCCATGAAGACATGAAAGGTGCCATGCTGAAGCAGCTGGGTCTCAGCGAGGTGCCGAGGATCCACAAGCGGGACGTGGAGAACCTGGTGATCCCGGCGCACATCAAGACCAAATACACGAACCTGCTGAAACTCCACAACAAGAGGAGGCGCCGCTCGCTGCCCAGCCTGGCGGGCATTCTCCGGGGCATCCCTGGCAATGCAGGTACATCTCGTTCTTTACTTTACCACCAGCTTTCTGTGCTGTAGCAAAAATAATTCATTATCAGCATCACTGAGTATAGTTAACTGCAGTCATTTAACCCTTCATTTATCTCTGATCTCAGATATCGCGGGAGAGTTTGTGTACTCTGACACCACAAGACAGCGGGTGGTGTTTGAGATGGACTCGAGGATCCCGGAGAACAGCGAGGTGACCATGGCCGAGCTGAAGCTCTACAAGACCGCGCCCCACAAGCGCTCCGTGCCCGAGAGGAAGGGCCAGCGGCCGGTGAACAACGCGCGGGTCAGCATCTACTGGGTGGAGGTGCTGCAGACCGGCGGGAACAGGACCTCCCTGGTGGACTCAAGGTAAGACCTGAAGCTTGTTGATGGTGATGATCAGATGATCAGACTTGCTGCTTATTGGCGTTTCGGTGCACGAGCTCTAACGGTCTCTCGTCCATCGCATCCTCTAGGTTGATTCCCATTCACGAGACCGGCTGGAAGAGCTTTGATGTGACGCAGGCTGTGCACTATTGGTCCAAGAGTCAGCAGAAGACCCCCATGCACCTGGAGGTGTGGATCGAGGGGGAGAGACCGGGCAGCTACGCGGCTGAGATGGCCAAAACCGTTCACTTCACCGGCCAGGACCCCAGCGATAACTCACTGAGCAAACCAGAGCTGGTCCTCTACACACTCAACCTCGAAGAATATGGGTGAGTTATTATATTAAATTGTATTATACTATATTATATTATACTAAAAAGACAGTGCATGTATGGTATATGCTGTATATAAATTACAAACTGAAAAAATAAGTGCAGATTTGTACCTAAAAGATAGCTGAGGCTATATCTTATATGGTTCAAGAGAGTACATTTCAGTGAAAGTTTTTTTTGTACCAGTAAATATGATAAAGACTATAAACATTATCATCAACTGAATATGCGTCAAAAACTTGATAATCCAAAAAGTCTGGCTTACAAATTGTATAAAATGTATAATTAAATATATAAATAAAAATATATGTTGTTTATTAATACAGTGATACAGAATACTGAATGTATCTTTTGGCTGGTTAAATGGAAAGGAAAGACACACCTGACCCTGTAAAGACCAATTGTATACCTCTGTACAATTACGAAAAGTGTACCTTTGAGTACAAGAAAGTACTTATATCGTACCTCTGTTTTTTAGTGTGAGATAATATAATATATTCGGTTAAATGTGTATACATTTATATTTAATCGGAATTAATTAAAATTAATGCTGTTTTAAAATGAACTAACTAAACATGTAAAAATAATGTTATTATTAAATAAACATGATATAATTTCTAATTCAACCTATATATACACCTAATACACAACATTTTAATGATTGTCTTAATTATTCTGTCAATTATACAATTACATGTCAAATGAAAATATATTATTATTTGATATCTAGCATGTTCAGAAGACTCTATCAGAAGACTGACCGTGTGTGTTTATTGTGTATTGTGTGCAGGTCTAGCGGGGACTGTGCTGTGGGCAGGGCTCAGGGTCAGTGCTGCAGGGAGGAGTTCTTCATTAATTTTCGTGCGCTCACCTGGACGCAGTACTGGATCATCGAGCCGGCCGGCTATCAGGCGTTCCGCTGCGGGGGAGGCTGCCGGCAGCCCGAGCGGAGCTACGGGTACGGAGAGAGGCGCTGCGCCGTGGCCGAGAGCGCTCCTCTGCCCATGATGTACCTGGTGAAGAAGGGCGACTACACCGAGATAGAGGTGGCCGAGTTCCCCAACATGATAGTGGAGAAGTGCGGCTGCGCAGTGGACAACATTTCGGTGGTCTGAAGACATAAACAAATATATATATATATATATATATATATATATATATATATATATATATATATATATATATATATATATATATATACATAAATATAAAGATATAGGCTTATATATAAACAGAAATGACGCACAGTACTTACAGCAGATTGTTGGTGAAACACCTCAAGCACTTTTTGTATTTAGTTTGTATATATTGTTGTGATGAAATGTTGCGTGTGTGCTCCCGGATGAGGATACATGTACCCGTCCTGGTGGGCTGTAAATATCCCGGATGTGTTCTGTATTTTCTCTAGAATATAAAGTATTTTTCACTCAGATCTCTCTAGCCTGTGTGTCGTTGCTTCTAAACGCAGTCTGTAGCATTTGGGTATTCCAGTGTTTGCAGGCAATTCAGACCCACAGACTTCAGCACACAAAGCCAGCCATTCGAGCTGTGTTTGCTCTGTTTTACATACACGACCACCAACCATTGCATGCACCATCATTAGCACTGTCTGGATGCACACGCTCCCCCATTCTGGAGCGGAGTGGTAATTAGCTTTAAAAAATGAATTAAGATTTTTACATATATTTTAAATACTTCAGACTACATACTTTCCTGGCATAATTACTTTTGATCTCATGTCATGTGTCTCCTCTGTCAAGGCAAGCTGCATGACAGTGAGGATAATTGACAGGTGAAAATTGACATTTACTGAAAATTTAATGAACATATTGAATCATTTTTTTGTTTTAAATATACATTTCTACAAATATTTGAATAACATTGATATATTACCACAGCAGGTTGAACAGCTTTTATGTTCCCTTAGCTAAGCATGGAGACTATGAGAAAAAATAAGTGGAGTTAATATTAATAATTGCTGTACATGAAGTGTATTTATTTCCTTGGAAAAAAAAGTGTTAAGGTTGTGATGTTACTGATAATGATACTGGGTTAGTTTCTTAAAGGGGCAGTTATCCAATGATGACAGGATGGAATGGATTTTTGACACATTAAAAATCTTAATATTTTATTTGATACATATTTTTAAGTAACATAATTTATGAAAATCAAATGTATATTTGAAACAACACAAGGTCTTTGTGAACAATTCAAGATGTTTAATCACATTTTCTTCAAATGCCAAAGCTGTCCCCAGATCAGTAATAATGTGTCCGCAGCATAACTGTTAAAAGTTTAAAACAAACACAGTGTAACAATCATTTTCAAGATTTAATCAGTTTCACAGTGCTGCCTGGGTAATCCCTGAAAAAAATAATGATTGGTTAATGGATAAACAATTGTTTTAGGTTAACTTAGATTAACTTTTTTAACCATTAACCAATTAATAAATAATTCAGTTATTACCCAGGCAGCACTGGGAACCAGCCCACATTTAGTAAATCTGTATAAAATGTACTTTAAAGTAAACCATTCTTATATATTCGTAAATGTTTACTATGAGTAAATCTTGAACAAATGTGTTAACATTTGTTATATGTTAAAATTGTTCATTTTGATTTTATAAAAACTATTTTAATTATTGTGATATTTGACCATGATGGAGTAAACATCTTAAGCTTAACCTCAATAACATATGGAAGAAAATACACACTATGTTATGCATTATGTTATACATTCAGGCAGAACTATGGACTCAGAAGTGTCTCAAAAAAGAAGTGTCATACTCACTTAAACTAGCTTGCACATTTAAAAAACAAAAATCTAAAAGCCCACACTTAAAATAAACACTGAAATATAAACAGAACACATAGAAAAATACAAAAAAATGGCTCAAATAATGACAAAGGACACAGGTGAATGTTAGCCAACATTGCTAGTACACAGTTAGGTAGTTAAGAGCTGATTCTGGTAGAGATAAACGAGCTGTTTGGCCATTACCTTTGTGCTGCATGTATTACCGGAGACTTCCACTAGAGGCCTCCACTTGCCCCGGCGGCAAGGACACTTCATACAGACCGGAGCAGCCATTTTTAACACCCCCCGCTCTACTGATGATTCTGATTCTGAGGACTGCACCTCGCGTGCGCATCATTGTTGAGGCAAGCGTGTGTTAATAAGTATACCGGTAGCCTTAGCGCTGATAAGTGTCACTGCTAGAATGAAGATAGTCCACTAAACACTAGGCTGAAGTTAAACAGTGGGTCCATTTAATGCTACCAAAATTTGCTGTAGGATAGGACATATACGGAGGAGGATGTTGTAATGTTGACATGATTGAGTCTGTTATACATCTCTCAAATCAACACATATGGTCATATGGTACAGATAACACACCTTATGGATCTCCAGGTTAACAATGATGGCTTGCCTTTTTTCAAGACTTTCACCATGCAAGATTGGACAATTATTCTAGTTGAAATTTAAACATGTCCCAGTTTTCATGATCTTGTTTTGTTCCAACCAAACAACAGAATCACTAGATGCGCTTGTGCAAGACTTTGTGACAAGACTTCGATTTTGACCTGGAAAAAGGATTTTAAAACGAAAGAGAAATCCTGCCTTTCAGGTTGTATGTGATGCTCCCGCATGTGTCTTTCTGAAGAATATATAAGGACACTCAGACTACAAAAACTGTGGGAAAAACACTCATTCTATGCCGAAAATGTCTATTATTATGCACAGCATTTTTGCCTCACTAAGAATCATAATTGACTACCCACTTGTCTCAACCTTATTTGGCATTTACACCGCCTGGCCAAAAATAATGCTGCCACTAAAAAAAGGTCACACACACTAATATTTGGTTGGACCATCTTTAGCTTTGATTGCAGCACACATTCGCTGTGGCATTGTTTTTAATAAGCCTCTGCAATGTTGCGAGATTTATTTAAATCCAGTGTTGCATTAATTTTTCGCCAAGATCTGTACGCTGCACAAAGCTTTCTCCAGCACACCGCAAAGATTCTCAATGAGGTTAAGGTCTGGACTCTGGATTCCATGTGTGAAAATGATGATCTCATGCTCCCTGAATCACTCTTTCACAACTCCAGCCCCATTAATCCTGACATTGTTGATAAAATAACCTGGTCAATATTCAGTATATTCAGGTAGTCAGCTGACCTCATTCTTTCAGCACACACTGTTGCTGAACCCAGACCGGACCAACTGCAGCAACCACACAATTTTTTTTGGCCAGACAGTGTATTTTAGAGACAAACTCTCAGGAACCACTGAAATTATGGAACATTTAAGGAACAATTCTGTACCCAGGCATCTATTTTTACCCCAGTCATATTTATGTTTAAGAAATGTTTTATTCTGATGGTGACATTCCTACCTAAATAAATTAAATGTTATACAGTACGTTTGTTCACTAACAAACCCAGTTAAAAAATAACAGTAATAAAAAATTTGATATGTACTTCCTTGAAGCACATGCACACACAATTTACACACCTTCTCACTACTTGTTTATTAAAGGGCTCTCCAAATCCCCCATGAAAACACAAAGTATTAAAGAGAAAATAAACCATATTAGCTCAGCCTAGCTAACGAAACATTTTATTAAAAGTAAAATACAGACAAATACCTGGTTGGCCACATCTTTGAGTGAGATTTCAAAAGAATTGTACTGTTGCTACTAAATGAAACCAGGGATTACACTAGTTTCAAAGTTTTATGGATGTGGAGCATGCAACAAAGTGGTCTGATTAGACACTGGGTCTTGCCACAAGAAGGTGTAAAATTTTTTTCCAAAGTTCCCCTGCTGCCCTATAAAAAGGCTACTTGGGTAGTTCTTGGGTACCTCTTGTTGATTCTGACCAAAATACATGCCTCTGCAGTGAACTAAGACTTTGAGAGGGGGCACATGATGGAATGGAAGAATCGGTCATTTTTATAAATTTGAGTTTTTGTAATTTAGATGTGTGTATATTGTACTGTGCTTAATTTTTCTACTCACCCATTTATAGTTCCATCACAAAACATAATGGAACACATTTTATCTGAAGTGCAGTTTCCTTATTCTCTTCAAGTCAAAGGTCCAGTCCTACTAGAGAATTATTCATGATGCTTGACATAGTAGTCAACATTGCATTATTTTTAATCACTCTGGAACAGAGTAAATCTGGACTCATCAGATCATATGACCTTCTTCTATTAATCGAGGGTTTAATATTTATGCTCCCTCGCAAATTGAGGCTGCTTTTCTTGTGGAAATGCTCTCTTTTAATATCAAACAAATCTATTGTTTTCCGTCCATTTAAATAAGCACCAAACACAAGCATTAAAATTTTTCCATGGTGCAACATTACACTGTGAGGCATTGCTTCCTTAAATAATCATGAAAGAGCCATAGGCAAGAAAACTTTCCTGTGGAGGAAATTTTAGAACATCTAGAAAAGCTCTGAGATTTGGGTTGGTTCTTTTATAGCATTACTCAAAGTACCCTTTTTACGTTACCTAATGTTAGCTTAGGGCTACAACAAGTTTGTGGTCAGTTGTTTTAAAAAAATTGCTACTCGTAGACGGTTTAACAAAATTTGTAAAAGAAATTGTGAAAAATGTTCTGAACATACAAATGTTAAAAGTAGCAAAAATGGAGTAAAAAAAGCCAAAACAAACATGAAAACATTTCAGAGATTTATTACAGTTTATTACGCCACACGCATCTTTGCATTATCAAACCTGGACAGTCATCATCGTTGGAAAAATAAATACCACAATACAAAACGGTATAAATTAAATCAAGGTCTTTTTTTGAAGCACAGAGCTGCAGTAGTTTCGAGTACAACACGCCTGTTCTACAACTCCAGCAGTTTGTGAACACTAATTACAATCAATACTACTCTCTTCTAGATCATGCTTTCCATAAATATGTTAAAACTTTCTTGCTTTTTTTTTTTTAGGGATGTCAGTAAAAAGTAGTCCATCACAACAGGCCTACATGCCATAATTTACGTAAAACAATTAGCGAGGGGGACAATTCTACTAAAAACAATAGCTGCCGTAACATTGGTGGCTGTTTTCCACCAGAGGAAAAAAAAAGGGCAGCCACTCAGTGCCAAATATTTTCCTAACTCAAAAAGGTACAGAACTTCAAATGGGTGGCAGTGGCCATCAGGTTTCTCCACAATGTTTTTTCCTTCTTTTAGAGCACCAGGTTGCAGATGAACTTAGTAAATGATACAACAGCACTTTAAATAGGGAAATAAAACATGGTTTTATACTGGCCAATTTTACAGAAGTGGAAGACTATGAATCTCACCCGTTACTTCCACTTCAATCTACATTTTATGAACAAAGTAAATTAAAGATTGAGCAACGCCTTGCGTAGTGTTTGTATTCTGTACTTATGATCTGAACATTAAAATACTTCTGTATTACTGACCTGAAAATACTAAGAGCTGCAGTGATGTAACTACAGGTAAAAACCTGTTCAACTTGAACAGTCGCGATAAAAATAAAAAAATAAAAAGGCATCAAAAATTTTACCTGAAGATTACATGTATATATGGACACTCACTGGAGGGTACTACTTATGGTAGTTTGTTTCATGAAGTATAAAATATTCTTTAAAAACGATTTAACTTACAGTAAATACCTGAAAAATTATAGTGAACTCCCAAGCAAAGCGGGACTAACCACCACTAGATAAACATTGAATGACTTGGGTTTGAGTATTTGAAGCAAAACATGCAGGTTTTTTTCTTTTATATATAAAAAGACACGCAAGTTTTAAAAGCCAGCCTATACGCCAGATCCTTTTAAATTGTATGAATTTTCTATAGTCAAGTAGAGGAAAAGTTATTTGTTTAGTCAATGGAGCTGAGCATAAATACTATAAGTAAAGCCAGAACACTTTAGTTTTTCTGTAAAGTGCTACACATTAGATAACAGCAAGATAGAGTGAGGGGATCAAGAGAAATATAAATCAACGTATTCAAAGGCTCTTTAGCACCTTTGATGCGGACTGGTCTCAATCAAAAGGCAATACAAGTTGTACAAAAGCAAATAACCCATTTATTTGTAAACCTATGGAGTTCAACTATTACACACTGGACTGATACACAAAATGAAGTTTGGGAAAAGAAACAACTGGATAGTAACAATTTTACACTTTCACATGAACCATGAAAGGGTTTTTTTTGCTGCTAAATTATCACAATTACCGTTTTATAGTTTCTAAAAGGAGAATTTTTTGATCAGGTGGATTCTCAAAAAAATGGTACAATTCTACACAAAAAAAGAAACAAGAATAATTTACATTGAGTAAAAATGACGTTATACAGAATAAAAAGCACAACCCTGAAATTCAATCAAAAGCATCCCACACAGAATGAAAGCTGTGGTTCTTGAGAACAAAACATGGGCTTTAAAATAAAACAAAAAAATAAAAACAGGAAAATAAAAATTTACAAAAAAGTGAAAAACTGAATCCATTGTGAACATATGGGATATCCCAGGATATCAGGATGTGGAATGTTTGTCTGTTCATAATGATTTAAAATGTGATTTTACTTCCTTTTCTTAAAAAGAGGGTAAAAGTGTATGAGTGGGGGTCAGTGGTCACTGGAGGAAGCTTTTCCACAAGCCACCAGTCTTTAATCAAAACCCCACTTAGTAATATCCTGGGTGGTACTGCTGACTCCATGGCTTCTGGTTCCAGAACTAAGGGTCAAAAACAGTGTTGTCAGTCAAACCTAAATGTCTTGCAATCAATGTAAAATTAATAACATGACCTGCTATGCCTGCTGCTTGGTTTTGCGATCTTTCCCATTTATAATAACCTAGCCTTCAACCAGTTCCTGTTTTATTTGTGATTCAAATTTTATAGAAACATTTCAATACAATTGGTTTAGAACTTATAGTAAATCTAATTTTCCAAATCATTTGAAGCCACTACAAAAACCCATGTTACACAAGTAAAGTAATCAACTCACCCCTTGCTGCCAACTCTGGTTAAAAGCCTGGGCTTTGTTCATGCCATAGTTGCCATTTCTGTTTCCAAATCCACCACGATTCTGCTGGTTTCCTCCCCGACCACGGAATTTCTACAAGTAGAAATGGAAGAAAATCGTTAAGCCATTATCTAAAACCAAATCAAAGACTGTTACCTTGGCGCATGTTAGTTAAACCCACCTGGTTGAAGTTACCCCTGTGGGGTCCACCGCCCTGTCCACCATGACCACGGCTCATGTTGCCTCGGTGCATGGGCCTTCCCCGGCTCATAGCTCCACCCCTGTTTGCCATGTGGCCCATTCCACCCCTTGAAGGAGGTCCTCTAGGGGGCATGTTTCTGTTGGGCATTCCACCAGCACCACCACGACTGAAGCTGCCACGGCTTGGGAAACCTCCTCGATAGGCAGGTGGAGGCAGAGCCCCACGCGGGGGGCGACTGAAACCTCCACGGGGTCCAGGCACTAGTTTCAAACAAAGAAAATTATTAGAAAGGAACCAGACTTCTCCTGTAAGAAATATCAGACTGCAGTTCTAACTCTTTGCCATCGGGGCGAATTATAGTAAGCGCAACTACTTTCAGACAAGAAATAAAACAGCAAAACACCCTTACAGCCTCTGAAGTTTCCACGGTTCATGAAGCCACCTCGTCCTCCACGTGGGCCTGGGCCACCACCTCGGTTGAACTGATTCTTGCCTCCTCGGTTGCGAGGGCCTCCTTTCTTGGGTGTCCCTTGGTTGGGCTTCTTCTCTGGGGGCAGTGCGCTTTTGCTCTCCTCTTTGTATTGCTCCAAGAGCTTGGTGGCCTCATCCTTCTGCAGCTCCACATAGGTGACGTCTGAGAAGCAGTCACCCACTTCTGGGAGAGCATATATACCTGTAAATCAAAAAGGTAAAAAAAAATTGTTTACCAAAGCAGAAGAAGCTATAAGAGGCAATACATTTTGCCATCAGCATTCTTTCAAGTGGTCTTGCTAAAATTGCATTTGGATTGTAGTCGTACCCTTCATCTTCAGCACAGCATGCTCAGGAACATCTTTTCCATCAGTTTCAGCTTTTTTCTGCGTTCTCTCCTTGTAGGCCTCATCTGTGGGCAAGACCACCACAGCTTTGCGCTGGAAGCCAGCGAAGAGGCACATCTTCCTTCTCTGGGCTGCAGCGGAGACGTTGGTCTTGTAAAAGAAAAAAGACTGGACATAAGCTTCGAGGGCATTTTTTTTAATCAAATTTTTCTGCAACACATGCACACCAGTTGGTGAGGTCCTCCTACCTGATCCAAGATGTAGTTCCTCTTTTTGCGGGCAGCAATCTCTATGAACTTGCCAAGGAAAAGTGGTGCACTCTGGGAGATAGCGCTTAGCTTTGTGGTGTCCTTGTTCTGCCGTTTCAAACTGTTAATCTGTAAATGTAAATTGGTTCAGCTACAGCCTTCACACAAAAGGACCAGAAATACATCAAAGAATTTTTATTTACCCAACACCAAATAGCTCTGCAAAAAGCACTCACCATCATCTTCTCCACAATGGTGTTGGTTCCCAGGATGGTGTATTTTCCAGGGTTCTCTTCAATGTGCTTCATTACCCATGTAGTCTTCCCTGACCCAGGAAGGCCAACCATGACAATCACCTACACAAGATTAGAAACACGTTACAAACGATGAAAAGTTCCAATATCTACATCCCCTTCATTCAACAGGTCTTGCTTTGGACTGTAAAAGCTCTTAAATTTACCTCGCAGTCTTTCTTGGACTCTGGGCCCTTAGGTCCTCGCACACGCTTCTCCAAAGGAATTTGCTGAAGAAAAGTGAATCCTTCTTGTTTGGGGAAATATGGCGCCTCCTTCTGGCCAAAGTTGAACTCTACAGCACAATTGTGGCAGAGAACATGGGGGAAAAGTGCACGCCCAGCCAGTGCTTCTTTGCTGGCTTTGAATGCCACACCAAGGTCTGTCCCATTCTTGGAATATGAAATTTCAACTTCATCCCCGTCAAAATTCTAAAGAGAAAAACATAAATTAATTAAGAATAAGAAACAGGGTACATTACCACAAAATTTAAATGTTTCTTGTAAAAATTCTTACAATAAGGCAGCCAATGACATCATTTTCATCAAAGGCCTCTGCATAATCTTCAGTCACGCAATTTGTCGTCTTCTTTCCCTTCAGACCAAAGGCATAAGAATGCTCTTCTTCGCCTATACAGAATAATCACAGATACATGTTTTTATTTTTCACAGCACAACCCTAATCAATTGACATGGGTATTATTTCCTTTGGGTTTAAGCTTTGTCAGTTGACATGAACAAATATACAGGTTTGGTTGCATATTAACAAACGGCACTCATGTTGCTTAGGGCACCATAAATGAGAACTTTCTCACTCTCTGCACTTTAGGAAATACACAATGAAAAGTAAAACTACTTTAACAGGTAGGCATCAAACTAATGTGAATTTGATGCCTTGACCTAGAGTAACGTCACCCTGACTTAGGAGGGGTGTTTAATAATGATCATCCAAAAGGGGTTTGGTGTACTTACCCAGCAGCAGACTGCTATTTGCCAGTGACCAACCAATTTGAACATCATGAACATCCATGCTTTTGCTCTTCACATGCTTCACAGGGATCTTCTCAATGACCTAAATTTTATATTAATTTTAGTTGGGAATTTTCTTTGCAAAATCAGTTTATGAAATGTGAATCTAGGAAAGACAACTTGCCTTCATTTCAAAGGAGGCTTTGCCCTCGTTTATGCCATAAGAGCCACGGCCTCCTGCCCACAGATAGGCAAAGCTCTCCATGGTGAGGGATGTGGCACTGTAACGGTCTCGGGACACCTTGAAGTGCAGGTCACAGTTGTCTGTAAAACCCCCATCAAATAAATAGATTAATTTGTGCTTTCAAAAAAAATATATATATATCTTTTTTTTTTTTTTATACAAATATTTCTTCCTCAAAGCTTCACTCTAAAACACTCACAAGGATCCAGACACACCAGGGTGTCATCATACTCCTCATCCTCCTCCTCCAGAGGTGGCAGTGGGGACTTAGCCCTGAAAGAGAAAAACAGAGCTATTAAAGCACAAATAATACCACAGAGAGACCCCGTTGGGATAATGTAGCACAATACCCATCCAGATTAGGTAAAGCCTTTATGCCACAGAAAGACTGGGGCAATACATTACACGTGCATAAGTGTGTTGGCTTGGTTTTGCTTAGAAACAGGCACAACCTAAAACCATTAGTGGTTCATACCCAACCATGGATTTGGCTCCTTAAATGCCTGCTGTGCCAAAGAAAGTGAAAATCTTAAGCAGTGCCACCTAGTAAGTGTAAATAGAGGTCTTTCACTTTTCTCAGTCCCAGTAAGTTACTAAACAAAGTCCTCCATGTTTATTTATATCCTCAGACTGTCTTCTGGAAAGGTCAAGACAAGCCAGGACTTCAGAGATCTCCACTGATATACTGTCTAACTTGAGACAACAGTAATACATTTTTAAAATAAAAGCAAAACCTTTTTACCTCCAACACTCCATATAAATAAGAAATTACTGCTAAATCTTGCAGAAAGGGTAGAACAGTACTTACCCAGCCAAAAAAATGGCGAGAAACCACTGTTAAAGAACAAATCAGTCTTACTTGTGTTCTCTTATACACACACACAAAGACACACAATGAAAAAAAAAACAAACAAAATAAAAAAAACACCAAAAACAAGAAATGGAAGACCGCAGCACACGTTCCTGAACAGCAAAAAAAAATCCTGCAAGAAAACATTTATTCAGAGAAGACAAGCTAAATGCAGCATGCAAACAAAAGGCACGAGTGAACGCTGAAACAATGCCCCGACCATCCCTTCCCGATCATCTTCTCCCACACTGGGTCATTATCAGAATACAACACCTAATCGCCCCCCAAAAACATGTGATCGGCTATATGACACGCTGCAGGTCTGAACATAAACGCCCACTGCCCACCCCACCGTCATGAGACAGCTGCTACTCTCCTGTTGTCCCTTTGAGCCAAAGGGATGCTTTCACAGCCATACGCGCGTACAACTGCCAAAACAGTGTGTGAGGAACAATGACAAGTCATGATGATTGAGACTAGAGGTTACACATCTGATCAATGTCTTGAGTTTGCAGCCTGTTCAGAAGGATACAAAAGCACTGCAAGGTAAGGTTTTATGAGCCAAGGATGACCCTCAACTGGCTTACACTTTATTAAAAGAGACATGTGAGGGTGTTTTTCCTACAAGTAAAGCATTGGCTCTTAAAGCCAATACATATTAAAAGTGGCACTTCTGGGATGACGAAGGCCATTACTCCCATCCTTACCGGCTGTATTTGCTTTCTTCAATAAATTCAAAGTAGCCCCTTCCATGTTCCTCCCGGCGTCTCTTAACACCCTTCTTATTCTTCTGATCAGCATTGTTGTCTTTGTCCGCATCTCCTTTGGAAATAAAACAAAGAGTGATGAAATGCTCGTGCGTGTTGGACCCTGGTTTTAAGGGTGGTCCCACACGACTAGGAGTTCTCGGACTCCTCCCGCCCCAGTTACACTCAAGTTGACCACCTCTGATCAGACAGAATATGTATTTAAAATAATATAAAAATGTATAAAAAGATGTGCATTCATGCTGTGTGTACTACTGTTAACTGGCCCATTCGGGGAGAATGAACCAAATGTGAGATCTTAACGTGTCTCTTCTTCACATGTGAGTGATGAGGATGAACAGCAGCTTATATTTAGCTACGCTAGTCCCTTTTACTCATACTGCTGAATGAACACGATCAAATATGTGTGGGGACACATTAAACTAGATAAAATCAACTTCGACGGCCACAAAAACGGCACAGCCATTAACCTAACCTAACTAGTTAACGTAACTCACAGTAAACGATTCTTGACCTTCTTGCTTCATTACAAATTAGCAGTTAGCTTAACTCTGCTAATACAGCCAGCTCCTTCACGGCCCCGGCTAAGCCACTTCAGACTATGCTAAGCTACAAAAACCCAAATTAAAACGAACAATTCCCTGCTCGGGTTAAATAATTAAACAATAGCCACTAAATCACCACATTACCTTGAGTTTAGCTTTAGCTTTCTAGCTAGCTATATAAGATCGTATTAACGTTATGTTACATACGGATTCGTGGAGATCGCTCGTCGCAGCAGCGCCAGGGCCTAGTTAGCTAACCCGCGCGGCCCGCCGGATAACGTTACCCTCTAACCGAAATATATCGGAGAGGCTAACAAAAGACCCTATAACCTGCTATTAATCCCCGTGTTGGACGTAGAAACGCGAAAAAACAATTCGTGCACAGTTTTGTAGCCAAATATTAAATTTCTAGTACTGCAAAAACCGGCAACCTATTGTTTCGGTCGGACAGCTCTAGCTAACGGGCTAACGCTAACTAGCCTAGCCTGACTAGCTCATAAAACAATAACGACAGATGGGGTTCGCACACGACCGCTGAGAGGAAACAAAAGCTACAGACGAGCTGACTATTCGAGCCAAAAACGACTATACTGATACTAAAATACCAAATAAACCAACCAAACTCCTTACACAACGAACTACCTAAATAATTCATTAAAATCGAACCTGCTTTTTTTCCTCTCAATATCTAACAAGCCGGTAACTATCTATCTACTAGCTCAGTCTACAGGGCGCTAAAGCTGCAGAGTGTTGCTAGGTTAGCGGCAGTCCCGGCCGGCGGACATTAATTAGCTGGTTGGCTAGGTTAAACTACGAGCTTCAGAATCGGCTCCTGATGCACTCACCCTCTGTTGGCTGGGACTCTTGCTCACCGTCTTCATCACCGATCTTATCTGCCTCGTCTTCATCCTCGTCGTCGTCTTCCAGCGCCTTGTCCATGTCGACCGCGGCGTCTCCGTCGTCCTCCTCGTCTTCGGCCATTTCGTCGTCCTGGCCGAGCTCGTCGAAGTCGGCCGCTGCGGCCTCCTCATCCGCGCCGCCTCCGTTCTCCCCCTCGTCGGCCTCCATGCTCTCGCCCCCTTCCTCACCCATCAGCTCCGGTTCGAGCTCGGCGCTGTTGTCCTCGGCCCCGTTCTCCTCGCCGTCCTGCTCTCCTCCAGCCTGGGCCTCGGCGTCGAGCGCGGCCTGCAGCCGGTCCATCAGCTCGGCCTTCAGCCCCTTGTCTGAAAGCTGGCGCTTCTTCAGCTCGTCCTTCAGCTCGTTCACTTTCAGCTTCTTCACGTTAATCGCACTCATATCTGCAGCCTTAAAAAAAATCACGATTACTCACAGAATTCACTAGTATAAAACAGTAACGCGGAACGCGCGCTCTCTCGGATGGTTCTTCTTCAGGACGAGGCGATTCAGAAAGAGCTGCTGGGATTCACTTCAGCTGCGCCAAAGCCGCGGTGCTTCTGGACGGAGCCTACCCTCATAAACCCCTCCCGCCCGGAAAACGGGGGAGGAGCGGTAACACCCAAGGTGACATCAGCTCAGAGTGTACAATTACAATTACACACACACACACACACACACACACACAGAGCGTAAAATCAAGGAGACATGAAATCACCTAATAGATCATACACATTAATCAGTATGTAATAAATCAAAACCAGCTGCGTGACATACAATATAAAATATAACTCACTTTAGACACGTTTACATTAACCTGTGTGTAACTGGGCCACTCAGCGAACGATAAAGGACAATGTGTGACATTCAACCTGTGTAATTTATTCACTGTAGTATTTTTAGCTGATATTTTGGTTAGTTCTTTTGTAACATTATCATTATTTAATTCAAAATCACTGTTTCTATTAATAACATGGTTATTTTAAAAAAAATCCTAATGAATGTTTAAAACTTCTTTACTAAATAAAACTTTAACATTTAATTTGTTGCAGTATCACATATTGCAGAAGTATTGTAGCATTATTTTAGGGCTTGGAGGGGATTACAGTAGTTAAGCTGATTCAGTAGCAGTAGGTGTGTGTTAAAGATGGTCTACATGGTCTATGAGTACAGAGGATTCTTTTTTTTACTTCTTTAATGAATGAACAGATAAAAAAAAATAGAAATGAAGCTTAAAACAGACAAAACCTCCACACACACACACATTTTGCTCAACCATTCAGCACCAAAATAAACATTATATCTGCAGTAGGGGTATGTCTTATCATACACAATAATATTGTCTTAATTTTAAAACAATGACAAAATCCATATTGTGAAACTAGCTTTAGTCTGTCTTAAAAGCAACCTATTTTGTATTTGTTTTGCTATTTACTGTAAAACTTTAATGTTATTTTTTATATATTTTTATGTTTGCAGTTTATGCGCATGCACAAAATATTCTCCACAGTAGTATTTTGGTAGCTAATTTTATTGTTGTAGTAGCACATATCACAGAAACACTCTGAATTATTGTAACATTATTTTTAGGGCCATGTTTCCCTAACCTAATTCGGAGCCCTTATTTCTTGGAGGGGTTTTACAGTAGTTAAACTGATTCAGTAGTAGTAGGTGTGTCTTAAAGATGGTCTACATACTACCAAAATATTATCTTTAGTAGTAATATTATTAGTATTGTTATTAGTATTATTAATATTACTCTTGAAAAAAATCTAAAGTCTTAAAGACCCAGGCATTGATTAATTTTTTTTTTTTTTTTTTTTTTTTTTAGGATTTTTTCCCTGGTTATAAAATGTTGAGCTATTGCAACAATGGTTTATCAAGTCATAACTTTTTAATTTGAACAAAGTCTAATTTTATGTTGTAATGTGTGAGTATAACAAATACAATTCTTAAAATGTACTTTAAGGGAGGATAACACAACAATGTGATTTAATGTCATTTATGTATTTATTGAGAAACGATACTGAACACCCAACCCCCAGTGTGAAAAAGTGATTGCCCCCTATCTTTCAATAGCAATTTACACTCCCCACCCCCTTACTTGAAGCAGTTACTGCAACCAAATGCTTTCTGTATCTAGTTGTTAGGGTCTTATGAATCCCTAGAGAAACTTTGGCCTACACATTCTTGCAGAGCTACTTCAGCTTAGTGACATATTTAGGCCTTTAAACATGAACTGTTCTGTACTCCCTCAACATTTCAGTATTTAAGTCAGGACTAGGCCATTGCAGATGATTTTCCTTTTAACGGATCGTTTCTGGTAATTGGTAAAGTTATGATGAGAATGAACACTGCTCTTTGTTAGCGGTGATCATTCCTGTCACTTACTGGATGTTTTAGAACATTGATATTGGATATATTTTATGAGGTTGTCTACTCCTGGGATGGCAGACTACTGTTTCAAAACTTCTCCACATGGACATGCACATTTCCTTACTCTGACATATTTATAGTGCCAGTATCATTCTGATTAAAAGGCACAAAGTAAGATTTATCAATCATTAACTGAACTGATCCTAATAAACTCCTCATTTTGGTCACATTACATGGAAATACAAACTATTTCTCATTACTTAAGACAACTCAATTGATATCTTACACACCAAGTCCACTATAAAATCACATATATATAGTAAAAAAGGTGCAAAGATTCAGAAGTTAAAACAGAGTAAATCCATTTTTTCTATGCTGCTTAGTTTGAGTTTATTTATTTGTACAGTTTGAGTATTATTTTTGAGTCTCTCAAAAAATACCCAATAATTTTTAATGTAATTTTGAAATGCAAGAAAAACTCTGTGTGGCCAGAGCACTCCTCCTAAAAATATGTTTAGCTCCTCTGTGTTTTTATTTACAATCTGAGCTATTTCAATAGAAACCTGACTATTGTTTTTTTTTTACAAAGTTTGTTCACAATATTTTTGGTGTCTTCTCACTGTCACATAAAAAATGTTGTACCTCCTACAGAATTTTTGCAAACTATTTTATGATATCATTAGCGTGGCATTTAGAGATTCCAGAGATATGCAATGCTAAATTGCAAATAAAAAATTTTGCTACAGTGGATGTCTGAGTTCATACAGAAGATTAATCATCATAAAACAGAATAATTAATTAATGCACAGAAATATTTACACATGCAAGTTTCTTCATGTGGTCAGTTTAAAATGTAAGTATTGCATTTTCTAAAGAACAATTGAGAGCTCTTTTTAACAGGCGATAGACATGTCTCTTTTGTCTTATAGGCCCAGTACCTGGAGTAATAATAGCTTGTGATGGCTCATCGCATTAGGGTATTCATGTTTAGTGAAACAGGGAGAAGACTGAGCAATTAGCACTTAACAGTAGAACATGCAGTTGAAGCTAGAGGAGCCTTAAGCTGACATTCAGGCACAGGTTTTGTTTTTTTGGTACATTTTCACTGGTTTAAAATAACTACTTAATATTAATAATCTCTTCATAGTAAAGTCAGTATCAACAGAACAAATATATTGTAATGCTCTGGTCCAGAAAACTACAGTTAGAGCCTTTAAGAATAAAAAGTAGAAAACATCAATTATTTTCTCAGAGAATAACATAATTTATGACATATTTTATTATGACATTAAATATTGCTCTGTTACATCTGCCACAAAGTTATTATAACATTCCATAATAAGTAGTAGTGGTAGCATGAATGTTTTGGGTGCTTTGATGATTCAGGGCCTGGGTTAATTTTTAATAATTTACTGAATCAAGAATTCTGCACCAAAAATCCAGTAGGTGAATATGCAGCAATCAGTTTTTGATTTATAGCTCAGTCCCAGCAGAGGTATGCAGCAAAACTGAAGAAAAGGTCCACCAATTGATATGTTGTGGCAGCATGCTAAACAGAAAGTGTATGCTTGAAAGCCCTCCACTGTTACTGAATTAATTATCTTATTTGCTTTCATTGAAATGCATTTTGCAAATAAACCAAATTAATGTTCTGGAAGTTTGTTTGGTATATTTTCAGCAGTCATCATGTCTCTTCTAAATATAGCATATCTCATTATAAACAAACAGGGCTTGGTGAGATGAAGATGCAAGCCAACGTAAAAGAAATACATTTTACCAGCCTTCATGCAATTGTTTTACACTGCTACAGTACACACCATTGCAAACAATGACTAAAACATGAGAATTAAGTTATTCCTTCTGCCACAGCTGAATTAAGTTTTTTTTCTCTTATGTAATGCAGTTTGTGCAAAAATAAGTACTAAGTATCCACATAACCATTCTGCTATTTTAATGGGGAATTCTGACAGTTTTGCTAAATTACTGAATTACATAGTTACATATGTATAGAGTCGTTTGAGGGTAAATGCTATATTCTTGAAAGAAAATCTATATTTTAGATTTACTTTATTTACTACAAATTTGTTCAGAATGATTGTGGTAAGCATCAGATGTGTGAAGTGTTTAATGCCTCTAAAAGCTATAGTTATTATGTGTAGTTTTTTACAAATAATTCTCTCTATGTTAGTTTTTATTTACAGGATTTTTCAAAGTAATAATAAAAAATCTAATTTACAAACAATGAGAAGAAATAATAAATAAGAGGAGATAATAATAATAAAGGTAAATTGAAAACAAATGTTACAAGAGTCGCAAATCTTCTAAAATTTTCATTCAGAGTCTGCATTGAGGACATTGTAACATTTTTACTTAAAATAACAGGTTCAATATCATTATGATGTTCTTTTGACATGTAAAAAGGCATCCCTATAGTTAATCAAAACAATACAGCTTCTATTGCAAAGTTCAAACTTTAAACTAGAAAAATATATATAAAGACACAGTAAACAAACAGGATAGTAAAACTTTAACACCACATTTGTTACTGAATGTGAGTTGGTGAAGATAAAATGCAATTTTTTGTAACAAGCCTTGACATATAGGCTTGAGCAATCAGTTCATAACACACATGAACCTAGTAGTTACTGAATAATACAGTACTGTCATAATGAAGAGTCTGATGTTCTGGGGGATGAAGCTGTTGCAAAGTCTGGCAGTAGAGGCTTAGATGCTCTAGTACCTTCTGCCAGACGGCATCAGTGAATAGAGTCTGTGTGATGGATAAGTGAGGTTGTTTACAGGGCTGGTGCTGTATGAGAGAGAAATAATGGAGATTTTTCAATTTGAGTAGTATTTTTCATTTAGTAAGAGGGTGTCAATAGGCAGAAAAGTTGGCCTCCACAGTTAAAAGAGAAACTAATGACGCACTAAATGGGCAATAATGTCATTGCATTTATAGGCAATACCAAAATGTTTGGATCAGTATAAGTAACAGCATAAGATGAGCAGTGCCAAAGTGCACATACACTGTATTTCAAATGATTATGCAAGTGATATTTTTCTTACATTTTCCTAAATGGTCAATGCAAATGACAGTCAGTATAATGTCAGGCATAACCCGTTAATTATTCATTTTATTGAACACCCCAATGATAACAGTATTTATTTTTTTGTAATAAAAACAAAAAAAGCACTGTTCCACATTGTTAAGCAGGTATCAAACAATATGGGAAAGGAAAAGGATCTCTCTGCTGCTGAAAAGCTTGA
The DNA here is from genome assembly GCF_023375975.1 of Astyanax mexicanus. NCBI lineage: Eukaryota > Metazoa > Chordata > Actinopteri > Characiformes > Acestrorhamphidae > Astyanax > Astyanax mexicanus. Next base: position 59,833,054 of record NC_064408.1, read on the forward strand.
AATAGTGCAATGCTTTGGACAAGGTATGAAACATATATTATATATTACATGAAAATATATTTCAAGATATTTGTGGCTGATTTGGGTTTCTGCAGATAAAGACAACATGAGGAAGGTTTGTGCCAGACTAATCCATTGGATTAAGAGAGCAGCTGCTAAAATGCCATTACAAAGCACTGGTGCCTCTGGAGTCCCGCAAACCTCAAGGTGTAGGATCCTCCTGAGGCTTGCATTTATAAACAAACCTACTATTCCTCCCCTAACCAGAGCTCACAAGCAGAAATGGGTGCAGTGGCCCAGACATACAAGAAGACCAATTTCCAAACAGTCTTGTTTACTGATAAATGCTGTGCAACCCTGGATGGTCCAGATGGATGGAGTGGTGGACGGTTGGTGGATGGCAACCATGTCCGAACAAGGCTGCGACGTCAGCAAGGAGGTGGTGGAGTCAGGTTTTGGGCTGGAATCATGGGAAGAGATGTAGCTCCTTTGGGGTCCCTGAAGGTGTAAAAATAGCAGGTACAGAAAGAGGAAACGTTCCTTGCGCCACAATATTATTTTCATGCATGACAATGCACCATCTTATGCTGCAAAGAATATCTCTGTGTCATTGGCTGCTATGGGCATAAAAGGAGAGAAACTCATGGTGTGGCCACCATCTTTCCCTGACCTCAACCCTATAGAGAATGAGGGTGGGAGGCAATTCACATCAAAACAGCAGCTCTGGGAGGCTAGAAACTCTCCAAAAACAATGGAGTTCAATAGATGCAAGAATTGTGAAGGTGATATCAAAGAAAGGTTCCTATGTTAACATGTATCTTGACCTGTTCAGATGTTTTTTATTTAAATATCTTTTGATTTTAGTGAACTTAATGCTGCAAATAAAAAGAAAATACCATTTGCAGTTCTTTACAACTTATAAAATGTTTTGAAACTCTGCTGTGCTTAATAGTTTAGAATGTGTTTTGAGGTTTTATTTAAAAAAAATACTGTTATTATTGGGAGTTTTGTTCAATTAAAATGGATTTATACTTAAAGGGTGATGACTTAACCGTCATTGAGTGTTTAGGTAAATCTGAGGAAAAATATCACTAGCATAATAATTTGGAACACGGTGTAGTTAATTAAATCCATTTATCATCACATACTGGATACATGTTTTTAGGAATAGGGGAAAGTGTAACTATAGTAAAATGGCTCCAGTGTACTATTTTACATGTTATGAAAGCTTGTTAAGCATAAATGCATAAATGATTCTTACTGCCAAATAAACTTCACAGTATATAGAAAGGAAAACACATAAAATGGACCTGCTCAACTTTACAATGTGTATAGTCAAAAAAAAGGTTAGGGCCTAAAACTTGTTTTTAAGTAATTTATAATGAAGAGGTACATAACCAGCACACCACCTGGAATTCCCCTTTAAATAGCAAATCAACTAGCATAGTTTTCATAAAAAAATATTGGAACTACTGCACATGAGCCTAAGGTCATTATGCCCATTTACACCACTGCATTGTGGAGTATTGGAACAGTGATTGGAACAGCTTTATCCACTATCTTTGATTGGATAGTTGGATGGTGTTTCTGATCCAGATATAATCTCCTTAAATTGGTACTTAATGCAATCAAATCCCCCACATCAATATTCCAATATCTAGTGTAAACCCTTCAAAATATCGAAAATTTCAATGATATTAAAGGTTACTTATGTAAAGTAACCTGGGTTATCCCAAGATGACATGGTGGACAAAATGTGTTGTTTGTATATAATTTAAACCAATATACCGTAGACAGAAAAAGCACATTTAAATTTGATTGAATTTGTTTTGATTATTCAAACTGCAGCAAAAGGGGATAAATTCACAATTTTATTATTTGATTTCAGAAGAAAGAGTGGATAAACAGAGAAACTGGTGTGTGCAGACTTTTGAACATGACTGTGCATGGCTTAGTCTTTGCTCCAGGGGGCGCTATTTCCACGTGCAGCTCTCCATCACCATGCGGTTTCTACAACAGTTGTCTATCTCCAGGCTTGGACTCCTGACAATAAGAGGGTGGCACCCCGCTGCACGCAGTGAAAAGGCGCTCAGAGGAACTGTTGCTGTGATGCTGTGATGCTGTGATGCTGGCCGTGCTGCAGTTTGAGGGGGATATAAGCAGTAAACAGAGTTCAGAGGATGAGGGGTAGGCTGTGGGAGCTGAGTGAGTGAGAACTTCACCCGGATGCTCTCATTCTCTTACATTACTCTTTTATTCTCTCCTGGCTGAGCGGACAGTGAAGGACACTTCAGATGCGTAGAGCGATAATATAGGACCTGCTAAAGAAAACCTCACCCTAAGAGCTGAGACCTAAACTGGACTATTGTATTTTTGTAAATGATGGGCTCTTCTGAGGTAGCCAGGAGCCAAGGATACGTAAGTAGCCTATCTCTGTAATATACACGGAACTGACTGTGACTGTTTCATGCATTGGGATTAGTCTATTTAACAGTATGTTTTGTAGGTTATGCGTGTTTTTTAGGAATTGAATGTAGAATTAATTGTTTGAGATGTTGCATTTAAGTTTGCATAACGCTTAAAATGAGCTTTTTGGAGTTAAATTTAGATCATTTGTGTTTTAAGGTTTGATTGATTTCTTTAGACACTAAATATGTAAAAATATATTTCTGTAGGCTATGCTTTTATTTTATTCTAAAACCTGCTTGCCTGTTGCATTTCTAATATGTTTACACTATGCCATTCTAGTAATTATTTTAGATTTTTTTATTACTATTACCAAAAAATTAAATGTTACATTTGTAAAGTATTAAACTGCATTTATGGAATTGTGGCGACGTATCAGGCTTGTTTTGAGAAATAACCTATATTTAGATGTTTAACATTTATTTTAATGGCGTTTCTGTGTTTTTCTGTATGTTTATGCTCAGTCGTGTGGCTTTTTACTTTTTTTTTTCAAAGCTAAGAATAAGTAGCTCAAAAAGTGAAAATCTTCTTATTTATTACTAAATATATTTTTGTTTAAAAATGTCCAGTAAATATTTTTTAATCCTACTATACATTTCCCTTATATATTCCTTTAATACAAATAACATGTATTCTAAAGAAACAAAGAATCATTTAATCATTTTACCTTTACTTATGAGCATACCTGTCAAGTCTCCCGTTTTGGCCGGGAAACTACCGTATTTTACTCCTCTTTCCCGCCGTCCTCCCGTAATAGTATTTTCACGTAAATTTCCCGTATTATATATATATATATATATAAACTTTATTATTGAGGCGACAGGGCACTGGTCACTGTGTCTCTTAACCAATGGTAGTGCCGGTTCAAGGAGAAAGTCCCGCCTTTCAGGTGAAACAGCCAATCAGGTTCCTGGTTTTGCGGAGCGCATTGTAGGAAAGCCCCGCCCCCCTCGCTGTGAGAGCTAGTCGGAGCAGCTGACGTTAAAGCATATCTGGATAAACAGCGAGGTAACGGAGCTAAACATGTAAACTAGGATGACGCTGTTTCTGAAACAGACAGATCAAACCGACTGTGTGCTTAAGAAAATACAGCTTGTGACTCAGTTAGCTTAACTTTACAATTAGATGTTCAACCTGCCCTGATCAGCCAATAACTATTTCATTTTCAAACTGTGTTTATTAATTTAGGATTGCAGGCCTACTGTAAGCTATAATGAACGAAACTTTATTTATTTTATTAGTTCGGGGCTAGTTTTAGAGTATTGTGGTGTAATTTATTATTTAGAAGGGGCAGAAGAGATGGTTGATCTGGAGAGAGAGAAAATGTGAAGAGGGCTGAAATTAACTGAATTGATCAATAGAAAGAAGTATTAATAAAATTATTAATTGTTTAGGCCCCTTTGGACTAATATTTACTTATGCAATATATCTGGTCCATGTCCTTTTTGTAAAAGCTGATGATTTCATGTAAATGTCTAGAAAAGGGTTTTACTTAGGCTGTAGTATAAGAATTACATATATAGGAATGTCCACAATATTTCAGTGTCAACAAAGATAGACCTGTCAGATTCTGATAATCTAATTGTAGTTTGTTAAAGGTTCCCAGGTGGTTATTTTAGATTTATTGTAAACCTGTCTTAAAATATAAGGGATTCTGAACCTCGGTTGGGTTGGTGGGCGACTCGAAGCAGGTGAATGGAAAATTTCCCTTATTTTTAAGTCCAAAACTTGACAGGTATGCTTATGAGCACCTGCAGGAAAAGGGGCTTGCTGTGTGAAGTGTGTGTGTTTATATGGGTTCGCTCCGCTTTCCCTCCAGCTCACGCGCGCGCCTCGCGCCAAACCTGCCTCGCGCTCCAGCAGCGTGCCGCGCGCACACCGACCACCCCCTGAAGGCGCAGGCGCGGGCATCCACGGCGAGTCGCAGGTCGGTCCTCGCGGCGCTGGGGACCACTCGCCTCGGGTTTGTGCTCGCGGAGGCAGAGTGCCCACCGAGCCCTGGGGCACCAAAGTGGAGAGCTGGAGCAGGCTGGACAGCGCGCGCCTGTGTGTGGAGTGCGCGTCCCGTGTGGAGACACTGCTGCAAGAGGCGCAGAGGCTGCTCAGCTCCGGACACTTTAACACCAGCGTAAGATGATCCATAATCCTCAGTATCAGTAATTAAACACACACATACAGCGCTTCACTGAATCATTTAGTCTAATACACAACCCTCCATCTAAAGTCCCAACTAGCTGGATTACAGTGAGAGGCTGTGTTCTATCTGCTGATGCACTGCGTTATCTGCTTTAACCCATCTTCAGTGGTCAGCTTCTGACCACAGTGCTGCTCTTAGCTGGATGCTTCTGAGAGAAGGGGGCACTCTCAAGCCAACAGTTACTGTGCAACTGTCAGTATCAGTGATGTGTTGAGACCACCAACATAACATCTTGACGTGTGGTCAGAAAGTGACCAATGATGAGTGAGGTAGAGGGGGGCAAATTGTGCATAATGACAGATGGGCTACAGTGTGTAATCATGCATCTCTATAGTGGACCTGTAGGCACGCCTGTGGCGCTCCTCAGGTGGACAGTGAACAGAAGATGTACCTCAAAGATTGGATGGTGTAAATAATATGTACAGCATATTGTTTCCGCTCCATATAACACCATGTTTCTCGAAAAAAGCAACTTTACAAAATAGGGAAAAACAACATCTTAACTGTCAATGAAAGTCGATTGAAAACAGGTCATTTTAGCACTTGTCTATTTGCGTATTCATACTAAATTTGGATGCACCATAAAAAACAGCTTTCAGAACCAAACTATGACATTTACTCCTATGAAAAGTTAAGAAGGTTAGAACAGGATGTTCAGTTTTTTGTTTTAGTTTCAGTATTTTTATTTCAGTTGTTTTAAGACTGACCCACTGATTTAACAGGTGGAATCCGTTGTGCTGCTGGTTGTTCAGAATGACAAGATAAGTATTCAAGATATATTAATCATTGCTTTTGAGGCTGATACAGATCGAGGACAGGGTTGGAGGCCACATGACCCCTTTCAGGGAAACTTGGAAATGCATAATTATGCAAGGTTTGTCTAGTGTTTGATATAATGTACCTTATTCCTTACAGATCAACCACATTTAATATGCTGTGAAGAGTCAATTAGGTCCTGCATAGAATAGGACTGTGGAGCTCAAAGAGTTGTTAGCCTTATTTACTATCTCTGTTGTGTGCTGATACCCCCTGCACTATGCTAAGTGATGTACTCTAGAGAGGTGTATCCAGTTAGAAGTAAAATTATTTACTCTTGTGTGAGATTGAGTCAGTTACATCATTCAGCACATGGAGTGGATTTCCACACTGGCTACAATGGGGTTCTGCAGCTGTCCATAAGCTCTGTATTGCATCTTACTGCATGGTCTTGTGACCTCACACAACACTACAGCAATTCACAAAATACAGTGTATGTATCATATGATGTGGCCAGTTCTCATTGTTGGCTAAATTATCGGACAATCACTGATATAATAGGTAAGCTATTAGTAGTCTGCTACTGATACTTTTGCCATTTTTTTACCTAATACCCACATACATACACTAACCACATAATGTGGAAACATAAAACATGTGGAAACATAATGCTATGTGATAATATTAACACAACTGTAATCTGATACAGTGGTATATTTGGAAGATATCATTATATTGAATTGTGTCACCCAGCTATAATTGTGCACATTTTAAGGGGAAGGCTAATATACATCATGCACTTTAGACACAGCCCCTCACAGTGACACATTCAAATGACATTGGACACCCGTTGGACAGCCAGTCTGCTGTCTCAGATACCCATTACGAACAGAAGCAAGGCTCCTCTCTCTCTCTCTTTCTCTCTCTCTGTCTGAAACGAATTTAAATCGATTAGCCTCTGTAGCAGGAGCGTGGCTCACATGTCTACCCTCCAACTCTCATTACATGAGATATATAATGGGCGGAATATGAAAACCCAGTTTCCTACAGAGAGGAAAATGAAAATGTAATGTTATTTAAGAAAGAAAAATGTGTTTGCGGGCATTGGCTACTGGTGTGCATGTTTAATACAGAAAATAGGTTAGTGGATCATGCAGCAGCCTACGTCATTCATATTAATACATTTTTGCTAGACTTTTAGACTCCATGTCCTTTGCAATGAAGTGCATACAGTATGTAGTGATTTATACAGACATTCATTAATCATACATGTGCAAGGATGTGACTTTGCATGTAGGTCACTCAAGGCCAATCTTTATTACATTAATGCATTCATGCCACACTACATGGCCAAAAGTATGTGGACACATAAGCATCTACATGTACTGACATGGTGTTATATTCTCTTTGCTGCAGTACCAGCCGGCAATTCTTTTGGGAGACTTTGTGCTAGCTTTCGGAAAATGGCTGCATGTTCATTTCTATTAAATCTTAAACTGCAACCATAAAGTTAGAAGCATTACGACCAATTCATGTGTCTGCATTGAATTAACACTGTAGCTTAAGCATACTCGTGGCAACACAGACTGCAGCAACTGTGATTGGTCCTCTGAGCATTGCATTCCCACCTTCACGTTGCCCCTTTTCTACCAACTACAGTTTCGGTGGTGTAATTGCAAAACATGGTTGAACATTTACAACAGTCTAGGCTACTTGGAGTGGATTGCCCCTGCAATGTTGGCCAGTACAGATGGTCCTTTAGTCAACATTTAGTGTTTCTCTGCAAGCCTGTTGATCTGTAGGTAAATGCTCAGTTAACAGCAGTGTTTAGTAAGAAGCAGTGGATCAGAGGGGGCATGAGATACTGTAGCTTTCACCCTTCCCGTTTGGTAGCATAATTTGTCCTGGCTGGACTGGGCAGCAAAATTCTGCCTTGGAACAATAGATAGCATTTGCCTGCTTGGCCAATGGCCATGCACTGAGAATACAGTGTTCTTTCGTACTCTGTCAGTGGCCCATTGGGAATTGGCTCAGTCCTCCCAACAGCCATTCCATCCCTATGGTGAGTGACCTAGCTAATGGGTGGAATTGGCCATGACCTGGGCCATGAATTGTGGAAAAAAAGAGATCCTTTCCCGGTAATGGGCCACCGTTTGGTGGAGGGGGGATAATTGGCATTGTACATTCAGACAGATCACTTTCACTTTTTCCCATCTACCAAGCCAAGATTTACCCAGACCATCCACCAAACCTCCTACTAAACTCCTGGAAACTTTAAACAACTATAAACTACATTAAAATGACAGCATATTTGACCAGGGAAACAATACAGAAATGTAAAGCACTTATTTGTGTACCATACCAAACATATGTTTTACTTGCAGCTTTTTCCCCACACAGCTGATTTGCCAGTGGTAAATCTTTACTTGAAAGGGAAACAATGAACATTATTTTACACAGTGTTTCTTAAATGTTAGAAATTGCAGTGTTAATTAATAACTTAATTAATTAGTGTTGATTTAACACTGGCAGATTTACTATTGTTTGGTTTCTTTGGTGGTCCTGCATTGGTCCATATATCCACAGGGACCTAAGATAATTAGCTTTTGTAGGCTTCTGTATTTGTTAACAGAATGTAAGATTATGTAAGTAGTTTTTTCTTATGACAGAAAAACTGACATTAAACATTAGGCATTTGTGTCAACATCACTGTTCTACAAATACATTTGATTTGACATTAAAACTTAATGTAAGTGCTCTGTGGATATATTTCTGTAAAATGACAGAAAATGATATTTGTCTCCAATTTTCCTCGTCCTTCTTTCTCTCCAGGACCCAAAACTCTCAGTGCTTCTTTATGAGAGTGTGCAGGTCCCTGCCTGGAGCAGCTTTGCAGGCCGCTGTGATGTCTGCTCCACTCACCTGAGCCAGCTAAAGCGGGAGGCTATCCGAATGCTTCTAACCCAAAACCGGGCCATCTGGCCCGCTCCTTCCCCTGCCAGCGTCTCACCCGGCCGCTCCACCTCGGGCGCTCACACTCTGCCCAGAGCCTGCAGCTCACAATCTCCCAGACCCAGCCCCCGCCACAGACCCAGCAACCTGCGCACAGACAGCTGGGTCAGAGAACAGCAGCATTTTGAGACCCTGTATCCTCCGGCATCTATAGAAGATGGGGACCCTTCTTTTGCTCAGGTAGGCTGATCCTCTTTAGTAAATGCTAGTCATTTTGCTAGTCATGCATATCAACAGCAAGGTTAGTGGTTGTGACCTCTGATAATAATCAAGCAATCAGTGCAGTATTTATATGATTAGTTGAAGGATCCAAGATGTGTATTACTTCCCATTAAAATGCAAATAGGTGCATCCATCCCTCTCTGCCTTTTACTGGTAGCATTGTAGGTGGTGTTTCAGTATCAGCCACCGATATCAATATTGGGCAAATACTGTATCAGCAGAAACTACTAGATCATATATCTGATCTGATCTATATCTGTACTTAATCTGGCCCAAAACTGCAGATTCACACTGTAGGGTATTCAGCTGTTAGCTAGGTGTTTCTTTCAGTGAGGTTGTAGTGTGTTTGAGTCCAGTGGCCTACTTTTAGATATTTGAATTCATTAATTCAATAAAAAAAATGCTCATTTTAAACTTTAGGCATTTTTGAAGTAAAAAAAAAGCAGCTGATACACAAGATTTGATTGTTCGAACACTTCCAATAATAATAGCATACTTCTCTTTACTTACTTACTTATATCTTATTTTAAGTCAAATTTCTAGAAAATATGACTAAGAATAAAAAACATCAAATCTTAAACTTTGGAATTTATTGAAAAGAGGATTTTAGATGTAATTAGATAATTATATGTAATGAATCAAGTGACTGCCTAATATTTGAAGTAATTTGGAAAATAAATGTTAATTTGTAGTCTTTTACAAGATTACAAATTAACATTTATTTTCCAAATTACATAAATCCTGGCATCTCATCTTTAATGGATAATTTATTCTGATCATATGGTTGGAATATTGTATTTGATACCTCAAATAAACCAAAGAAACCTCCCATCTGAAAGGACCCTAACCCTGCAATCTAATGATTATCCATTACATTACCCTGCTCTTCACATGAACCATCCTAAAGCAGTAAGAGCCATTATCTCCAAAGACTATCCCCATGCATCTCCTCATGGCATGTCACTTTGCTCTCATTTTATGTGTGCTCTGAAGAGAGCTGGGCCACATGTGTTTCAGCCGCTGATTCACAGCCTCTCTAATCGGCCTCAATTAGATTGCGAGCAGTAGCTACAGTGTGGCTATTGTTAATGGTAAAGGAGCTCTTGATTTATTCTTGTCATACAGCAGGCGGTCAAAAAAGGGGCCTGATCAATATCACTGTAATATTTAATGACCAGTGAAATATTCATACTCTCGCAGGGCTGGGCCGTAAATAAAGATGAAGCAGGAATGCGTTCTGCTGCAGTGAGGTTTCTATGTAGCACTGGATATAGTGCATGACGACAAGCTCGGTCCATTAGCCTCGCCCCATTTCATTACACAAACCAGCCATAGAGACTTTGTGCACTTGAATTTGCAACTAGAATCTTTGATTTGGAAGACAAAATGTATTCTTACATATTGTAACGCGGGGATGAGACGGGAGGCGGATTTATATGCGGGTAAGACCAATACTTTAATAAATAACAAATAAACAAATAAACAAACAGGGGAATAACGAATATATCTATGTACATAAACAAACAACAGGGAGAAACGTAAAACAGATAATAACAAACAGGGCTAGGGATATATATACAAAGGATAAATACGTAAATATATACAAAATAAACAAAGAAACAAACAGGAAATAAACGTGACTAGAAATAACGTGAATGACAATAAACAAGAGCGAGTAAATATGAAACATGGAGAAAGCAATAACGTGACGTGACAGACAACGGGGGAAGGTGCAAAGACCGACGGCTAAACATGGACTAAACTGTGCTATAAATAGGAACAAGAAACACTGAACACCTGGGGAAGGGGCGGAACTACAAATTACACACACGTGAAGGAAAAGTACTAGAGAAACACACTAGGAAACGGGGAAAACACAGGAAAACATAGCGAGGGCGTAACACATATAAAACTTCCTAAATATAGGAAGTGGGTATACACTAGTAGCCCCATAGTTGGACTATGCAGTTTGTCCCCATCATAGACTGTGTATAGCTGGACAGAGCATCGTCTCTCAAAAGTGAAGCCACCACAGGTCAGGCGCCCCCTGCTGTTCGGTTGCAGAAAGCTGTGTAACCCCACCCATCCCCATAGGTTTCAAGGGCAAAACAGACAACTTTCAATCCTGTTTTTTCCCAATATACTGTAATTCTACCTCCATTATTTAAATGTAACAGCTAGTGTGACCTCTGCTTATATTGTCAATTTTTCTATATCCTCACAGAATTGTTTTTTAAAAATGTTATTAAGCTCTATTCAAAAAAGGTGTGGTTATTGTAAAAGGGCTGGGTTACACCTAGCCTGGGTGGGACCATAGACTGCGTGAGCTCTGTGGAGGCAGCCCTCAGGGGGGGTTTATTTAAATGAGTAGGCTGTCTCTCCACAGTCTTTCTCCCTCCTTTGGTCTCTAGTGCGCAGACTCAGGTTTCAGAATCGCCAACATGGCGCAAGATTTTAATTTGAATGAATGGGAGAGGCGACACGGCGCCCATCTTTTTTACAGTCTCTGGTCCCCATTAGAATGGGGTGTAGCTTTTTTAATACAAGGTCCGTCTCTTTTTCTTTAACGCCACATTGCTCACTAGCAGCTCAACAGAGAGTCAACATCAGGCTACGAAGACAATTTTTTTGATGATATCCATAAAATACTTTCAATACAATTCTGCCAGAATGACCACTAAGTGGGATAGATATAGATTTTATAGAACTATTCACTGAAAGGTTCTTTAGAGAACAATAAGTGGCACCTTTTATCTAAAAGTAAATCACAAGAGGCACTTGTGACAGCACCTTAATTTAAATGACATCTGACAGCACCAATATGCTCACTATTCAGGGAGTTCAGCTGCAGGAGTACAGCATGCATGTAACTAAATCTTCCTCAACCCCCCCACCCTCCTCCCTGTGTCTGGAGGAGAGAGGCAAAGTGAGAGGAGACAGAGGCCAGAGGAAAGAAAAGTCGAGCAGAGGGAGTATCACTAGAATCACCCTCAGCAGTTCCATTTCAGCATCTACCCCAACCCCTCCCCACTCTCCTCATATAGGCTCTGCAGCCGAAGGGTCCCTCCTGGCACTAATTGGCATTACAGCATGGCATTGCAATTTTGCGGCAAGTGCAAACGGAGGGCTCTCGTTTCGCATGGCTGGAATATAACATCGATGAGACGTAGCCTAACCCTAAGAGTGCCCAGCGTTCATCGTCAGCTCTGTATGCATGACTGCGGGTGAACCATGGCTTTGCTAGAGCAGATGCGGAGAGACGGTGACTTCAGACAGCGCCCATAGCCTCGGGCAGCCACTTTGTTTGTGCCAGTGTGGGACAGATTTCAGAGAGTTCACGATTTTAGTCAAGCATCTTTGAGTCGGTTCATGCTCATCGTATGATTTTCCACTCAGTTCATATGAGTGCACACCTTTAAATAGCCAGTAGGTCAAAATAATCAGGGTTATGCAATCAGCTGTTGTCAAACTTGATTTTGTGAAAATGCTGAAAGCAAAATTTAGCTGGGGTCCCAATTAGCACAGGGAGAAATAGATGCATTGGATTTTGCTTGATTAAGTAATGTCTTAAACAGCCATAAACAATATTAGCAGTTGTACATTGCAGTCTTTGGAAAAAAATATTGTTTATGTAACAAAACAAATTTAGTTTTGACAGTTTAATCTAGCTTTCATCTACATATATATTTTTAGGATGAAATATCAACACATTTTACCAGCGGTACAAACATCAATTAAAACAGAATGCTGTTTTGTGTATTTAAAAAAAAATCACTGATAAAACTAAGACTAGGACCATTAATCTCACCAACACAATTAATGCAAAATTCAACATACAATTATGTGTTAGTTACTGTATTTATTGAAGTAAATTAAGCAAATTCAACACATTACGTTTTTGTTAGATAACAGTGAAAATGCTACAATCTAGGGCAGATTCCGCTGTACAGGCTCTCTACATGATTCATGCGTTCTGTAACCAAATGAATAAATAACTGACCGCGGCTATGAATTACTGTGGAAATGTCTCAGCTGGGTCCTGTGGTTTTCTGCAGACGTCTCAGGATGCTTTGAAGAATAACAAGGAGGATGAAAAGGCTACATCATCTTCCACAGTTCTCTGCCACTTCAGCAGTCCGCTGCCTTTTAACGCTTCTAGAGTTACAACGCTGCTTCCTGCTGGAACCTCCGCCGCTGTATCTTTCATTGTCAGGTAACAACAGACAGATCTTTTGTTCAGAACAATGGAGGCCGTTTTTATCTGTCTGAGCCTGTTTTTATTTGATGTGCGTAGAAATGCACTGGATTGAAGTAGTGTGAGCCTCAGTGTGACAAACTGCCATTGTTCTGTCAGCTTCTTTTAGCAATAACAAACCCAACATGTCCGCAGGGCCGTCCAGAAGTTGAACCTGACCGCAAGAAGGAGGAAGCAGAGCAATTACTGTTCTCGCTATCCAACCAACTTCAGCGGCCTCCTACAAAGGACTCCGCCTCCTGCACCTTCAAACCTTTTACAAACAGCCTGCAAGGGGAGGGACATTTCAGAGACGGGAAAGGTACAGCTGACCTGCATTTATGACCATATAGATATATATTTTTTTAAAGGTTGTTTGTTTATCTGTTAAAAAAATATATACATATTATTTGTTTGTTTTAAACTTGTACACCATTTCAATATAAGATAAAAAAATATTATATTACACAAACTTACTTATGTTAATGTAATATAATTGAATCATATATTAGCAGTAGTCTTAATTGAATTAAGACTGAAGTATTCACATTTATTTTTCTAATACAAAAACATGCATTCATTTACTTAACCATCAGTACAACATCAGTGATGTAAATGAATGAGTCCAAAATTATTCAAACACATCTGCCTCTCTCCCTAATCAAACATTGATCTTTTCAACATGTCTGTCCTTTTTGTATTTGTATAATTAGCTTTTATGCTGCTTCTATTACATGTTCCAGATATTTTAATTACCTCAATGTACAGTACACTCATATCCTCATACCCATTAACCTGAAACTTTTTAATGTCCTTCTCTTTTTACTGAATCCCAAGAGCAGGAAAATCAATTCAGTTTAATTGGTGCATACACTACCCTCACGGTTCACACTGATGGAGGGTCTTCTTCAGTTTCACATTAGACAGCTCTCACGCGAGCACCTGGTGGTGAGCATCCACTCGGCCTGACTCATCCAGCAAGTACAGCCGAGCAAATGGACTTTTAAATAATTCATCTCTCAGAAACGTAATTTGAATGGACACTCAGAAGAGCTGGAGATACTGTCAGTCGCTGAGCGAGTGCATTACCTATCAGACATAACATCAACTTCAATTCAGCGAGATGCTATTTAATAGTATGATTTTTCAGGGTGGGAGGACTCAGGTTTGCAGTAATGGGTAATCATTTTTGCCATCACAGGGCCAGTTGCTGCATCCGAAATATTATTGTTCTGACTGAATGAATTTTAAAAGGCCCATATCTTTAGTTATGCTTCAGTGTTTCATTCATTTTACAATTCATATAGTCTATATACAGAAACTAAGCAGCAAAAACATTCATTATTTTTGAGATGTTATAAATACAAATAAAATTACCTGTACCTGCTCAATTAGCATCACACAGTTTAGCCCCACCTTGTTTCTGAGTGTTGGGAAGCAAACACTCTTATTGACATTTAAAAACCTTTTTTTTTGTTGTAGTTCAAGGATTAGATTTTTTAAGTTATCCTAAATATAGCCCTCTGCAAAGTTATATTTCTCACTTTTTTGCACATTATTTATTCTCACTGCTTATTATCAGCCTTGTTAAAGGTCTCATTCCATTATTTTTTTCATTCATTTTAAAATGTCTAGTTGAGGTCTCTAGTATTAATGAGTGCCATGTATACTGGTTTTGGAAAAAAAAAGTGCTCCGGTGATCCGGTATAACACTGCTTTAGTCCGGTGGAGGAGTGGGGCGTGGGGGGATGATAGGAATTTGGCTCTTGCTCATGAATATTCATACATGCACACATATCGCCTCTGTTTGGCTAACAGCACTACGACACCAGGAACTGACTAACTGCATTTTTTATGTGATGAAGTGCATAAATATCACTGTACTGATTGCAATGTACATATAAAAAAAATATTCAAAGAATAATTATCAGCCTTTTGTAAACATTGTGCACTCATGTGATCACAGTCTTTTACCAAATCTTTATTTAAAGGCTTTACTTTTGGTCTTTTATTTTTAGCTCACTGCTTAAGGTTGACCCTTCTGCAAGCTGACCTCTAGCAGGCCAGTGGTGTGAAGGCAGTTTCTGTATGATGGTGGCAGTGATGCCATTGACTGTCCCTCAAGATAAGACCTAGTTTCCAGGAGTCCTAGAGTCTGGTGTAAAATACACTGGGGGTTTGGAGAAAAGCGGCCACACAACACACTTACACCACCGTGGAGATAAAGATATTTTCTGTAATTTTGTGACATTGATTTTTTATTTGGGTAACACACAGTGAGACATATTCTCGCATTTTCCCTACTGTGATCCTTTAAATTATTTATTTTTCTTTCATCTTTTTTTTACCAGCTTTCTTACCTCAAGTAGGGGTGAAATAGATGTGTCTGAGCAGAGCACAGAGCAAGATAACAAACACAAGTCTAGGGTAGGCTATATTAACTTATATCTGTTTTTGGTTTTAATCCTATATTCTACGTCTAATGTTAAAGTGACCTTACCATGCATCTCTTCATCCAATTGTGTCACTGTTGGCTGGCTTCTCAAGAAGACTGTAGAGCTTGAGGACAAAAATGGAGTAGATTGGATTGGAAAAGACAGATTGGATCATCAAAAAAGGTTGATCTATCAAGCTGAGCCACAAAATCGTATTACTGAATGAATCCTGGCTAAATCTGTTTTTTGATGATGAAGTAGCCATAATTGATAACAGGAAACAGGAAAGCGGGGGTGGCAATGTGGCTATTTACCTGCAATCCACTATACAATTAAAACACTTATTGCAGTTTCTAAAGAAAAGTGTTTTGAATGTTATCCCTAAACATGCATGGGCACAGTTTTCTAGGATCTTTATGCCTCCTTTAGTGCCTTCTTAGTAGTTCAAGTTTTTTTTTGTCAACTGTCTGCCTGATATTACACCACTAAATCTTAAGGATAACATTACATAAAAAGCTTTAATGTTTGATAAGGAACATTACTGAAAATCATAATTGTAATTGTAATTGAAAATATAACAACATATTTAAGGTAAATCTGCTAATGTCAAAATATAATGAATAAAATCAGAAAACTGGCTCTTTTTCTGAACTTCATTTTAAAATCAACATTTTTCTAAATACAAATCAAACAATTTTAATGTCCTCCAAACCTTTAGTTTTGTTATGTTTGTCTAGTTTTTACATCTATTTTCAAACCTACAGAATTTGTGTTGATTCCTGTTAATTATCTGGAATTATTACATGGAGTAGAAAGAAAACAGGCAGCTTCTCCAACTGTCCTGTAGCAGATTTCAAAGAGCTCAAAATGTTTCATGTACATGTTTCAAAATGTAAATAGGCTATTTTACTGCAGAAAAAAAGGTTTTGTATCACCCTCACCTGTAGCCTGTATACGGGACAAGGCATGTTAAAGGGTTTAACAGTCAGTGGCTAAGCTTTTATCTCTATTAATTAACTCAGGAATGCTGATCCTAGGTGATTTTAATCTAAACAAGACCAAATTTACTAGACCCCATCAAATCAATCTTGATATACTTCATTTTATCCAAGAGATCTGACAAATTTGCTTACCTGGGTTTTAGTGACCAGTGACCATGTGCACCACACACATTAGAAGCTCTAGCGTAAAATATCAGCACATGGATTGTGGTTAGAAAAGGGCACTAAAACATTTTAACGATCAAGCTTTCCTAAATAATCAAGTACTAAATAATAATACTAAACATCCAAAATCCCAGAGGTTGATTTAACATTAGGCCACTTTAGCAAACATGAGATACATCTAATCCCAACACTGAAATATCTACTTCGCCTAAGGCTAGAAATAAAGCATGGCTTACATTTAGCCAGTTAAACAATAAATGTGCATTTAGAGAAGCTAAATCAGATTACAACATCTCTGAGGTATAAATCAAAGCTGCTACCAGTAACTGTGAGGGTTTCTCAGATTCATCACTCTTGATACCAAGGTTTTTGCTGGTACGATGGGTTTAACAATGCACAAAATTATACACACTGCACACAAGGTCTGCAGAGATCGTTAAAGCAGTGCTATTGTCTGTTCCGTATTATGGTGATGTGTTATACCGACATGCATCTGCAACTTTCCATAAACTGTTAGTCTCTGTCAGCTCTGCTTTAAGATCCAGTAATTGTGGCTACAGCACACATCACTGTTTACTTTGTAAGAGGTTGGCTGTGTGTCAAGAGATGCACTGGTTTCTTTCAATCTATAAAGCACTTACAGGGCTTTATAGATTACCAATGTAGATGACAACAGCGATCAGTGTAAATAGTGCAAAACATCATCAGCCTTGTTTCAGGTTACAGGAGTTTTTATTAAACAGGAAAATATGCTTTAGCTACAGGTATGATGCACCAGCAAGCTAGAATTCTCTACAGCAAATTAGCTCAATGGGGTCACTTTGTCATTTTAAACTTTTAGTCTCAATCACCTCCAGTCAGACTATTCTTAAAGTGACAGTCCGCATTATTTAGTTTCTAAACTGAAAGCAGAAACACTTGTGAGTGAAGAAGGCACAAAATATTGTGTTTAATGATACCCTGCTTAACATAATATATTCATTCAAAAAACTGGTGTGTCGGTTCGTGGGAGTTCTTCTGGCCATGTCACACGTCTTTACAAACTTACGTCACACGTGCAGCCTCTGAAAGAGTAACCAGCAGAGTTTTACTAAATGTGAGCGGCTGGTGGAGCAATGGAGACTTCAGAGGTGGAAAATAAAATAAAAAGATTTTTTAGATAAAAAGAACATTAAAACTCAGCCGGGAAATTTTTGACCGATGTTGTGCATCAAAATGTTAAAAGCTGCATACTGCGTGTTCACTCATGTTGTCATTTTCCAATATCAAAATGAGTTGGATCACTTTAACTCAATATTTTAACTTTAAGGTCCAATATAGACATTCCGTTTATGTCCAAGATAAATGTATGCAAACTTTCAACAAACTGTGTATATTTTGTTGGTCAGCCTAATAAATACAGTATGTGGCTTTTCATTTGTCCGTCACCAACAGATGCTTTATGATTGTTCCACAATTCCAGGTCAAAGTGATGCTGCGAGTCAGCCCACTCCTGATGACAGGAGCATCTCAGTCACCTGCCATCAAGCTGGACCTACGCAAGAAACAGGTCACAGTGCTGGAGCCTGCCACCCAATCCACACAGAGACCGTCTGCGGGTGCAACTTTTACCCCAAAGACGTTCACCTTTGATGCTGCTTTTGGCCCTGATTCATCCCAGGTCAAACGATCACACTGTGTTGTTGTTTCTGTCTGATAACCTGGTTTCTCTTTTAAACACGTCGGATGTGCTCAGATGAACTCAATTTGATCAACATTACGTGCAGATTTGTTTGGATTTATACCAAAACTCGTTCATGTTGAAAAGCACCACATGGTCAAAAACATGACATTTGGCCTTTGCTGAGCTTGGATCTGTTCAGTCCAACTGTCAAAAACACAGATGGGAATACTGAATGTTTCCATTACAGCATGTATACAGCATGGTGGAAGACACTACCCTTCATTTAGTTCTGTCTGACATAGGAAACTGTTTCCAAAACTGTAGCTCAATAAGTAATTAAATAAATATAAATAAATTGGGGCTCATAATAACCATACAAAACTTGCTAACCCACCAAAACAGTTCTATTCAAATGAACAGCCTTTTTGCAGTTCAAAATACTTAAATATATCTTATATTCTTAATATATAGAATACCAGTCAAACGTTTGGATTTTGTTTCCTTTTTTTCCCTACATTGTAAATGAATCCTGAAGTCATCCAGACTATGAAGGAACACACAAGAAATCATGTAGTAAACTTAGAGTTAAGTGTTAAACAAACCAAAATAGAATATTAGAACGTTACTCAAATAGGGGTTTTCACTGTATACCAACTGATGCTAGTTCAGAAGCATAAGAGGTGAATCAAACCAACCTTTATGTGAGGATGAAGAGGAGGAACAACACTAGATTACGAGAGGAAGAAATTTAGGCCCAGACAGCAAATATACACAGCACTGGATTATGGCCACATTTAGCACTGACTCTGGTATAGATCTGTGCAGCAAAAATGACCTGGCATCTTTTTGCACAATCGACCAATACTGCAACTGTCCATTTTATGGATCTGTTTTATTGGTCCTAAGCAAACACAAAGATAGATATTATTAAAAATTATCAATATGACATACATGCATTCTGAATCCACTGGGACTGTAATTGTCATTAACTGCTACTAGGACCAGGTTTGACTCAAGTCAGCAGTTCAGATTTGAATGGCAGGAGGATTCTGTGATGGCCATGGTTATCCAGGCCAAACATGCATGCTGTTTGGTGGACATTTAATTATTTTTGGTGTGATTTTAAATTGAAACTGTCTGGGTTTGTTACTTTTGTTCTACAACAACTATACAATTTATGTCACAATTAATCCTGATTAATCTTTTGTCTTGATTAGTCTTTCTTTTATTTTGTGAGCAGGGTAGTAATTTATAGTGCTTTTTGAGTTTTTCTTAAAAACCCTTTAAACTAGTTTGCCTAAAATGTTTTATATTTTGAGAACTTGAGAGCTATGAGAGCTAAAGTCCAGGCTTGTACTTGATAGACTTCAATATTTAAGTTTCATGTGGTTCTTTAAATATGGCAGCTGTGCCACTTAAACTAAAGTATTATATAGGTTGTTTGTGATACTCTAGGGAGCATTACAAAAGGCAACAAGCAAATCACTCTGAATAAAAGCTTTACCCCTTTTAATCCTGTCGCTAGGCTGAAGTATGTGAGAGGAGTCTATTTGAGGTTCTCCAGTCTGTGGTTGCTGGATCTGATGGCTGCATCCTGAGCTTTGGACAAACTAAAGTGGGTAAGTGTGAAGCTGTATACTATTATTAAAACCTTTTGCTGAAAGCTGCTGTCCACGAGCTTCATTTAATATGAGAGAACTGCTCTTTCCTCTGCTCTATTTCTCTACTGTTCACGTTTAAGTGTTTAAGTGTTTAAGTGCATGCTTTCGACCTCTGTTTCATCATTCACGTTTTAGAGGAATAAACTGAGATTAATCAATTATACATTGCAAGTGTTTTTATAGGACTGTGTGCCACTTCTCTTGTCAACAAAAAGAGGCTGAGATTGAGACGGTCTTGCTTACAGATGCCACTGGTAGTGGCCTGGGGGGTGATTCTTAATGGATATACATTAATGTTGTCCTTTCTTTAGTGTGGTCTCTATACTGGAGGTCATTAGGGGACATCCACTTAGCAGATTATTAATAATTGTCCACCCAAAATCGTGAAAAACAATTCCTCCTCGCAGCTCGGAGCATTACGTCATTGGCTATTAACTAATTGAATTTTCTGACCATCTGTAAAGGTTCCTGGCTCACGGCCAGGAGTTATAAATCTTTTAAACTAGATCGCAGCCATCTATGACTAATGGGGGCGTGCATTTAATTGGAGGTGACATTACATGACATTTTTTCAAATATGTGAACTGTGTTCACAAAGGCAGAAGCCATAAATGTGCAGTGTTTTTTTCAAGCTTTTTAATTCTGTATTCAGAAATGATAGATGATGAGACAAGCAACAAATAATTTAAAAGATGGCCGGGTAGTTTTTCTTCATCCTACACTAAGATGATCTCTCTGTCGGTGATTCTCTCTTTTTTTCTCTGTTGTTTGCAGGAACATCTTACACTATGATTGGGCGAGACGACTGTTCAGCAAATCTTGGAATAATCCCTTGTGCCATCTCTTGGCTTTTCAAGCTCATTACCAAAAAGAAGGACAGGACGTGGGCAAATATCTCTGTTTGTGTGTCAGCCGTTGAGGTGTGTGGGGAGACTGAGGTCATCAGGGACTTACTGGCAGATGTTGAGTCAGGTGATTGCAAGGATACCAAGCCAAACATTTACCTCCGGGAAGACCCTGTCTGCGGCATACAGGTAAGGTTTCAAATTCAGGTCTGACTTAGTGAAAGAAATAGATTAATGCATGAAGACAATGTCATTAATTGCCCATCACCAGTACCTGTAACAGTTACCCTGGATAATGGTCTGTTTATGTTATTAATGTCATTTTTACTATTGAGTGGAGGAGGAAAACACACTCCTTGGGGAGCTAGTTTAGATAGGGGGTGAGGTTGAAAAATATGAAAAGGGAAATGTAAATTAATAAACTGCATACAGATAGCTAAAATACATTCACCTGTATTCGTAGGAGGCCATAGAGCATTAGCTAATTTTAAACCTTTTGTTCTTGTACCTGTCTTTGTGGGTCAGCCCACCTCCGGGTAATTTATAATGGTAGAATCCATATGAAGGGGTGGGGCTAGACCCATAAGAGTGGGGGAAGGAAGAGCCAGGGGAACTAGCTCTGGGGAACTCACCTGCTGCTGGTGGGAGAGCTCAGGTTATGGAGTGGAGGCTACAGTGTGGAGTCCCTCTGCTACTGAGCCAGTTGTTATAATTTAAAATAGTTTCATTTCTTAATTAAAATTTTTGTTGAAATATTTTCATCACTGAGTTTAAATAAGTACACAACATTTTGAACTGATCCATCAGTATTTTGCCATCATTCTCCAACTCAGTCATACCTACCCGGTGACTTTGTGTTTCTCAACATGGGATTCTGCAAAGCATCGTCACACATACCATATGATGGGCTGAATTATTCATTTACTGTCCTAACATATTCATATATTTATAAAGGGTCATTTAAAATTAATTATGTCTTCATCAATATACATTGGCACACATTTGTAAAGCCCTCATTATGAATGTGGTAATTAACTTGTCATTTCATTTCAGGTTTGCAACAACAACGTTCTGAGTGCTCCTACAGCCGAGAGAGCAGCTTTTCTGCTGGATGCAGCCCTGGCCTCTCGGGGCTCGGGCGGGGCTGGGGGTGGAAGCACACCAGAGCATCATTGCCACATGTTCTATACCCTTCATGTTTGCCAGCAACACATAGAGGGTAGCACCAAAACTGGGAGTGAGGAACATTATCTTATCTTACTCTCACTGTCTATTTAATAATATTTTATTCTTATATATACTGTACATATATACCCACTGCATTCTTCTTTCTTTTAAAAAATCCCTTCTTCAGTGAGCGTGGACCAAAGCAAGTTGAGCCTAATTGACTTAGGTTGCTGTACGACAGGGAGGAACAAGAATAATGCAGCAGTCTGCCTTGTTGACCTCGGAAATGTCATTATGACCAAGCTGAATGGGCGTAAACATGTACCTAAAAAGTATGTCAAGCTAATATCTCAGCCATATAATCTGCCATATAATATGAAGCATGTATGAACATCATATGAGCATTCAGCACACTGAGTTCTGCTGTTGTTTTTTTTGTTACAGGGGAAGTAAATTGGCCATGCTCATGCAAGAGTCTCTAAACAATGTCAACTGCCACACTACAATCGTAGCCCATGTTTCCACCTTACCTGAAGACCTCTCAGAGACTCTCTGCACCATCCAGATAGTGTCTCAGATTAGAAGATTACAAAGGAGGTCAAGGGTGCGTTTTTTGTATACTTTCATATTACATGAATTACATGTTTGCATTATTTTCATCTGAGATTGAGGGATTCCTGTAAATTGCCAAGAATACCAATATTCATTTCATTTTTTGTCATTGTTAGAAATCTTCCTCTAACTCACCTGGAGGGAGAAGCTCTGGAATAGAAAAGAAAGCAAATGACTCCAGCAGGCTCAGAGCATTTCACTCTGCAAGCACATTAGATCGGGATTTTTCTTTGCCTAGTCTTTTTGATGAATCAGAAGACCACTCTAAGAGTGAGAAGTCATGTGACTCTGTCATTTGTGTGGATCCAAGTGGTTTTGTGCGCCTTCATGAAGAACACAGAGGGAATCAAGAGTTTGTGCCAATAATTCCATCTTTACAAAGGAGTAAGACTGACTTTAAAGGGTACTCCCTCCTAAAGCACTGTGATTTCTTGAAGCCAATTTCTCAATGTACACTGAAAAAAGAGACACAAAATCAGGACATTCACCAAAAGCCATTACCTGATTTGGAGTGTCTCAAATGCAACACCTTTGCTGAGCTTCAGGATCGACTGGGATGTATAGATGGAAGTGATTTGGTTGTTCTCAATTCCTGCAAGGAGCAGCCTACAAAGAATGTCACCAAATCCGAACCTTTATTAAGAAAAGTTATTAAAGTCCCTATTGGAGAATCAGAGGTGCACAGATCTCCAGTTAAAAAAGACTTTAGTGAGAGGGGAATACGACACCTTCTTAAAAAGGATACACTTGTCAAGGACACTGAGGAAACCCTTCATAGGTTTTCTGGTCAAGCCAAAAACAACCCTGAAAACAACCCCTGTTTTTCACCAAGACTTGATGCTCTTAGTAACTCT
This sequence comes from Astyanax mexicanus, assembly GCF_023375975.1. NCBI lineage: Eukaryota > Metazoa > Chordata > Actinopteri > Characiformes > Acestrorhamphidae > Astyanax > Astyanax mexicanus. The sequence goes on from NC_064408.1 coordinate 59,856,344, forward strand.
GTACAGTGTGAACAAGCAACTGGATGCCAAAGCCTCATTGAAACAATGGACACAAGTCTTTCTCTACCTTTTCCAGTGGAGGAAATACCATCAGAAGATTCCACTCTGCCCTCTGAGATTCGAATCTCTCCTGTGGGTAAAAGTTCATCCTCTTCTTTCTCTGCTGGACTGGCGTCACCTGTTTCACTTCCTATCACCTTAAGTGAGAGTAATCCACAGTTTCCCATGGAGACCCAAAGCGAGATGAAGGCCACGATCACTGTGACAGTTCAGCAGCCACTGGATGTGAATGGACACGATGAGCTTATTTATTCTGTGATTGAGGAAGTCACAATCAATGGGGCAGATAATAAAAACAAGGCTGCAAAAATAGTGAGCATCACTGACCCCCATTGTCTGGAGGGGGTGCCACCAGGGATGCAGACTGTGAGGATCATAGGCAGTGTAGGAAAGGAACAACCTTCAATTGGCTCTTTATCTGAAGTTCAAGCTTTAGACCAGGTCTGTAAATCATCTGGAGGCAAAACCATACCTCTTGTTCAAAACTTTGTGGACAGCTCACAGGTTAATGACTCTTCTCAGCTTGTTACTATTCCAGAAGATTTCCAAAATATCATAAAAGATGTCTCTGAAGATGCTTTATGCCTTACTTTGAAATATGAAGTCTCAGAGATCAAGGAGTACTCATCTGAGATTGGACCAGAGCAGAAAACTACTGAAAAGAGAATGTGTGATCAAAGCAATGTGCAGCTTTCAAGAGAGATTGGTGGTAACATTTCTACAGTCAAACCAAGACTTTCAGCTGACTGTAAAATGAAAATGCCAGAAAATCCAGTAAGTAGTAATTCATCCATTGGAAAGACCAATCCTGCAGGAGAATGGCAGAGCTTACACAAACAGTATGACTCCCAGGACTCCCTTCATCCCTGTGTGAATTCACACAGCTCGAGAGCAACACTAGAAAGGGAGGAATGTTCTGTCAACCTGTGTCACACAGAATGGACGGAGGATAGTGAATCAGTGTCTTCGGGTCAGGAATCAGATAGAGACAAGTCCACAAAGAGAATGGAAAGACATCCACAGCCCAGCTCAGCCCAGTGTCTTATGTTAGACAGTATGCTTAACAAGATCAACCCTATTGAAGAGAGCAGTAAGCTGTTTAGTGCCAAATTGGAGCAGTTAGCGAACAGAAACCAGTCTCTTAGTAAATCACATTTAGAGTGCTTTGATTTACAGCTCATTGAGGAAAGCAACTCTGTGTTCACTCAGGGATCTTCATCAAGGGTGGGGAGTTGTTGTACCTCACCAAGAATCAAGAAGAGACATATTGAGCAGGGTCATTTTATGACTTTTGGCTCCAAGGCCAGTCTGGATGGAGACTATGCATTAGCTCAGGCCAAATGTATGACTCCACCTGGAGTAAGAGAATTTTTTAATGAGGACCTCAGTGTGTCTCGGGCAGGTCGCAGTTTCAGAAGAGTTCCGAGATTTTTCCCCATGTACGATGCTGTCGCAGACGACACAACCCAACTGCCCAAAGGGAGTGAATCAAAGATGTCAGCTGGAAGCAAACTGTTGTCCAGTTCAAAGGTCAGCAAGTTGTCTGGGGCTAACCCTAAGAATCTATGTCCATCCCCCAAATCTAGTAGACACTCAATTAGTAGGAGCTCGAGTCTGTCTCCTGATGGCTTACCTATAAAACACATCTCCTGGTCCTCTCAGTCTTTATCTCGAAAGCAAGGGAAAGCCTCTATCTCATCTAAGCCTCTCAGCAGAGCGCTGAATGGACGGATTGAGCTTCTTCGGGCAAGTGGAGACTCTCTTTCGAGCTCTAGCCAAGGTAGCTTGGATATGGATGAACCTGAACAATCAAATGGAAGACTGAAGTCGCTGAATAGCCCTTTACCATCCCCGTACAGTAGAATCACTGCCCCACGTAAACCTAACCACTGCAGCGGGCATGCAAGTGACAACACCAGTGTCCTGAGCGGAGAACTCCCCCCTGCCATGTGCAAAACTGCCTTGCTGTACAACCGCAACAGTATGGTCAGTAGTGGCTATGAGAGCATGGTAAGAGACAGTGAAGCCACATGCAGTAGCACTTCAATACATGACTCTATTAGTGACCAGAGCTGCTTCTTCAATGCAGCAAGTGGTGCCAGAATCTCTAAGAAAAGTAAAAGTATAGGTAAGTTTTCTAGAAATATGAAGACTGGACAATATTGGAAATTTCTTTTTTAGTATTAAGTTTCTATGATGATTTTTTTAATCACTTGTTTTTATTTTTAGGACTCCAACAAAGACGTCCATCACAGGACACCCTCCTGACTTTAAGGAGGTCTGCAAGTGGGTCTGCAAAAATACGTTGGGTAGATCGGGGCACCCCAGATTCGTATGAGATTAAAGTCTATGAGATTGATAACGTGGATGGCTTGCAGAAGAGAGGAAAAGCCGGAAACAAGGTAACATTCAAGCTATAAATATGAAATCGCCTGTCATTTGATGAATCTATCCATATGCTTTTTTTGTTAACACTTTAACCTGGCAACTAAAAAACCCTGTAAAGGTGATAATGAACTAAATGTATGGTCAAATTGTTGTGCTGGTATAGCCAGAGAAGTCAATTTCCATTTCAGTTCAAATTGGCAAATAATTAGAGACTTGGCTAAGGTTAATCCAGCCTCTCCCTTATGTCGGCCATGCTGTCAGAGTGTGGTCTGCTTCAGTGCCAAGCTGAAATTCCTGGAACATCGTCAACAGAGGATTGCAGAGGTGAGGGCCAAGTACAGTGCCCTAAAGAGAGAGCTGGAACTAGCCAAACAACATCTCATGGTGGACCCAGGGAGGTGGACCCGTGAGTGTGAGTGTTGACAAAAGTTAATTTAGGGTTGTTCTATTAACATTTTTAAACAACACTCTTGTGATTTTGCTTCATTTCATCTGTTTTATTAACTAGTTAGCTTTTAAACAACTACCAGCAATATCAACAGAAGTTCACTGTAAACCTGTTCAAAATAAAAAAAAGTAAATGCCATACATATAGACAAATGTTCATTCTCTCAAGTTTAAAATACCTCTCTCGCCTGATCTGGGTCATTATGTATATTTTTAGTTTCTTGTTTAATTACACTGTAAACATCTTACCGTACAACCCAAATACATATTCAGATACATAATCAAATATCATGAGTGATATATTGATTAAATCTGGAGCTGGAGGGTCACAATGTTTTTAAAGTCGACGGGAAGCAATAATGTTTTCACGTTAAACTACTTGCAAGTGCATGTACTGGAAATGTTGCCCATCAGCATTGTTTTGTAAGTGAGGCACTGCTTTTGTTAAATATTTTATTCTTTAATACATATTTCTTCTGGGCTTCACAGTTGACCTCTGGCAGACCTTCGAAGTAGACTCTCTGGAACACTTGGAGGCACTGCAGTTGGTCACAGAGCGGCTTGAGAGCCAAGTCAGCCGCTGCAAAGCATGCGTCATGATGGTTACCTGTTTCGATGCTACACCAAAGCGCAGACAGAAGAAGCGCTACAGGCCACCTGTAGAATATAAAATGTTTATGGGAATATAGCATGTTTAAATGAAAATTCATCCTGAATTAAATTCATCCTTTTTAATAATGTACAGAACTGTTATTTATACAACATTATATCATGCATTCCTCTGAAATGCCACCAATGTCCTTATGTTGAACTCATTGGTGCTAATCAAATCAGATTTGAACAACAAATCGTTGTTTTGGCAACGGCATAGCCTTGGATGCGGGTCAAAGCAACATATTGGAGTGCAGAGCTACAAATGAACTTGACAGATGGAAGTCCTGAGTCAAGCTGACCGATAAAATGAGTTTACAAATGCCTCAGCTCCTGAGCTGCCTGCACAGCCATGCAACATTGTTAACATTGAATTACTGTGCCTGCGACACATCTTTATCTGCTACAGGATCTGTGGCCAGCAATTGCCGGTCAACAGATGTATCTATATCAAGGTTTTTTAATGGAGATTCGCTTTTTCGAAAAAAAGGTTTTATGCAATGTGACACTAATGTGAATCTTTTTTAAACCAATTAATAAATGTTTGGTCTTGAAATTGGACGTTAAATGTGAAGTATACAGTATGCAGTGTACAATTTACCCTAGTGATTTCATGTTCAGTCTTACCCACTAATAAATCACTTATTATGTATGTCTCTGCAATTTTGTTAACTAAGATCTACACAAAAAAAAAAACGTTTCATTAATTTAAAGCATTAGAAATGTGTGGATGTAACAACCAAGTTTGGCATCACATTAAAATATTATTTTTAAGCCATGTTCAATGTAAACCTCAAATGTATAAAGTGACTCAACTGTCCAGCTCACTGTGCTGTCAGAAGGAATAGAACTCCTCTGAGCTCAGATTAGGGAAAGCAGCTGTATGGAGTTCATTCAGGAGAACAAAAGGTCTGTTATAAAGTAAGAGTCATTACAGCACTCAGTAAGACCCTACAGTTCCCCTTTCTTTCAGGGCGGTGTTTGTCTCTTTCTGCTCCAGTTCCTACATTTGGGCTCATTTAACATTTCTCCCCTAAGCTAACAGTGCACTGCAGATGTGAGCATATATTACTGTCTTTTTTTGTCCCCTTTTTTAAATCCAGAGGGACACATTCAAAATTCAGGAGCAAAAAACGATGGTGCAGGTATTTTAAATGCTAGCATTGAATTATGTGAAAACATTTAGGAGCAGGTTCCCAAACAAGGAAGCCTAGTTCCAGATTACATACAGTATGTATTTTAATCTTCATTCAGATTACAGTATAGGCCAGGACTAAACCTAATCCCTCAAACTTTAGCTCTTTGTATCTGTACATCAAGATCAGACCAAAATAATATTTAAATAAAATTTTAATAAGACAGACACATCCAATGTCCTAACAGTTGTCTAATCATATGCAGCTGATGTGCTGTACCTGATTCTAATTAGACATTTAGACATTTTAAGTGGTAATTATGTTGTAAAGTGCACAATTTTTTCCTTACAAGAAAGCTGTGTTTCTTTTTCTACCTTTTTCACTATTAAAAGGACATTTTAGTTTGAGTTTTACATTTATATCTCAATATTGTTGAAATTAATATAATTTTTCTGTTAAAATGTTTAAATTTGTTACAATAGGCAGCAGCTTGCATGGGATGTTTTTTATGTGTCTAAATTCATTTATTTGGTTTATACCTGCGCCATTAACAAATGTGTTCTAATTTTAAAAATTATATCAAGTCAGTGTTTGCCATCATCTTTATAGTTAGTGCTTTAATGTTTAATTGGAATCTTTAATTTTTGCAGCAACAGGACATTGTAGATACTCACATGGGCACACTGCCACTAAGGCCACGCCTCACTGGGGAGATCAACATTCTTCTCTACTAACAGTCTTCTCTAATGTTACAGACTGCCCACTTCACCATGGATTGATACACCATAGACTGTTTCTCTCCTAGTCCCACATACTGCCATCTGATGGCAAGTCAGAAATACAGCCATTGAGTAACTAAGTGCAGGCTAAAAGGCGCACTGCTAGGATTACCCCTTTTTACTCAATGGTTTATTAACAATGAGTAAAACACGTCAAATATGGTGACCAGTCAAGTCTTTAAGGTCACCAGGTCATGGACAGTGGCAAACAGGTCACAGAGTAGGATGGTGTGGAAAGAAATAGGCACAGGGCTGAGGCAACTGAGACAGAGGGAAATCAGAAGAAAGACAGGAGCAGAAATACACAGACGCATTATGTCATACAGCTGTAGACTAAAAAAACAGAGGGGCATCTGAGAACAAAGCAAGAATTGACGGAGGCCAATTGAGCCATAATGAGAACTTAATTTAAGGCAATGTCTTTAGTGTTACAAGCCAGAGATAGCATTTTCCAGTAACATTACAGAAACAATATTTTAGGAATGTTCTGAAAACGTGCCATAAGTATGGTTTGGATTATAATGTTATTAAAACATATCTCACATAATATTCCCAGCTAGACATATACTAGTGTTATATACATTAATAGAAACATTCCCAAACCTATGAATTAAAACACTGACAGCAGAGACATTTTAAAAAAATGATAAAATGAAAATTATTCTAAGAGCATCTAGAAAACTTGATAGATTGAACATTCTAAGAATGTTAATTGTAATTATTCTAATCAAAAATTGTTAGCTGGAATGAGACTAAATATATATTGAGGACTACATGGTCAAATGTACGGTGGCCGAGAAAGCCCAACGCAGTGCAAATTGAAAAGCGCTGCAAAAGCACAAAACACATCCATCAAAATTACAACACAGGCGCAGCAAATAGAAAAACGCGCTGCAACTAGAAAAACGCGCTGCAAATAGAAAAACGCGCTGCAAATAGAACCACAACACAACGGAAGTGAGTCACAACACAACGGAATTTTCCCGGGGGACCTTAAAAGATACTGTACCAGCTAAGCTGCGTCTTCAGTAACGTCTCGGACTTCACTATGTGTACAAAGGACAATAAGTGGCAAACAAGGCGTTTTGTGAAGCAGAACTTTTAATAATATGCACACAACCGTGGTAATCACAGGTAATAAACATAACTTACTTTTCAGAAGCTTGTTTGCCACTTATTGTCCTTTGTATACAGCTGGTACAGCATCTTTTAAGGTCCCCCGGGGAAATTCCGTTGTGTTGTGACTCACTTCCGTTGTGTTGTGGTTCTATTTGCAGCGCGTTTTTCTATTTGCAGCGCGTTTTTCTAGTTGCAGCGCGTTTTTCTATTTGCTGCGCCTGTGTTGTAATTTTGATGGATGTGTTTTGTGCTTTTGCAGCGCTTTTCAATTTGCACTGCGCTGGGCTTTCTCGGCCACCGTACAAATGCCGTCTGGGCCTGTAATGTAACAGAATAAGGTGGATGGCTTGTTTTAAGGAGCATTCTTAGGCAAGATGTGCCCTGATGCCATTCGTCACTGACTGATGGAAGCACTCAAAACCACAGTTTGCCTCAGAGTGGTAGAAACAATGTGCACATGACACAATTCCCTTATCGGTAAGGTAGGCAGTGAATTCTGCAGAGACCAGTTGGGGGCTGTTGTTTTCTGTGATTCAAAGCCTTTGGGAGTCCAAGAAGTTCATAGTAACCTGATATGTCACAGAGCCAGCAGTGGTGAGTGACCAGGCTGTAGGAAAACATCAGAAAGCCACCATACACTGTTTGTGCATTACAATACCTAAATGTCCCTTGTGTACCCTGTTCTAAAGACATGGATGTAGGGCATTTAGAACCACTGTGTAAAGCCCAAACAACACTCAAGATCCATTCTTGCAGGACAGTTCCTGTCAGATTTAGGAGCATCCCACCTGCTCCTATGGAACTGTCCAGCTGTTTGAGATAAAAGTGTATAACTGGGAGAAAACTTGGTTTTGTGAGACAGAGGGTTGGGGCATTTGCTCTTATTGCCTGAACTTTAACATGCTCTGCAAAGTGACTGCAAGAAAGAAGGTCTCCTACAACATTGCTAGTGCCTGGGATAAATGCTGGTGTAACCGCAGTGGTCCTGAGATGGACATTATAATAGTCATGGTGTCTGGTGATTGTTCCTCAGTTTAAAAGTCCAAACACAGGCACATGCCCTACACTTCCCAACGGCATATTGTTTACTTGGGCTAAAAGCCCCAGAAGTGAAGGTTATGAGCTTCTTTGTGTCACTTTGCATCAGTGGAAGTATAGCTCCAAGTGCTGTGTTTAATGCATCACAGGTTACCAGGATGGGGCTGAATACGTTAAAATACGTTAACATAAGAGCCAGTAATTTGGTTTCTGTTGTATATTCTTCATGATGGTTGCTGCCAATGTATTAAACAGCTGTGACCCATCTACTCCTCCACTGTGACTGACAGTAGTTCATGTTAGCATGTTGTAGCACAATGGCATTAACTAGCATTACTCTGAAGAGCTTTGCCCCTCTCTGCTATTGACTGTGATAACTTATCTAGCTATGATAGATATTTAAACCTAAAGCTCAGTGCTTAAATGGTTAGGGAAAAATGTATTAGCCTGGCATTGATGTTGTAGTCTTTCTGAACTCTAAGATGTCTCCATCTATCATTGCCAATATTTATTATTGCTAGTTCTCTGGTGAGAGAGCTTTTTGGAAGGATGCTGAGGTTGCAGCATGCTGTGTTTGCCCGATGTATTGTTCTATACCTGGCAACCTATGGTGTGGAAATAAGACTGTGAAATCGGCAGTGAGTGGAATGAGAGGTTAAAACACAAGCAGATTTATGGAGATGCTCCATAAAGGAGGAGAAGCCAGTGCTTAAACTGACCATGCCTTCTTAATCTCATACGACACATTCTGATTTTTGGAAAAGTTAATACATAAAAAATACAACACATTGGTACTTTAAGTCAACATTTAAATGCTGCTTACTGGCTACTGAATTATTAAACAGGTATTTGGTGTGTTTTGTGTGGAAAGTTCATCTACTACTCTTCTACTGTTGTGTAATATTCTATATTATAGTGTGCATTAAATACTGGCGATGCATGCAGGATCAATGAACTGAGGCTGACTCACTTAGAGCCAGGCTGGACTTATTGGAGTCTGTGGCACAATGAAAGCCACTCAATACTTATGACTCAGCACATTTTAACCAAACAGAGATGCATAGAATGATGTGTGAGATCATTCCAAAATGAAGTGTTTTGGTAAGGTGCTGGCCCCTAACAATCGATCTCAACACTTCAATAAATCTCTAAAAATGCACTGAAGGCATGGAAAACAATAATAAATATTTATTGATGGAGAGTGCTGTCTAAAATGTCAGTTCACAATCCATTATAGGTGTTCAAACATTTTGATTTCTGTTGACTGTGATGGCCGTAACAAAAGGGTGGAAAGGCAGTAATATGGCCATCCAGGCTCAAGGATTTAGGCCTGCAAATGCTCTGTAAGGCAAGCATCATGGAAAATATTTCAGCACCCCTGATAATTTTCGTGATTTTCCTTTTAAAAATCACTGGTTGTTGGGATTAGCAATTTCAGTTAAATATATCATATAGCAGATGAACACAATGAAGTTTATAGGATTTACAGAAAGTGTTTAAATAAAAGTAGCCATAAATTTGTGCACTACAACAAAATAAGTGCATCAATACTTAGTAGATCCTCATTTCGCAGAAAAAACAGCCTCTGATGAACTTATCCTATGCAAAAAGGTAACTTTGGTCTTCCTTTCCTAGGGCAGTCCTGATGAGAGACAGTTCCATCATAATATTTTTGATGGTCATTTCGACTAAACTTGAGGATACTTTGAAAGTTCTTGAGATTTCTTGAATTTCTTGCCATAATATGGAGTAGAACATTATTTAATAGAGCTATTCACTGTATATCAATTCTACCTCTTCACAACACAACTGATGCTCTCAAACTCATTAAGAGGGCAAAACAGTCAAGGAATTAACTCTTGATGAGGCACAGCTGTTAAATGAAAACCATTCCAAGAGACTCTACCTCATAAAGCTTTTTATTCTTTTATTTAGGCACCTCTTGCTTACAGTCATCCAAACTGTGCAGAAAAAAAATGTATTATTTAGTAAACAAATCAGAATACGTTTTATAATTTAAATTATAAATTATACGTATTTTGATTTGCTTACTAAATAATACCATATGTTTTTTTTCTGCACAGTTTGGATGACTGTAGTATTATCTACAATGCAGAAAAAAATAAATAATGAAAAACCACTTAATTGAAGGTGTGCCCAAACTTTTGACTGGTACTGTAAATATCTATTTATAGTAAATATTTACACAGTCCATTTATGAATTACTTTTTATCCTAAAAGACATTTAATTTTATCTCTTTTCTTGGAAGGGCTTTTACAGTATATTGCACAAGGACATTGTCTAAAATGTTTTGACATTAAAAAGAAATCATGCATGCACTTTTATATTTTTAAGATTAAAAGTCACTTCAGCCCTATGTGGACTGGATTCGTTTTTCAGGGGGACGTTTGTGAAAAATATTTCACATTTCTAGTCTTGCATCCGGACTGAAATTGAAAAAGACAGGAGGACCAGTGAGTGTTTTTAGCTTTCTGGTTTATGTGACATCACGTTCAGTAGCTCCTCCATTTCCACTTGCTGTTGTGTTTATGTAGATCTCCATGGAAACGCGTGCCCAAAGTGTAATTACCATGCGTGGCAGTGGATAAATAGCTATTTTATTAAACACAAGGTAATGAAACTCAGAGATGTGTGTCCAGACGGGACTAAAATTACCAGAAGACTACGGAGTTCACCTTTAAAAACAGTAGATAATTCAGCCTGTAATTTTCTCAGAGGACGTCTGAGAAAAACACATACATGGTCGTTCCAGACAGGAACAAAATCACAGAGGACCCCCATAAGAGAGAAACTAATCCCGTCCGGATAGGGCTTTAAATGTCTCTTATTCCAGGAAGGACTCTTATACTGCCTGGAAATGTGGGCTGTATAAAACAAATCATGAATATCAGTATTGAGTCTCAGTGGCGCCAGTGAACCAGAAGGGGGCAGTAAAACCCCCGCAGAGCTGCAGCAGCAGAAGGGGCGGGGCTCTGAGCGCTGAAAAACATCTGCAACAGCTGTGCGGCTGATTCCAGACCAGCGTCCTGCTGAACAGCGGAGAATACACACACACACACACACACCACCCGGAGTACACACATCATCACACACACACAGCCGCGGAGCTCCCGACACATCACCGCGTCCTTTAACTGTGAGTATAACACACACATCAACCTGGACCCCGCCGCGGCCTGCGTGTGAGTGTGTGCGTGTGTGTGTGTATATGTGTGGAGAAGAGGCTTATTTACGGCGCTGTTAGTATTAGAGCACACAGGCTGATAGTCTACCGTGTATAAAGGAGCTAAACTGAGACACGCAGGCTCGTGCCGCTCGAGCAGTTATCAGGTTTACACAACGCACGCGAGGAGCTGCTGCTCCTGCACTGTAATGACTCTTAGCACAGCACTGCACGCCCTGCCTCTCAGCTTCAGCAGCCCCTGTTCTCCACCACTTCACCGATCTGAATGATGATCTGCTGAACAGAGAGACTCTGTTTGTTGTCAAAATATCTGTGAAGCATGGTGGTGGTTGTATCATGGTTTGGGCCTGTTTAGCTGCAGATGACACTCTAAGAGGATAGAGGTCTGTGCAAGAATAACACCTCCTGTCTGTAAAATCAGAGCATTCTATCTATTATCACTAATCTATAAAACGTATTCAGAAATTATGGGCTGGGGTTGTTATTGGGTATATTGATGTACAGGCATGCCTTTAGAATGTTCTGCAAACATTTTACCTAAAATTCCTCACACAAGTCCTAAAAAAAGAAATTAACCAACATATATTGTTAATGGTTTATAAATTGAAACATTGAATTATATTATGAGGAAGAAAAATATCTGTGAAGCCTAGTGGTGGTAGCATCATGTTCTAGGCCTGTTTTGCTGCAACTGGGCCAGGATAGCTTGCTGTCATTGATGGAACCATAAAAGCAAAATTCTAAAGGAAAATGTCAGGACATCTGTCATTGAGCTGAATCTCAAGACAACATGCAGCAAGACAACGACCCTAAGCACACAAGTTGTAAGAATAATAATAAGAATAAAATGTATGTTTTTGAAAAAAAAAAACAAGCCCTGATCCAATAGAAACACTATGGAAGAACTTAGGTTTGCAGCAAACAGTTTATGGTAGGAAACATATTAACATAAAAGAGCTTGGTCCTCTTTATCTACTTATGTAAAGCCTATCCCAAATAGAGTGTTCTAGTTGGCGGTGTTTGCTAAAATCTGCACAGGGTCAAACATATAGATACATCTACAGCTACCTGGATCTATTATTCAGTGGTGCTGAAAGTTCCAAAGTGTCTTTTAACTTCTTAACTTCCTGTTCGTGATCGTGATTGACTATAACAGGCTGCTTCTTTGTGCTAAAAAGGGTTTGAATTGACATCACTCATTGCATTGACCAACACAAAGTGCATTGGGAAAGTCTGAAAAGTTCAGTACAAATCTGAGAAGGATGATTGTTATTGATGCCTTTTCTAAATAACTGCAGATCCAAGATAATTAATTGTACCATACTATTTTACAAAATACAAAATATTGGCAGGTGTAGTTTCAGAAGAGAGAAACGTGGTTGGGATGGTCAGATACATATATTTTCGACCTTTTAAAAACAGATACATTTTAACATGTTCACCAAATGACTTTAATGGGCCTTGATGAGTTAAAATGAGTAAAAAAATCTGTACAAACATGATACTGTAGTAACATTTATGTCCATTAATGTATGTAACCATCTAACTACAAATGAAAGGGAAAGTAGGGTAAGATGAGTCAGTGGGTATGTTGAATCACCACCCATATCTGGGCAACCATACATAATTTTTTAGTTATGTAAGCCTTATATGTAATCTCACTGAAGAGAAAAGAAGCATATGGATGATATGAAAAACATCAAATTGTTGGAGCACAAAGTGTAATCAGTCTCACATGAAGGTAATTTTCCTTCATTTTAAATCTTATGTCAAAAGTGCTGATGAAGTGTGTGTAAAACACGTGAGTGGATTATCCAGAGTGTAGTGACTGTGGAGCAAAATAGGCCAAAGCCTCAGGGGCAAGTTAAACCTTATTTACTGTTTTGAGTTTACATAAAAAAACATACATAATAAACAGCTGACATTACATTGCATATATTCACTCACCAGGGATGTAGTTATCTGATCAAACATTTGTTTGAAATCCATATACAATAACATTTCTATAATGGAACATATCCTTTAACCATTTAAACTTTACTGCATATGACATGTTTATTTACTTTATCTTTACTAAAAAACCTTTGCAGCACCTTTTATGAGGACATGCTGGTTTTCCCCAGCTGTTTCTGGACAGGGGTCTCTCATGTGCTATAAAACAATTAAATGTCAGCGTTTCAGATGATTGTCACATAACGTTGTCACACAAAGTTGTGCCTTTTCTTGAACATTGAAACCTTCTCTCGCTCTTCTCTACTTTAGTTCAGCAGCTGTTACAAACCCTCAAGGTATCTCTAGAGCTTTAATTAAATCTCAAAACATCCAGACATGGTACAAGCCACCAATTGCCCTTAATCGTTCTATACATAATTAGACTATCTGAACATAACCAACCTTTGTAGAATGTTGACTTTTACTTCTGAGAGAGGTAACAGTCATCTTTACCAAACTAATTATGAGGCTCGTAGCTGCCTTCCCAATTCACGACTCACTTCATCCAGCATGTAAAGCCTTTGGATTATATCAAATACCAATGTGTAAGTGCTTGAGCTGATGATTACTGCTGCCTGGAGCCATTTGTGTTTTGGATTATGTGCTTAAGTATGAGCACCTGCAGTTCCAATTGACTGGCTTTGGTTCGAAATTGAATCATAGTGAAAGAGTGAAAGTGCAAAACATTATACGCTCATATAGAACCCTATATGCATGGATTTCACAAGCATTGGTTAATGACATGATAATGTCAGTTCCTGCAGATTTGTTTGGGGAGCTCTGCCTCATGTCTGAGTTACTGTAGCCTTTCTGTCAGCTCTTTCTGTTCTGGACAACCCCCTGTTGACCTCTCTCATCAATAACATGTATCTGTCTGCAGGAATGCAGCTCATTGGATAGGTTTTCTTCACAACTCCAGTATTCTAGAAAAAAAAAACACTGCACATCTTGCTCTGCAGCCACACAATTACCTAGTGTAAAGGTGTTACTAAAATGTTGCCTGGTGAGTGTACTGTATAGATAGTAACAATGTTATAAGCATTGTATACAAGCATTATATGTGTATACACATCAAACTATCTTAATGTATTAGTAATTTCCTTAAATCCTGACACAAAAAATGGTAAATGAAAAGACTAAGGCCCAATACTCCCAAAACATTAGATATGAAATGTTTATACAATGTTAAAGTCAGCTTATATTGGCATATGGAGGAAAAAAAAGCAAAACAAGCAAATGACCAGTTTTTAATATGACATCAATCATTTACAGTTTATCTACAAACAGAACCGATGGTCCAAGACACCCGTGGGTTTTTCATCACATTAGTTTGTTTCTTCACATTTGTACTGCAGCTACAAGGCTAATGTAGCACAAGTAATAAAAGCTTATATACAAGGTATTCTGTGTGCTTGCCACTTATTGTTGGATATTAAACAGGACATCACTGCACACGGCATGAGAAGCACGCCTCTAGTCTTTCCTTTCTCCCTCTTTCTGCGTTCATTTCTCATGTTCACCTTGGCTAGCTCCTGACAGTGACATGTTACTTTATACTGAGCACTCACTCACACGCATGCTCTCCTTGCCACTCTGCACTTGGACAAAGTGCAAGAGGCAAAAGCTTCTCCATAAATAATTCAGAGAGCCCCCATTACGGCTGCTTGTTTATGAAGGTGCCTGTAAGTGTTTTCCGCCAGGCTAGTCGAGTTTGACAGCACGGCTTTGCCCTCAGGCTTTGTCTCCCAGCCCATTTTTGCTCCCAAGTCCCACCAGCCCACCTGTCCCAGGTATTAGTACTGTAGAGGTGTGAGCCTGGTTGAGGTGTGTTGTGAACTGGGAAAGAGTAGAGCTTGGTTAGTGTGTGGGTCTCTGAGGACAGGGTTGGGAAACAATACAGATCCCTAAGGAGATTTCAAGGTGAGGCACAAAGCACAAAACTGATGTGATGTTCAAAATTGAACCTAGACCTATGAACACAAAGGTGCAGCTAGGAGAATGATGTGTGAATAGGCTTGTCACAATAACTGTTTCTATCTGATGATAAATTGTCCTAAAAATAATTGTGATAAACAGTCAAATTTGTCTTAATAAGACCAGTTCATGCCACTGATATAATGAACGTATGTATAATGGAATGATAAGCAATTCGACTTCAAATATTAATGGATAGGGGTGTAACAGAACAGAAAATTCACAGTTCGGTTCACACCCCGGTTTAAACCCTGCGGTTCGGTACAGTTGGTAAAAAAATAAAGAGGCTGGGCATTCTGAATAGCCTCACCTTTATTAACTTCATAATAACAATGAATCGTCATTATAACCATGTTACCGTGTATTCTGCGTGCATTTACATGAACTGAACCATGACCCCCATACCGTGACGGTTCATAAAAAATACACGTACTATTACATCCCTAGAAGTGGACATATGGGCTGATTGACTTTTCTTGCTCAGTAAACCATAACGGTCAGTATTGAGAAAAATAGCAAAAATATTACAGTAAACATATTGATTTATAAGGTGATAATGTAGCTATTTTGACAGGGCTTGTGTAAATAAAAGTATTATACATTATATTTTGTAAATCATGTATTTATAAAACACACAGTGCTCAGAAGCCTACTTCATAAAAGTGTCATAGCCGTAAAATAGTATCTTCAGGTGTTCAAAGATATTGGTTGGAGTAATCAGTTGCTGTTCTGGGGGCTGGGATGTAGCACAGTTTGGTGGTCTCCTTGCTTTTGCATGCTTTATCTAATTATTTGTTCAATTCTAGCTTCAGTAGTTGAGCTAGAGTAAGAAAATGACCAGACTATGCTCAGTGTTTATGCTGGAAAAACCTCCATACTCAAGTTGCCCACTTGTAACATTTGTCAGTTACCATCAAACAAGGCGGTTGATGATCTAAAATTATTCTACAGTTTTAAAAGACAAAGCATAAAAGACAAAACTAGAAATGCACCTAAATAATTTATTTTGGGCCAAAACCGATCAAGATTAAACATGTGGCCGAAGGATTAAGACCAAATATTTAACTATTTTGCAGGTTTTTATTAGTTTTGCCACTTTTTCATAGTTAAATGAATTAACATTTTTAAACCGCAGCAGAGAAACCAATAAAGCACAGTACATTTACATTAGAAGTGCTATTCTAATCATGAAAATCATGATAGCAGTGCTATCCCAGTCATAAAAGTACCTTAGCGGTGCTATCTAATAATAAATGTACCTGTAGATAATTATTTCGATTAAATGACTCTTATTTGGAAAAAAAGGACAAAAAGCTGACTTTGTACTAATGTTGTAATTGTGTAAGAAACACACAACCTAACATTGTTTAAAAAATAGTGTTTACATTACGTTAATTGTATTATTAATAAATAATAACAGAACAGTGCATGTAATTTCCTGCTTTCCTGCTACAGCTTTAGGTGGCTTACTGCCCCACATTAGGTACTTATGTGTATAATAACTTAGTCCTGACTAATTGATTAATAAATTAGCTATCAACAATTTTAATAATCAGTTTTATACTAGTTATTTGATTAGTTACTGCAGCGCTAAAATGTACACAAATAAATGCAGCCAGACTACTGGTAAAAAAAATCCATTAGAGGAAACACTTAAAATGAATGTGATTGTCTTTTACACACTCTGCTATTTTTGGCCAAATACCTTCGGTTGTCAAACATTTGGTGCAGCCCTAATATTGACCATAACCAGGGAAACCAGAGGAAAAGTATATTGTTTATTTTTTTACTGGTAATTGAGCTGCATTATGTTTGTATCCTGGCTTAAAATGCAGTATATCAGCAAATTAGCTAATTTTAAAAACAATTTTGACTAAATCACATTCTCCACTTGCATGTTGCATGAGTCTGTCCCACATGCACACTTTTAAACCCAAAGCCCTCAAGGTTTCATGCTTCTACATCCACATGTTGATGACATCACCTACATGCAGTCTTGCAGGAGGTCCACAGGGCTTAGGGTGCTAATTGGGACAGAGCTATACTGTTAAAAAAATAGAACGAATGATGTAGTGTTGCTCAAAAAAAAAGCGTAGCAATATATGAAAAACAGTATGTCATATCATGTCCACAAACCACATACAGTACAGCCAGGTCTGTAAGTATTTGTACAGTAATATGTTTTTGTCATTTTGCCTATTGCACTCCACCAATGGTTTCAAAAGTGAAATGGATTGTCTACATTGTATATGTGAAGAGAAGTGTACGTAGATTTAGCAGTTTAATCTGCACAATGCCAATACAGGACTATGGGCACCCATTTCCATATTTTTGGCCGCACGTAAAATCTTTAATTTTCCAAAAATCGTCAGTGCGCCTAATAATCCAGTGCATTTTATATATGAATTCAGGTCAGGTTGTAAGGAGCAGTAAAGCCACTCTGATGAAGTACAGCATTATAAGGGAGTTTAGGTTTAGTGTCTACAGCACCTGTAGTGTCTACAGTTAAGTGCTAGCTCTTTCGCTGATCAGAGGTAGGTATTATTATTGAACTGTTACCTGCTGCTAACCCCGGTTAGCACTGCTGAAGCAGCATTAGTATTTGCCACTAACCACACTAACCAAGTGCTAGCTAGCTCTTTCAACGTTTAGAGGTGAGTATATCGAACTGAGCATTTACCATCTTAAAACAAGCTACGTGTGACGAAGTGCTGGCTAATATCGCAGTGGCTTACCAGAACACTCAAGGTTCTTCAGTGTAGCGCTGTCGAGGCTAGCGCTTAGCGGCTAATGCTTATGCTCCAGCCTTAGTGCTGGAGAAATTTGGTAATCTAAGCTTACTGTAAATAAATGGAAGCACTTTACTCACCCAAATAAACCGTTGACTTTAAAAGAACGTTTTTTTAGAATTATGTTTTTGTTTACGTAGCTTAGCTTTACTAATCTAAGTTACCCCCCACCACCACCCAGCGATAGGACTAGCTGCTAAATTAGAAGGAAAACATGGTGACACCCTGTGCCTTTGGAACGATTTTATCTGTGACAGAAAATAAATATTTTATGATACTTTAATCTCTTGCAGATTTGAACTTCAGATCAAGGCTGAGGCTCTTCATGGTCACCCACAGGAGTGCTTTGAAATTATGGGAGACCTCAAAACACAGGAGGCCACAAGGGCAAAAGAGGACAGTACCACTGTCTGGTCTGGATCCAAAGAGGCCACGATCAACCTGTCTGTTTCTGAGAAGAGCCAGAACAAGCAGAAGGAGACTGAAGCTATGGATTGGGGAGCAGTGAAAGAAGACCGAGAAGAAAATTCTGCAGGTGAATTCACAAAGCTCTCCTTAGATGGCAGTACGCTGGGTAAACATGTCTGTGTATTGTCTGCAACCCAGTCATTTCCAGCCCAAGTTAAGGGCATGTATTAGTGTGTTTCTTACATAACTAACCTTCTGAAAGGTTGTGCTAAGTTCACTTTTCTTCCTACAGGCCAATAGCTCATGCATACAAATACATACCAAACATTCATCATTCATGGCTGCAGAAGCTTTACAACACTCCCATGTATAATGTTTATGCCAGTTATCAATGATACCAGTGTTACATTTTTGTTATTTCTTTAAGGTAATATCTGTAGGGCTCCTGGACCCAGTCCCTCTTTACTGGCAGCCCTGCACTCTCTGGGTGAACACAGTGATTACATGCTATTGCCCCACTCCTTACATCAGGTGGGTCTGATTCAGATTAAATATATAGAATGTTGATTGTTATATATTAAATGCATTAAATGCATAAGGGTTAAGTAGTTATGTAGATAGAAATGTCTATAGCAGGGATTATAGTGTTAAGTTTATGGTCAGAATAATATACCCTTACCCTATTGTTCTTAATGCAATCAAAAACTGGATGAAAATGACTGTGCTTTGCATGAGAGAGTATTTAATAGCTTGTTTTTAATATGTTGGGAATGGAGTTGGAGTGTTATAATTTCTGAGTAGAACAGATTGCCTTAATTTTTTTATTTTAGCCATAGAACACGAGAGGGAGTGTGTTATCGGGAATAACATCACGGCTGTGAATTGGTCGTAGACACGAGATGAAAGCGAGTGATTGACCTTGAGTGTTCTATTGCTTTTATACAACAGTTAAAGAAATTCATAAAAGATATGCTTTAATAGGGACTGTGCCTTCCGCCAAAAAGTAGTTCCACAACAAGTGAACTGTATGAGAACTGTAACTACAAAACTTAATATTGTTTATATTGACTAACATCACGAATGTTAGATTAAAAAAAGTAGCGTGTCTTGGCTGGGTGCTAGCCTGTGCTAAGCTAATGCTGCTGCTGCTGGAGGTGATGATACAAAAACATCTGATACAGATTTAGTGTGAGAATGTTGTGCTGTTTATTACAAATATCAGCACAGGTAGAACACTTTTCAACCAATCAGATTGTGAGATCAGAACTGTTTCTAATTTTTATCATAATTATTATCATAATCACAATTACATTGTTCATTTGGTAACTTATTTAGAATGGTAGTTTGTGAGTAAATGGATTTAAAATGTTGGTAGTTTATTATTAGATCCTACTGCTTGTTATTCATCAACTATATAGAAAAAAAATGCAAACTGTAAAAAAATACTCTTCAAAAGCTGCAGTGATGAATGGAACTCTGGACCTGCTGGCAGCGTCTCAGCAGATTAAACTGCACACATGCTTAAAGCTGGCACGCTCCCAAACAGGCAATATGTATGTTTATGGTGCTCTCAGTTAGCAAAGTGAGATTTGCTCTGCAGTAAATGCATATGACCAGGGCTTAGCATGGATTTATGAGTGTGCCAGTTCAGCTATTATAATATCCACACTTTAACTCTTTAATACGAGGTATGAAAAAGAGCAAACACAGTATGAAAGCATACATATGTATTAGGGAATTAAATCAAGCTCACACGTGGCCATAACATCCTAGGGTTAAGGTCAGACTTTACTGCTCTGCTGGCATAGGTTAGGATGGTAAGAATGTACTAAAATCAGAGCTAGGCCTGTTACTTGATTACCTGATCTCTCACTAAATTCACAATG
Source organism: Astyanax mexicanus (assembly GCF_023375975.1). Taxonomy (NCBI): domain Eukaryota; kingdom Metazoa; phylum Chordata; class Actinopteri; order Characiformes; family Acestrorhamphidae; genus Astyanax; species Astyanax mexicanus. The sequence goes on from NC_064408.1 coordinate 59,876,217, forward strand.
ATTAGTATTATACATTTGCTTTGGTTATAATGCAGATTTTAAAGGAATTAAAGTCTTGCAGCAAAGAAAACTAAATTGATATATAAAGGCTATTATTTTACTATTACTATTAACATTGCATATAAACTCAGGAAACATAAATGCTGACTGGTGGTTTTGAAGGATAAATAAAATTAGGATAGTAGTACAATATGAACGTTTTCGACATGGTGGCTTCTGGTTTAAACCTGTCACTGTAAAGTCAGTGAGTTTCTCTGCAGTGAAACATTTCAAATTTAACCACTCTGAATGACTTTGATGGAATTTAAATTTTGATTCAAATTGTCCTATTTATTTCTCAGCACAGTTAGGTTTTTTTTAGTTCTGTTAGGTTCACTTTATTGCTTGTCCTTTAAAACCCTGATTACTTGATCAGTCATCACAATTACAGGTGCATTACTCCATTACAGCCCTAATCAGAACCCATGTTCCTGATATAAGAGCTGAAATTAAATTAGGACTAAACCACATGACCTAGAACTGTATCTCTAATTTACAAAACAGACATGCTTCGGTCTACAAGGAGACGTGGCCTTGATTTAAGATCAGCTGGGACTCTAAGGACCCGGTTGCCAAACATTTCCTCTGAAGGAAATTGGGTTAAAGTGGGTGCAGAGAACTTAGTGTTTTCTCCTCTAATAGCTTCCTTTTGTTGCAGATAGCAGAAGCGTACTTCCTGGAAGAGGACTGTATCCTTTTGCCTGGATTTGGATGACACATTTAGAAACATGGCTGATAAGAGGGTTGCACTGCCTCAAAAGTTAGGGGATGCCTATTTTGTTTCAAATGGGACAATATTGGAACTTATTGAATAGAAAGCAATTTGGATATATATATTATTTATATTTTTTATTTTCTTCTTTTTACAGTATCTCACAAAAGTGAGTACACCCCTCACATTTTTGTAAGTATTTTATTTTATCTTTTCATGGGAAACACTAAAGATACTTTGATACTATGTAAAGTAGTCAGTATACAGCTTGTATAACAGTGTACATTTACTGTGCTTTCAAAATCACTCAACACACAGACATTTAATCTCTAAACCGCTGCCAGTATTTTGAATGCATACTCTAGGAGTAGATAAATAGACTGGGTGGTGGGTTGCATTAAAACTCCAGTGCACATGCCGCCTCAGTGCAACCTGTGTGAGATTAAGGTAGTTTTATGAAGATGGGGCCCAATAGGGAAGCCCGACTGTGTCCCAATCCGTCAGTCTAATCTATTATCCGTGATCAGATTCAGATCTGTTGACAGTAATAAATAGGCTACTCATCTATGCCGTTTCCCTTTCGGCTTCCTCTCCTGCCACTGACTGTGAGAATTCACCACCCTGTTTGTGCTGTAGTCATGGTGACACGGTCTAATGTGGCTGGAGGAAAGCTCTTGAGGGCGTGGTTTTCCATGTTGATATTTCGAGTGTCTCAGTGAAGTAAGAGTGTTTAGTCTAAGCTTAATGTATTTTTTATGATAAAATGATTGTATTGACTGTGATGTATGGCCTTGCTTGGGGGATTCCCCCCTGAAATTCTTTATACAGTAAATATATTTGAATTTTACGATATGCAGTGTTGTAAATGTGGTAGAGGCTGTGGTCCTCAGATGACTCCAGTACTGTTCTCTTTAACCCACTGACTATGGCAGACCCATGGGCGGTGCAGTTTCTGAGTTTGGAGCGACTCTATCATGAAAGATTGCTCTCCAATCTGGCCTCCCTGCAGAAAGAGTGGGGTAAGCTGAGAGTAGCTCAAACTAAGTAACAATAAACACAATACAATGTTTCCTGTTAACTATTTGCTAGTAAATAGAGCCACAAATAAAAGTCCTTAAGATATAGAATCATAGTTTAATGTATCTGACATTTTAAAAGTGTCTGCTAAATATTTTTAAAATAGTTACATAATGTAAATTTTACCGTGATTATCATGTCTGATTTATCTTTCATCATATCTTTCAAATGTTTAAATGAATAGTATTTACACTGCATGTGTACACTACTGTTTAGATGTTTAAAAGGAATCACTGTTAGGAATCAGGGGTTTCGGTGATCAGAGATTTCTTTACATTTTGTTCAAATATGGCAAATATTCAAATATTCACTAAGTTTCAAATACAATTTAAATATGTATTTGAATGATAAACAGACCATTACATGGTAAACAGAACAGTAAAACACAAAAAAGCTGAATATCAAGAATTGTTAAGAATATAATGCAAATAATAATCAAATTCTAATCTAGTGTAAACATAAATGTAGAAAACATGATTTAAATGTTATAATTTGTCAATATATCTGATTGTTGAGCATGAGCCGGTACCGGTTGTGTTTTCTATGCAAATTACATTAAATAGGTCTGCTAATTAAAACAGTAACTGAATATGTTGATTATTTGAGTGATGCCACAGAATATGAAGTACCTTTTTAAAGGCATAAATAACCTTCATGTACAGTTCATTTACCAATTTAAAGATTAATTTTTATTATTGAACCAAAGGTTCTGCATCAGCATTTTTAATTTTCACAGTTTCGTATTGTCCTCTTGATTCTTGATCCTTGTTTAACAATTAAACTTTTTTCCATGATGCTGCCAGTTATAAAAAAAATGAGCTAGTGACTGAAGCAGTTAGTAAATGTCTGTGGAAAATAGAGTTCAAGTTCAAGTTGCAACATCAACCACAAAGTTGTTAGGAATTTGCTATGGTGTGCTGCAAGAGAAAACATTTACACCATTTAAAAATACATCTACAATACTGTGCCAAAGTCAGACACCAACTTCATTTAGGAAATCACAGCATAGAGCTATTTAGAGTTCAATAACTCTTAACTAGCAGAAAGTCAAACAAGAGTAAATTAATGACTGTCCAAATTAAAGCTATAGTGTTTGTGTTCTTTCAATCTGAGAAGAGGGCTCAGCACTGTAAAAATGTGGAGCTGATCTTAAATGTCTTCTTGAGAAAAGAAAGAACATCTACAAATCAGAAGGCTGAAGCTGATGCTGTTCTCAGAACACTAGACTGACCATCCCACAGTCCAGACCTCAACATAATTGAATGTGTTTGAAATGTACTTGGATAGAAGTGGAAATCTCCCTGTAAAACTAAAAGGGAATCTGAAATCAGAATTCTGAAAAGAAAGTATGTGTTATAAAGTTAAAGTACAAACATACCAGACACTGAAACTTCAAACACTAGTTGGCTGGTATTGCATCATCTTCAACTTTATGATGACAATCACCAGGACATGCCAAGAGACAATTTTTTTTTAATCATTTGGTGATAAGATCTAGGGATATGTTTAATGCCTGAAAGCAGAACTTTATCACATGAAATAACTATTTATACTTTGCACAGCAGGAGAGGTACATGTAGGATATAGTAAGGCATAATAGTCTGTAAAGAAGTCTTTTTTAAGGTTTAGAAAAAAAAACAGTGATTATTGTCTGCAACAATTACGATGCCTCCTCTGTAAAGTTGAGTTGGCAAGTTTCTTAACAATAAATCATTTCACGTCAAACCACTGTGAATCTGTGTAATCGTTAAATGAAGAATTCTTGTGTCAAAAACAGTCACTGGAAAGGTAGTATAATTAAACAAAGAAAAAGACAAACTAGAAAAAGTCTGACTAGATTCATACTATTTACCCAGTAAAGTCAGCCAGGCCCATTCTTTCAGCTAAACCCTGTCCATTCTTGATAAATATAGGCTTTAATCTGGAGTGAGAAAGATTGCTGGAGGTGGAGCGAGAAGGGTAAGTGTTGTATTTAAACTCTTGTTATGGTTTGTTTCAGAATCGCAGTGGAAGAGTGACGCTGATGCCAAAAGCAGCACGCCTTTAAAAACAAAGTGCACTGACACAGAGTCAAAGTGCATGGACTCTCTGAGCCACATCTGCAGAACACACCAGAGGTAACACAACACAGACAGAACTTTGACCTGTAGAATTAGTGGAAAGCTTGAGGCAAAGTTTAAATCGATGAATCTTATATAAAGAATTCATTTAAAACCTAAAGACAACAATAACTTTAAGCCCCTGAGGAACACTTTTATATGTATTTTTTTTAAAGTGAAGTCTTCTGCAAATTGAAATAGAAAACAAAAAGCATGAGTATTTACACTCCAGAGTTGGTGTTTACTATACTTTTGAAAGAAATTCATAAGAAAAACTCCGTTTTGGGATCCCAGGAGCTATAAAACAACACAAAACTGCACAAAAAGCACACACAATACACACAGCTAATCAACAGCCTTCACTTAAGTGTAGCATGAAATTAAGGCTGAACCTAGCTTTTTCCCCACTAAATGTTCATGTCTAGACAAGAAGCCACACCTAATTAATAACACATTCCTGATTTTATTATTTTAGGCTTTTCCTTCAGTGCACAAGCCTGTCTTTTTGTACTCCGTCATTTTACTTTAGGGCTACCACACCTAGAATGTTTTATGCGCAGGCTGTGATCTACTGCAGAAGAGAAAATCATTTGGCACAGTTTTGCTGCGTTTCACACTGTGTGATGAACTAGTTATAGTAATTCTGTAAATAAAACAAATGAAACCCTCCTTCTTGTCTTTTTCAGACCTACTCGCAGTGCGGAAAAGGTGAGAGATGAAAAAAGGTTCTGTTTTGTTTTCAAATAAAAAACAGAATTACTTTCACAATGGTGGAAAACATGGGTTTGGCATCTGTGGTAAGCATGGCTGTGGTTTTGTAGGACGTGGTTGACCTACCGCTGAAACAGAGCCTAAAGCAAATGGCAGAGCACAGTGGAACTGTTCAAGAGACATCTATCAGAAACCCAGTCAGGACAGAGGAACAGACAGAGAATAGCCTACAGCCACAGAGTGAAGAACAGGAGGAGGAAGAAGACGAGGAGGAGGAAGAGGAGGAAGAAGAGCTTCTGAATGATGACGGTTTGATAGAAGAGCTACAGGAGGATGCTGGAGAGGAACCTGTGTACAGGAAAGAACGAGACAAGCTCATTCAAGTTAAAGAGGTGGGAAATTTTCTGATGTAGTGTACCAGTAGATTATTTAATTTTTTATTATTATTTATTTTATGATATTAATAAACCATGGAGTTAGCACCCCATGGTGGTAGATCATCAGAATTAGAATGTATCATACTGTGCTCTGCCTATTTTATTTACTATAATTTAACACACCTCAACCTGTACATGAGGAGCTTATCTATTAGTTTGGGAGTTACGAAGAATCAGGTCTGGTGAATAATAAAGTCCACTGAACTGGAATTGGGTTCACTTGGTTTACACAATGTACACATTTAAACTAAATATTTATCTAGTTATCTCTATTAACATATATAAACACATTTTGACATTGTGGCCTAAATTAAAGCTGCAATTTTTGCATGAATATATATATATATATATATATATATATATATATATATATATATATATATATATATATATATATATATATAGTGGCATTAAATGCTGCTTAAAGTGCACCTTAGTGTATTTTTTGCTAGTTGCATTAAGGTGTACAATTATGTGCATCAAGTGTATTAAAAATTATGTTAAAAAACTTAAATATACTTATGTTCACAGAAAAAAGCACTCAGAAGCGCAACTTAATGCTTTTGTGTTGTGTTTAAATATAGCTTAATTTACAACTGAAATATACTTAAGTTGCCATAAGTTGTTCCAAAATAGTACATTAATAATGTATTTTAGAACATATTTTAATTTTAAGTATGCAGTTTTCCATGTTAAGTATACTTTTGAAAAAAATATACTTAATACAGTTTTATTTTAAAAGGGTGGGCTTGGATTTTTAATAGTTTTTTTGTAACGACAGCCAGGGGCGTAGCAGCAAATTCTGGGCCCTGTACACTCGCAATGTCAGTGGGCCCCTATCAAGTACATGAAGAACGTGAGCAAAAAAGCGGTATTTATCTAAAATAAAAAGCATTAATAAAGTTTTAAGCTACAATCTCTGGCAAAAATATATGGCAAAAATCATGATCACAATTATTTTTGATTAATATTGAGATCACAGTTATTTAACATGATTATTCATTGGCTTTGGTAACATCATGAATTTATTGAGCGTTGATAATAGCTTTTAAGCACTGCACTGCAATGCTAAGTCTTTTTACCAGACAAAAATAATCAATTGCTTTATTGTTTAATATATTACTAGTGTGTACTCGCACCTACAGAGATATTGGTAGGCTATTTACATGTTGATATATGCAGCAGAAATATTGCTAGGTGGATCATTTATTAAGTCTCAGCACTGTTTCTCTTTCAGCTCTGCTGTGTTAGTAGACAATAGGCTATAGCACACGCACTGAACCAAAATAATAACTTATAACTTATAATAAATCTCTCTCTCTCTCTCTCGAACCAACATACCAACGTAAGGGGGAGTTTCTAACACCGGTTAATGTCTATATCTAACATTACGCGGCTCATAATTACCTTTATTCTTACAGCAGCAGCAGCCTGGTTGGTAATTTGCTAAGCTAACGGCTTCACGTGAGCCTACAGACATCAGCAGCAGCTGTGTGGAGAGGACTGCATTAACTTTAATTACACTTAGCATAACAAGCAAACTCTGTTCACTTTTGGGAAAGAAAGCCGTCAACAGCTGCCTCCCCTCACTCTGCCTTCTTTCTTTCTTCTTCTGATAACCTGATTTCTGTTTTAGGGGCAGCATGAAGTCTCTAACCCCCCCAGGTCATTTAATCTGGGCTCACTGACGGTACACCTGTAGCCGGGTCGCTGTCGGGCGGACCAAACCATCTTGCGCCTCCAGGAGGGGGCTCCCAGAATGTCCCATATGTTGAGAGGACTGTAACCAGGGCCGCTGCTAAGGTTTTGGAGGCCCTAAGCATAACTGGTCAGGGAGGCCCCCCCCCCCCCCCCCCCCAAAAAAAAAAAAAAAAAAAAAAAAACACACACACACACACAAACACAAAAGGTTTACGCAAAATTTTACTATTTATTAAAATTACACATGTAACTGTGAATATTTACAACGTTATAAGTAAGGCCAATAACAGTGAAGAACAGCACAAGAGTACTATTTATAATGTATAAATAATAAATGAAACGATGCATGTCTATTTTAAGCAGTGGACACGTCCTTTACACAAGCCAGCCTTAAAGGTTATGAAATTATCGTTTATATTCGTGGTGTATTTATATCAGCCTGTCAAAATCTATAGAGCTGTCTGATCCTGCTGTCATACAGACCATTTGGATAGTGCACTGACGGCATTAGTCAATAGGTAGGCTACTCTGTTTATTAATTTTTTATTAAAGTCACTAAAAATCTTCAAACTACACTACTACTATTTGCAAACGTGCCACGTGCCTTGCAATACCCAGATTAGTTTCTAGTTAAGCGTTTAAAGCTACCAAATCAGCAAAGCCAACGTAACTAGCTCAGGCAACACCACTGAACATGAAGTAATCAAAACTATTTAAACCTTTATCATCGAAGTTACTCACCAGAAAGGGATGCATGGGCCTCATCTTTCTGCTTCTTTTTCTTCTTCTCAGCTCCAGACTCAAACCGTCGCTTCATAGTTGAATTACCATTTAGTAGCAACTTCGCGCTGTGAACTTGTCTCCTGCCAAACTCAAGTAGCGTTGCTACTTTAGTTAGGACTAAGGTTGCCAGATAAGTTACGATTTTTCATCCTATTTGTTTATTTTATTTTAAGTTTTTAACTTACACAAATATTGCACTGGACAAGTTTTTGTATAGAATGGCCACATACACTTTAAAAATGGTTAAACATGCGCAAGATTTAGCGCCTCCATGCATTTTTTGATTATTTATTTGACTGGAAAATGTCACATCTGGCAACAACCAACAGAGCAAACCGAGCCGTGCCATTTCAGGCAATAGGGGTGGGGGCATTATATTATGCACAAAAATAATAACGTGCCACTTTTAAGTAGTAGAGTAGGTGCCCCATGCAATGTTTAAAGACAAAAAATATGAGCGTATCATAAATAATTCACATTGGGTTTTAAATTTAATAATGTCATAATTTCAACACATTTCATTCTCAGTCAATTTGGCTCCCTGCAACTGCAAAATGGTTGAGGCCTAACGCTGGCTGCGTTGTCTGCGTATGCAGAGCGGCGGCCCTGACTGTAACTAAAGTTAATTCTCTCAGTAGATGTTATCAATAATGTTTGATAGATTAATTAATAAATAGTTAATTAGAGGGCCCAATTCAATAATAAAAATACCACTAAAAATAAATGAATAAATCAGGATTTTTATGGGCCCCTCTCCCTACTTGGGCCCTGGGTAGTCAGGTCCACTTTTCCCCCCACTACCACGCCCATGACGACAGCTGTTGTAAAAAGTGCTAGACAAATACTATTGATTTGAAAATCAGTATACACGTGTGTGAGAGTGTGCATAAAAAACACAGCAGTCTTTGTTTTTAAAGTTTTCATTTTTGTGAAAGAAAAAGAGTGTATTTTTGTATGTGTTTCATAATAAAGAAGCTGTTGGCTATTCATGCTAAGAAACTCATCTCCGGTTTACCAGGAATTTTCCAGCAAATATAAACAAATGCATCCTTGAATAAAATGTGCAGTGGAACCATGGCCCAGGGGCTCAAAAGAGCATTAATTGGCATCAGTCCCTTTACTTTCGTCACTCTGTGTGATGCTAGCCAGTTCAGGTGCTTGTTAGCTGATGTAACTGTACTGGTAGGTAATGTTCTTGTCTAAGTGTCTTGAGCTGTAACATAATATTGCATCAGTAGCAGTTTAAAGAGATGGGGTGGTTTGATACTTCTCTGTTCCTCATTTCTCCGTGATACAGCAATTTTGAATATGTCTTGTGATTGAAGCAGAAAGCTCAGGAGAATACAGTTGATATAATATTTTAAGAGTTTTTTACTATTTAATTCTAGCCCACTTCAAGTACTGCTCTCAGTATATTCAGTATATTCTGTGTCCACATTAGATCCATGTGTGTCTCAGCTCTGGGGCTCATATTGTTTTAATATCTCTCAGTGGCCAAGTCTAAGGGAGGGAACAGCACCACATCCTAGACATTGACAACCTGGCCTTAAGGCATCTGCTTTTAATTATAAAGTCCCATTGGTAGAAATAGCGAGAGGAATGTGTCCCAACATTGTTGTGATATCACCAGCAGAAGTTATAAGACTCAGCTGCAGGAATTTGTAGAAAACTTGTTGAGCTAGAGTATGACTCCCAGATCTGCTGGGCGTGGGCCTCTTGCATAACACAATGACTACTCAACCCTCAGTAGAAAAGGAGCAAACAAGCACTGTGCTTTCTGTTGCTGTTGAAAACATGTACTGTGTATCTGAAACAGGAAAATTACAGTGCCAGTACACTTAATTTACATTTATATAAAATAAACATTTTAAATTGTACATATATATATATATATATATATATATATATATATATATATATATATATATATATATATATATATATTTATATATATGTACAATTTAAAATATATATATATATATATACTCCAGTTTACATATGCTCTCATCTTTCATTCTCTCTGCTGTAGGTTTATTTGTTTTTATTTACATGTGACTATGCCACATTTCTAAATATTTGATGTTCACTGTGTGTCATGCAAACAAGTGAAAGTATTACTCATTATGCATAAGCAGTGTGTCTAGGTAATTAATGTAAATGTTATTTCTTTCAGCTGAATGACTGCATGTACTGACACCATGTGGTGACTTTTTTCATTAAAACATAAACTCTGCACAGTGGCACGTTCCCACTGTGAAGTGAAGTCAGTGTTTTAAGTGTAAACTGATTAGTAGTTGATCATTTTAAGTCATTTCAATTCATTAGACCTGTACAAATCATGAGGGCTAAAATCATTATTATAATATACATTATTATAATATATGTTTGACTAAATTATGTTTATAAAAAGTGTGCTTAAGGGAAAGGAAAAACATGTCAAAATGAAAATGTGCATGAATTACAGTTAAAGTAAAAAAAAATAAAATGTTAGATAACTAGGTTGGTTGTGTTTAATTTAGGGTTCCGTATAATAGAGCATATGGGTGAATTGTATTTGAACTGTAAACAAACGGAAACCTTTTTCAAATTCAAAAGATTCTTTAAACTATCATGGTTGTAACCTATTGTCACTGCTAAAGAACTTGTAATAACCCTCTTTTTAAAGAGGGTTTACAGTACATTTATATAATGCTTGAGTAAGATACAAATCTTATAAACTAATACTTACAGTGGCCCATTTGCCTCTTATAGCAATGCTACAGTAGAATAGAGTGAGATTTTCAGGTTTAAAGGGTGAAAATAATATGCTCCAATGATACATCTTACATCATACATCTACATTTGCCTGGGGTGGACTTATTAGGGGTGTAACTCTTTAACCCCCTAAAAATCTGCACATGTTCTAATGCATTTTTCCTTGCTATCACAGATGTTTCCTCCCAATGGCCTGGTTTCCATCTTAAAAAGAAGAGCGGGTCTAGAGGAAGACGATTCTGCTAATTGCTCCCCATCCAGAAGCTCTGACAAACGCAAAGTCCGCTTCAGGGAAACAGATGATGATAACGGTATGAAATTGCTTGCAATTTTGTTACGCTTTACATTTGACAGTGATATACACCGCGAGTTACACAGTGTCTCTGAGCATTATCAGAAATGTTTACATTTTGTGTGAATGTCCGCATGTTGTCATTTACAGATGAAGTGGGCGGAGCCTCTTGTTTGATCTTTCTCCTCCTGTGCCTGGTAACTGTGGTGATCAGCATGGGCGGGACTGCACTCTACTGTGTTGTAAGCGGGGCGTATTCAAACGTTTGCACAGATTTCTCTCAAAACATTGACTTTTACTTTGGACCTGTGCGACGCAGTATGGTCTGTATCACACACTGGTTTACTCCCAGCACATCGTAGCCTCATTTTACAATACAATGCAGAGGCATCTGATACAATCATATTAAGACAACACACACTAACATGACACTACCTTGATGAGATCACTGTTATGCTGAGAATGATCCATCAACCAAATAATGTCTGGCCTGCAGTGGTTGTAGAGTGGTTCCTTTCCATTTATGGACAGAGTAGAGGTGTAAAGCATTGTGTGCAGCAGCAGCAGATGGTCTGAATTTAGTAACTGCAAACCTGCAGAGTAAATCAGTAGGCTATGGTTTGACTGCTACAAGGTGCGTTTAGCTAATAAACTGGCAACTGGAAACACACTTTTAGAGTATTGCCTACTGCCTTTATGTTTTGAAAAAGCTGTAAAAAGGATATCTCTCTTTTTCCTTTAGGTCAGCTGCATTTATGCACAAGCCAAAGTGACCTTAACATCAGTGAAACCACTGTATAGAAACTGTGTTGAGATATACAGTAGGTTTGGTCTGATTGTCTACATTATCTTTGTAGAATTCACAGTAAATGAACCACTATCTGATAGTGAGCAATAATTCTATGCACTGATGGCAGTTCATTTACAATTTACAGCACACATTATGCAAATAGAAATTACATTCCTTATTAATTTATTTACTGAGAATATATCCATAATAATATTTTAACCCAACATATAGTGCTTTTTAGTGCTAGATTTATTTCTATGATATACCCATATATATGTCCAAATATTTGCAGACACTGTCACTGATGAGCTGTGTCTAAAACCATGCCCTTTTCACTCTTCCCTACGTGTGTAAATCCAGATCATTATATTAAAATACTATTATAGGAAACAGAATTTGACAAGTGAATTTAGAAATGTTATGTACAACAGCAGATGTGCATTACACAAACAATCTGAACATCAGTCTTTCTTTTAGAGAAGCTGCGCTAGAGCACTGAATACTATGGGTTTTCCATGCAAGAAGTGTATTATATAGTGAACAGGACACAGTTTCAGTCACAGCTCAGGAGTTTTTTTTTCTTTTGCTGCAGTAAGAGCTTCTACTGTTCTCTGAAGTGTTTACACTAAATGTTGAAACATTGCTATAAGGATTTAATTGCATTCAGAAGGTCAGGTAGTGTTGCTGGACAGTAACTTCTGGTTCACAATCAGCACTTTAACTCTTCTCAAATGTACTGGCTGAGAATACAAGCGTCACATCTCCACAGCCCAAATCTGGAGGGGCTTTACGCCCCTCTAGGCTACTCCAGCATACCTCTGCTTTTTTATTTATGTAAAATATTTTACAAGATGTAAGTTGAAGGCCTGCAGGAAGAGTGGGTGCACCATAATGTAGCTGAATTTATTTTATACATGGGGCATCTGGAACTTTTTTGGACATATAGTGAATGACTTGTTCATTGATTCATTAATTATGCAATTGAACATAAGCACCAAACGCAGGGTGCTTAAAATAACTGTTGCTATGTTACAAATGTATGCACCTAATTTTAATGATGCAAATGAATTAATTGCTTCCTCTGCAGTCCGTTCTGGACACAGCAAATAATTGTAGCACGGCTGAGAGTATATTTTAGTGTTAACTGCATCTTTGTAACAGTAGTGCTATATTTGTGTGTGTCATATGGGTAAAGGCTCCTTGTAATTGATAAAGACATCCAGAATGGTTTCTATGTATTTTTCTTTTTCTTATCTGAATGATAAAGATTTATGTCATCTGTTTTTATTGTCCTGTTTTGTATGAATAAAATCTGTTGTTCTTGAAAAGATCTTGGTATTTCTGTATTATCTATTTTTGAAGTTAGAATTGAAGTGGATTAGGATAACTTGCTGTTAAAGGACCCATATATGAAAACAAATGTTCCTTGCTGATTTTTGTATTAAATATTTTGATGTAAACAATCTCAAACAATCAGAACAAGACAGCACTTTTTGAAGTCACTTTGTTTGTGATCTCACTAAAAGACATGTTTTTTTTACCTATGTGCATTCTTGTATTTATCCTGCAATGCAGCAATTAAACTCCGCCCAAGCTAAAATGGGACATTTAATCCTGAATCCAAGCATGGAAATCAGAGAGAGAAGCACAGTGCTGGAAATAAGGTGGTTGGTATGGTGTAATAATTATCACACCTAAAGGTACAGTGACAAAATGGTTGAATAGAAACCTGTATTTACCTTTACATATATGAATAATAGGAGTTTAATACATGAAAGTGACATTGAGTGACAAAGGCTCATTTTAGGCGACACTTGTAAAGAACAAGGGTGTCGATATCTAATTCAGCAGGTCTCTGCTGGGGGTGCCTAAGTAAACAGAACTGTAATTCTTAAAAAATATATATTGCACAGTCTAATGAGTGCTGGGTGATAATCTACACAGATTTTAGTACCATTATTTTCCATATGGGACTGAATAAAGACACATAAGGTTAAACTGGTCTTGCTAGTCGCAGTTTAAGGTCAGGTACAGTGCAGTTATAATATGATATAATAATAATCTCAGTGGAAATTCAGGCAGCGCTGCAGTGTTGACCTCAGTCCTCGCGGTGTCGCTGTTTAATCAGGGGACGGGTTTGTTCTCCTGCAGCATGTGGGTTTGTTGTGTATAATCGGATTTGACTCTCTTGTGCTGCACAGTGTGGATCTGTGTGTTTTCGCTCCCTGAATTTCAGCTCTGAGTCTCCGCTGCTTCTCTCGGGTCTCTCCGGGCTGGTGTCTCGATGGCGGCGGGCTCTCGGTCAGGAGGCGACAGGCCGTATCATATAATCGTGTTCGGGGCTTCGGGCTTCACGGGCCGGTTCGTGGTGGAGGAGGTGGCGAGAGCGGCGTCAGAGGGGCCGGGCGGCAGTCTGAGGTGGGCCGTAGCCGGGAGAAACCGACACAGACTGGAGAGAGTCCTGCAGCAGGCCGCCGTAGACCTCAGTACGACCACTAAACAAACACACATACACACACACACACACACACACACACACTATAGAGGGGGTAGTGTAGTGTGTGAGAGAGTGTGTTGAGTGTGTGTCTTCACACACTCTCTCTCTCTCAGACACACACACACTGCACAACACTACATACTAGACACACACACTAAACACTTAACTCTCTCTTACACACCACACACTCACCACACTCACAACCAAAACATACTACACTGTAGTGTATTTAATAGATAATAATAAATATCTAATGTTATGTTCAGTGTCACTGCATGGAAAACCAGACATGAGACACAGGGAATAGACTCACTTCCTGCTTCAAGCATGGAGTACAATCCAGTTTGGAATGCTGAATGCTGTCTGTATGGCAGTATTCCATTTTCAGAAAAAAAGTACAATTACTATAAGGTATAATACCCAGCAAAATAAAGCTAAACAAACCAAACAAACTATTTAGCATAGTACAATCCCTTCCCTTCTAACTAAACTTAAGGGCCTTAGGTTTGTAATTAATGTAAAAACACAAATGCAAACATTAAAACTGCCTGGAACACTCTGTTTAATAATTTATTTTTCTTTAAATTGTACTTGTGCTATGCAGGATGTCCTAAGAGCTTTACTCTAAACAACTTATAATAAATAACCATTAACATCAATAATACAGTACTCTGGTTGTGCTGTGATATATTTGGAAAGTATTGTGATGTAATTTTATCAGAATCAAAGTATTGCTTTGTGTGCATTAACTTCTATCTAAGTATGAACAAGCAGTTATAGAGAGATTGGATTAAATGCTTTAGCAGATTTTTTTACTGAGATTATATCATAGGATTATAGGGGTCGGGAGTAGGCTGTCGTTGACTGAGAGCAGAGTATTTAGGCAATCCTGTCATAATCTCAAATTGCCTGGATTGACAAACCATGCTTAAATCTACCAAATGTATTTATCTCCCCTTTGGAGAACAGCAGGCATGGCTGAAGGCCTGTTATTTTTCCACTGGTCACAGTAAAGAACATTAAAGGTGTTGCTGAGTCCAGCACTGCCAGGTTTCTAACTTCATAGGCTAGCTTATTCTTACAATTCTGGAAAGTATACAAACAATAAAACATTGAAGGTGGCCAAGACCATAATGGATCTTAAACCTAGACCTCGATAGTGGAAAACCAGTCACATTACATTACAATCAAAGATGAGGCTTAACCCATGTCCAAAAAAAACTTTCCACAGAGATTTATAGTAGGCCTAAACAATCTATATTGGTGGGAATCACCATATTCACCACAATCAGTGCCGAATCCAGAGAATTTTGATAAGTACAGCTCAGGTAGACATAGCGATAGTTCAAATGCTCTGGGGTGCGTTTCCCAAAAGGTTCTTAGCACCAAGGTTAGTCTTGGATGGCTAAGCGAGCTTCATGCTAAGCATTCTCTCTCCATAATAAGATGTTCTTAATGCTAAGATGAACTGGCATCAGTTTAGCACCAGGACACAGTTCTAAATTAAATTATTTTAAGGAAGGGTAATCATTTTCAGGAATAATTTTCTAACAGACGTTCACCAAAATGGGTTTAAACTGTACTTTCATGCAGAAGTGTGCCAACTTATAGAATCATCTAATGCTTTATAATTCCTTTCCTGCATAAAGACATCAAATCATAAAGGTATACTAATGGTTAAATCGACTTTATGACATAATACACAGTAACTTCACAATATTATGACAAACTTATTTTTGCTCTAATTGTTCATTTTATGAGCTATACTGAGCATAATAACCGTATTTTTCGCACTATAAGGCGCACTGAAAATTCTTATTTTTTTTCCCAAAAATTGACAGTGTGCCTTATGTATAAATTCTACCAGTCAGCTGGTATGGGGCAATAAAGCCACTGAAATATAGCGTAATAAAGAAGTTTCAGTTTCTCCATAACTGAGGCAGGATCAGTATTAGTGTTATTTGCTAAGCGCTAGCTCTTTTATCGTTCAGAAGCTAGTATAGCAGACTGTAGACTGTTTACCATGTTAAAACAAGCTATATGGGAGGAACTGCTAGCTAATATCGCCCTGGTTTACTGGAACATTGAGGGTTCCTCGGTGTAGCGCTGTCGGGCGGTATTAGTGGAAATCTGGAAATCGAAGCTTACTGTAAATAAATGGAAGTGCTTTAGTCACCCAAATTAACAGTTTTCATGGGAGAAATCTGTATTGATTAACATCCAGCACTCGTTTGAGTTTTTTTTTTTTTTTTTTAAGAATTATAGTTTTGTTAACTTAGCTAAGCTTTACAGGTCACACCACCCAGCGGTAAGACCTGCTGAATTAGAAGAAAAATATGGCGACACCCCTGTTTCTTACTAGTGTTGCATAATGCACCTTATAATCAGATGTGCCTTATGTATAAAAATAGACCAAAAAATACATGTTTGTTGATAGTGCACCTTATAGAGCAAAAAATATGGTACAGACTGTAGTTTCTGTTTCTCTGCATACTTTATTGTCGTCCTATCAGTAACGCAGAAGTCCTCAACAGATTATAATCTGATTATGCTCTGATCGGTAATACACAGAATATCACTTTTGTATTATCCCACCTTGCTTATAGGTAATGACATTGTTGTGAAGGATTTCAGTTAGGGTGTCCTTGACTTAGTAATGGACATAATGCACATAGACATGAGCTGTCCTAACACCTCAATGTTCCCAAGGTAAACCAGAGCTGAAGAGTGTGGAGATCATTGTGGCAGATGTGGCTCACCCTGAGTCTTTGGAAATCATGTGCAAGCAAGGTGCCATCGTCCTCAACTGCGTGGGGCCGGTAAGTTGCAGTGCATGTTGGAAGCTGTACACAGAGGGTAATTTACACACCTATAGAGCGTTTTCTTCCCTAAGAGAGTATTGGGTACATAACGTAGATGGTGCTGTTTTGTGTGAAGATGGTTAATAAGTTGTTTATACTGAACCCTGCTGTCTGCAGGGTGCAGAATGTAATTCTAAGTGTTAATTAGGGCTCATCCACTTCCCAGTACAGGTTCTATGGCGAGCCGGTGGTGAAGGCCTGCATAGAGAATGGGGCTCATTACATTGACATCTGTGGAGAACCACAGGTAGGTTGTTTTATCCAGTGCCAAGTCGTTATGTTTTTTTCATATTTATGTGCTGTTTATGCCAGTGTTTGTTGCCATACCTGTTTTTTAATTTACATATTAAAGCATCTGAAAGACCAGTAGATTAATTATGAATGCAGCTGTGCACTGTGGTGTACATGTAAAAATGATCCAAATTGTCTACAGTAATCCTCAAGAGTTATATATTTACATTGTTGTACATTATGCTGTATTATTAATTAAATTCCTATATATTCTCAGGTAAAATATCATAATGTGAATGTTTTGTAGTTTTTAGAAGGGATGCAGCTGAAGTTCCACAGCAAAGCGGAGGCAGAGGGGGTGTTTGTCATTGGGAGCTGTGGCTTTGATTCCATCCCAGCAGATATGGGCATATTTTACACAAAAAGCCAGTTCAAAGGTAGGTTGTGTTTGAGTGTGTTTTAATATTTGTTCCAGGAAAACTTGAGATAAAGAGTAATAACCAACAAATCAATCCTGAGTTTTTGTTTGTTTTGTTTCTAAGGCGTAGGGTTAAGGCATTGAAAATTCTCATCATGTAAAGGTACTCTTATATACAATAATGAGGACAGCAGTGGTTAGAGGACGGACAAAATACAAACAGGTTAATGGCATTGAAGGTCATCCTGGCTTTATCTTGGCACAATGAAAGATAGTCGTGTGATCAACCAGGTTCTGTTTTCTTTTTCACATGCATTGTGCATTGTTTACTTGGTAAAGTGTTACATCATGGGATGAACATAAGCTGGTGGAGGTGCTTGATGCTTTGGGCAACATTTTGAATGAAGCCCTGGTCCAGGCATTCATACGTTTGTTTATTCTCTGCAGAATAATGCACACTGCCACACTGCACACATTAATTAGTAATGGTTTGAGGAACATGAGTTCAAAGTCTGCCTTAAAATTGTCTGTGGGCTGTACAGAAACAGCCTTCAGCCAAGACTGAACTAACATGCAATTTACAGCATTTAAATTAAAATTAAATTTACAGCCATTGCCTTGATGCCAGATACCTCAGGATACTTTCAAAGTTCATGTAGAGTCCATGCCTTGGGGAGTGGACCAGCAGCATTTAGGCAGTTAAAGAAGTATAACATTAAACATACCGTTTGTATGAAATTTAACGGGAAAAGTATCTGCTGCTGCTGCTGCTGCTGCTGCACACTGGAACCCGTTTACTCCGCCAGGTTTGGAAGAAAACTTCAAAATCAGGTGACCAATGGAGATTCAAGGGGAACGCCACTTTTTAAGGCCCGCCCACCTGTGAAAACTGTGCCAAAACTCAAGCAAAAAAAAACAGGCGGGTACACAATTTTTACAGACAATCGGTCAATAAACAAAACAATTGTCCAGTGAACTTAGAAAAATTAACAAGCAAACAAGAGATTCCAGAAGCAAAAGTCTTAAGCAGCAAAATCTACAAAGACACAAAAGTGAAAGCAAAGACAGAGAAAATCCAAACTGGAGAGAATAATAAAGTAATAAAGTATAAATAAATATACATATATTCTGTTTTTGCAAAAAACTTTTTGCACAAAATTCATTCCATAGAAAACTAGCTAAGAATGTTCTTCAAGTAGTACATTTTTGTTTTCATTTGTTATTAGTAGTGTAATGTACTGCATTTATAACTGACAGTCAAGCAGTGTCAGAATCTGATGAGGAGTTAATTTGAGCAAATATTTAAAATATCTTTGAGGTTTGACTTGAGCATTGTTAACCATGAACACAATTAAATTACACAAGATTCCCAAACTGAGTTAGAAATAATAATTTCAGAGTCAGCGGAATAGCCACATAAACAACCCCATGGCATCCAGAAAGAGATTTTTTTTTTTTCTCTAGGCACTAGTTTGCACTAATTTATTTTAATATATATATATATTTTTTATATTTACAGTCTTGTAACAATTGTATTGCCATCACAATGTGAGCATGCGAAAGTGTCAGTGTCAAATTGTTTTAAAAATGTCCTGCTACACCTTTATTTTTGCTCTATACAAAAGGAAAATTCACGTTTGATTTTCATTTTAAGTTTATGTGTGCATAAAGAGATATTTTTAAAAAGCTCAGCTGGTATTAAACAAGATATTTTTTAAAACAATAGAGATACATAGTGTTAAACCATTTTTTCCATAACTGTTTTTTTGTCTGTAAAGATAGCTGTAGAAAAAAATTAAAGTGTACAAATAAGTTGTTATCGAACAGTCAGTTAAGCTAGTCAGAAGAACTAAGATTTGGTTCTAGTTTTCTCCTTGATGCCCATAAACAATGCATAGATGTATTCGAATCTACCAGGAGCTTATCTGACGTGGCTTAATGTGTGAGATTGATTACCTAAACTAGGTATTGAATGATAACTACTAATACTAAGGTTAAACTACAAAAACTGTGTGCTTTGTGCATACTACTATAAACTCCTTTATTTGTTGATGTGTTGTTATCCTTATCCTGCTTAGTCATTGTGTTAAAAACACATAAGAACAATTGCAGGTATTTCAAGCTATAATACATCTTCATATTTCCACTCAGAGATGCAGCTGTGTGCTGCTGCATGTTAAATTTAGTACCACCTGTCGTTTTTTAACATTGCAAGTGAATACATAACATGGGTGTTGAACATCAGCTGCCCTTCTGACCTTTACACAGTATAAATAATTCTGATTAGCAGTTGTGGCTTTGCTATTGTGTGTTGCTATTTTAAGATGTGTGCATACAGCGTCTCTCCTTTTAACCCACATTTCTGTCTAATAGGAACCCTTACTGCTGTGGAGAGCTTTTTAACTGTCAACACGGGACCAGAGGTGAGCAGACAGATTTTCTAAAGCTATTTCTAATCCAGACAGATTGCCAGGGCTGGATTAAGGGAATTCACGTTTGAAAATAGAATCTCTTTCTGCATGACTATGAAGATGTGTCTAGCTAGATCTTGTTTGATCTAGTCATAGAAAAATAAATTGAGAATTCCAAGTTGCACCTGCTTATGAATAATTTACAAGGTTATTAAAGCCCTCTACTCCTGCACTGTATTGTGGGAATTGTAGTTATAAAAACTAAATATTTTTAGGACCTGTGCTCTTTTTTATTTAAAAAGGAAAGTCAGAGATTTATAATCTTTACAATGAAAATGATTTTTATAAGGCTACTAAATGTGTATTAACATGCATCTTCTTCAACAGTAAAGAAATTGTCAGTGTTGATGATAAATGAAGCACTTATAGCAGGTTGCTTGAATCAGGTCCAGTGATTTGTCCTGGCTTGAGGCACGCAGAGCATTTGGCTGATCTTTATCTGCCTGTCTTCTTCAACAGGGGGGTTGTATCCATGATGCAACATGGCAGTCAGCCATCTTTGGCTTTGCAGACAGCACCAGTCTCAGAAGCCTGAGGAAGAAGTTTGGCCATAAACCTCTGCCTGTTGTGGGAGCAGCCATTAAAAAGAGGTATCAGGTTTACTGTGTCTATTAAAGAGTCCATCAAATGTTCAGTGGTTTACTTGCTTTCCCTGGGTTTATGTACTTTTGACCATAAACTCTGTAAATTAACTCTGACATTACCTTTTTTTAAAAGCTAAAGTTGAAAGTCAGTTTGGGAAAACTTTATATATTAAACAACCAATTTGATTTTTAGAGAAACATTGCAAATTATAGCAATTAAAGTAATCATTTTGATGCTGAGTCCAACTATTACTACTGCTATGATATAATGATGCTATGATGCTA
Source organism: Astyanax mexicanus (assembly GCF_023375975.1). Classification (NCBI taxonomy): domain Eukaryota; kingdom Metazoa; phylum Chordata; class Actinopteri; order Characiformes; family Acestrorhamphidae; genus Astyanax; species Astyanax mexicanus. Next base: position 59,896,959 of record NC_064408.1, read on the forward strand.
GTTTCCACCAGTGCTTCTATTATAGTTAAATGAGATAGAAGGATTGATCAGTTGTGTAACAGTATTAGCTGATTTTCAGCCTAAATATGAGATGGACATTCAGCTGAAAATTAATTCTGAATTCTATCTTAATTCAAATCATATGATTTAAATATTTTTCAAGTTACTGCAGCATTACACAAGGTCACAAGACCTTGCAGTTTCTTTTTTAGCTGCATGATAGCAATATGAGCTTTGCGCACTTTGGCAAAACTCCATTAAAACCAGTGTAGAGTGCTAAATGCTTAATATATCTGACTCAGACTTACAAAATGTATCAATTTAATGCATATATTAACAACAGTTTAAGCTCCACAGTCTAGCACTGGATTCTACAGACTCTCACAGTGAGTGATGTGCAAAACAGAAGCCCAATGATGTGTCACCAATTTTGCCTGTGAAGGTTAATGCTACTTTCAGCGCCTCCTTTGATTAGTATGGGCGATCAACTGAAAGGTGATTGATTATTGGTATTGGCTCCAAAAACACAAATTTGTACATGAGTTTAACTGTCTATAAGAATATTTAATTTTGTTTCATTTACAGTACACGTTTTTACATACACACAGAATGCTGCAAACTTGCTGTAAGACCATGTTGGGGCATGTTTCGTGTTTTTTATTGATGTCCACAAGGTGATTTACATATGCCATTATAAACCTCGTCTTTTTAATTATGGTTTGCTAACTGACAAAAACATGCAAATTAAACTTTTTATAAAATGCCCTAACTTGATGCACAGTGCATTGTATATATGAGTATGACTTATGTTTTTGTCTCTGTTTTTGTTCTTCAGGGGTTCTTTTTTCTACAGTAAAGAGATAAGGCAGTATTCCATTCCCTTCATGGGTTCTGATCCCTCAGTGGTGAAGAGGACCCAGCGTTACCTGCATCAGGAGCACCAGCAGTCCCCTGTGAGCCTACTAGTTCACTGACCTCTGCAGCATGAAACACAAATAACTCAACAGATCTCATACAATTTAAACTATATATTTTAAAATATGACCCGCAAGAAGCAAAAAAAGCCAAGTACCCCTCGCTGCAGAACCACAAGTCCAGGGGGTGGGGCTGGATCTGCAGAACCACAAGTCCAGGGGGTGGGGCTGGATCTGATCCAAGGGGTGGAGCCTGACCTCCTGACCACCCATATCTTCTTTTCATTGGTTTTAAGTCATCGCATTTCAATTCGTCGTTAAACTTAACACGTGTCGCTTACGTTTCCCGACCAGGACTTTTATCTTATCAAATAAATCCTGGAAAATGTTATTTGCTACGTAGCACATTTAAATCACACAATACAGATATAAAAGAAGGAACATGTCTGTGATTACAAACATAATAAAATGCTGTACATTTCCTATATAAATATTAACTATTTCATTTTTTATCTTTAATAAAAAGGGCCTAAAGATAAAATAAAAAATAAATAATTAAAATAAAGGATGCCAATGAGTGTCTTATCTACCAGCTACCATGTTCATTTATTATTACAGATATTAATACACAATCAAAATGGCGAACAAAAAACAGAGTTCTATAAAAAGAGTGTAACGATGTATAATTTTCCAAAGAGCTTGGAAAAATGCCCAGTACACTGAGAGTATAGAATGAGGATGTTGTTACTGCCAGATTGTTATTTATATTTTTTCTTTCTCCTCTTCCCCGTTCGTGATTGTTTACTTGACTCCGAAAGGCGAGTGAGTAAAACCGGATGGGGAAGAGTCCGATCTGCTTCAGACCAATGAAAACACGACGTAGGAAGAGTTGGATCAGATCCAGCCCCACCCCCTGGACTTGTGGTTCTGCAGCGAGGGGTATCTCAAAAAAGCAGATATCTTCAGCTGAATTGCTTTTTTTTAAACATTTATTGGCAATTGTTCCTTTAATGCCTCCTGAATTTAAAACCATGCTTTTTAAAGGACTTTTCTGGACTTTTCTGGATTTACAACTTTCTTTATAAAGTCCCCAGAGAGTTGATGTTGATCTACTCACTTCAACGATTAAGATCAAATCAAACTAATGTATGAGGTTCAAATAAAACGGATTCCTGCAATGTCCTCTCTAATAATGCTCTAATCATTTGAGGCTTGATTTTAAGTTTAATTAGTAATACATTTTAGTAGTTTATGTTTAAAAACCCTTTCTTCTGTTTTCTTTCATATTATGTTTCTCTGTGATTTCACATTAAGACAGGTTAGCAATATAAAAATGTAATTAAACCAAACCTGTGAGATTTGTGCACATCTTTTTAGTCTTATTTACCCCCTCCTGAATTGCTGTGCATGTTATTAGTGTTTTCTCACATACATCTCCACACTTTGACTTATAATTAGACTTAATTAGACTTGTCTTCTTCTCTTCTTATTCAGAAAATGGAGAGAGCTGCTGATAAGTGATTCATAAGCTTGTAATGCTGCTGAGTGCTCATCTCACTCATCTTATATTCTTCACTCTCAAACAGTATAATTATTTTTAGATGTATTTGATGTATTTTTGCTTTTCTGACTGTATTCAGTCATAGATGATGAAAACCACACCTCCAAATGTGTTTTGAGTTAATTGATTGTGATCAGATGACACGGTGTCTTAGTAATGTTTATACCTGGCTTTTGTGCAGACAAATAAAATTGATCCAATCATTTAAAAAAAAATAATGCCAGGTCTTAGTGGGCTCACAGATTCTTTTACCTTTACCTTTCATCATCATTTCTTAACACGAGTCTTGAAGCAGATGTATCAGACCAAACAGGGAACACACTATGCAGTGAAGGGAAATATAATATTTTATTACATTTCATAGCTGTTTAAATTTCTGGATAATGGGGATGAGTAATTCAGGTATTTATTTGTTATTTAATATATACCAATGAAAAAAGATCATGTCGATGTGTTACATTTTGGTTTGAGGGCAGATGAATATGGATTTAGATTAGTTGTGGTTGCCTCAGTCAATGCACTCAGGCCTCGTTTTATATCTTTTAACTCTAGAATTGAGAGACGTTATATAACTGACTGCATATATTATATCTGATGTCAGAAAGAGGAAAATGTATTGTCTGTGTGCCATAAAATTTCTTTTTTATTCTTCTACACTGATGATAACTATTCGGGTGATTTTTTTTAATCATCTGAACATCCAAACTAGTAAGAAGTTGTGTATACCCCCATTGTGATTGATTTTTTTTTTCTCTCAGGTTCAGTACACTGCTTATGTAGGTATTGGTGGAGCATTCTCTGTGGTGAAGACCCTTTTTGCAGGCCTGATGTTTTGGTTCATGACCAAATTCAGTATTGGCAGGAGTCTTCTGGTACAGGTACACTTTGTAATATTTCGCCCATTAACCAGAATACAAACCTGACCTTACCTTTTAATATGCGGCTGCCAGAGATGACCATGAACCATAACTCTTTAAAAACCTCACTGCTATTTGGCAATTTAGCTATTCAGAATATAGCAACAAGCATTTATTTTGTAAGCATTTTTTAGTATAGTTGGCTAATAATGATAAATAGGTGCTCGCAACACTGATTACTCAGAGCTGGGAAAGGCCTCAAAAAGAGCTTATTTGTTTTTCCATATTCGAAGTTAGCAATATGGAAACAACCAGCTTAAATGTAAACAGTGACCTGCTAAGAAGTATATGGCCTATTTATAGAAATGGTGGTACCATTATGTGGTACACAGGCTTTTGTTTCCTTTTGTTTTGAACACACAAAAAAGACTGATGCTCCTAGACTAATGTTGTCATAATAGAATAGAGAATATAGAATAATGTGAGTGTATGGTGTAAAATTAAATGCATGTGTGAGTGAAAACTATGGAAATGTGAAACCATATCATCCCTGACTGGAGAGACATGAACATACACGACATGTTAACTTGTAGCTTGATTTATTATTGCTTTTTTTGGTTATTTCTAGTTTCCAGAGGTTTTCTCCTTTGGGGTGTTCTCTAAGGCTGGACCATCGAAGAAGCAGGCACGTCCTTTTAATCATAAATATCACAGTTTGATACATTTTACAACATATATTATATGTAGAAATTGTCTTGATTTCAGATGGAGGGAACCTCTTTTTGCCTCTCTTTCTTTGGAGAAGGTTACTCAGATGGCCGGGATCCCTCACATGGCAAGCCTGATGCTGCAATCACCACACAGATAAAAGGCCCAGGTATATTTTTAGCTGTATTATTGCTTCAGTAAAATTAAAGGTGTTTTATCATGTCAATTGTTCTTATGAATGGTTGATCATGGTTACTGTTGCCATGCTTTACAGAGCCTGGTTACATTGCCACTCCAATCACTATGGTGCAGGCAGCCATCACTCTGCTCAATGAGCCACAGTCCCTCCCAAAAACGTATGTCCTCTCAGCCTCTTATGAATCAATGTAGAATATGTTGGATATGTTTGTGATGTATATATTTACTATAGGGTTCTTTAGTGATGAGTATTGCTTGTTTGGCTGGTCAAATGTATCTGTATCTATAAATAAATAATAAATAATTTGTTTTAACAGGGGTGGTGTGTACACTCCTGGGTCTGCATTCGCAGGAACGACCTTGATTGACCGTCTCAACAAGCATGGAGTCCAGTTTTGTTTGATTAATGCTCAAAAGACATAAATAAATGATTGTTTTTTTTTCTTAGGTAACACAGTTGCAATTTGAGGTTATCAATTGAGCTGAGCTTTTCAAAAGACCTTTATGTTGAAGAACACTGAAGCCATGTTGCACATCTTGCCTCCAGTTTTACTCTGGATTATAAGGAACTGCACATATTAATCAGAAGTGCTATCAAAACCATAGTCATACAGTCTCTCATTGATTGGTGTACTGTTACACAGCATGTGTTTAAAATAGGATATTTATGTTTTATTTATTTATTTAAAAGCTTGTTCGAGTCTATATAAAAGCACCTTCCATGTAGGGAATGATTGTTGAAATGTACAATTTGCCACTAATCTGGGATCAGCCAAGATTAGTGTAAATATTTTGCTTCTCTTGTTGATTGCTGGGGCTATGTGGTTAATGTTGCTAAAACATTTGATATTAGCATAATGTATCACCTGCAAATAACAAAGAAAGATCATATGTTTGAGCACTAGTATGCTGGTATAAACCAGCTAAGATTTGTTTTATTTTTTAGCAGAGCATCCTAAATGCTTTTTATGTAAATGTGTGCCCACTTACTTCTCAGCTGCTCAAGTCACATCCAGGCCTTCAATAAGGCTGGACCTTTATGGTATTAAGGCTTTGGGCACAGTAAAACACATGACTTTTTATTAGCAACCAAAAAAACATATGTACACATGAACACTAAGGAGAAACAGCTGTATGCATGTATCCTAATGAAGAATAAGTGTTTGCGTGTAACCTTCTAGTGTGCGTTGGCCTCAAAATTCTGGAGCTAGTCAATCAATTGTTTAATATTACTGACAAGCTATGTGCACAAAATAGTGTTTGGGAGTTTTTGTGTTAGTTTATTTATCTGGATAATGGATAAATTACAAGAGTACATTTAAATTCATTTGTGAAGTGAAATTTCTGTTTGATTGATAAATAAATAACCATCATTTGTCCACGTTGATGATTCTCTTGTGGTGATGGTATTTTACAGCAGAAAAAAATAGTTTAGGGCACTGGGTTATTGATGACAGGGTTGTGGGTTTGTGTTAGCTTGGATCGAATTTAGATATCCTGATTGTACACATTCATAAATATAAATTACCTGCATCTGTCTGTAATTCAAACAAATCTGTTCCTGAATCAGTAAGCATGTGAACATCATCTCTGTTGTATTGAAGTACACCGGTGTTGTGCTAACCTTTCTAACACTATCTTGACTCCATTTAAGTAACAATCTGTTGTTTATTGTGAAGGAAACAGCAGGAATCTTATGGTGTAATTTGTTATGCACACACTACTGAATTTTGCATATACACGTGACACAAAGAGGAGTCCAATTCTGTTAGGAAGTCAGAATTTCCTACTGCACTGTTGCTGGCTGATTTAATTGGTAAAAAGATGCATAGAATCCAATCTAACTACACACATTCATATTGTGTGCCCAGAAATCATAAAGATGTCTGATCTAGCACTACACATAAAAGTCTATGTTCAAACTTCAGGCAAGTCAGATTTGTTTGCTAATGACTGTTCACACTGTTAATTGCATGAGATCAGATCAAATTCACATACCTGAACATCACAAATGTATCTGCATGGGTTAATGTTTAAGAAGATTGATGTCAGTAACTTAATTTTGGCACTCTTTTTGGATCCTTGCATTTCCCTCTGGATTTAATGAGGTTACAGGGTTATTGTTTGTTGTAGGGTACGTGAAAGCAAAATAATTTGAATTGAGTGTTCAGATCAAACTAGCTTTTGCTAAAACCTTATTCTTTAGTTATATTCCCTCAATTTTAACCCTAGGCCATGTTAATTTAATGTTAAGAAAATATTAAAAGTACTGTACGGGCCAAACGTTTGGACCTTCTTTTTTCATTGTGTTTTCTTTATTTTCATGACTTTAAATTGTAGATTTTCACTGAATGAATCAAAACTATGAATGAACATGTGAAGTTATGTATTTAAAAAAAAAACACCCTTTGCTCTTGGCATTCTCTCAATGAGCTTCACAAGGTGGTCACCTGAAATGGTTTTAGAACAGTCTTGAAGGAGTTCCCAGAGGTGTTTAGCACTTGTTGGCCCTTTGCCTTCACTCTGCGGTCCAGCTCACCCCAAACCATCTGGATTGGGTTCAGGTCAGGTGACTGTGAAGGCCAGGTCATTTTGTTAAGTACATAAAACTCATGTGTTCATTCATAGTTTTGATGCCTTCAGTGAGAATCTACAATGTAAACAGTCATGAAAATAAAGAAAATGCATTAAATGAGAAGGTGTGTCCAAACCTTTGGCCTGTACTGTGCACTCCTTATTTATTTTAAATAACAGCAGGGTATTCATAAAATCACCTAAGTCACTGATGGTAATGAAGTGTGACAGATGAATATATGGACTTGCTGAATTGTTGAATCAGTCTCTAAAAGGGTAATTGAATTACTTTACATTTGTAGGTAAAAATAGGTGTTTAACATTACTGGGGAGAGGACCCCAGACTGTAGCCTGGTAATGTGAACACAACTTTAGGTTGCTGTGTCTTATTTTGCCTAAAAAGCAGCACTTAAGTGTGTCCTTTCTCTTGTGTTCTTTAGTTTATACACTGTTTCGCTGATGCCAGCAGAGAAGTACTGTTCTTCACTAATGTTATGTAAATCCTCCTCAGCTGAGTCTCTCTCTTTTTCTTAATGGAAACAGATGCGCGGCTGCTCCTCCGGTGGTACGGTGGCTCGCGCCGCGCGGGGGGTGCAGTTCCAGGCTCTGCCGCAGGGTGGGGACATTTCCCCGCGCTCCGCCTCTCTCGCTCTGCGGGCCATTATTTATACGAGAGCCGAGCTGACAGCAGAGGTTACCGGGTGCGGCGCGGTGCGGGGTCTCTGCGGTGGGGGGGCGGACGGTGGCATTTCTGAGGCGGAGTTCGGCGGGGTGGTGTCGGGGGCGGTGTGGGTGGACATGCAGGGGAAGCGCACACGACCAGGGCAGCGCGCGAGAGAGAGAGAGAGACCTGACAGGCGTGACGGAGGATGAGTCAGCCTGGGATTGAAACACCCCCCGCGCGCCCACCACCCACTCTCACTTTCATCTGCAGTCAGGGGGGCTTCTCTGGCCGCGCGCGCGCGCTCGTGAGCGTGTAGGTGACAAAGTGATGATAATGAGTTAGCCTGTTAACTCCCTCCCTCACACACACATAGGCTTTACTGAGGGGGAGAAGAGAGAGAGAGAAAGAGAGATGCAGTGGCGTCTCTGGGATGGAAACCGAGCCCCACCCAGTTCCCTCTCTCCTGTGTTCTCTCTCTCTCTCCATCATCTCTGTTTCCTGCGTGTGTTGATATCCACCCACAACATACGGGTCATTCTATAACTGCTGGAACATTTCAGGACCCCTTCGGTTTTCCTATTCCATTCAGTAGGAAATCTCCATTCATAACGCTGTGTAGTCCAAAACTAATCTTACATGTACTATATGTAGCATTTTCCTACATGTGACCCTATAACTAGCTGGTAAATAACTGTTCACAGCACAACCCTATGTAATCCGTGTATCATTCGTTCATTTGATATTCAATTGAGAATCAAAATCGGAAAATTAAAAAACCAATTCGTTTTTTCGTTTTTTCGTTTTTGAATATAATACCAAAAAACGAATAACGGCTTGTATTTTGTATTTTTATTTGGTTATCCAAACAAAAATTGGAAATTTAAAAAACGGACCAGGAGCCGAATTTGATTTTGATTTTGAACTTGACCCATTTGTGTGCCCCGGAAGTTACTGATTTGTTTATTCTTGGTGGGTTTCTGTTGCGCGGGAGTTCACTGCAGTGTTATCTACACAGTCTGTATTGCTGTAGGCTTTGGATGGAGTTGAGGATGGAGAGTTTTATCTTGTTCAGAGGAACTAAACGCGTTGCAGTGAAAGAAGACGATATGACAACAGAAAAAATCGGCAGGATCTTTCAGGTGTTTGTCTAACGTTCCGTAGCTAAATGTCATATTTAGTTAATGTTATTCTGTGAATTGCCGCCTACTAAATATGACATTTAGCTACGGAACGTTAGACAAACACCTGAAAGATCCTGCCGATTTTTTCTGTTGTCATATCGTCTTCTTTCACTGCAACGCGTTTAGTTCCTCTGAACAAGATAAAACTCTCCATCCTCAACGGCCCTCTCCAATTCTGTGTTCGATACATGTCTTTTTCGCTTAAGGTCGTGTTGAACACAGAACCTTCTAACACTCATTGCAGAACATCGCTGGATCCCCATTTGCTGCAACGTGCACGAAATCTCTTCATGCGTCTTACCACCTTCAAAAAGATCTTTAATTAGGCCAGAATGTGGTTCCAGTCCGGCCATGCTGCCTACAGCAATACAGACTGTGTAGATAACACTGCAGTGAACTCCCGCGCAACAGAAACCCACCAAGAATAAACAAATCAGTAACTTCCGGGGCACACAAATGGGTCAAGTTCAAAATCAAAATCAAATTCGGCTCCTGGTCCGTTTTTTAAATTTCCAATTTTTGTTTGGATAACCAAATAAAAATACAAAATACAAGCCGTTATTCGTTTTTTGGTATTATATTCAAAAACGAAAAAACGAATTGGTTTTTTAATTTTCCGATTTTGATTCTCAATTGAATATCAAATGAACGAATGATACACGGATTCAATGTAAGATTCAGTCATTTGTATTGCTTTTTTTGTTGTCCAGTAGCAGTGCTGAATTGCCCAGACAAGCTGCTTTTTTATTTTTTTCATCTTAGCAATCAATTTATTACTGCACTTCTCCTGTCAGATCTCTAGTTCTTCTCTTTACTGCTGAAACTGAGAATTAGTCTAATGTTAAACTGAGCTAAAAGTGTGGCCATGTGGGTCAGCCAGGCTTCTTCCTATACCAGTTTTCTCTGGATTCTAAGAGTTTTTTTTGTCGGAAACAGTACCCACTGCTCTCTGGCTTTTTCTGTAATTCCTCTAAAAGAAATACTTGTAAATGTTAGAGTTATCTCTGTTTCTGTGTCTTTCTTTATTTATGATGTAAGTGTGAATGTGCTGTGTGTAAGTGTATAAATTCTACAGTAGGATGTGCATTAACACAGTCTGTTCCAGCACTGCTTAACTACAGACAAAAGCTTTGTAAATTATTATTATTATTTGTAAATCTGTTTCCAAAGCTCAGCGCTAAAATTGCAAATATAAAGATACCAAATTGTGGGTGTTTGAAAACATTTGACCAGTAGTTTGAATGAATAGTATGATTTATTATAAAGGAAAACTACTTATTGTACCTTTAAGCCATGTTTGAGAAACTGTCCTTTGTCTCCCACATAAGCCTTTTATTTAAAAAATGATGCATCATGTATTTATTTAAGCACAGTTTATACACAAAATATTAACTGATTCTCACATTACTGATTTTTTTTATTAAATAACTAATTTATTATATGTTAATTGTTTCTGCCAATTATATAAACTTCATAGAGAATATATTGTTTGTAAATTATTTGATTTCAGTGATTTAAAAGGAAAAGCATTTTTATGTCTGTCCCCAATGCCTTGTCAGCTCTGTTACCTATGTAATGATATTTGTGTCTGAAACACAAGAAATGCTGACTTGATGTCCTTTTGCTAAATTTCAGACACAGGTAAAGCTAAATAACATCTGCAAATAGTACTAATGAAAAAACATGTGACCTGCACATAGTGATGTCACTTCCACTGGCAGGAAAAAGACACTGAAATATATCAAAGTTTTGTAAATGTTTTGGATGCACCAGCAGTATATGAATTATTGGGCGATTTATTCATGAGTCACTGATTTGGTAATTAATAATAATCTGTTAAAATTTTGTTTTTAGATGTACATAGTGTAAGACTATAAATTATATTACCATCAGCTGTTAAATGTTTTAACCAGTTTAATGATAACAGAGGTGACAATTCTACTATATTTGATGTACTCCCATTCTAGAATGTGCCATATGTTTTAACATGGTCTATCTACGCCATCAGGTCTGAACACATTTCTTTTTCTCCTGGTTTCCGCCTCTCCTCCTCCCTCATTTCTGTTTGCTTTTCCCTCAGTCCTCTCTAGAGATTACTCCCCAGAATGTGGGCACTGCAGTGTGAGCCAAACCTTATCAGCCTACCCTATCCAAGCATTTCTTGTGCTTTGCTTTGCTCTATATCTCCCTCCTTGTTTTCCTCCTTCCTTCTGTTCCTCCCTCTTTCTCTCATTCTCTTCATCTTGCTGGAAGAATGTTGCCTCTCTCAGCTTTGGTCTGTGAGAATGCCTGGCGTTTGCTGTGCACTGCGAAAACCTTACATAAGCCTCCCTCCCTTCTCTTTCACTGTCTCTCTCTCTTTCTCTTTCTTTCTCTCTCTTTTTCATGGCCCCCTCTTTGTCTGTCCTCCTGTTCCTTTTCTGCGCATGACCTTTCGCAGTTTGTCATGATAGCCAGGCTTCTGTGTTTGGAGAGGGTGGGAAGGCCTGTGTTAATATATTGCTGTAAACACTAGCAGGTCTGTATGTGCTCTTCTACAGGCCTCCTCATCACACTCACTCCATCATACCTGACATGCTGTATTCACACGGTTCAGAGTGAGAGGAATATGCAGCACTGCATTCGGGAAAAAAAGGGAAGCATCAGTTGAACAAATTAGAGTGAAGCCTGTGATGAGGTAGCAGAATGTAAAAGGGTGAAAAAAGATATCATAGCACTTGTGTAGTAGTGTCTACACACTTTCCCTAATACACACAAAAAAGGCTCTTCAGGATTTGTGGTCTGAGTTGAGGAGTTTTGGGTAAGTTTGGGTAGTAATCATTTAACGTCCTGACCTCATTAATGCTTTTGTGCTAAGTGCAAGGGAATATTCACAGCAGTGCTCTAAAATATAAAAAAGCAGTAGAGAATGTAAAGACAGTTACTCCAACAAGATACAGCACAAAATGCTGTGATATGTAGAGCCCTTTGCTCTGGAAAAAATAAGAGAGCACTTGAAAATAATTATTTTCTTTGATTTTACCAAATTGAAAACCTCTGGGATATAATCAAGAGGAAGATGGATGATCACAAGCCATCAAACCAAACTGATCTGCTTGAATTTTTGCACCTGAAGTGCCATAACATCATCCAAAAGCAGTGTGTAAGACTGGTGGAGGAGAACATGCCAAGATGCAAGAAAACTGTGATTAAAAACCAGGGTTATTCCACCAAATATTAATTTCTGAACTCTTAAAACTTTATGAATATGATCTTGTTTTCTTTGCATTATTTGAGGTCTGAAAGCTCTGCATCTTTTTTTTTGTTATTTCAGCTATTTCTCATTTTGTGCAAATAAATGCTCTAAATAACAATAGTTTTATTTGGAATTGGGGAGAAATGTTGTCTGTAGTTTATAGAATAAAACAACTATGTTCATTTTACTCAAACATAAACCTATAAATAGCAAAATCAGAGAAACTGATTCAGAAACAGGTCTCTTTAATTTTTTTTTCTCTCTAAATATGTATATAGGGAATATATAATAAAATGTTATATATATAGATAAATAAATATTGTTCAAAAAATATAAAAATTGCTCAAAAGATAATATTAAACTGCTTATGTTTTTAATATGTTACTGGGCAGACATACACAGACACTACAAAACTAAGAGCGTTAAAAAACAGGATGTCTGTACTGAGCTCTGGAAGCACAAAATACAGACATTCTTGCTAAAGGGGTATACTAAAAGGATACAGTGCTAAAAGGATACTTCACCGAAAATGCTAACGCTAGCCCTACCAAATGAACAGGGGACAGAAAGCATATTCCTTTCTCTTTACCGCTTACTCATTATTAGCCAATTACTTTTGACAATTTTAGAGGAAATGTCCCTTTAAGATGAACGTGGGCAGGTGGTGTTAGGTTATACAGAAACCGTCCCTCCATCTGGAGGAGGCTGCTGCACTCTCATAAATCACCATCATCCTTAATCACCTCCGCACCAGCACAAACGCAGCCAGCCGCAGCTCCTTCATCTGCCTCCTATGGTGTGAGGGAGAGAGGAAATCCTATTTACTTCTATGCCGGGGAGCCAGGGCTTCACACACCCACAGTTGAGATAGCAGAAATCGGGAGAGAAGAGATGTGATGCTTGCATCCAGATGCATCTGCCTGTTCCAGGAACAAAACAGAGGCATGTACTGTCGTACCCTGCCAATGTCGTAATGCAACAGATGTCTATCTTTACAAACAGAAACAGTGTCTCGTGTAAAGACTCTAATTTAATAACATTCAGCGTCTTTGTCTTTTATCTATTTGTGCAGCAGGTATGCCTGAGTCAGAATGTAGGTCTATTGGCATGCTGATGCCCTTGTGCCTCTGAGGACACAAGGCACAAGGCCCAAAATGTGCTCCAGGGACACTGCAATATGGCACCGCTGTTTAGATTCAGTTTATGGAAATGCTCTCTTCAATACCATGCATAATGATAAGAGTCATAAATAGTTATTGCACTCTTTGTAGATCTAGATAACAATAAATATTCAAATTCGTTTAACAAGGGGTGTAAACAGTAAAGAAATGTTGACTCACACATCCAAATTTGGACCACAATTCAGTTACAAGCATCCCACCCCCTCCTCCTCCCAAATAAATTAATTATTAAAAACCTATGCGACTAACTCAGGTTTCTTTTCATTTATGTTGAACAAACAGTTGTGCAAGTTACAGTTTATTTCACCTAGTTTTGTATAGTTCCCCCCCCTGAGGTGACATCTACCGTCCACAGTGAATTAAGCAGCAAAATGTAAACATTTAGAATATTCCATGGGTTTCTGCACACACACACACACACACACACACACACACACACACACACACACACACACACTCTCTCTCTACAGATGTCCAACAACACAGACACTCCTTCCTCCTCCAATTCTTTGCAAGTTTAATATTTCATGTGTTGAAATAAGATAGAACAGATCATTATATATGATTATACTGAAATGTTAGTATTGTAATGTTTGTAATGTTTAAGTCAATAAAGAATAAAGAAAGAAAAGACTGATTGTATGTTATTTGTCACTTATTTGCCCTTATATTGCATACCATGTATTCTGCATTTGACTGTGACCTAATCTGTGAAGTCATGTACCATGACGGTTCAGTATGAATACACATTTTCCTTTAGACCACAAATAAGCTCGTAAATATAAGAATTCCTGTCCTTGTTCAGAAATATTGAGTCGTATTAGCAATCTGCTGCCCCTCTGTGCCTGTAGTGAATAGTTTTGTTATGTTAATGAATAATACATGTGATCCACTGTGAATTGCCTCGCATTGCAACACCTGTCTCCAACATCTCTCATCGCCATTGTGTGGAAATCATAGTTCAATGCAGCATTGTTGAGGTGGGTTACATTCAAACCACAGCGAACCAGTTTAGCCCACTTACACTTAGTACCAGACCTTCTACCCTTCTACTTAGTGAATTTGTTGGCATTTCCAGTTAGAGTTTTATTGGGAATTGTAGTGATTATGAACATGTTTTGTCTCCTTTTCCAGTATTTAGAATATAAACTGTTTTGATTTAGACCACGGTGGGCCTGAAACATATTTTATACTTGGCATCTTTTACAAATGCTGTGTTGTCACCCAATATTTTTCATACTATAGTGTGTACAACTACAATTTATAGTGTAAGATGTATCATATGTCTGTTGTTTCTCAGCATCAATTCTTTTATTTGAGAAAGAAAGGTATGTCATACATTGGCTTGCCAACGATAAGTCTATAGAAGATGTTACTATACTGACTCCAAAAGGCTTAGACCTAAAGGTGAAACATCCTTCTTTTTAAACATTTTCAAAAAGAATAGACTATCACTTTAATGTATTATTAATTTGAACAATTTAAAAATAATAAAAAAACTCAGACTTTTACAGAGGACTTTTATTAGCTGGTTGGAGTTATGGTTTGTTACAGTGCAGTCATCGTCAAGAAAGGCCAGTTGATGCAGATTTTAAAGCATTATAAATGCTCTTAATGCCCTGTGCACTCCTCTATGTAGGTTTCTAAAGTAACTGATGACCACAAAACTTTTTATAATTGAGAAGTTGACAGGAACAGTGGAGGTTGAGATCTGAAAGACCCATAAACCTTTCCAATGGAACTGAAGGAATCCTGTTCTACTGTGTAGCAACTTCTGCTCAAATATCACCTGCACGAAGAGTCCCACTGTATGTCCTTTCCTCTCCTGATGCATTTTGGTTTGTTAAGTTTAAACAGACCCCTAAGGCAGCAATGTGCATAGGTATGTTTGGATAAAGGGTACAAAAATTCATGACAAGAACATTTCTTCAACTTCAAGCTGTGGGTGAATTGTTTTGGGCCTGTATTGCGTCCAGTAACATGGGAAATATTTTAATGGAGAGAAAAATACATTTAAGAAAAAATATACCATTCTAGAAGCAAACATCATACCATCTGTAACTCTTGTCAAAGTGGTTGTTAGTAACTAATGATTATGTAGGATGCCCAGATCTTAATCTTAATCTTAATTTAATAAAAATGAAATATGCATAAACTATTAAAGACATGTGTAATCTTTACCTTTAATGCCTTTTAAAAGTCTGGTCATCTTTTGCGATCCAATTTTTTACCATAATTTTTTACCAAATACCCTTATATATGCAGAATGTTCTGGGTAAACTTCAAACGGCCGTGTTATTTTGTTTGTTGTAAAAAAAAAAAATAGGACTGATAGGGGATGTGTTGTGTTGGTGCACTTTCTAATGAAAGTAAATGAGAATGATGTATCTTAATTATTATACAGTGGCAGCAAATTGATACTCATTAATCACCAGCTCCTGTGCACAGCCCACTTACATTACCGGATGTCTCACAGCTACACAGTCCCTCAAGCAGTTTACTCCTAATCTCAGTGGTTTTTCTCAGGTATGTTTTAGGTCTTTGGTGTTAGACAATATAGGATATCTAGTTCTAAATTGTGTACTTATAAATATCCATTAAACCCCCCATGGGTTTTAACAGTGTTCTAAACTTTGTCCACTCAGGACCTGTCAAAATAAACTGCACTGATAGATGTCAGTTCCACACATCCATGTGAAAGAATAAGGAGAACCCATCGTGAGGAGGGGGTATATTACTTTTAATCAATTCAGCTAGCTACAAAATGTCAACCACTTCACAGACTGACAAGATACAGAGGGAGATTTTAATATTACATGCGTTGAGGACATCAATCTCACAGTTTAACCTATGTGTCA
The DNA here is from genome assembly GCF_023375975.1 of Astyanax mexicanus. Taxonomy (NCBI): domain Eukaryota; kingdom Metazoa; phylum Chordata; class Actinopteri; order Characiformes; family Acestrorhamphidae; genus Astyanax; species Astyanax mexicanus. Next base: position 59,912,890 of record NC_064408.1, read on the forward strand.
TTCAGGTAAGGTATTTATTTGTCTTCTTGACTATTGAACATCTCAGCGATTTGGTGTGCATAGCTCTAAGTACAGAAGCAACAAAAAAAATCTCTCATTTTTTTATGGATTATTATCATTTTTTACCAATAACAAACCACACAGGGAAAGTAACAGGATACTAACAGGATACAGTCTTCTTAAAAAAGTAAGGTCTCTCAGAAATATGCGTCTTTGCTTTACATTGCAAAGGTTTATTTATTTAATTTTTTTCAGAGCATCCAAAACCTATGATACAGTAAACAACCAGTCCCCACCGTTCAGCACTTAGTCATTATCTTCACTGAGCTGCATAATCATTTAGAAAACAGGTCATTTTTGCAGAACCACCACTTTTTTGTCATCTCCGTTACAATTCTTCTTTAGGTCATTTTGCATTATTTTACAACGATGGTCACAGTCTGTAAATATATATTGACAGAAAGAGTTGCACTATTGCAAACTTGCAGGAATATGGAACGTTCAACTGTGTCCTAATACTGAGCATGCGTTTGCGGTTTTTGCTACTGCCATGATATTTTTTTTTTCTTATTTTTAAAACAAGTTTTATTTATAAGACTCTAAAATCTACCATTTGTCATGCATAACGCACAGTTCACATCACTTGGAATGCAATGTCTATTACAGCTACAGAATCTAGTTGCACATTGTCTAAACAGTAACTGATTATGGTTGTGATGAGGGAAATGAACCAAGGACAGATATTTTAAGTGCTTTTTGTATTGGTATCAGCATCATCATATAATTAGTCATCTTTTACCCCTTCTTCATTTGTCATGACAACATCAAAATAAGGAGCATGACAGTAGCCTAATGGAATGACACAGTTTTACTAAGACGATACTGAGATACTGAAAAGGAAAGACAGCTTGTATAGCATTCCTATTATATATTTCATCCAGCAAAGAGGCAATATATATATTTATATATGTATATGTGCACGCACATATATATAAGCATGTGTGTGTGTGCACATATATACATATACATACGTATATAGGTGTTAGAATAAAAACTTCACAAGTGAGCTAGAGCCATCGAGTCAGCACTATATACAACCTTTGGAAAGAATGATACGGAGTATAAGAAATAATTTACGAGGACAATCATTGAAAAAGCCGACAGACAGCACACAGAACAACATTTACAATGGGGGGAGGTGATATGTGCATGTGTGCAAACCTAGAAGGTAAATACCATGATAAAAGCATGTTTGCGCCTTTTGACAAACTGCACGGTTGGTAAAAGCAGGCGGTTGAGATGCTTAGCCGCTGCCAAGCATCTTTGTGGCCCTCTGGTTGGCTTCGTCAATCCTGGTCTTGTTGGACTCAGCCTGGTAGATCACAAAGAGAGAGCAAATGAGTTACATTGTACAGTTTTTACATTTGTTCATCCCTTAACTAATGAACCACTTATGTTTAAATGTACTTACCTTGTCCATGATCCTGTCGATTTGGCGATTCTGGGTGTCAATCTCGTTGCCCATGTCGAGGGCCATGTGGCGCAGGTTACCGATGATGCCTCCCACCTGCTCCAAGTTCTCATCCATCTCATTTTCCCTGGCATCGTCTGTTACCCTGTACAGAAGCACACAGAGATTCTCCATATTTTACTCAAGTACCATATTAACCTGGAATATATAAGATTATGTATTAACCCAGAGGTGCTATACATTTGACATCCTTTGGCCTCTTACAGCCCACACAGCTTTCTTGACCAGTCCGTCATGACCCTATACAACATGACCTCTTTAAGTTCATGTTGTTCAGTTTCCCTCAGTTCATGTGTCCTGGAGCCAAGAGGTCCCTCTCACCTGCGGATGAAGCCTCCGCTGATGGCCATCTGTTCCCGCTCGTCCACCACGCGGGCAGGCTGGCTGTTCACCACGCCATCCTGGTTGTTGCCCCAAGCCTTGCTGCCTCCGCTCTTCATTCTGCACAGGAGTCAAGGAGAACATAAGCACTGAGGAGACCGGAAAGCCTCCGAATGAGCAGAGCTTCTGCCCACACAGACCAGAAAGGCACAGAAACAACATGGGCAAATGGGAAAGACTACCAGGCAAGCAATAACAAGGACAGACTCATTCTCCTATCACTTCTATCTGAGACGTTCTATCTTGCAGACATAAAACATACAGGGCTGGTTTGCTCAAACACATACCTTTCTTTAAGAAATGAAATACATGGGGGAACCTGAGCAACTAGCAAAAGAAGCAAGGGACTCTGGGGTCACTCTTGCTTTACTTGTTGGGCTGCTTCCCCTCCCGGTGCTTATGAGTTGTTCCCCTTCTCAGACTATGACAAATAACAAAGACGACAGGCCTTGGCAGACAGACAACACAGAGTAACAGGACTGCCACATCGTCAGAGACAAGCGCAAACAACTGTAAAAAAGAAAAATAAAGAAACTGGAGGGATGGGTAATTTTATCTGGGCTCCACTCTTTAAAAAATCCTGATATAATATTGTTTATATGTATTTTTTGCCTTTTTATAACAGGACTGACTACTCTGGCTAGGCCATGAGAATAAAATAATAAACTGTAGCTATGCTTTGTCTCATATATATTTGAATGACTAAAACATTATTTGTAAAAAGCATACAGTTTAAGATAACATATTTATTTAATTTACAGTATTAAGCAGCGTTGCTTATTATTTCTTTCTGTCACAGTTTTAAAATTAAAAGAAGTGCCTGAAGTAAATGTTTAGGCATTATCAGTCAGTACTTAGTAACCAGCTTAGACATCACAGCTATCACAGCTGGTAAATGCTTTTTGTACCCAACTAAGAGTCTTTCACCACTATTTACAAGTCTGCCGAATCTTCCTGAAGGTCCTTTACAATCATACAGGGGTTTTGATTAATGTTCTTGCACTCCTAATAGCAGTTGCCTTAGAAGCTGAATTTGTATATGTGGCAAAAACAACAATGTGCAAAAGTCATAGCCAGACCTTGGTAAAAGTTGTCTGAGAACTTAAAAGTAGATACACTTTTGAATACTGCTGTCATGCATTATCACACTGCTGAGAAAATCAGTTAAACCTATTATAAGGTTACATTAGCCTAGATCTTGTTGCCTAGATCAGTGGCTTGTGAGAATTCTTGCCCAGTGGCTATAACAGACTGGGGGTTCTTAGTGCACTCTTTGGCTTAATGTCTTTAATCTAAAATGAGACGGAACATTTTATTCTATTGTTTGATAAAAGCTCAGGCATCCTTGTTTCCAGATCTTATTTGATTTGATATAAACGGAGATGGCCAGGCCTCCCACTGCAGTGTTATTTATAGATGTGGACTATGGCTACAGTTCCCCCGTCTCTCCTACTCTCTATCTTTGCACTGTGTTAGGCTCTATGTAATGTGGCAGGGCAGCTAATGTTCTAGGCGGTACGTGCTGCCTGGGACGCTAATGTTTTCCATCTTTAGGACCATCTCTACTAGGGTAATAGAAGTAGGCGATTAAAATGTATAAAGATAAGAAAACAAATACAAAACTCAAACATTATAACAATCCCAGATTAAAATTAATTACAACTTAGAGATATTCAGTATTATTGTGGTTCTACCAATAGCTCTAGGCTTTAAGAAAAGGTGTTGTTAATATGTTAATTAATTCAGCAGTATCAACTGAGGACATTGGCAAAAGGGGCTATCAGATTAAAACAGAATATATATCTCCACTGTAGCTCTTTCTGCCTGACCTAGATCTGGTCTCTTTTCCCTTTGGGGATAACAGTGAAAACAGCTCTATCCTCTGTACTGCGGCTAAGCGCCAGATCTCACAGTCTCTGTGTCTGTCTCAAAGCTCTGTCCCTCTACCACACCCATATAAATCTCACACATCTAAAATGTCTAGGTCATCAGAGGTGTTGGGGTTGTTATGCATAACTGTCTTAACAGGTAGCAACATTGTCATTAATAGCAAGAGTTGCATCAGCATGCATGTGGCATTCAGGGACATGCTGTTCCAGTCATACGAGCTAAAGGCATTGATGGATGTGCTCTCAAAGTTGCAGAGCAAGTGCTCTGCTCCTCAAATCTGCCTTTGTGCTCGTATCTTTTAATATTTAGAGATTCAAACAACAGTCAGAATTGATTGTGTATATCTTATTAATTTAAACATGTTCACCAATAGAGCTACAGCCAGTAAATATTGTGCAGCGTTTGATATTTAACTGGTTTCACATTCAAATTTTTCATATTTGAAATTTATGTAATATTGAGGATTCAACTTTGGCACATCCATACATTTTTTCATGGCAATTCAGATTTTGGCCTCTAAAGGTCCGACCTGTTCAGCTTTGCATGCGTTTTTTAGAACAGGGGTCTATGGAAAGGTCAGACCTTATAGGATCAGTGCAGCATGCCTTACTTTATAAATCTGATGGATTATCTCTCAGTCTCAGAGGAACAGGAATCAAGGCTGCAGGGCAATTGTGTGTGTGGGAGAAAGTGTGGATGCGACCATGCCTCATGCTCATCAATTCCTTTGGGGCAGGTCACACTGAGGAGCGTGGGTGGTGAGTCTTGCTACTGCAGGCTAAGGCATCTAGCCATTAAAGAACCTCTAGGGAGTATTTCTATTGCAGTTTTTTGTCGTTATTTTATTTTTTTTAGGCAGGCAGGCAGGCAGGCAAGCAGCACCTACTTGTTACATGGACAGGAGCAAAGACCACAGAATTTTCCTAGATCGTTCAAATTCTTTTCTGCATCCTTCATGTCCTTATTGATTTGGTCCATCCCCTCTTCGATGCGCTCCAGTTGTTCTGATTAAACAACAAGCAATTTATCCCCCACAGAACGAAGCACGTGAGAAGAAAACAGGGAGGAAAGAGAGGACAAAGAAGAGAAGACAGAAAGGAAAAAAAAATCAGACAGTCACTGTGACAAAAGGAAAACGAAAGGAAAGGAAAAAAATGGACGCCACCACAAACGCAAAAGACCCCTCCGTCACATGGTCAGTACCTACTTGTTACACGGACATATGAAAAGGCCACAGCATTTCCCTAAATCTTTTAAATTTTTCTCGGCCTCCTTCATGTCTTGGTTGATATGGTTCATGCCATCTTCAACACGATCGAGTTGTTCTGGTTAGGACAAAGGGATGACAGCAGTGGAATGAATTTTATTGCCTTTTGTTTTTTTTTGGAGAAATTAATACTATCAAGCTGGGCGTGACTCTGCTACAATGTACCTAACAGGGAAAAACATGCATTTAAATGGATCGACAAATGTCATAAAGGTGTAAAAATGAGTCAATATCTCTTTTCTGAAAAAAAAAATCCATATCTAAAGGTATTTCTGTTTCTGGATTTCCCATAGTTGTGGGCTGGAGCACAAAAAGCAAAAAAAAAAAAGCTGTTGCCAGTGAACAGGCAAAAAAAGATTAGTTCCAACGCACATTTGAAACTGATACCAGATAGAGACTACTTGTCCCTGAAGGGTCACCATAAGAGGGCAGCAGTTCAAAGCTCTGTGACTTAAATTAGACCTTAGGACAGAATTACAGGCTGCCTTCATCTTTCTCCTAAGGCTTAAGGGCTGTACCATGCTGAGTCACTCAGCAGAGGCTTGTTTATAAGGCAATGTAAGGCGTGGTTTGTTTGTCTGGGTGGGGGTAAAGGATGAACATGGCAGAGGTGACTGTGTGACTTGTGGTGATGCAGTCTAGGGATGTTCAGGGATGCCATGCAGGCGTTTTGACCATAACTCACAACCCATAGAGAGGAAGTCTGGTTAGGTTGTTAGGGTTAGAGAGAAATTGTGGATGGGTTCAGGAAAAAAGAAAACCTACTACAGAAGTCAGATTTGTAGAATCCCTGGGACTGAACCTGGAACGTTTTGGTTCCTGATCTTAGCTTAGTAAAGTACTGAAAAAAGTGAAATCAGTGGCAGCACTCAAGGAAGAAGTTGTTCTGGAGGTATGCTCTTCCTCTGTGATCTTTCTTGGTGACACTGTCAGACTTAAAAGTCAAGTAGTCAGCCTGGCTTAACAGTACCTTGTGGCTAAGGGGCTTGTTTAAATAGGCTTTCAGAGGCAATCCTGAAGGTCTGGTGCAGGAGTACCTCATCCCTTTCATAGCTAGACCGAGCAGGGGTAATTATCAGCTTCAGAGAAGGGGCTTTCCTACACAGCAGCCAATCAGAGCACCTAACTTAGGATACTGCCAATTACACAATTTACTAAATCGCACTGAGGTAAACAAGCTAATGTATGCGTTTAATGTGGAGCCCATTACAAGCAATAAGAATTGTTGCACACCCCAATAAAACATGTATTTTTAAATGAGCTTAACAGCACAATTTTAAGGCACTCAACCAGGGATTATACAAAAAAGGGAATTAGTGTTTTCTATGGGAAAGAGTGGCATTTGTCATTACCAGCTAAATCGATCGTTTTCATTTTCCCCACACAGAGAAAGAAACTGACAAGAGTTAAAATGTTGGCCTTATTTACCATGATGGTACAGTTTTAACTGACCAGTGAAATTATGAAGACAATTAATGGAGAGTCTCAGTGGCCACGTGGTATTTTTTATTATTATAGAAATTAAAAACAATTATAGAGAATGTCTTGAAGTAATGAAAGAGGCAAACTTGTTAGGAAAGTGTAAAAAGATTTAGAAAGTTGTTAGTCGATAGAAAACAGATGAAATTATCACAAGGAAATATTATATAATTACTGATACCAGTCATTGTGAATGAAGCTGTAGTGAAAATATACTGATATTATAAATATTACTAGAGAGAACATGTTAAACCCTGATTCAAATCAATTCAATCATGTTTTAGAAAGGCATGCTTTGTCATCATCCATCTGTAATGTGTTTGGACTTACCTCCTTGCTCATCCAGCATAACCAAAGTCCTGATACCAGCATCTTTACTCTATGCACATGGAGAGGTGACAAGGTGGCATGGAAGTGAGGGGGAAAGAAAGGAGGAAAGAATAGAAAATGAGAAGAAACACTAACAGAGGTAAGATCAGTCGGAGAAATGTACAGGATTTCTGTTAGAGTTGGAGTCAAGAAAAAGGTTTTTTGTCAAGGAAAATCATAAAAGAAGGTACAGGATCATGAGCAGTCAGCAGTTAGGGATATGTAGACACCCAGCACACAGCCTTCTTCCTAAATGTGTTCTTGTTGAAGTGCTCAGCAACGTTTTTCAGGCAGTACTTTTGTGAAAATCAGCTTTACTCTAATTTACTATGAGGTTACTCATTATATTGTTGCTGTTGTATTAAAACCTTATACTGATCAGCCAGTACATAAAACTTTGTTAACTAATGATCTTATACAGTCGTCTGGATCAGAACATCTCCAAAATACCAGGCAGGTCTAGTGAGGTGTTTTTTCGGCATGCAGCGGTTAGTACCTACCAAAAGTGGTCCAAGGAAGCATAATAGGTGAACTGGCAACAGGCTCCAATCTCTCAACTTACAGCTAAAGTCTTGAGGTCAGATAGTACAGGACACTTTTAGGTTTATTGTGGAATTCATGCTTTGACAGGTCTGAGCTGTTTTTAATGAAATGGTGGGACTACACTATATTAGGTGGATAGTTTTAATGTTATGGCTGATTGGTGTATCTGGCAACCTGTCTTAGTCTTAGTCTTTTTGAGATTAGATAATATTTACCAAATTAGATAAACAAAGTAAATATGGTTTAATATAACAGAAACAAGATATTTAAAGGCCAACAAACTTTTTTTTATAGAAATAGCATGTCTTGTTTTTTTCTAGAAGGAATGCTGGGCAGGCATTACTTATTGCACAGGTTAGTGTTGACAGGCCAGACAGGAGTGCAGTTTTCCAGTATCTCTAAAGCTAAATCGGAGGGATTAGGTGCCTAACTCAAGGGCTCAGTGGCAGCCGTCAACTGGCGAGGCACGCAGACCTTAAAACTCAAATCCCTTTCACTGCCAACGAGGAAGCCTCAGTTAGGATTCAAATCAGAACACCGGTGCTTTTAAGTATTGCACTCTCCATGCATGAACTTACCGTCATCCAAAAAACGTAATAAGTTAATGAGCTAGATGGAATTAGGAAGAATTATATAACCCAGATCATTTAATTTCTTGCTGTTGTGTGATCAGAAATACTGATGCTGATTCATCTAGTAGAACCTGATCAAGACACAGACTTCTACATTACTAAATCATCTATTTCCTTGCAGTCAATGATTACTAATAAACTTAAACAGTAAATTCCCAAAGCTTCACTAGGGTGTGGCTGTGACTCACTGAATCCCAGATGTCTATACTCAGAATAGTATCACTCAGTGTATTAGTTATTGATTAGTTTTGATGGAATTATTGACTCTCACTGCCTGCGTTCATATCCGCTTGTTCAATGAATCCCTGAATGCTTTTTTTTCATTTTTATACAGTCCAAAATTATGTAACTCGTCTTAGTAGTGTGGATGGAGGCATTTTTGCTGCACTGTCCTGTTTTGCTCTGTTTGTAGGTTTTTGATAAATGTAGCACCTGGGTTTGCAGAGTGTAAATCAGAGCTGCTACATCAGCATTTTGTGGAGGAAACTGAGCATTGATGTTTTGGGCAATCAGGTGGCTGCATGGTAGCATAAATCAGACCTTAGACCGTGCAGCAGTAGCAGCTTTTGCTCCAGTGGGACCCTAAAATTGACTTAAACAGATCCTTGGGGGTTAATGTGTAAGCACTGGGCTCTGCTGAATCTCCACACAGTGCCAGAAAACGTGGCATAAACTCAATGTGCTTCCTGGGGTAAATAATGCATGTAATTCACCTCCGGCTTTCTAGCTGCTGCCAGATGAGTAATATAACGCACTGGATTAACATAAACCTAAGTACATAGGTTTAATATGGGGACACAAGAAACTTTTGACCCTCCAGTCACGGCAAAAAAAAAAAACTCTCTAGAGTCAGCTTCCTGTCCTCCACCCTTCGTTTACACTTCCCCTCCATCAGCTGGGGTGACCGTTTGCCACTTTGCAATTGACTTATCACTGTCCTCTTTTCTGTTCGTTAATAGGCACGGGAGCTGTACTTTGCAGCAATTACGGTCACTGATTATCAATATGACCTTGAGATATACCGCAGAGGCCTCGAATAGCCAGCCCCTCCTACACAATGCTCCCACTCTTTCTTGCCCTCTCTCCCTCTGTCCCTCTCTCTCTCTGTCTCTCCCCCAGCCCTGCTACTGTCTAGCCCAGTTTAGAACAGCTCCACTTGCTCCTGGCTACGCAGCTCGTCTGTCGGCTGGTCACAGCCAGACAGGAGTCAGGAACAAAAACAGGGCTCTCGATTCACAGTACATCACAGTGAATCTTCCCCAAATGCCAGTGTATCTTTTATTTGTTTTTTGGTTTTGATTTTGTGTAGTATTATTCAAATATTTTATATACATAACATGATTCTAATTTGCTGCTGTAATGCTATAATAAGATTTAAAATCTGGAAAAGTCTGGAATACTTTGTGATTTAAAAAATGTTTTGGAATCCATTTATTTAATATTCATAATTGTCTAATAAATTCTTGTTCACCAAAAAACAAAAAAAAAATGTACTGACTGCCTAGTTTATAATAATAAATACATATTATAACGTCGCTGTCCAATGAAATACAAGCATATCCAAAACAGCAACTTTACAGGAGAGAGAAAACACCTTCTAAACTTTCAGTGGAAGTCAATGCAAAATGAGTTTATTTCAGGTCATTTTGAAATATTTCTATTGGTCCATTCATCAAGAAATTTTGCCACATTGTAAGATACAGTTTCTCTGTTCAAATTCTGTAGTAAATTAAAAAATGACATAAATGGAGATACTTGGTTTTCAATGGACATGATATACATCCATTGTTCAATTAAAATACAAAGCATGTATCAGATTAGATACTATACAAATCAAATGTCAAATCACCAAATCAACACTCTTGGTGTTAAACTTACACAGTGTTTAATTTAATAAAAAGTCATTAGCAAATCATTATGGTGTAATAAAATTCCCTAATAAGGTGCTGAAAAAAGTAAGGAAAGTGTTACCCCCGGATATACCACATTTTTTATCAGCATATCACATACAACTCTTTTTATGATTCACTGATCATTATAAATCAAAAATTAAAACGTTTTTTTTTGTCTTGTAGACATTGTAAACCCTGGTTGCTATCCACCACCACTATAAGAAAATCACTTTTTCATTTTAAACCACTCTGACGACTGACTTTGTTTACACTTCAATTTGTACACTGTGAAATGTATGAGAAAAAAAAACTATAAGCTATTTTTTTCTGAATATATTTCATCCACATTTCCTTGTATTTATTTTTACTACTTATACATTAACATTTAGTGCATATCTCTGTGATACAGTAAGCAATAACATGACTTATTATTATAGAGCTTATTAAGTAGAGTGTCAGGTGACTTACCTCTTCCACCAGCTGCAGCATACGACGGGTGCTCTCCAGTGACTGTGGAAAAATAGAAAGGAAATGATATAAAAAAAGCAAAAGGCAGCGGGTAATGATTTTTATCACCTGGCAAGAGAAGCAGGTCAGAGAATGGTAACATGGGCTCATCAATATGTAATAAATTAGTGTGATTTGCAGCATTCATTCCTGCTCTTGCCTTTTGAGTTTGATGACTTTTTATTTTATTCTAGCAATATTTTACGAGGCTGAAATTTTGTTCTTTATTACTTATGTTTTTAGAATGTCATTACAGGTTAGTTACTGGTTTTTTTTTTTCTTAGCTGAAAAGAGCTATACTACCCTATGTAACCATTATTCCTCATAGGAGATGGGGAAACTATGGAAGATCAATATTTTGCTATAGGTTCTACACAATAGTATTTTTTTTTTACATATAATTATGTGAACATTACATAATTATGTACACCTATGTTTTAAAAGGGAGTACTATAGGGAGTGATGATACAGTATGAGTCACGCTATATAATGATAGACATGTACACTATAATACACTATAGAAATGTTCTTGTTTTTTGCAGGGCTGTTTTTGTAAACTCTTAACACAGGTTGAGTGTTTGAGAGACCCACTGCAGCCCTCTGCACTCTAGGTTCCTGAAAAACAGAGCCTATGTGAGGTACACACACCCAGCACAGCCTCGCAGCCTGCTGAGACACCCCCGCATCACAGTCAGCCGAGGAAGATCCAAAATGGCCGCTGTTAAAAAACCCTGCAGTTACAGCTCACGCTTTTCATCTAAAGCCCCTAATTTTTTTTTTTTTTTTTAAAGCAAGGTTCTTCAGATTTTACATTATGGTGCAAATATATGTGGCTGTAATATTGACGTTTGATTGTGTGGGGGGGCATATGGAATATGATTTTTTGATTTCTTCTGATGAGCAGGCTGCAGGATGTTTTGCAGCATGGAGCTGTGTTCCGCTGGCATTTTAATATTCTGCTCCGCTATGAGGGTGAATCATAGTGTGGGGCGGCAGAAAGGAGCTCCATCAGACTGCGCATGCACACACACACACACACACACACACGCACACACAAGCCCAGCTCCCACATACTCGTTTCACACACAAACAACAAAAGCTGCAGCGTTATGTAAGTCTGGGTACAGAATGACCCTCCTTACACCTGACACACACACACGCCCAAAAACAGATGGGTCAGTTGCACAATCACAGTTTGAAGAAGATATGAACCCAAAAACCTGTCATTTAAATTAAGAAAATAAACAGAGCTTACGTGAACTCCAATACTGACAACTAGAGAATCTAAGGATGGTCAATACCTATCATGCCAATACCATCTTTATGTTTTCAGACACACAGTTTAGTGATGTGAAATGACTACATAACTGAATATAACTGGACATTCTGGGCTGATTGATTTAGTTTCTTATTAAATGACTGAAATGACTGAAACTTCACCTTCCTGATTTTTTATCTCCCAGTTACTTCAAAGTACTATAGTACAGTCTATTTTACAGTACATTTACAGTACATTTTACTTATCTACATAGTTCAAGGGTGTAGGCAGACATACATTTTAGTTAGACCTATAAAAGTAAGACTTTTCCTCAGAATGCATTTTCTACATGCACTATATGTCTCAGTATCACAGCATCAGGACATAGACATGTATTCATCCTACTTAATCTAGTGCATACAAAAGCGAGACTGAACAACCATATGAACAGCCATAACCAGGTCTAGGTTTATGTACATTTATCATTAATTAAACCAGTCAACACTGAATCACTTGAAGCACTTGTGACATGCTCAACTTTTGCCTAGTGAGGACGACACAATGGCTTTCAAATTGGACATTAGTGTGAAGAAAAAACAGCACAGCAAATTTAAAATGCAATCAGAAGAATTAGGCTAAAATCATTTAATCTTTTATAATAAAAGAGCACTGTAATTACCAGCTTTTGAAAAACACAGTTTTTATATAATTATGATTTTTTTAAACCAATGTTTATTCTTAGAATCTTAGAAAGGGAGCAAAAATGTCATTAAAGACTAGGGAATAAGAAGCTAAATTCAACTTAATTCATATTCATAAAATGATAAATTCTCCTCTGTCAGAGACAGACTTTCACTTTTACAGGTCCTCAGGTAGCCACATATTTTGTGGCTGTTGTAGCTTTAGAGTTAAGTACTGGTGCGCAGATATAGGACAAACAAATGGCTGTGCATAGCAACAGTTTTAAACAGTCATTGAATTTTTAAGTTTGATCAACTGGATAATAAATCACATATTCATGATGATAGTGAGATTTTAGTTCATTTGATTCTTAATAATGTGCTGCCACTCACAGAAAACATAGTCTAATTTCATTCTAGTAGCAATCTGGCATAATAATATAGACTTTGAGCAGGTATCTTTTATTTTCTGTGCTTTAACTGCTTAATACAAGCTTTTATACCTTTGGTTTTGTCTTCCAACTGTGAAAGTCAGAAGATTGTTAATAGTTATTTGAATACAGCAGTAGTTTTTGTCATTAATCAGTCTGTTTTGTAAGTAAGCCAGCAGTGTGGGAACAATCTCTGCACCCATTATTGCATCTGGTGATAGAAAAAAGATTAATGAGGTAAAAAAGTCAGTTGCTCCATTGATAAATGGTAACTAGCCATAACTCAAAAAGTGAAAGACATTGCAGTAGTGTATTTTACACATGCTTTTGGCAGCATTTCCAAAATATGACAGAAAAAGTTGGAGGAAATACAGATATACAGATATATGTTTAACTATGAAACAGTTCCACACTAAACTAAATTAAATACAAACTAAATTAAATACATTTAATAAAATCTTTCAGAATTGTAGAAGTGAAAGGTGTTTAATGGCTCGTTAACTCTGGAGTAGTTTAACGTGTCCTTTATTTAAATATATCCATGTCTACAACCCAACAGTACAAAATACTGTATAACAGTACCAGACTTAAGTGCTCGTTTTTTTTGGACCATCAGTTCGTCTCTTTGTTTACTGGCAATATACGCTGCTTGCTTGTGATTTCAACTACTTAAGCACTGAGCATAGGGTGACTGGCCCTCACCTCATCGGCCAGCTGGTCAGCACGCTGCTGCATGTCTGACAGCTCATTGCGCATGTCTGCGTCATCTGCCATGGCTGCTGGATGGAGTGGGTGGAGCTGGTCTCCAACTGAGAAGTCCTACTGGGTGTCCGGGAAGGGCTGCGAGAAGAAAGAGAGCAAGAGAGAAAGAGAATGACAGTGAGAAACAAATTAATTCTAAAATTCACATTTGTTAGCCGTTTAATTGTGCAGTTGAATCCTGGCCTGGACAGCTATTGAATTGGTATCAGCCTAGTCCACAGTTGGGATGTTTAAAGACTGGAGCTGTACGAAAGATTTTGTTAGATTCATACATCTATGATTCAGCCAACCATTTCTGAATGAAGAATAACAGGTCAGTTCTCTGATGGTAATAAAGACAAAGGCATTATATTTATTCAGACTTATTAAATGCAATTTATAGACACTGAGATATTTGGTCACAAGAAACCTCACTTTTGTCAATGCATTTTTTAAGGCAGTTCCAGTATCTAATGAGTTCACTCTAACAATGACTCAGTCCAAGCAGCAGAAGACTGAAAAACAGGGAAAGTGCAGTAAGAGTGGTACAGTAAGAAACATCTTCCTGACTGTCAGACTCAGCTGATAAAAATTCAACCCCGAGGACCTTAGTGTACCATCAGTGTTAGCTTTCCTCACATCATGGACATTGCTAGGAAGCCAGTGGGTTGGATATCCCCAGGGTACGCAGGAAACAGCTTGCAAAACATCTTTTTTTTTGGACCCAATGTCCTGTTCTGACTCCTACATATACAGAGAGTAGTTCATGAATGAAAGTACATCGGGAGTACATTAACAACTCTACTCTTCCAAATGCTACAGTCAAGTGTGAACAACAGCTGTGCAATTTTACAGCTCCCTGTGGATGAGGCCTTTACAATTAAAAAATTAAATTAGGTCTACGAAAGCATTAAAGATGTCATAAAGCAGAGCACGGCCCCCATTAATTGCGTAACCCAAACTCAAGCAATTAGATTTAACGTGGCTGCTTGACCTTTCACTGCACTGGGAATGCTGAATGGCATCTCCATCATCACACTCAAACCTTCGGATGTGGTCAGTTTGTGTGGTTCAACGCGGTTCATTCTACACACATTCAAAATACAGTGGAGCCTTTTTTTGGTGCTAAAACTTTTACATTTAGATCCATTGACAGCAGTCAGATTCTATAATTAATTACACTTTCCTAAAAGAACTTCTAAAAAAAATGTAACTTGCCAACCAACCACTGAACCACTGCACCAAAATCTTATTTTATAAAATAATTGAATCAGAACATCCTGCTGATCATTTATTGATCAATCCTTTTTTCCTTTTTCAACAAAATGCAGAAGAATGAGGCACATTCATCACTGACACTGAGACCTGCGAATGAGGAATGATGTTGAAACACTCCTCAGCAGACAGCAGACTTAAAATAAAAAAGCTCAAAAAGCCAGTGTCTCTCAGGCAGACAGATTTATCTACCTGTGGGCAGAGTGAATCTTTGAATCCCATCTAGACGGACTGAGAAGCCCACCACTAAGAATGCTCTATCTTACCTATGCAGAGTATTAACTGTAAGGGGGGGAAAAATCAACATCAGAGCGGAGTCTTAAATAGGTCAGTGAAACCTCCAGACTCATTCTCTGCTAATTTACTTCACCGTCACACCCCCCCACCCAACCCCCCAACAGCTGCTGAAAAGCTCATCTGCTCATCTTTTCATCCTCTTCCTCCTGCCATTCCACTCTTCCTCTCTCATTCTGCAGATTCCTGACTGGTTTTTGCTTGATATCACAGTATAATGGAACTCTGCATGAGGGTAAATGACTAAAACACAACCATGGAAAAGCCTATGTATATAGGACTTTAGGCTGTGGACTGTAGATGTACCATTTTGTGTAATAACACATGTGCATCTAATGCACTGTTAAATAAGTAAATTCAACCCTGCTCAATTAGTAGTTCCAAGTCATTTTAAATGTGACTGGTCCCTTTAAATGAATTTAAGTTTCTAATTGAAAAGCTCAATCAATTCAAATTGATTGCCCATTGTTCTTTGGACATCTATTCGGTAAAGGGCTCAGCTGGCTATGGGCTGTTCAGGCATCTCTTAATCACCAGCCAGACCTTAATCGTGAATGGTTCTTTTAGAGGAACTTTTTCTTAAAACCTGCCCACTCAGTTTTCAGTAATACTCTGGCATTCACATTTTTTTTCTTCTTTTGATATTGTTCAGTTTATGAGAACAATGTTTGACAATGTCCAATTGTTAAATAATTGATAAATAAATCAGTTTACAGTGTTGTTTTGTCAAGTTTAGAGTGTTGCGACACTCTTAGAGCATCAACTGTCTTTAAAGCTCTTTAAGATTTCCCTATTGTTTTATTAGCAGGTACCATCTGACTTATTGACCCGATCTTGCCCAGTAGTTATTCTCTATAGACTGAGGATGGCACCTCAGAGTAGTGCACTGACGCACCACAACACACTAGTAGCTTTAAAGAACAGAATTATCAAGCTGTAGTGCAGCATTGTGGCATATTAATTCCTATTTCATTCAGAAAGTGTAAACACTTTTCTCCAGGTTTATTAATCACCCCTTTCATTTGACACTTGGCAGTGATAAAACACATTCAGATTCAGCCAGCCTCATGACCTGGCATTATTATAGATGTATTACTTAGTTCTTGTTGGTCTCAATATGTCATTACACTGCCTCGCAGTCATAAAAGGAATCACTTTGTGAAACACAATCACCCAGCGTGCTATGATGAAAAATACAGAGACGCTCTCATTTCCAGTCCCCTGACAGCTGCCATTATTCCTTCCTCATGTAGTGACAGCAGGCTGGCAGTAAACCTGCCTGTCCCAATCCCACTCCCCAGGCACCCATACTCATACAAGATCAGTCTGCCAGAAGCAAATCCCATTTCACCTCTGCTGATGTGTGCATCACGCCACTGACCAAACTGTGCAAACATTAGAAAGAAAATGATTGTATTTTGTGTAGATCAGGGGTCCAGAAGTATGTACAAGAGAACATTCTTCTAGTTTACAGTTTGTGAAATAATACATGTTCAATACAACGTATACATATACTATTCCTGAGAGCCCTGACACTGATACTTCAGCACTCAGACTTTTATTACTAATCACTTAATACATACAAAGCAGTGCAAACCGGATAAAGAAAAAAAGTGAGGAAAAAAGCCAGTAATCACCAGTGGTTTCAATAAGTTTAACAGGTTAACTAAAAGATTGACAGAAAATTAGATTATTTAGATACAATAGTCCACATGGGAAGCTCATAAAATTAACATGTTGAATGATTTCCATAATCTTGGGGCATACTATTATGTAAAAAATAGAATTCAGGACAGTGGTCACAGATTCTCTCTTGGGGATTTGCATTCCTGCACACTTTAGATCCAACACTGTTTAACTAAATACTACCCTTAGAAATTCTTTATGAGCTGAATAAAGTGTTACATTGAATTCAGTGAAGAAACAGTCTAATTGACAGCTAATTGGGCACTGATTTAGCTTAAAAACAGCTTTGCCCAGCAGACAAGGGTGAGGTTTGGGTTTTGTCTGCTGTAAAAACGCAGTGCGGACCAGTGCTATAGGCCGAGGTGTGCTCCCTAAATGCACCCCCCAACCAGAGAAACACAGCTTCTGTCTCTGCAGCAGCACTTCGGCATTTCCTCAGCAAAAGCTACCACATATAGGAAAACAGCCTTTAGCGGTAACAGAACAAGCCTTCTTCACTCCCTGTCTGATCTGTAACCTATAACTCTAACCTGCTCAGACCTCATATTATATCACCTCAAATGTGATGAACTCATCATGTTTGATCCCTGAATCTTTAAGATCAGGATATGACCTTCCCTCAGGTTATGTATGCTAATACAAATTAACCCCTTCTAATAAGATATAATACTGGACATTTTTCAAACTACAGCCTCCAAGATCAACAGTTTACCACTGTTGATTTGTGGTTATAAACTGATAGCTATAGAGGATGACATAAATTGTAAAAGTTTACTGTAGGACCACTTTCTTCATTTTCTGCCCATGGTGTGTCCAAAAAGAGGTCAGCATGTGAACATTGTGGCTATAGCTGCTATTGTTTATTACTATGCTGTTAGTGAAGAGGAGTCAGTTCCTTCCCATCGATACAATAATATTGTATTCTTAATACAATATTAAGAAAGCGATACAATATTAAAGGTATATGACATGCCGAGTTAATGGGAATTGGGAATTATGTTATGCGATAGCACAAATAGCACCCACTATTAAGCACCTTTGAAAAATGGACAAGATCCTGTTGAGACAGTGTCTAGTTCCAGTAAGCAACATTAGAAATAGGGTCCACAGTGACACTGACAATTAACAAAAACAGCCTTGCAATACGAGACTGGTTCTTTAATAGGCTTATACTATAGAATAGTCTCTTTAAAGCATCGTATCATACACATTAAGATGCTGGCATCTTCTACAAGCTGTCCTTTTGCATAAGGGAATTCCATGAGTATATATTTGCCAATTCTGATCCAGTGTTTTTTTCATTTACAAACCTAAATGTGTAATTTAGCCAACGAGGGACGAGCAGCATGCCACATGCCATTCACAGAGACATCCGGGACATCTGTTTTTATATTGAATGTATTAAATATGCATTAAAACCAAGGTGTTTTCAGAAGGACATTACTACGCAGTCTAAAACACAGAGCTGTGGATTTAGAGGGTGCTCAATTTCAGATTCACAACGACATAGCCTTGTGACTATTCTCAGTTATACTGCATTTGGGAATATTGTATTTCGCATAGTGCAACCTTCTGTATGTCTTCCTCAGCTCAATAAAATCAATCACGCAACCTGTGATTAAAATCATTCAGCAGAACATCATTGCATTTGTTTCAGCTCCTATTCTTTTCTTTTATGTTGCTGCGTCACTGGCCTGAGCAGATGCAGTACACTTCATGCCTGGAGCTCGTACAGGCTGTGCCCGCGGGCTGCTGATTTGGTGAGGGTCTCAGGGTCTACGCATTTGATCTAACAGGGGTCCATTTCAGCAATATGTAACCCCAACCCCACCCCCAACACCCTGCAGTGTGCTGATACTGGGCCAGACTAATGCTGCCTTCTCATAGGGGAGCCCCGGGACGGATTTATTAACAGCACTTCCATTAAAGCAGATGCCAGCACCCCTGTATCCTCCACCCCCACTCCATCACTCCCTGCTGCCTCATTGCCTCAGAGAACCTCTGAGAATGACAAGAGATGAGTTCGACATGACAAGGATGGGTTGGGGTCTTGCAGAGCTGCTTGTTGCAGCTCTGCAGCTTGGCCAGATGTTTAAAATTGAAAACGTGACCTTCTCATCGTTTTACTGCCGCTTCATGGTGTTGTGGCAATAAAAAAAAATAGAAAGGAGTGTGGCTGCAGTGGAGGCGAGCACATCAATCCATTTTTATTTTCCCAGATGCGCAATGAAGATGTGATGGCATTTCCCAGCCTGCCGTTATTTTTCCCTTCCCCCCAGAACAGGCCACACCCTTGTCCTCGAAAAACGTGCCCTCTGGATATCACTTTCCTTTAATAATGTTTTATGCGTACGTGATGTACAAGCATTTGTACACTCTGCACGTTTACGCTGCATGACCTACATGTTGCCAAGACGAATTGCATTAGCAACTTATCAAATGCGCCATCGAAGGTAACACGGATCCACACTGCAAGAAGCCAAACTGCTGGCACAGTGATGAGGATGAAGACCTGCCTTCGAGCTCTGCTTTGAGTAGAGAAAAGAATCTACGCAGGAGCTTTTAAGCTCGAAGCTGAAAGCAATAGCAGGCGGGGCACTCAAGTCATGGCATCAGTGCCTGATAAATATTTGAGGAGCGGCAAAAAACAAAAGACATTAAAAAGCAATTAGGGAGGCCAAAAGCCAAGCCCTACCAACAGATAAGAGCCTGCGCTCAGCAGAAGCTCAGGATTACAGCACATAAACATACTCTGTATTAAGCTGCATACATAAGGAGTAAGGAGCCTTTATGTCCATCCCTCTGACCTCCAGAGAATCTTCTTCAATTCTACATAAGCAATATGCTAGCAGAGCAATCAGTGGCCACTTCGACATCGGTTACAGGTCAGCTCAAGACACTGAGATTCTGCTGTCTGCTCAATACAGTGGCCAGGGGAGCACGTCCTGCTAGTTTGCTCAGCAAAATAAATGAAAGGTCCTGCCCCTTAGTTTGAAGCTAATTGATATCGAACCAGCAGCATGGGGATTTAGCTCAATGAGCCAATGCCTGTATCATTATCAAATTACAGCATATCATACCATGTGTACCAACACATGCATGACTGAATCCACAACAGCACATTCACACTAAAACATACACATGTAATCAGAGTACAGATGCTGGAGCAAGAAAAAAAATCAAAGCATGTTCACTAAAAATATATTATTATAAACTTCTGAACTATTTATGTATTAAACTTTAAAACTATCTATGTTGTAACCAAAATTCTTCCTGGTTTTGTAATTAGGTTTACTTATGTACTGTTTTTTATTTCTATTTTGATCTGTTTTAATTAAATGAAGGAGATTTTGACTTTGTCAAGAAAATAATCAAGCCTTTTAGAAGTTACTGCTTCCCTATTGTCATTCAAAACCAGTCTCAGATTAATCAAAGCATACTAAATCCGTAGAGGCAGTTCATGGAAGTTGAGTCTGTGATGTTCAAAAGGTCAAGTGGACGGTAGACGCAGCCTATCCACTGCATACAATCTTCAAAAGAATGATCCTGGATTCAAATGTTTGATCCGATTGTTTCTGATGAAGAAAGAAGCTCTTCATGTGCACCTAACCAGTACAGGCTTGTGCTTTTGATGTAGGTGCTGCTATATAAAGAAAACCCCATTGCCACATGGTTACTTTGTGAGATTACTGTCTGTCTCGTATACTGATAAGAGAAATTTACACATCCATTTATTTTTGGTGATTAAATGCATCTCTGGTTAGTCACACTGAAATCTGACTGATGTGTGGGACAGAATATGCAAATAAATTGATTGTACTGGGAGGGGTTTTGGTTGATAATTTTGATGTTGTATGCGGGGAGTTGGATGATATTACCCAGCTATAACGCAACTGAAATGCCTCTCGGATCACCTCCTGACGTCTGTTTCAAAAGCGTCTTAGGTTTAAAATGTTTACAATAGCATTTGTGTGTGGTTTAGAAAATATAATGTTTATTATGATAAAGTGACAAGGTGTGAATGGGTATAAAGAGATCGTTATTAGATCTATTTTATTACCCCTTTTGGTTGAAAGACATAACATACTTAAGAATCAGGACATTTTCAACACACAAATGATTTAATATGATATAAAAACACTGCACAATAAATTTTCTGCACAAATATTTTGATTATCTTTATTTACCATTTAATTCTATTGTTTAATTACCCCCTTTCTCCCCATTTTCTCTTATAGTAATCTTTTCTTCATTCTGTGAGCTCCATGTGTTTTACTGTACCTCATGACTAAGAAACACTTTTTATGTAAATATTTTATTGCTTTTATATTTATTGGCATGCATTCCTAATTTTATATGCATAGTAAAAAGACAAGCAATTTTCCAGCTCTTTGACAGTAAGCAGCTACCAGTAGTTATGTTTTATGAGAAAATAAAAGATTTCAGTTTTTAATAAAGCCAGTTTTGTATAGCCTTGATACAAGGCAACCGAATCAAAAAGAACATACAACAAAATATACCAAGATATGACTAGATATGATTAAATTGTGAAGAACAGAGAATATACCAAGATATGACTAGATTAAATTGTGAAGAACAGAGCAGTAAGTGGCCTGTTCGAAGGCCTAGCATGGTCATGTTGACAGATGCAGATTAGGAGGTTAACGTGTCCATTGAGGAACGGATTAGCGGGTGGTGTTTTAATCCATGGCACACAGGCTTTAGACGAGAGCATGGCCCGTGACGGAGCTCAGTCAAGTAGATTTGCCCTCTCATACACACATACTGCCTATATACAGTATCATAACAGCAAAATCTTAAGGTTTCAATCTCAGCATCCTGTTGACACATATAGTAGGAAGAGTTGGTAAAGATGACTTCACAGGGGGATGGTATTAAAGTGATACTTTTAGGTTTGTTAGTCTGTCTGGTCAAATTGCTCAACATAGACATCAGATGTTTTAATGTCTTGCAGAGCTGAGGTAACATAGCCGTCAGTTAATCCCTTTTTTATATAATAATTTTAAGACTGTGTTGTTACTGACTGCGGTGACCTCTCCTAATCTGATTGTGACTCATGCAGGCAGGTGTTGGTCCACACTTAAAACTAAAAAGCACTACCATATGCCTCTCCTTCCCTCTCTCTCTCTTTCCCTCTCTCACTCTCTCCTCCCACAGCTTTATTCAATCTTTAGTCCTGTTAAAATTTATTTTTATTATTATTGTTATTTATTAAAATTTGTTAAAAATATCTAATTCAAACAGTACAGTAAATCACAATAATCCACTACAAGATAAACCATTAACAAAATCATTAGGTAAAATTGTGCATAAGTTCATGATTCTCTTCTCTGTTTAGGTATATTTTGGTGTATATGTATAGATATGTATGTTTCTATTTCTTTCCTATGTTTTTCTATTTTTTTTTCCTTTTTTTTGTTTGCTTGTTTTTTCTTGTTTTTTTTCTTTCTCTCCTTTTACCACCTTCTGCAAATCACTTCCCAGCCCCTCCAACCCTGAACCCCCTAACTGTATCTGCTTTAAAAATGTATATATATATTATAAATATAAATTTTAATAAATATTAATATAAATATTAAACAAATGAATAAACAAATAAATTAATAAAAAAGTATTATTAGTACTCCAAAGAGAGAGGGGGGTGTATTGTTAAATGAGGGCATTCTTCTGACTTCTCTTTGCTTCTGGTTTTCTTTACTCATCCATTCATTCTTGCTGGTCTTCATGACAGATTTATCATTGTCAAACTGCTCTGATAAAGGCAAGTACAGGGCTAAAACAAGATGGTGTATTAAAAAAATGGCTCTGGAATTCGTTTGTACATTCTCTAACAAACTCGACAATTTTTTCTTGTTTCTTGTTTCTTTTGCCGATTTGTCTGGCTTTCTGCCACTGTGAATGTGCTGTGCTATTTTTGTCATATGATATTTGTAACCTAACTATCAAGCATTCCTGTGCAGCATCGATCAGTAAACACTGAAAAGAGGAGACGATCGTTTGTGAAATATAATCTTTGCCGCTCTATGTGGGATGAGAGATCAGCAGTAGTGAGGCATCATTAAAACAAAGCAGAGGATGCGGGAAGTCGTGACATTAACACCCACTGCATCACAGCTGCACCGTTTGACCAGAGGGCACTGGTGGTGGAGATCTCCCAAAATATACGCAAAGCTCTTTCTATTTATACAACTCGTACTTACTTGTACCTTTACAAACTAGTACAATCTCAGAGTCTGAATATAAATCAGAACCCGTGTTCCTTTTTTGCATTTATCAACCATTGAAATGAAGAGATTTATTAGACCCTTTAAACTAAAGTGAAAGTTTTTCTAGAAATAGGTACAAATATAGACATAGATACTGAACTAGAATGCAAATCATGTAGTCACTACAAAATAGTGGAAATATGTTGATAGGGGTGTTGATATGAATTTATGAAACTATAAAAAACTACAAAAGGCAAAAAAAGCTTCTTCAAGCTAAACTTGATGCTTTAGTGAAGGGCTACACCTCCCCCAACATCATAACAACACCCTACTTGTGTGAACCACAATAGTCTTGGAGGGTCTTAAAAAAAATTAAAAAATACAGTGGGAGAAAGCATTACAGGTATGTAACAAAACAAATTAAATATATAAGTATATAGAAATATGCTATATCCTGTAAATTGTTAATCATCACAAAGAGGGATTTTAAGCATCTTAAAACTTTCAGAAGGCCCAAGAACAGGCCTAGTGGCCTTCAAAATGGACCAACAGATAAGTAAATGTCTACCTTTGGTGAAAAAACACAGCCTCTGAGGACTGAAGGGAGTCTTTAAAAGGTATTTTGAAGTAATGTAATGAGCAAGGAGACAGCTGGAAATCAGTCATTCTGGTATTACTACTGCATATTTGATTAGCCATATGTGAACCATTTCTTTAATCTGATCTTCCTCACTCTCACCTCAAACGGCTGCTCATGTTTCACAAATGGCTTGGGCTCTTACAGTTCTATGCTGATACACAAGCAGGTCACATATATGCTCTTAAACACCCAGTCTAAGAAAATAATCCAAATAAATTCAGCCTGGGGCAAGGAGGGGGTGCGGATTCTAAATTACCAAAGCTATCATGAGAGATCTAGTTTAAAAAAGGAGGAACATGTTCATCCAGGTTTGACTAACTAGGCACTGCTGTTGATATAATTCCCTACTCTAATTAATACATTGTTACCTTTAAAACCACTGATTCCTAAACATATTTAAGTTGAATTTCTTCTTAATTATCTTCTAAAAATATATCAGTGTTTACCAATACATCAAGATACCAGCCACAACCAATTAAAATATTTTCTACCCAGTCTTAGAGGTGTGTTAGAATTAAACTGTGAGAATTCTTAGCTGTCAAACACAGTGAGAATTATATCAGATCTGAAGCTACCATATATAAAGCTGTAAAGTCTCATTTTTTGTTACTATTAATTGACATGGAATCTCTTTTTCTCTTATCTCTCTTATGTATAACTACATTTTCTATAAAAAATACTCCAGTTTTACTGTAGATGTCTATTTTTTTATGTACAAATAGATCTGAATACTAATCATATTTTTATAATATGGTTTGCACTAGTTAAAATTAGTTTATGTTAATGTGGACCCCTAACCCTAGTCAATTATCTGAAATTTGTACTTGCAAAAATAATTGTTGATGAGTAGGCCTGCCACAATAATTACATTATTGTACAATAAATGGACATTACCTCATAATGTCTATTGTGTTTATTTGTATGTTTGTTCACATATTAATCAGTGAACAATATTTTAGCCAGTCAAGTAAGGACCAATTTATCAATAACTGTGACTATTTACACAGAGTGTGGACTGAAGTTGCTGAAGAAAAAAATATATATTTATATATTATGTACATAGTATATATTTCCCAAACTCAAAAATTATGTATTAAAACTGTGTATGAATGCTTGGTTATGATATTCTATTATCATTATGTCAAATATGAATAATAAATGGTCTCAGAATTAAAATAATATAGCTTATTGCAATTTCTTAACATAACTATATATCGTCCAAAAAAAAATATCATAACAGGCCTTTAAAGAATTATATATAATTTGAATTATTTTTACTATCATTTATGGTAGCCATGTGTCTTGGCACATAGTCTACCATATGATGTCTTATCAATGTAAGTAATGAGAGTGGATCTAACAGACCACATAATAAACTGGTTTGATATTACATGTAAAAACGTGGTTGTTTTGTATCTGAAATTCTAGAGAAAGAAATTTCCCAAGAAATGCTACAGGATTTTCCACAGAAGGGAATACATGGAAGGATAGGAATACATGTCATCTGATTATATTTTATTACAAGTTCTGTGTAAGCTGAGTCAAATAAATACGTTGATTATCCGGTTTTTAAGCTGGCATTTTAACAAATATAATGGCAAAATAAAAACTAGTATTGTTCTTTCTTAACAGCCTAGTAAAAATAGACAATACGGTGTCGTTTTTAGCTATAAAGCGAGCATGATAAAGCTCTGCTGCTGTTGGTGTTTGAGTGTTTTCAATGTTAGATCTGTGCTGCTGTGAGCTGATGAGTTTAGGGACGCAGTGGAGATGGTGAAATGTGTGTGAACAGCGCGGCGCTGGTGTGAGGAGTGCGTGTAGTGTGTTAGGTGTGTGTAGTGTGAGGGTTTGATGGTGATGGTGGATCATGGGTGTGCTGGAGAGCGGAGCTGCTCGACGGTCAGATCATGAGTCACCAGTTATCGAGGGAGCAGCAGCAGCTCTGCAGTGTTAGTCCGGCCAGCAGCCCGAGCCCAGCCGCATTAAAGCGACAACAGCCCCCAAAAACACCCAACAGCAGCGTGACGGACCAGACACCACCGGGGGGCTACAACACACACCTTCCTAATGACGCAGTTTCAGAGCTGGGCTCGTGCTGGGTTTAAATGCGGACTGGGTTTGAGAAATCGACCGAGCGAGCAGGCACGTCTCTCTCTCTCTCTCTCTCTCTCTCTCTCTCTCTCTCTCTCTCTCAGTGTCTCTCTCTCTCTCCACCCTGCGTCAGGAATGACTAATCACTGTTGAAAGCTGGGCTGGGTGTAAAAAGGCTCTGAAAGACCCCGGATCGGGAACACATGCGGCGCGGATGGGAAGCAGACAGCAGCGCGTGCGTGCAGGTGTGGGGATGCCAGGCACGTGACCCGAGCCCTGCCATCTGCAGCGCAGTTTAACGCGCTGTAGGCTGAAGCGGGCTTTGTGAGGAGCATCGAGCTAATTTGGAGGGATCTGACATTGATGTTAATATGCGGTCATGAGCCACACGTAATGCGCTTATAGAGAGGCGCGCGAGGCGGTGGTCGACCATAGACCATAGACCATAGAACAGTGTTGGGGGGGTTCACGTATAACTCTGGATGGGAAGTGTATTTGGTGTGTGTGTGTTTGTGTGTGAGGAAGAGAATGGGGGTTGCGAAGGCGGGGGAAGGAAAGAGGGGGGTGGTATAGATGAGCATAGAAGAAGATGCCCCATCAGTGCGGGTATCTTCCACCGTCCGCCCCCGCGCGCTTCTGCCAATGCAGGCTCCCGCCCATCGCCCATCACACTGCCTCGTCACGTAAACACGGCAGGGCTGGGGCCATCTCTCTCTCTCTCTTTCTCTCTCTCTCTCTCTTTCTCTCTCTATTTCTCACTCTCTCTCTCTTTCTCCCCTTTATGAAATAATAAAGACAATCAGCGAACATGAATGCGTTTGACGCTCCACTCAATAAGTTTGATTAGAGTGAATTTGGCTTCTTTAACCCTTGTCAGTACATACCCATCCCAACCCCCAACACACACACGCACGCACGTACACACACACTCCTGTTCGCTCTGTCGCAGTTTACCGTGCTGACAGACCCCATTTTCCACGATCTTTAGATACGAGCTCTTGTCTTTTTTTTTCTCTCAACAGTGTCATGTCAGCTTGTCAACACCAGCTGATAGCCCCCTGATTTCGCGTTTGGCTGAAATGAACATTTTACTAAAACACAGACTGCTGTTTTTACTCCCCTAAAGAAGAACAGAGAGAGAAAGACATAGGCTATGGTTTGCAGTAAACCTGTATTATCGAGGGACTACGAGCATGTGACTGACTGACACTCAAACGCAGGGACCAGTCCTGTAGAAAATATAAAGGAGATATAGGAAACAAAACAAATTTTCAAAGGAGACTAAAGCAGGCTTTATACGTAGATAAATTTACACCCTTCGTTCACAAGGAGCCGACCTGGTTTTGTATCATACACTCTCAGAACAGTGACAGAAAAATGGTACCAATCTGTCAGATTTGTGGTGGTATTGTTATCAGGGCTATGTCTTCAGTACCTTTTGTAAAATCGCACATTTGTATTCCTGAATTTCAGTTGAAGCCACAAGATCATGTTGTACCGTTGAGAGTACATCTGCACTGTTTCTACTTTTTTTCTGACTGTGTATTAAACCGAATTCAGATTAATCGTGTGTGAATGGACGGCGAGAAGCAGCATTGTGCTGAAGCGCGTCGGTTGCTGTCCGCGGTGCTGAAACGCAGAAACCGCCCACATCGTGCGCATTTCTCTAGCAGCACAACGCGGCTCCAAATGCGCACTTCCATCCCTCTCTCATCACTATCACGATACAACCAGACCCCTGTCTGAAGAACGTCGAACACAGTCCTTTACCACAATGGACCAAAAACACCGCATCCAAACGGCTGAAAACGACACGCGTCGTTTTAATGAGCTGATTTGCGCCACAGCGCTGGAGAGAGAGACGCGTTCACTGTTGCCCTCTGTCTGCCAACGTGTCCACGAGCCAAAAGCCAAAGATCAGTCTAACACAGATTTCATAACCATCATAATAACACGAGCAGCTAATTATGTCTATTAAAAGCCTTGGATTATTTCAATAGTCCAGGTAACAAAAGACAGAAGAGAGATAAGTCGCAGCCTCACCTGATCCCGTGCTGTGCGGATCGCCGTCTCTAGCCTAATGAAGCGGACGCGCTCTGCGTATCTCAACCACTAGCACTGATACTGGCTACCTCGACCCCCTCGCACTGGGACTGACTTGCTGCAAAGGCACTGCGCGCGTTTGATGCCCCTTCAGTTCTTCTTCAATGGAAAGCAGCTCTGCCCTCGCCAAAGATGGCCGCCGCTTTGACGTCAGCGCCTTTTAATAGCAGTCTGGAGTGGGGAGTGGGGAGGGGGGGGGGGGTATGTGAGTGAGGTGTGTGTATGTGTGGAAGGGGGGGGTTGTTATGTGATGAGGAAGAGTCCAAACCACACGCACTAAAAAACACCAGCACAAAAACGCTGCTTCAGACCAGCACAGCAGGAACAACAGCACGTGAGTGAGTGAATGGATGAATGAATGGATGGATGGATGGATGGGTGAAGGATACCTAAAACTGAACGTTCCTATTTGCGACACATCCTTAACTGTGAATCCTCAGTGTCAGTTCATGCTGGACTATAATTAGCTGTTCTCTTGGCGTATTATACCATAAACCTATGACATAGCAAAACATAATCGTCATTATAGTAAATATACATAGGCAATATGTTTTTGAATTTGATTTGATCACATGGTATAAATGCCAGACTGTATTAAACACTGTAGTGTAGAGGACTACTTGCTATTTGTATGGTAGAAGGTACTAAAGTAAATTGCATTACAGTATGTTGCCAAAAGTATTTGCTCTACCGTTCAAATAATTGAACTCAAGATCCCACCATTTTCTTGGCCACAGGTCTATAAAACCAAAAACCAAGACATGCAGACTGCTTCTACTGACATTAGCAACAAGTCCAGTCGTGTTTGTTTATTTCTAAGGTAGCGCCGGGGAATCACTACACACTGATGGTGAGTGTCAGAAACTGTTGGAGACACCCAGTATGCAAATAGATTGTGACAGAAGCCAATGGAAAAGAAGCTGCTAATCTGGCAACAGACCAAACTTAGTTATTATAAGCTGGTGCAACTCAAAGATTTCAGTTTGAATGTTTATGTGTCCACACATGTTCAGCTAACTCAAAATAGTTGAGTATTGTTTAAAAATATCCAATTTTATGCAAAACAGATTTAAATCATTTGAGTTCAAACAACATATGCATGGGTTTACAGTGTACAACAAAGTGGAAATGGCTGGGCACAAAAACAAGTCATTGGTTGCTGAGGAGCACAGTGCACAAAGATTACCATCTTTCTGCAGAGTCACTCAATGCAGATCTCCAAACGTCATGTGGTCCTGCATTCTGCTTAAATGTTACACTCCTCAAATTGTGTTTTATAATGTACAGGGTTTAAATGTGTAAGCATGGTTACATCAGCACAATTCTTTCCAAAGCTGACACTTTCTAATCATTAACCATCATTTTTATTAGTTTTCTATTTTTTATTAGTATTATTCATAAAAGTATGCATTACTTAATTGACTAAAGGCTGAAGAACATAGTTGAACAATGTCTGGTTTGACATGGTAAATATTAAGAAGTTCACTTCAGGACAGTGGAGTTCAAACTAGATAAAGCATTTTTTATACATTTTGTTTAACAGAACATGTTTTACTTCAGATTCCCACATTTTTAGCAACACTGTGCTTGTTTACAGTATTCTTACACACATTAATCAAGATTCACATAGTGAATAGTTGTAATATTTCATCATTTTAATGCATATAAATAATCAGATCTAGTCAGACTCAAGTACAGCCTCCTACAATAATTCATACATTATGTGACTAAAAGATCATGTAAGTGTACGTTATAATGTATGTGTACTAAATATAGTTGGACACTCTTGTGTATTCAAGACTTTAATAAGACAAGCAACAACACAAGAGAATTGAACACAAAAAAGTACAATACAAACTATCATCCCAAACCTACACTTCAATCTTTACTCAAACGTAGCCTAGACTAAACTACACCCTAATCTAAACCTAACATAAACCCTAAACCTGACCTGGACCATAACATAACCTACACCTAAACCAAAACCTAAAATTTAAATATGCCTTATCCTAAACCTAAACTTAAACTACACCTTTACCTAAACCTGACCTGGACCTTACCATAACCTACACCTATACCAAAACCTAAAAATTAAGTATGCCTTATCCTAAACCTAAACTTAACAAACTTCTTAAGCCAAACTTTAATTTAACCTATGCTTAAACCTCAACCTAAACCTAAACATCAACTTAACCTACACCTAAACAAAAACTTAACATGCTTTTCAACCTAAACCTTAACTTAACCCACGCTTACATCTCTAATAAAATCTAAACTTAATCTACACCTAAACCTACTGTAAACCTACCCTAGAGCTCAATTCAACATACAACTAAACCAAAACCTTGCCTAGACCTCAACCTAAACCTAATCAGGACCTCAATTTAACCTACACCTAAACCTAGCCTAGACCTCAACCTAAACCTAATATTTACCTCAATTTAACCTACACCTAAACCTAGCCTAGACCTCAACCTAAACCTAATATTTACCTCAATTTAACCTACACCTAAACCTACCCTAGACTTCTACCTAAACCTAATCTTGACCTCAATTTAACCTACACCTAAACCTAGCCTAGACCTCATCCTAAATCTAATATGTACCTCAATTTAACCTACACCTAAACCTAGCCTAGACCCCAACCTAAACCTAATCTGGACCTAATCTAAAACCTAAACCTGAACATAGCCTAAACTTCATGGGAATAGGATGAATGTAGCTGGAACAACACTCTTTTGTCCATTTTTCTTCATGACAAGCAATTTTTGTGCAAAATTATTTCTTGGGCTCCACTTTCAGCTGTATGTGTATGAATTTAATGAAAACCAGAGATACAGAGAAACATTAAAAAGTCCATATCCCCATACAAAAATCCTGAAATAGTTATATTTTGTAAACCTTACCCATAGATTAGTAAGGAACATACTATAGAGGTAATTTTTTTTTTGTATTTATAAATAAGATACATTTCATTTGTGTTGTGCGGTATTTTTATTTTATTTTATTTATCAGATTTGATGCAACTCTTTAGATGTAGATATTTTTATGTATTTTAAATTAAGCTCACGTGTTTTAAACAGCTTGTTATTAATAATTAATTGAGTTTGTAGTTTTTACCAGACTTTCTGGCAACTTTACAGCTAGCATTTTTGCCTGTTACAACTATCACTTACATATCAGTTAAGAGGTAATGTTTCCACACATTTAGCTGTTTTTGTGTAAGCCGTTTGTGTGCAGATATTATTACATTTTCCCCAAATACTTTTAGTTTTTGCTTAATAATTGTTTAGGTTGTTAATAAGTATAAAGAAATGTCTTTTGAATGATGAACAGAGCTGCAGCTGATTCTAACTTGACTGCAATATTTATAATGCCTTTACAATCACATGTAAATGACCAGCAGTCTGATTTGAAGGAATGTTTACACTATCTGTTTTCAAGAGCAGACTAGTTCTATAGGTCTTGCCTGCTTTCACCATTGCTGTAACCGAGGCTTCTCAAGCTCACACTGTAATGTAATATGGCTGCAGTTCCTTAGTTATTGCTGCTGTTAGAAATTTAAATGGTTCATGTTTTACATCGGCAGGACAAATGTGAAAACTGACCCACTGCTTATCGCACATGCTTGTAGATCACTATTTCGTATTCATGTTCAAGAAATAATAATTATACCATGAATATTTAAAGAGTAAAATGTTGCAAATGCAGCACAAGTGTTATTTTTAGACATTTTACATTTTCTGGAGTGAACAACAACAACAAAACAACTATAAACAATATAATTATTATTTTCCATTTAGAGTAATTTTGTGTAATTTTCTGTGCAGTTGTCTGACTGGAGATTTGCTCTTTAGTATTGTTGGATGCTTCAGCTGGATGTTATATGTATTATAACTTGTTATAATTAAAGTGACACTTCATAGATTTCAGGGATTTAGAGATCTTTCTGGTGAGAATGTGTAATTGCACTAAGCAAGAGAAAAAGTTTATTTGTAAAATGTGCAATATGGTGCAGTTTCCTTTAATTTATTATTTTAGCATGGGCTTTGGTTTTGCTCTCTCTCTCCCTCTTATAGCTTGTCAGCTCTCTTCAGTTCTGATTCTGTGTTTTTGCTTGTAACAATCTGTGAATGAACAGAAAAGGATAAGTTTCAATTCTGATATGTTGATAGTAACTCTTGGATGAGCATCATTAGCAGGAACACGGTTGCTTAGGTAACCAGGAAAGGCTGTTGTCAACAGAACCCACTGGGAAAACCAGGCCAGACCAGGCTTTATTTTGAATGAATCTACAGTATTTGGTTTTGTCCCCATCCCACTCAGTAATACTACTGCTAGAATATTAAAAGATGAAATCTCGAAGATTGCTGCTTTAAATTCATTGTTATTCCTAATGTTAGGATAACCTACAGCTCTGTTTATTATGTATGTATTAAAATA
This sequence comes from Astyanax mexicanus, assembly GCF_023375975.1. Taxonomy (NCBI): domain Eukaryota; kingdom Metazoa; phylum Chordata; class Actinopteri; order Characiformes; family Acestrorhamphidae; genus Astyanax; species Astyanax mexicanus. The sequence goes on from NC_064408.1 coordinate 59,945,250, forward strand.
TGAGTTAAAGTGTTTTCTCTGTACATAAGGTACAACATATTTGTAAACATTAATTTTTTTTAAAGCATTTTCTGCATACAAAATACTGTATGTATTGATGGTTTTAATTGTGTGTAAACGTGTAATCTTGTTCTGCACCTTATCCACACATGATGTTACTATAAATAGTTAGATGAGGAAAAGGTGACCTGATTTAAAAAAAGCATGATATCAGCAGTTTTCTCACCTGTAAATCATTATACAAGATTAGAGTAAATACAGTTGAACCTAAATCTGGATATTAGTAGTCAGGATGTGTTATTGATCAGTTAAGCTATTGATTTGTAGCTTGGAAGAACACAGTTGTTGTTGCTGGCTTTTCTGTGCACTCAGTCTTTTCTCTGCAGTCATTATCTGGATTTGTTCAGTTCCAGAAAAGGTGAGAACACGGAAGAGAAGAGAGAGAGAATAAGAGTGAGAGAGAGAGAGAGAGAGCACAGAACAGAGTGTGAGAGAGAGAGGGTGAGGATACAAATAGCATCTTTCTCTTCTGCTGAACTTGTCAGTCAGTGTGAAGCGTTATTTATGCCGTGAACTGACAGTAAAGGTTGAGGAGAAGCTGCTGCCATTCTTCTGCGATACACTGCAGCAGCAGCAGCTCACGGTAAATACAGTGACTGCTTAAAACAAGGAGGAATGACTTGCATAAACTGAACTGGGTCAAAGGGTCTTTCTCACACACCCATGCTCTCAATCTGATTGGATACTCATTCTCAGCATGCATTTCTTAACGAAGGATAAAAACAGTGCCGGCTCAGCTGTTTTAAACCATCGCGTTTTTTCAGCCCATCGCCCCAAACGAGCACCCAAAGACCGGCTCTGTGAAATGCAGTTTTGAAGGGATCAGTATAATATAAAAAATCATGTTCTAAAGTGCACAATGACTGTGCAAATGTTTTCCTTCCAAACCTCAGTGATGCTCCTCTCCTCCCCCACACTCTGAATCATTCCCGCTTCTGGACACGGATCTGCGCCAGCATGTGAAAACTGAAAACTGTGTGGCTTACTTAATTCAGTGCTACTCAAATGTGATTACAACAGAGAGACAGTGAATGTAATAACCAACTGCTTCTGAATCAGGAGCAAACAAGCTGGATATCTTCAACAGCTGTGTTCAGGAAAGCAGATGCACATATTGTAGATAAGCACAGTGTAAAGTCAGAATCAGTTTCAGTTCAGTCAGGCTTACTCTGCAGATGAAGTCTGTATTGGAGCTGTCTGTGCTGTGTCTTTCTATTCATAGCAGTACTTCAGCACATCCTCCTAAAATGGCTGTTTTATTGGGCCGCCATCATGAGATTAAAGGGAATCTTTAAACTTTTTTCTCAGAGAATCAGCCTTTGAAGTTTGGAGCAGTTTTTTTTCTCTCCTCTGCCACAGTGTTAGATTTGCTTCTGTTTTTCATTCCAGAGCAGAGACGTCTAGTCTAAAGAAGATTAGCAGCTGCATTATCAACTCTGCGCACTTGCCCAGTGCTCTCTGACCCGGCTCTCACAGCCTGCTTCTCCATAATTAAACCAGAGAGAGAGAGAGAAAGAGAGAGAGAGGGTGAGAGGGAAAGAGACTGAGAGAAAGAGTGAGGAAGAGAGAGAGAGAGAGAAAGAGAGTGAGCGAGACAGAGGGTGAGAGGGAAAGAGACTGAGAGAAAGAGTGAGGAAGAGAGAGAGAGAGAGAGAGAGTGAGCGAGACAGAGGGTAAGAGGGAAAGAGACTGAGAGAAAGAGTGAGGAAGAGAGAGAGAGAGAGAGAGAGGGTGAGAGGGAAAGAGGCTGAGAGAAAAAATGAGGAAGAGAGAGAGAGAGAGGGTGAGAGGGAAAGAGGCTGAGAGAAAAAATGAGGAAGAGAGAGAGAGAGAGGGTGAGAGGGAAGGAGACTGAGAGAAAGAGTGAGGAAGAGAGAGAGAGAGAGGGTGAGAGGGAAGGAGACTGAGAGAAAGAGTGAGGAAGAGAGAGAGAGAGATAGAGAAGCAGGACAAAAAGAGAAAGAGTGAAAAGGACGAGGAAGAGAATAAGAGAGAAAGGGGAGCGGAAGAGAGTAAGAGATAGAGAGAGAGAGAGAGAGAGAGAGAGAGAGAGAGAGGATGTGTCACACTGCACAGATTTCTTGGGAATTGAAGAACAAGAGTTCAAAGTGTTCCCTGGCTTTGAATCCACACTTATATATACCGACATACGTACTGTATAACGTGTGTGTGTGTGCAAACTTTAAGAGACATTAAAAAATAAAATACTTTTTTAGTAAAGAAACTAAATATTCTAAATATTACCATAAAAGCTTTTATACTCCACATAATCTTTGTTGCTGTAAATAATTGTCTAATAGAGATTTATGGAATAATAAGTAAAGGCATACTTAAAATTTGACATACTGAAAATACATTATAACACATTCATAAGGCATTATGAACATGGCTATAAATATCTATTAAAATAAATGTTTAACACATTACAACTATGTTTATTATGCATTATCAATTGTTATTATAATGTATCATAAGCTGTGATTGTAATAGGCTACACATATTGATTAAATCATATCAGATCATATATATTTTACTATTAATTAGTTAGTTACCAATGATGGACATCTGTCACTTTACTCAGAGTGTAAAACAACACATAATAAAATATTTTAAATTAATATAAGCTATTATAATATTTAACATAAATATTCATGAGTGGTAAAAAAAAAAAAATAAGTATACCATTCTTTGCTAAGGCAGCTACATTGAGGTATATTATACACATCTTATATACAACTGTATAACACTGTATAAACAAAGCTGATGATGCATTATGGTCACAATTCATGATGCATATTAAACATGGCTATAATGTGTTATACATTTTTATAAATATGTATGACCATGTTTATAGAGTCTAATAGAAAATGTGTTACCCAATCATAACATATAGACAAGTTTCTTAATCATAGAGAAGAACCAATTTGATAAGTAGTTATGATATACATCAAAATAGCTATTTAAATATTCACAGTTCTATACACTGTACATCCATTTCTTTTATTATAAAACGTAAATAATAAGAAAAGGGTGACAGTTAGAAGCATACCAAAAGAGAACAGGAGATGGAGAGGGGATAAACCACCCAGAAAAAAAAGAGAGAATTGATTTTTTAGGAAACAAAGGGGGGGGGGGGGGGGGGAGAGAGAGCTCACGGAAGCATCCATGTAAAAAATGAGAAGTTGGGAGGGGTTAGAGGAGAGCGATACTGTAGAAGTGAGTGGGAGAGTGGGTGAAACAGAGAGATGGAGATAGAGAGAGAAAGTGGAAGGAGGTGTGCAGAGCAGAGAGAGAGAGAGAAAGTGAACTGGATGGGGGAGGAGAGCTGTTGGAAAGGAGAGAAGGAAGAGGGGGAGGGAGAGAAGTGTTTCTGCAAGAGAGTGAGACTCCACCAGTGACTCAGCAATCTTCCCCAAAAAACATGTCTGTACCCTGCCAGTGTGGACAGACACACAGCACAGGCCAGAGAGAGACGTGACTCAGGGGAAAGTCAGCCCCGCCACATCACTGCCATCCGTTGCAGCATCGATTTGATTTTATTACTTACAGCGTCTTTGTTTATCGCTTCTGGCACAAAGCTTAGCTCCCTGTGCACGTGCATCCATACACAGCAGCCTAATTAAACAGCCTCTCAGAACAGATGTAACGTCATGCTTTGCCTTATGTGTAATCAACTGCTAGACAATGACGACATATGGCCTATGAGTTTTCCTTTTTCCCACCCCGGCAGCAACATAGGAAGTGTAGTCTATAGTAGGAACCTCTACTCTGCATACAGCAAAAAATAACAGCAAAAGTTTTAGGCACCAAAGCAACTTACACAAATCTCAGCAATACAAGTGTTTTTTTCCTGAAAAAAGCACCACATATGATTTAAACAGATACAAATAAACATACATACAGTAAACTGTAACAAGGAATTCTCATTTTTAACTAAGTATGTTATATCCTGTGAGCCAAGCTGAGAAACAAAGTGTAGTTCCAGATTTCTCCTGGAAGCTCCTCAGCCAGCATGTGTATATTGTTCAGTTCCGTCAGCAGCTCACCTGATTTACCACATTTACCAGTAATTTACCAAACCAGGTGTTGATATGAGGAGAACTAGAAATGCTTGTTTTTGTAAAATTGCTGTTTGTATTTATTGTAATTTTAGTGTTTTACTGAGCTATTAAACACATACTGCCCAGATTAGAAGCTTTTTCTTTACTGAAATTTCCACAGGTGCCTAAAACATTTGCACAATACTGAATATGACATATTATATATAGCATATTAAGTACACATGATACCTTATACACACTAGGAAAGATCCATTTAGTCAAGGGAAGTAGAGTCTTTGTTATCTTTATCAGTGTTTCTATATCATCTGTATTCAGAGTTCACTTCATGCAACTAAACTAAACATACTAAACTTTGTAATAAGTAAAAAAAATGCACTTTAAAATGTAATGTTTTTACTTGTCAGGATAAAATAGTTTGTTGTTTGTCTACTACACCTATTTTACAGGTCACATACAAGCTGTAGCATCTGTTCAGAAGGGACCCAGTTTCGAATTGTATATTTTAGTAAGTTTACTAATGAGTCTGTGCTAATCGTCTTCATTTAAAGTGAGACTGACATCAAAGCATACTGAGCACCCATCAATTTTTCCAGTCTGCACTTAAAAGACTGCAAAGCAGATCTGTCAGCGAGCATGATGTGTGACTGCAGTGCAGGAGTGGGTGATATGCAGTCTGATAATTGATGAGGGCGACATTGATAAGTGTGAGGCTGAAGGTCTTGGATGCGTATAGCGCAGATAAGTGTCAGAGCTACTATCGACCTGCATCGACCAGAGACTGTGCACCTCCGAGCTGCTCAGAGCAGCCACAATGAAAAGCCTCCTCGCTGAGAGTGTGTAAAAAAAAGGGAAGATAAAAAGAAACAGAGGAAGGAAAACATGCTATTTTATCATTAGGCCATTTGTGTGTACATCATCTTTGGATTATAAAGGTGACAGAGGTTCAATCTTATAGAGGCAGAGGTGTTTCATGTTCTACCAGAACCACTTCTCATATTTAAGGCAATGTATAATCTACCGTTAGGCTAGCTTTTCATCAGTCATCAGTTTTATCAGTTTTTAAGTGCAAGGCTGCATGTAGTTAAATATTTTTGGCTGGTGAGCAACTAAACTGTTTAAAGTGGCCTTGGGCTTTGGGTGAGTTTGTACACCCAATTGTGCCCCATCATTGCAGTCCACATTAATCTGGGCATCATGAGCAGTATACATATTTAACCCCTCCTAGTCCCATTATTGATATGTGATCCATTACTGACATTCATATGTGGGGTCAAATATGTGGAAACCTGTGGACAGAACCTTCTGGTTATCAGCTTGGCTACCCATACAGGACCCACATGGGCATGGGCTAACCTCTGACACTAATTTTCAATCAGCCAGTTCAAATTTATAATTGTTCCAAACCATCTAGTTACAACAGAACTGGACACTCTTTAAAAAGGGCACAACAATGTTTTTTATAAAACTTTTTGATTCCCTAAAGAACATTGACCATGAGTCCCTAAAGAACCTTGAAAACTGACATAAATCTAAATAGCTATTTGTGTATTATTTATTCCAACTGGTGTCAGTTGTTATCACACTCTCTGGGGTAAAATGGCATCAACACAGACATGGAAATCAGCCTTTATGACAACCAACACTTGCTGAAATAGGCCTTCATAAACATTTAATGTTTAAAATAAAGGTTTCTGTAGTTGTCTCATAGCCTTACACGTTTTTTACAAAGTGTTATTCACACTCTTACATCCCTTTTTATACAACAACAACTCACACTTTTACAGCATTATCCAAAGTAACCATTAATGGAATCTTCATTTTAGCAGTGTAGCTGTTAATTACGTCCTTTCCTCACTAATGACAAAGTTTATGTATTCACATTATGCATTAGTACAGCAGTGTCAGTACTGCACTGAGAATAATCCGCCATCCAGCATGTGGTCAATGGTTGTCCTGTTGCCAGTTGACCAGTGATGGAAAGGGTAGAGGGTGCCTGATGGATATATTTCATAAGAAAATGGATTTGATGAAATAATAAATCATTTTCCAGACTGAGACTAAGTCTGGACTAAATTGGAATGCTACTTATAATTAGGTTGAGTGTGGGTGTGTGTACATGCAATTACTAAACTAGCTCATATTGCTTGTGAAAAACTATATTTGTGCTGTGGTACATATGATAGATCTGGATGGCTGTGCGTCTGGATTGGCTATTTTACAGTTTGTGCATTTGTATGTATGTATGTGTGTGTGTGTGTGTGTGTGTGTGTGTGTGTGTGTGTGTGTATGTGTGTGTATGCGCACATGTTGGATGCCTGTGTGCACTGAGCCAGAATGCAATGTCCCCTCTGGCCAAGTGACAGGAAGTGCTGCATTATTGCCAAGCCAGCTCAAAATGTGTACTCTTCCACTTCCCATATGTGCATGTGTGTGTGTGTTTGTGTGGGTGTTTATTTGTTCGTGTGTTCAGGCTGTGCGTGTGTGTATCTGTGTGTCTGCACATTTGCATGTGGCGATGAAACCCAGCACAGCTGAGCAGCTCTTGCTGCAGGACAGTGTCTGATGGCATCGCTGAGCAAATTTAACAAACTCACCATCAGCACAAGGAAGATCAGACACTGTAAAAATAGCATCTGAGAGACACTGCATATGAGGTCGGCCGACACATTTCACCATCGGAGCATGTATTTTTGTCCCACCATAAATTCTCTAAGAATGGATGAACAGAATATATATATTTTCTTAATACATTTCTACATTTTGACAAATTGACTGGATAGTGGATTGTAAAACGTCAAATTTCAAACCATCAAATAAAGAGACACATTCCCATGAAGTAACATTATCAGTATCTGATTTATTATTTTTACACAGCAAGGCCTAACAAGGCAGCACAAATGTTTTGTACCAATGTTACTGGAGCAGTTTAAATCATGTAAAAAGATAATTTCAACTAATTTTGGATAATTTTTTATTAGTCACTTTATGATAAAATGTTGTTATAATGTATAGAACAGCTGACAGAATCACATTTTGTCATTTTAAGCCTTAAATTAAAGTGACAAATTGTAAGACATGCAGTTCCAGGTATATATATATATATATACATATATATATATATATATATATATATATATATATATATATATATATATATATATATATATATATATATATGTATATATATACATATATATGTATATGTATATATGTATATATGTATATATATATACATATATACATATATATATACATATATATGTATATATATACATATATATATATATATATATATATATATATATATGTATATATATATATATATATATATATATATATATATATGTATATATATATATGGTGTTTTAGCTAGGCCCATGCACTGATGCTTCCATAAGCTACCATATATTAATCACTGCTGTGCAATAGCTGATATGATGTCATTCTGGTAGCTGTTCTTTAAATCTTATGAAGAATGTACATTTCAGGAGAAATGTGTAAAAAGAAAAAAATCCAAAAACTTTCCTAAATTTTCCTAAACATTTTTATATTTATATTAACTCCTATTAAAGTATAAGAGACTTTCTTTTTCTGTAGAGTTGTTATGTTGCTTGTTGGATCATAGTATGCTTGTTTCTATTTGACCCAAAATACAAAATACATATAATAAATATATACAACATATATTTTAATCTGTACACCAAAATATATTTTCGATATATAGATATATAGCCATTTTGCTAGCATGGCTGTAATGTATCTGTGTTCCACTAGAAAAATAGATGGAGGTAGGGGAGAGTGCAGTGTGTCAGTAAGACCATCAATCCTCCTACACACGGTGCCTCTATTTCTCTCTGTTCTGGAGGTCACTGTTCTGGTTGGTAAGTCAAGCTCAGTGTTTCTAGTGCTAGAGTATCATCAGTGCAAGTTTAAAGAATCAGATGGAGAATCTAATTATAGTCTGTTAAACTGCAGGGCTAAACTGTGCCAATGTGTTCAGTAATTTTAAATAGACCTGCTAATGTGATTTCTGACACTCTGCTATAATGATAATAAAAATGGAACACGGATGCAGTGTAGATATAAGTAGTCACATCATCAAGCCTGGAAGTGAGTCTGCACATTGGCTCAATTTATATGATGCTAATTGGTGCAGATAAGCTTTCATTATTTGAAAATTATTTGTAAATTAGTCTCTTAGGTTCAACAAAAAACTCTGTATACTTATAATGCGTTTTACTGTATTGCTCAAGTAATTTTTCACATGTATACAACATTTAATTGAAAAACTGGGCTTTAGTATCACTCCATCAATCATACATGTCTACTGAGCAGAGCACTTTGTTGGTGTTTGTGTTTTTTTTGTTGTTGTTGTTGTAGGACCATATCGATGTTTATGTGTGAGGGTGAGAGAGACTTAACATTTAAACCTAACATTTAAAAACATACTGCTGCATTACCAAAACCAATTAATAACCTTAATAGCTTATATGGCCAAATTATTTTTATGACAGTATAAAAGTACAAAAACAAACAGCAAATGTAAAAAATAAATAAATAAATAAAAAACATAAATGGACACTGGATATTTTTCAGTCCTCTTGGTCTGTAACTGTAACTGTGTGTGTGAGACCTGATCTGAATATTGATTAGACATTTCAAAATATTTGGTTTTGTGGCTGATTGGTGTATTTAATCACTGTCCTTTTTTGACTATTCAACACCATGTGAATCTGGCAATTGTTCCTCATACTGTTTTGAAATTTTGTGATAAATGAACCAGTAGAAATGCCCCAATCCTTCTTCTCTTTAAACAATTGTTTAGCCCTTTAATAGGCTGCAGTCAATAATTGTGTTGTGCTTTCTTTACCTCTCAGGCAGTTTGAACAACGGTTGTGTAGCTTTATTTACATATAGAGCGGTCATTGTGAAGAGAATTTTAGGATTTAAAGAGAAGTGATTTTAGCTGGAAAATCTATAGATAGATGATGGATGGATACCCTTGTGAAAAAGTTGTATATTTAAATATAATAACAGTGTACTTGAACTATATGCGGAATAAATACAGTATACTTTTTTTCTACTTATATTTACATTTTTACATAATTTTATCAGTATATAAATATACTTTGTAAAAGTATACTTTAATTGACTGTACTCATTTTGTACTTATGATGTACTTAATAAAAATATATGCTTAGTATTATCTTATGAAATTGTGCTTTTTTATGATAAATGTGTCCTAGGAGCCAATATTTTTGCAGTCAAATTTGTCACTCCTCCAATATATCACTCCTCAAAATGAATGTGAAGTTAAATTATATTTTAATCACACCTTTAATATGCTTTTAATGTTTGGTTGAACACAGCTCACAAAAATATACTTAAATTGTAATGAATGATGGTGAAAATAACAAATGACTAGTATACTCAGTGTAAATTTTGTGCAAATTTATATCATTTTATTTACAAACAAGTAGTAATTAAGTACAAATAAGTGGTTTCAAAATAACATAACTTAAGTACAGTCCTATTTTAGCATAATTTAAGTATACTTTTTTACACAAGGGTAGGTAGATACATAGATGTGCAAATATAAATATTTACAGATGTAAATTGGTATTTTGTAAAGTATCTAGAACGCCCCAGAGTGCAGATGTACAGGATGTACAGTAAAGTGTCCTTAGCTGTTTTCCTCTCTCCTCCGGCCATATTGGGAAGAGATGAAGAGCATGATGGCCCTCAGTCTGTCTGTAGTGCAGCTCTGTGAGAGCAGCCTGCTTCTGAACATGCTCCTACTGTCAATAATGGTGGTATGCATTGGGTGCCCACCATCATCCATAATGGACAGCTGTTTGTGCATTGCACTGTACTATGGTACCATGCAATGTACCATTTTTAAATGAACTCCTATTAAATTTTAAGAGACTTTCTTTTTTCTGTAGAATTGCTAAGTTGCTTTTTGGATCGTATTATGTTAGTTTCCTTATGACCTAAAGTACAAAATACATATAATAAATATATACAACATATATTTTAATCTGCACACCAAAATATATTTTTGAAGTATAGATATAAAATGGATTATCGGCCATTTTGCTAGCATAGTTGTAATGTATCTGTGTTCCTCTGGAAAAACAGATCGAGGTAGAGGAGAGTGCAATGTGTAAGTGAGGCCATAATACCATAATCATATCTCTGTGCACTGGATGTATATAATTTTTCTTTACTATATATCATTTTTTAAGTATCTTTTATATATTTCCTGTAATAGTTTTTTTTTTGTGTATATAGATTCATCATTATTTGTTTATATTTTTCCTGACCTGTTTCTCTGTCCTTTCTTCTGTACTGCTGTAACATTGTAAATTTCCCCATTGTGGGATTAATAAAGGATTATCTTATATTATCTTAATGGTGGTGTGTGTTGGGTGCACACCATCATCTATAATGGACAGCTGTTTATTTAATATCCTCCTCTTTTGCACCTTAACCACACCAACCGACCCTTCACACATGATCAGCTTGTATATTAATTTAATGTTATGAAAAACTGTGATAGATTTAGAAGAATGCAATTTATATGATGTGATCATGTGCTTTTTTACAGGAAATGTTGTGCAAAAAGAGGACCTGAGAATAAATAATGGAACTGTATACAATTTGCATCCCTTTAATTTTTTCTTTTACTTGTTAATTGTATGAAAACACAGCATGGCTCAGTTTGGTTAAGATCTGGAAATACACATTATTAATTTGTCTTCCACATGTTCTCCCTGATGTCGTCCTTTATTGTGTATTAAGTTTAGAGAGACTGTTCCAAAAGTAGCCCAAGCATACAAATCTAACCTATGACACTACCTCCACTGTGCTTGACCAATGAGATGGATGTTTTGGATCAGATGCTTATAACTGGTATCTTTGCTGATGACTTCAGTTAAAAGTGTTCAGTTAAATTCAGTTAAAAGGGGCATGTTGTCCGGTGTATGTCTGTCTTGTCTACTACAATTAGGGTGAGGGGAAAATTGGTGGAAAATTGTCTTATTGCCCCAAAATCATCAACATCAAATCTGTGTGTGTGTGTGTGTGTGTGTTCGTTCATGCATGTGTGAATGTATACACAGAGCAGTGCGACAACATTTCAGCTCTCCAGGCAGAGCACCCCTTCAGCCCTCCATGCCTTCACCTGCAGGTTGCCATGGAAACACGGGGTTCCTCTGATCCTGCGTCACCTGCAGCCTCATTTGGCAATTCATTCCTGCTCACGCATGAAGACGCAACCACTCACAGCACAGAAAACACCACAACACCTCTTCAACTGCAGCGTGGTACCGCCTCAGCATTCAGCATTCAGAGTCGAGGAATCACAGAGCAGCACAAGTCATGTCAACAGTCAGATTGAGACTTATGATACCTCGCCCTGCTGCTTTATCTCAGCTGTCGAGACATGTAGCCTACACACACACACACACACACTCACACACACACTGCAGGAGCTTTGCACAATTGATGCCTGCAGCATAGCCTACCTCTAGTTGAGGTGATGCTGCATATTTTTTACCAGAGTGAGTGACAGCAAGTTTTTGTCCTTACAGCTGTCCTTAAGGCTGCTTAGGGACTGTTGGCCTGTATGTGTGGGTGTGGGAGAAACAGGGAGACAGAGAGGGAGAGAAAGAAAAGAAAAAAAAGAGAGACTCAAGGTGGGACAGCAGACGACTCCACTGCAGTGAAACTGAGTCCAGTGCCATTCTGGTGGATCGATGTTAACAAGGAGCCCAAGCACCACCACACACTGACTGATTGGCTACCATATTTGCTGTAACACTGCAACAGCCACACACACCCATGCTTTGCAATGGAATTCAATGTAATCACTCATAGTTACTGCTGTAATACTCCAGTGTGAACTCAAATATAAGTGTAACAACTTAAATTCAAAATTTGGAGACAGCATGCAAGTGCAATGAGGTTTTAATAGAAGTCATATAGAACATACAAGCAATAAAGGACTAGCTAGACAATAAAACACTAACAAAAATAACAGTCAAATATGGCTGCAACAATTAGTTGACAATATTGACCATTTAAAATTGTCGACTACAAATTTTATTGTCGACTAATGGTTAATTTGGTTAAGAGTACCACATTACACAAAGTGCTGTGAACAGAAGTTTAATGGGAGATAATTAAGGGTAATGGATCACTCACACAGTTTACACTCAACTTAGTCTGTGTCCCCAAAAGTGCCCAAACACAACAGATTACATATTTACTCACTAAATATTCAGTACTTTCCATGTTTAAACAACATCTATACATTTAAATGCCTTTTAAATCTCATGTTAAGCTGTTTCTATTGTTTTTAGAGATGAAGGAAATGGCAGAAATAATTGTTGACTAATCGACTCATCGAAAAAATAATCAGCAGATTAGTCGACTACCAAAATAATCATTAGTTGCAGCCCTAAAGTCAAACAAAGAGCATAAAGATAACAAACACTACAAAAGAGCTACACAGAGAGTCAAACATGGGGTATAAGTAGAACTGAGGAAACAAGAAACACCTGGGGAAGATAACATAAGGGCCAGGGTAACAAACTAGAGACAGGTGAGAACAATGCTGACAGGGCATGGCTAGAGCAGACACAAGACAACAATAAAAGAAAACCATGTTCTTAAAGAGCACATGGGACTACAAAAAACAGGCTAGGGAAGACAGGGAAACAGACAAGAAAAAAACAGACAAGACAGGAACAGAAAGGACCAAAAAAAAGTTGATGGACAGCTTTAAGAGTACTGTTTTTTGGACCATCAGAGTGCAAAGCTCTTCTGACCTACAGTCACTTGTCACTTTCCAACATGTATTTTTCACTCAGAAAATACCGGGAAAAATACATAAGTAAAAGAATAGTGTGAAAGCAAACCAAAAATTAAAGTCATTTAATGATAAAAAAAAATCTTGTTATGAGAGTAAAAATAGTAATTGGTAAATTACTTTAATTTACTTACTATTACCCACTTACATCATGGATGAATATAATGTCTTTTACAGATCATACAAAATGCAATATTTTGCTTCAAATGTTGACTGACAAACTCACACAAATGCAGTGTCCTTTAAAGTTCTTTTCCAATCTATAATCCGTTAAGCACTTTAAAATATATATTTTCATTTCTACATTTCATTTCTGTTTTTGTTTCATTTTTGGACAATTTTTATTTGAAAAGAAACATAAGTAATTATGTGGGGAAAAAAAATAATAAAACGTCACATAAAAACTGAACAACAGTATGTGCCATTACTTGTGTAGATGCTAAATATTTTAGCATTGACTCAAGTCTATAAAACCTTATGCTTTATGCTTTATAAGTGCTGAAGTGTGGTCTGTTTAGATGTGACCACAAATACACATGTAGTTTAACTAAGGGTGCTTGGATGTTTATTTAGACTGTAAATATGCTATTTTTAAAAGTACTTATTACACAGACTAAATGAATAAATTATTGGATATATATTCTATGTTGCATAATATAGTAATAATAATAGCTCATATTAATGAGGGATTTTTTTTTATTTGTTAAATATGACATATATTCATAGTTATTATTCCTGCACTTGCCTACAGAACAAGCTGATCCCTTTTTTTGCTCCATGAGAATTAGTGGCCCCTGGAGGTGCTGAACTGCAGAAAACCCATTTGGAGAAGCACTGTGAGAAGCGACTAGGTAAAGTTAGATGTCTAATTGTGAGCACATTCTTATTGTATTTTAGTTACAGAGGTTTTAAGGAAAGTATTGTTTTCAAAGCTTTTAATTACAAAGCTTTTGAGAAAGATATCCCCTATAGTGAAAAGCAGAAGCTTCTAGGCCCAATTTTTGACATAACAGAATGGAATGATAATGATTTACAGTGTTGCTATGGTAGGCCTACTGTACAGAGATTGCACTGTATGTTTTATCTCTACATAATCAACTTTTTGCACCAAGATGACATTCGTATGTGCTGTGCGAGACACTCTTTGCGTTCTTCTGCTTGAGGGCTCGTGTAAAAGGTTATGAGACGAATGCTTGATTACGTGCTCATCATGAGTCAGGACTCCATCAGTCAGCAGAGGTTGAATGGTCTTAGCAGGACAGAGCGCGGGGATAGATGGGCCCTGTTGATCTTTGCCTGCACACTCATTTGGTCCAAATGCCAAACTAGCTTTGCACTAATTTGCTGTAACCCCATTCATCCTGCCGTTTATTGTTAGCTCTCAGACGCTGTCCTCCAGCTGCACTTACGTAATGGTTTTTTAGATGTTCATTCCATTTAAGCAGCTTCCTCAGCCAGAGCTGCTTTCATTGGTCCACTGCATCGGCTACGCTGTTGTACCCTGTTTCATTTTGTTTTGTTTTTCTAGGTTGCAATCTGAGGTAGACTAAAGAGCATGAGGAATGCAGGAGACAGGAGGAGGCGATGCTGCAAAGCGAGAGTGCCAAGTGCAGAAGCTGTGCAACACTAGTTGCAGAAAGATGGCCAGCAGCAGGGGACTTGAACGGCGGCCATCTGCCTCTCATCGACTGAAACTCCTTGCTCGGAGTGGCCCTCAAGAGCAGGGGCTGGAGCGCGGGCTCATGCTCAAACCCCTAGCATGATTTCATTAGCTAGCAGCGGTCATAGCAAGAAAATCAGCAGGGCAGTCGTTCCAAGTTTGCTTTCAGAGCGCTATAAACTGTTCTGGAACAAGATGTCCCAGCTGGCATTTTAACGTTGAATAAACAATGAATCAACATTGATCAACGTAGATGTTATGGTTGAATCAACTTTGAATCAATTATTGATTTTAAAAAGTGAATCAGTGTTGATATAGCAACGCTGTTTCAACGTCATATGTTCAACCTTTAATAAACCATAGCTCACTAAAATTAGAAAATCCTATGGTTAACAAAGTCTTAAAAATAAACATACATCACTGTAGTAAAGCTGAGTATAAAGAAAGTTACCCACCACTACCAATCTGATTCAACATCTGATCTCAGAAACACTAAAACAGTAAAACTATTAGAACATGAACATGGTGTTAAATTAAAAAGCAGTTACTGCAAATAGAAGTAAAACACGTTAATTCCTCCATCCAACCGTTTTTTTAGGAATTATATGGTGATGAAATTTAAAATGCTGATTCAAAAGGCAGAAGGTTGAGGACATTATGTTGATTCAATGTTAACATTTCAATGTTAGCACAACCATTGAACATTAAATGTTGATTCAACACTGTTTTAACGTTGAAACAACAACAGACATTACTTTAGTCATATTTCAACCACATTTCAACGTTGAAGGTCGGTTGTGTGCCAGCTGGGTTGTTTACAGAACACAGGGATCATGAAGGTGTTGCTAACAGTAAGAGCAGCCTGATTAGAATCCATTTTTTATTTAATTCTATATATATTTATACAACTAATGATAAATCTTCTTCAAATACTTTAAAAGGTCAGTGCATAAACAACAGGTACATTTGCTTGTTCTTGCAAGTATAGACTGCAGGGCCCTACTTTTCTAAGCATCATCACATATGTAAATTAATAATATAAATCATATCTTCTCCAATGCACAAATAAAACTTTAACATGGATTACTACAATACAAGCTAAATCATTATTATTATTTAGTCATTATAATGGCTCCCATAGTGAAGGGTGATAATAGGGATTTATTTTTCAGATCGTTCAGATTTTTCAGATTTTTTAAAGAACATTAGAAAGACCTTTAGACCATACCAATATCTTAACACGTATTTGACAATGTTTTTTTTTAGTGTTTATCACATTTGTAACCGTACAGAAGAAATCTTTCTCAGTAGTGTTTCTCATTAATGCAAATCCATGCTGATTTAGTTCCCCTCTCTGTATTTTATAAATTGATATATTGCTAGTGGCAGATATGTACACGGATACTGCTATTGGTTTAGAATTCAGAAGTGGTTGCATCCTCATTTAATCTAAATGTATCCATTCTCTGACTACTTTAAGCATTTTAACCTACAATATACATTAACTAACACTTTTCTAACTAACACAATCTCTAAAGTTGAGCTTCTTCTGCTAAGCCATAAATAATTACAGTCAGAATAAATAAATAAATCCAGTCAGAAACCATCAGAAATTAAATGTCCCATCCCATCTCACTCAATATCAACTGATTATTCATGTCACCTTGCTATGAGCACACTCATAACACCTCACAGTCACCAAAGCAGTCCAGAAATCGCACATAATGAGTGGTTAACGTACTGCTATGCCATGACTTTTGGTATGTCAGCATATTATAAGTAAAAATAAGTAACATAATACAGTAAGATGATAAACCCTACACCTAACATCTGCAGTTACGCATAGGGCCCCATTCCCTTTCCTTCCACTGCTCCATCTACTCATAACTATCTACATGACACTGGTAACCTCCTCCACCTATATTATAATATTATACCAATTATTTTGTTGAAAGCAATTCAAATACAAATATACAAATTAGACCAAAGGTGGGGTTAATTACAACAGATAGCAGGTCTGGCTTGATGTAACAGTTACTAAAGAATCTGTTCAAATATAGCAAACAATTTAATTCAATACAGTTGTATGTTCTTACTAACCTTGCAGGGTGAAGGCTGCATTTTAGATGGGCCATGCTGAAATACAGCCCCCACACTGCAGGGTTAATTGTTTTGTGATTAAAATACTCTCTTTAGGATGAACCTGGAAAAAACTGTAGTCAATGTATGGTCAAAATCTATACAATTATGCTTAGATGTTGCTTAATTTCGCAGTTCTTCTCTACAGTTAGAGGCGTTGGATTTGCATTAGCACAGAAAGATCCCAGTGGTTTTCTCTGTCGTAGCTGCTCTCATATAGTTGGCAGTGAGACAGGGCTGCTTCAGACGCTGAAAAAGCACAGCTGAGAAAGAGCGTGAGGGCATGGGGAGGGAGAGAGAAAGAGACAGAGAAAGAGAGAGAGAGAGAGAAAGAGAGATGGGTCCAGCCTGGTCTGAGCACTCCTTCTCCTGTGAGTCCCCGGGGGGAGCAGCAATGCTGAGTAAGCTTGGTGTAGGTGTGTGTGTGTGTGTGTAGAGCTGAGGCACTGCAGTGCTGTGGGGAAAGACTTTCATCAGAAAACAGTGCAGACAGGCAGAACTTGTCATCAAGAGCAAAACACAAGCATTATAGCACAACAGGACTTGGTGATGTCTTACGTAAGAAGATTTATACCATGAGGAATCCATAATATACTAAAGCAACCGAAGCAAACACCTAAACACGCACACACACACACACACTGATAACAAACAGATCATTTTCAGCACTGCCCACAGCCCTTGTTTACACTAAAGCAGCCCTGCATTGATTTCATTAAAATTTCACCCCTCCTCTCCTTCCACTGCTCTTTCTCTAGCTCCGCATCCCTGACTCACCCTGTGCTGCTCTCTACGTCTCATTAGACCCATCCACAGGGCTGAGTGTCACCAATGGGCTCGCTTTGACACTAGTGTTCTCATTCATCCCAGCCTACTCTCTTTATTTCCCTCAGCCTCTCTGACGCACTCACATGCATGCGCTCGCCTCAGCCGCCCTTTCTCTCACCCTCTTCTCTCTCTGTCTCTCTTTGTGTTCCAGCCTCTTCCACCACTTCACTTCCTGCATCTCTTTATTGCAAATGGCCTCAAAACACCCTCACTCGTGCTACACCCCCCCCCACACACACATACACACACACATTATCGTCCTCGGCTCTCTCTTCTGACAGTAAGCGGAGCTCCTGTAATTGCCACGTAGGCTGTCGTTAAACTGAAGATCATAAACCCAGGCAGATTACCCCTCTGAACACCAGCAGAGCAAACACCTGAGAATCAGGACCTCGGAGGGGGCTGATTTGTGGCCGCTGGTTTCATCCATTTGTTTGATTATGTAACTATACCCAGTGGACCTTGAAGACTCTGCAATCTAACAATCTAATTCAGTGGCAGAGCCCTGCATCAGTAGACCGGGGTGCGTTTAATCGGATTCTGGCTGTGTGGCTCGATGACACCATTATCTCCGTTTCTCAGATGGCACTGTTGACATTTCAAACATACCTTATCCTTTGTTATTTTACACTGCTTGAATGCGACATGAGACAGCCTCTCTGTAAATTAGTCGTCTTCAAGAAGCCAGTTTGCTGATGCCTGGGGACCATTATTGATTTTTTGACCTCTGGTATATGGATTGTTCTGAGGGGGAGGGAGCGCCATTAATGCACGAGGCCTTCAGCAAATGGTGCACAACTTAAAATGGCGAATGTGGAGCATGATATGGATTGCCCAGTGTTTTGATTTCATTTGTGTGCAGCCTCACTAAGCAGTCAGACAGCAGCTCTAAACAATCCCTGTTGTGCTGGCTGCCATTTTTGCTATACTGTGTGCTAGCTGTAAGACAAGAACCCCAGAGGAGCCAGGCCGGATCTCCAAAACAAGCCAGGACTCTGGTGTCAACCTGCTCCCCCTGCTGGCCGTCCGCAGGAACCGCCGCCTCATATAGTGCTGCAGAATGGCGCATTTTACCACACGTGGACGTGACGAGCTGAAAACAAGCCCAAAACATCGCCATGCCCCAAAACTACTGCTTTAACTGAGAGAGAACTGCGTGATAATTATACTCTACCTCAAACCGAATTATTCTCTGATACATCACAGGCTCCCCTGCTGTTGTTGGGACAGTGTTGAGATTTTCAGAGTGTATTTCTTGGCTGAGGAAAGACAAATACTCTCGTTTTCTCAGTGTCTCGTTTTGGGAGTTTCAGAAAGACTCAATAAAGCTTTCACAGCTGCCTGTGTTCTCAGGTAAACAGGATAAAGAAAGGGAGGTGTGTGCAGAGCTGCCTGCAAAGAACAGACGCTAGGCCAGACACAAGACACACTGTGTGCCAAGACACACACACACACACAGCATTTCTTCTCTCATATCTTGCCCCACCTTCGTATACACCTTCAGTGTGGAAAATTTTAACACTCAGTGTTGATTTAACGCTGGCAAAATGCTACTGCTAAAATCACACTAGCATTGCAAGTCCTAACTTACATGTAGTATATTCCATTTATTATACATAATAAATAATTCAAAATAAGAGTTAATATTAGTTATCTTATTTATGGCATGACACAGATTGTTTAGTAGTGGTGAAGTTTGTGAACGCTTTATTTTCTATATTTCTGCATAAATATGAATTTAAACATCATCAGATTTTCACATAAGTAGATGATCCAATATTTCATGTTTGTCAGTGGCACAGGTATGTGAACCTCTAGGATCAGCAGTTAATTTAAAGGTAAAATTAGAGTCAGGGGTTTTTAAATCAATGGAAAGACAATCAGGTGTGAGTGGGAAGAACCTGTTAAATTTAAAGAACAGGAATCTACCAAAGTCTGCTCTTCACAACACAATGTTTGTGGAAGTGTATCATAGCATGAACAAAGGAGATTCTGAGGACCTCAGAAGAAGAGTTGTTGATGCTCATCAGGATGCAAAAGGTTACAAAACCACCTTTGAAGAGTTTGGACTCCTCCAATCAACAAAGCAATGGTGAGAGAGAGAAAGAGCATGACAGTGTGAAAAAATGGGAGAGAGAAAGAGCAAAAGTCAGAATGGCTTTTTAGTTTAAAGTAGTAGTCTTTTTAGGAGTCAGCAAATATCAAACTATATGATGTTTGAGGACACCTCTTCTAACAAATGCATTTAGCTACTTTAAAGGTGAACCCATTAAGTCCCTGTCGAGAAGTAATGCTTGTTAAATAGAACTCTTTGCCACAGTTAAACTTAACTTATTGCAACCTCCTGACCTCACTAACACTCTTGATGCTGGATGCAAACAAATCCTACTGAATGTGTTTTTTCTCAAGTCTTAAATCAGTCAGGAGAAATGTGAGCTGTTTAATCAGCTGTTTTATTAGAGCTGTCCACAAGCATTATATAGGTTACAGGGTTTTTGACTCCTAAAAAGACAAGAGGATCTCCATATGAAAAATAGATAATGTGTTTTGACTATTTCTTATGTGACAAGTGTGACTGTGTGAAATCACATTGTATTCACATGTGGTTTTCTGATATTTATATACTAGAGAAGGCTGTTTTAGTCTAAAGTCAACATCTTCACTCCCATGGGGATTATAGCTATACTGGTTAAACTGGGACCTATCAAGAGGTGGGACATACATATTAGTCAGTAAACAGTCAGTTCTTGAAGATGGTGTTTTGGAAGCAGGAAAAATTGAGTAAGAAAAGGACCAGTTTGTGATATCCAGACGACTGCACCACAACAAACTCAAAACTTCAGATTGTCTGGTGTGTACCTCCTATGCAGTGATCAGTACCTACCATAAGTAATTTACCAGTCAATTGGTAACTGGGTCATGCGCCCTAGGGCTCCATGAAGCAAATGGAGAGTGAAGACTAATCCGTCTGGTCTGATCCTACTGAAGAGCTGCTGTAGCACAATAGAAAGGTGTCGGAACACAGTGTAGCACAGCTTGCAGAAAATTGAGCTAAGTAGCCACAGACCAGAATGCCCACGGTGAGAACTGTCCATTTTCAAATGTTTCTACAATGAGAATGTGAGCATCAGACCTGGACCACAGAAATTATGTTTTCTTTTCTGGGGAGTGATGGCCATTGAATGCACCACAGGAAGAACTAAAGAGAATAGATACAATGTGATGCTCATGTTTTACTGTAAAAATCTTGGAATGGTCTGAGGAATGTAAATTGACCTCTTTTTCCAATTAAGTATCTGTAAAGTTTGTTGGACAATCAATTGTGATCTATAGAGGCTCCATATTTCCATCTGGCCACCATCAACAATAGACATTAATTCATGTTGAATGTTGGTCATGATGTCAACTAACAAAAAAATTACATCAGGATAACTTTTAAAACTGTTACGTGCCAGCAGGGTTGCAAAGATCTGCTACTCAAGTGTAGGTGCCAGATACAACAGGAGACCTTCAGAAAATCAGAGCTGTTTGGTGGCAAAAGAAAAACCTATACAGCATTGGGTAGGTAGTTTAAAGTTTAAATTGCAATTTTGATAATTACGTTTGTAATATAACACAAATATAACACTGAAATGTCTATAGAATTAGCAATAAAGTCTTATGTTTTATTTTTTTTGAGAAATTACTTTGTTTATCACCTAAGAAATTAAGCAACTTTATGCACTTTATGAGGAAACACTCCATTTATATATGTTTATAAATCATACACATTGAAGTTTGTGTAAAGGTCAATATATTCACTTTATTTTAATAATAAAGTTTCAGTAGAGACAACTTTGGTAGAGAAAAACATTTAAAAACAGTCCAAAAATACAGTAGGAAAACTGACTGTAATAGATGGTATATACAAATATGGTACAAAAAAAACACAGTTGTGCCCAGAATTCTGAAGCTGACTAACTTATAACTTGTACGTTTTTTTAGAGGTCTGTATATTATATGGCACTTTCAGCATTTATGGTCAGTATAATTTGCAGTAGTTATCATATACTATGTTATAAAATTAAATAAAATATGTTTATATGACTTTTACCAAACCTTTTCTAGAAATCTTTATAGCTGGTATGACATAAACAAGCACCAAAACAAGAATATGGCTATGTACCAATTTTCCTGTAACATTTGGAGGTATAATGGCTATTGAAGAGGTAAATATTTAAAAAACAATTTATGACAGGGACATTCATAATCACTTGAAAATTCTTTCACAAACTTAATTTCAGCACAACAGGATATGCACATTATAGATTGAGCTTTTATGGCTTGTTTAATTATTGATTCAGTATCACAAACATTGGACATAAGCTTATATTTATGAGTGAATGTAGGACATGATGAGTGATGATGCTCTCTTGGCTCTACTCAAAGGTCTCAGTCAGATCCACTGTCTTCTTACGAAGGTTTTTATTAAAAGGCATCCTGAAGTCTTCAAAGTCCACTTCAGACGTAAAGCGCTGTCTCCTTTCCTCTTTCTTTTCCATCAGCTGTCTAGTGGTCAGCTGTTTACCCCACACCTGCAACACAGTCAGAAAATCTAAGTCTAAAACATTCAGCAACTCCCATCCTGAACTCAATAAATGAAGAAATGTTGTAAATAATCAACAGCACAGAGAATCAGGCAACAGAACTACTGTATTAGGCAAGAATAACGCAAAGCGCTGCAACCAGGAGTACCCTTATGTTCTTAACTCCTATGATTCAAAGAGTGAATTCTGCTAAAGCCCCCAACAGAGATGAGTGTTTTCCTTCTTCTGTTACATAATCCAGGGCTTTTGCAATCGCAATTAGCTGATGAGCAGAACAGGGCAGAATGATAACTCTGCAATGCTGTGGCCCTAAGTTTAGTTCACTGATTTGTTGGCTTTGTTAGGGATTCTAAAATTTGGGCAATATAAGCTATTTAGTTAACAGAATGACCAGAATAATTTTTAATACGTTAATGTAAACATAAAATTGGCGTTAGTGATGTTGATCACGGAAATAGTAAGTTTCCATAGCGTGACTGTTCCAATAAACCAATCATCAATGAAGATAATCAAGTGTTAGCTCAACCTGCATTTGTACAGGAAACTATTAACGGCTAAAACCAAAATAAAGTGTAGAAGGGAATACAAGGCAGCAAAGATAAAATGATGTAATTGACATTTCATGTATGTTTTATTCTCCTAATTATCCTGTGCAAAAAAGTTAGATTATTTGAAGTTTATTCAAAGTTCTTATTTTTCATTCATTGTGGCAGAGGTTTTTTTTTTTATCTATTGAGAGATATTTTCTGTAATTATAGTTACATTTTTGCCATTTTTATATCATGACGTGCCTGTCATTACAACCTGATTTAAATGCACAAAGTTATCTTTGGGCCGGCCCAAATAAAGTTTGCAGAATTTATACACTGCAAACAAAACTCCTCAAAAGGACACAAATGTCCTGTTACGTTCTATATATATTCTACTAAAATCCACTGTAAAATTTGACTAGGAGTCTGTACAAAGTCTGTATGTCTTTGTTACACTGCATTTCTTTGGTTTGGTTAGTTGGTTTTAGCTTCACACTCCACTTCAGTAAGCGGACTACATATTTTACTACCTCCTGTCGTCTTCAGCTACATGGGCTTCGTCTCTTCATATTAACTGTTTGTAAAATGTTAGTTATGAGGTTTGCAAGTTGTTTAGCCAGGTGTTGTGATCAATTCTAGCTCTCTGTCAGAATCAGACTACCCTCGGCATACATTTGCACTCAGAAGCAGAATGAGTAAAAGATTGTCTTTAGATTTCTTTTATTTCTGTTTATAAATAGGGGTTAGCCTACTGTTACAGTCAATACTTGAATTTCCAGTCTAAACGTTTGTGTCCATACATTTCAGGATACATAGTTCGAACTATGCAGAAATGTGTCCAGTAGATCCGGACTGAGACCATCTTTTTTTGGTCAGACAGAACAGTGGTTTTTTGTGGTTTGTTGCCTCTTTCACACCTGCTACATTGGTGTTTGAAACCACCCTAAAAGTTTTTTTTTTTAAATAATGCATAAATTCAAAACAAATTCAATGTGGGAAACTTTTTTTGTGCTGTAAAAAGACAGTCAGTGTCAGTGATCTGATAGCTAACCAACCCACCGTTCTAGGCTGAAAGCTGATGTCCACTTTGTTAAGGGTTCCACTGGTAATCTGAGTGCTGTGGAGGATCACGCTGTCCGCCTTCACTGTCGTCTTAGCTGTTGAGCTCGCCCCCTGCTGTGAAGATGCTGAATCAAGATACTGGGAAGACGTGGAGTCAAGATGGCGTCAGGCTGCACTGAAACGTCTATAGACGCAGCGTGGGATTTAATGAGGGGCTCTATACGGGCTCCCCCAGGCACAGTGACAATGATGAGACAGGCACCACTGCTGCCTTGTAGTGTGTGTGTGTGTGTGTGTGAGTGTGTGTCTGTGTGCGTGTGTGGTAATCTGACACTTTCGTTCTCATTTGCTTACACTTAGCCTACTTCTGTTCTTTCCACTGTCAGAGTGAATAGTTGGATGGTAGTATGGCTGTGGCTACACTGAGACAGATCAATTACAACTTGTGTATCAAGTAACAAACCACCTAG
Source organism: Astyanax mexicanus (assembly GCF_023375975.1). Taxonomy (NCBI): domain Eukaryota; kingdom Metazoa; phylum Chordata; class Actinopteri; order Characiformes; family Acestrorhamphidae; genus Astyanax; species Astyanax mexicanus. The sequence continues at coordinate 59,969,521 of NC_064408.1, forward strand.
AGTACATCTACAGTAAATGAGTGCTGTGTTTATAGAGTTCATGTCAAGGAACAGATCCTGTTGATCTGCTAACCCCCATGTCAGATTTAGACCTGTTGTTTGAGCTGATTGTGAAATATTCTGCACAATTATAAGGTTTTATTATATGTTTACATTGTAGCAATTATGCAGCCAGACACTGTAGGGAAGTATCTGAACTACATAAACTGTGAAAATAATGTCATTTAAATATGCAAATGAAAAACACTATTTTTATATTATTACTATGCTTATATTACAAACTCTACAAATAAACGACAAATTAATCATCAACTTTTTTATATTAAATAATTTATATAAAATTCATAATAAGTAATCACTGGCCAACATTTTATTAACATTAGGCCTAATCAGGCTCCAGTCTTCTAATCTTAATTACTTTAAGAAACCACAGATGAATGCTACAAAGCAACAGCATCATAACATGACTAAGCAGGAAATTTTGCCTTTATTATAAAAGTATACTTTACAATTTTACTTTACCTTACTTATTGTGTCAGGTAAACTTAAAATGAAAAAGAAACTAATTACAGTACATTTCTTGAGTTAGTTTAGTCATATATTTTTTATTATTATATAGTTTGTGCAACAGTACATACATATTTAGCCTTGTCTCAACAACATTAGCACTTGAGTTTCATAAATTGCTTATACACTGTATTTTGTAACATGTCCAGTCTTTATTCCGTCTCTCAATTTGTTTACTGTTCATTTTCTCACCCTAACTCTCTTCCCAGACTGGGAGGCTCTCATGATGGAACCCTGAGCTGTTGCTAGAATTTAAACTTATGATAAGCAGACAGTTAGCCTGCTCTTTCACTTTTGATGTTTATTTATACTCTTTAAAAAATGGTTCTCTGTAAATTTACTGCCTGTTTGTCAAAAGACTGTCTAAATAGTTTTAGCTGCAACACATTTACAAATGTTTAGTAAAAGTGGCTCAACTTAAAATGTTCTGTTAACCAAAATTAGATCTAAAAGTAAAAAATGTGCAGCAAATGTTACTTTACTTTTTTTATTTATTTATCTTTATTTACAATATTTATTTTTGGATTAGAATTTTTAGATTAGGATTGCATTTTCTATTTTATTTTATAACCGAAAGCTTCTATGAGTAAAACAATGAAAATGACTCAGCTATTATACTGAGATTGAAATTTGTGCTGTTTTATACCTTCTCCTTTGAGGACATGGAGGTTAGTGGTCTGGGTCTGGTCTGTGGTTTGGCAGCCTTGTCCTTCTTGTCCCTTGCTTTGTACAGGCTATTCATTTTAGCCTGGATCAACTCCACGATCCTCTGGTCTGCGTAAGCACGGGCAATATCCAAGCAATTTTGCTCTGCAATTAAAAGATTAAAAGTTCCTGACTTCAACAGCAGCTGAGCTTAAAGTTGATCAATCTCAATGATTTAATACATCACAGTTCCAGGAGCTCCGAGTGGCTTCCCCTCACTGGGATGAGGTAGCAGTGATTCGATAGTGAAACAGTGATATATGGTTTTTGTCTGCACTGAGTTTGCTCGTGTAGGGAGATTATAAAGCAGAGGGGGTTTCTTGCTGCGTCACTGCAGTAAAGGCAGTAGAAGGAGGATGTGGTGATACGGTTATTTAAGGTCAATACTGTGATAGGGATGTGGTGCTCATGTGATGCTGACTTCAGGTTAAATAAAACTTTTACATTAGAACTTTTACATTAGAACTGTGTGACATTAAAAACAGTGTATGTGAGGCTGTAATGCAGACTGTCTATGGTAAAGGGTTTTTCTACCTGTCTTGTTCTCCACAGTGACAGTGGCTCCAGCCTTGAGGAGGTAATCCACACAGCAGGGCCTACAGCTCTCAATAGCCCTCATTAAAGGTGTGGCCCCACTGAGAGCTGGTGCGTCCACAGCAGCTCCGGCTTCCACCAGCAGTTCAATGATATCAAGTTGTCCGGCGTGACAAGCGTGATGTAGTGGGGTCCAGCTGAACTGATCACGTGCATTTACATCAGCCCTGTCAATCACTTTAATTTCAGTTAACTGGTCTTTACATAATAGAACAATATATGAGAAACTTTATACCAAATTTTTCACACTATAAGGTGCCCTGGATTATAAGGTGCATTATGTGACACCAATAAGGAACAGGGGTGTCGCCACGTTTTCCTTCTAATTCAGCAGGTCTCGCCTCTGGGTAGTGAAAACTAAACTAAGTTAACTGTTTGTTTGGGTGAGTAAAGTGCTTTTGTTTATTTACAGTAAGCTTAGATTTCCAGATTTCCACTAATGCCAGCCACTGCGCTACACTGAGGGACCCTGAGTGTTACAGTCCCACGTAGCTTGTTTTAATGCGGTAAACACGCAGACTACCGATAATACTCACCTCTGACCAGCAAATAAGCTACCGTTTAGCGCAGTTAGCGGCTAATGCTAATGCTGCTCCAGCAGGGCTCACCTATGAATGGTGAAAAAGCTAGCACCTATTGCTAATGGTGCTCCAGCAGTGCTAGCCTTTTATTAAACTGTACTTCAGCTGAGTGGTTTTACTGCTACTGGTAAAATTCATGTATAAGGCACACCGGATTATAATAAGCACTGATGATTTCTGGGAAAATTAAAGGATTTTAAGTGCGCCTTATTGTGTGAAAAATACAGTATTTAATAGTTACATAGTGTAAAGATTTAAATAATAATATCAGAATCATACTGGTATTAGACTGTATGAACATTTAATGATTTTTTTGGTTCTCTAGAATATTCAGATCTTAGGTGACATTGACCATCATGCTAAAATATGTGCATTTAATTAATTTTACTGCATTTGTTGCCCTACAGAAATAAATGATACATGTCTCTGTATGTCAAATTCAGGCAGATGTTTTTTTAGCTTTCTTTTTAATAATAAATAATTTATGTATTAAAGTTAGTATTTGCAAATATGTACATGGAGGATATATAATTGCCTATATTAAAGGTCATTTCCATACCATTGTGTATCTAGAGGTAAAAATAAAATTATCATATGAGAAACATATCGTTGCTATCCAATGATGTTTTTAGTTAACTACATAATTTGGAAACACAAACTTTCCCTTATACCATGTAAAAATGTTTTGATGAATAGAATAAAAATTCTTTCATTGTTAAAAAAACAGTGTCAAATTTAAAAGCAAATACATAATAACTTTTTTCCATTGACCTCAATTTAAAGTTAAGAAGGTTTTATCTCTCTCCTGTAAAATTGCTGTTTTGGAGATACATATTTTTCATGTTTATATCCCCCAAAAAACAACATTAGTGAATATTGTGGTTTGATTTAAAATTTAACTTCAGTGTTGCATATTAACTGTAAGAATGGTAATGGTTAACTTTACCCGCGGTCGAGTAGAAACTTGGCCACTTCGTAGTTCCCACTTCCGCATGCAGTCATGAGCGGAGTCTTGTAGTACTGGTCTTTCACATCACCAGGGACTTTCTGACTAAAGGCTAGTTTCAGGGAGGCAATATCCCCTGTCTTAACACAGTAACTAATGTTTACGTAGACTTTCCCTGGATCATCTACATACCATGCTGAGTCATCCTCTACAGGGTGCCCTGGTGGATGGTCCCGGTCAAAGCGGTTAGGGTCTGTAATTAGGTGATAGTTCTCAATCATGAAATGCGGTGGTCCCCCATCATCGCGACGGTAGAGAAGCTCTGGAGGGACAGCGCAAATCGGTAGGGGAAGGTTCAGCTTGATTTTCTTGGTCTTTCCTCCCTTAGCAGCCCTTTTTTTCTTCCTTGGTTCGTAGGAGGCCATGACAAAACTCTTTGGCAGGTATCTGAAACCTTTGAGAAAGTCAATGATGTTAATCAGGCCTTCTCTTCGCCTGTCGTGAGCAATCAGGATTCTCTGGATATGTTCATCCTCTACTGGTGCTTTGAGCCCTCTGAGAACAGAGACAAACGTCTGCCTGGAGACCACCTCTATGCCTACAATTCCATCTGAAGCAGAATCGAAGGCTTTCCGGAGATCAGCTTCATGCTCATGAGACCAGTCATGGAGAGTCAGTGCCCATGGTTCGTTAGTGCCACCTGAGCCTTTTGAAAACTTCCCATGCAATCGCTCCGCCCTTTTCAGCTCTTTCAATGAAGCCTTGTGACCCAAGTCCTTAGCAATTTGACGAGGCAAGAGACCCTCTAAGTTTTTTAGTTTGGGGTTGCATCCTAAAATTAGAGGGATAAAACAAGTTAGCTATGTTAATTTGGAATTTAAAGAGGCAAAATGTGATTGCTGAAACTGTCATAGAGCCACAGAGTAAGCTTTAAGAATAATGAATAGTAAAGTATCGTCAATTATTGTATGCTTATATTGATATCATAATGAACAATATTATTGTGATGTATTGATGTCAGTTATGAACTACTACATGTGAGCACCACAAAACCTTACCCTATGTTTACCATCATGGCTAGCTAATATTACTACTGATTAACACTCCAGTTTGGTAATACTTTTGTTTTACAGCCAAATAACCGTGGAGAACCACTGTATGTTAATAACACATTATTAGCAGGGATACAACCAAATAGTAAGTACATCTCATTATATCGTCAATATCATCTAGCACATAAGCTGGTTTTAATTTAAAGTAAAAGAGATGAGTGTCATTTCAATTTAAAATTCAGCGCAGTTTATTCATTTTGCTCTGCTTCAGAAGGTAAATCTCATGTAATTTAGTCTCTGATTCATTTGCATATTTCCCAGTACTCTTGGCAAGATTAAAAATCTATATCCATGTACGAAGCTGTTCACTATCTCCTACATGCAAAAATCTAATTATATAGAGCCGTATTAGAGAACGATCTCGAACATATACAGCAGAGTGTGTTGCATAAATAATCTGAATAATGTCTTTCTCAGAGCTGCTCTAAAATCTTAAAAAACAATTCTATCCCTGATAGTCTACGTGTTTTTACACTACATATCTATTGCACAAAAAAAATCTGCACTATTTTTTTCTCACCCAAACACTAGAAAATAGCACAATGTAGTGCAACAGAGCATAGTTTCAAACACAACTTATGTTGTGGCGTTAAAGGTGTATATGTAAGTGGTTAAGCAATTAAGTAATTAACGATTAAGTGTATTTTCTACAACTAACCAAAGGCTAAAGCTATACAAATATATGGCACCTGAAACAACAACAAAAACTAATGAAACTAATGAAATCAGCACTAACATACATGTAGATTATCCTGATATTATTATTATTAATATTTCGTGAACATCAGCTATGAATTCGTTTCACTTCTTAGTCTGTGAGAAATTTAAATTGACTAAAATAGAAGTTATTTTGCAGGAACTGTTGCTGTTATAGATTATATAGATATTCATAGATATTCATAATAAATTTTAACCAAAAAATATATATATTTATTTATTTATTTATTTTTTTTATGATCACTTGCTGTAAATCATTAAAGCAGGTCACCTCTCTGAGCCAAAAATCTGCAGCAGTTTGCAAAGCCACCATGGGCAGCATAGTGCAGTGCCGTGTTCCCTTCTGCTGTTATTCCTCCCATGTCTGCTGCGTACGCAGACAGCACCCGGATGATCTGGAGAGAAGTACCGAGGGATAGTACACCCAACATTAGCATATGTTGCTAAAAAATATACAAACAATAGAACAGACTATAAGGCATGTTACAAAGTACCTACTGTCTCTCTACCTGAAAAGTAATCATTTTTTTCACACAAATATAAAAAATTCAAGCCTAATTGCACAAAAAGAGTTTGTCTATATTTGTTTTTTATAATTACCGCTACAAAATAAAGTGTTTTTTACTTACTTCAAAGTAGCCCAATTCAGCTGCAAAGTGAACTGCCTGGAAGTTCTTTGTGTCTGATGCGTTAACGTTCGCCCCTCGTTTGAGTATAGCTCTCACCAGCCCTACTGCTCCTGCCTTCACCGCTTCCATCAGAGCAGTGCAACCTGTCACCTGATAAGAAAGTACAGCAACAGTCCATCTTCACACACCTGCTGCTATCAAAGTACAATTTCTGCTTACTCTCTTTCCCTCAACATTTTTCTGCAGGCAGGAATTTGACAGTTACATGTTGTCAGCACTGTTGAGAACACAACGTCTGATGCGGTGTGTCAGATTTTTTAAAAATGATCTGGTAAGGTGACTTGCTGTCACAACAAAATATCTCAAACTGGGCATGACCCCATTCAGTGATGGACTGTATTGGCAATTTAGTATCACATGTTTTGTATCTATACTGTATCTCAACAAATCACAAACAAAACACTGTAGAAACTTTTGAATCTGAATATAAATATGAAAATACTAAAATTGTATAGACCAATATATATTGACATTTCCATTGAATGGAATGTTGATGTTGGTGATACTAGTAAACCTAGTACTTTTACTTTTAAGTACTTGGTTCAGAAACATAGCTTTTCAACAAAAAAAAAAGGGAAATGGGAAAGAAAACGTATATGGCACTTGTCTAACTTCACTGTGCCAAGTTTAAAGTTTGGTGTTTTTCAGGACTTGGGCATGGCCTCTTAATTACAGTGAAATAAATTATTTTGGTCACAAAAAAAGTGGATTGTGGAAAAGTGGAGTGGATCCAGACAAATGTTGCTATCTTCTGAACTGTACATTAGATCCAGATGTAAATACATATAAATTAAAGCAGAAATCTTATTCTTTTTATCATATTCTGACTAGACTGTGTATTTCTTCACATGACACATTTAATATGATCAATGTTATTAAACTCATTCTAAAAACTCTGTTCCTTTTTCTATCCTTTCTGAAAGTTGAAGCTTTTTCTGTATGAAAACAAGAAGACCTACATACCCATAGAGATAAAACCCATAGACCCCCCCCTTTCTTCTCCCATTTGCTTACTCATACTGGGTCTGCACAGCGCACACTCCAGGGCTTCTTTACCTGATTGGTGGCGTTGGGGTCAGCCCCCCTCTCCAGTAGGCTGAGGCACATGCCCTCACACTCCAGAGCATTCTCGCAGGCCTGCATGAGGAGTGGCACACCCGCCTGAGACACATTGTTTACGTCCGCCATGCTGTTCAGCGCCGCCTGCAGGCAGCGCATGTGTCTCTTGGTGGGAAAGACGCAGTAGAAGAGTACACCTGGGAGAGCAGCCAAATTCAGATCGGATTACAGACAGGCTCTGCTGGGCCCTGCCCTGATCTGTAATTAGACAGAGCCCATCTTCCTGCACAAAGGGAGGATGCTGTACGCTGTCAGGTCTGATCCCTGCAGATGGCATGGCAATCTTTAAATTATGTGACAGATGATCTATTAGAAATTTTGGAATGCTCCTTACTCTACAGAATTACTGTCTCATGAAGAGTGCTTGAATCCTCATTAATATCTAAGCAGTGGAACAGAGTATGTATTTCAATAAGTCAAATGTCAGGGGTTTTACCTTTGACAGTCTATCTACTTTACTACTTTTCCACTTATGGTAGTGCTTGACATCAAGCAGTGGAGTTTGAAGGTGCATTAAGTACAGGGGTTGGACAATGAAACTGAAACACCTGTCATTTTAGTGTGGGAGGTTTCATGGCTAAATTGGAGCAGCCTGGTGGCCAATCTTCATTAATTGCACATTGCACCAGTAAAAGCAGAGTGTGAAGCTTCAATCAGCAGGGTAAGAGCACAGTGTTGTGCAAAATATTGCAATGCACACAACATTATAAGTGACATACCAGAGGACAAATTGTTGGTGCACGTCTTGCTGGCGCATCTGTGACCAAGACAGCAAGTCTTTGTGATGTATCAAGAGCCACGGTATCCAGGGTAATGTGAGCATACCACCAAGAAGGACGAACCACATCCAACAGGATTAACTGTGGACGCAAGAGGAAGCTGTCTGAAAGGGATGTTCTGGTGCTAACCCGGATTGTATCCAAAAAACATAAAACCCCGGCTGCCCAAATCACGGCAGAATTCAATGTGCACCTCAACTCTCCTGTTTCCACCAGAACTGTCCGTCGAAACAATGAATTATTGTGGTCTGAAACCAGGTGTTTCAGTTTCATTGTCCAACCCCTGTATAACCCTGTGGAGCTGCTGTATTTGAAGCATCAATGATTCAACTGATTACAGTACTTCCTGCAGTGCTATTGCAGTCAAACATTAACAGTATCGATACTTTTATGTTCAGAATAACAGTTACTAAACACATTAACAGAACAATAAAATCAAGAAATTAGGTATCTCCTTTTAAATATATATTTTTTGGGAAGTAAATGAGTCTTTCCACCAGGATGTTTCTAACTGTTATGATATATAAATTGCTAGGTGTACACTTTTTTGAAATGGGTGGTGTTGAGGTGAAATTGGTTGGAGCTGGAATACACCACAAACTCTAACTCTTATATCAACTATACTAATACGATACATACTATATTTATAGCATTCCATTTTGAATGTTGTATTTTGGTAACTGTAGTGTAATGTATCCCAAATAAGGTATAATTAGCTTGAAAACTACACATAACTACACATTTCTAAATTTGCAGAATTATAAAAAAAATTAAATATCCACAATACAGAAACATGTGCAAGTAAAGAAGCATCATACTCCAACCCCATGGAAATGCTGCTGACTTCAAACAGACAGACAGATAGATATACACATCATACTTGAAACAAAAATAGATAGAGTCACTCTACCTTTCCCTTCAACATCTACCAACTTCATATCTGCATTCTTCTTGGCCAGAAGAGAAACCACACCATCATGGCCGAGCTCTGCTGCCAACATCACTGGTGTTCGCCCTCGCTTGTCCTGGACATCAGGGCGGGCACCCTGACCTATGAGGAACTCCACCATATCAGTGTCGTTGGCCACGGAGGCCAAGTACAGGACACCCTTGCCCTCAAGTGGCTCTGTGAGATTGATGAGGTCATCAACACCCATATTGACCAGTCTCTCTATCTGGCCCTTGTTGCTTTCCTGAACATATTGAAGTAGTCTGTAGATCTGCAACTCCTCCAGCCGGCCGTCTGCCACCTTGCTTGTCATTTGGAGCCTGGTCAGCTGATATACAATGAAATTAATTAATTAGGCATATATCGAAATTTGGCTGAAAACAGATTTACCATTTTTTTTTTACCACTTAATAAATGTCCTAACTGTTATTGTGACTTAAAAACAATACAAAACTACAGTATAAAAATATGTATTAAATACTTATTTTACTATTTTAAAGATCCCACTAAAAATAATTTATTTTTTAACATGCTGTTGATACAAAAAAAAATTCAGCTGTCCCCTATTGGCCTGGTGGCATCCAGTCCCGGAAGACACTGTTTTAAAGCTGTATGTGAAGGGGCAGTTTCCTAAACAGTAAGTCTAGTCTTGTACTAAATAGCATTATGAATAGAGATTACCCAATAAAAGGACTATAGGCTATAGGCGTAATTCCTCTCTGGTAAACAGACACAAAAAGCATTTGCCTGTTTTTGTAAACAAACTCTAAAAATAATCAACAGTGTAAACAACAATGTTAATATAAGCACAATGGAGCACTTATGTGGAAAACCACATTTACACTGGCACATTTTTTTCCTGTAAAGTAAACAACACTAGGCTAGGAGCTAGACTAGGTACGGTAGGATTGAAGTAGACAGAAGATTTAAGATAATAAAAACCTGAACTCAACAAATAAAAAAACAAAAGATAGTTAGCTAGTTATTTAAAGTAAAAAAGTCTTAGTAAAATAAGACTTTTAAACATATTGAACTGCAGAACTGTTAATCCCATGTAAACAGACGTTTGGGGAGTGGGGTTCCTCCTTCTTTCAGGAGAAAGAAAAACACCTTTAGAAGGAAACTGACAGTTACAGAAGCCGAATGTTTGACGATGTTTATTGGCACACTGTTATTAACAATACATCATCAGCTTTAGATCATTGTTTTGCTTATTCTTATTTTAAAAAGAAATGATGTATTAAATATATAAAAAATTCAATGATTTACTAAAGATTATTAAAATTCCTGTAGCTAATATTTGACAGATTAAAATAAAAAGTGCAACATCTAATGAATACAGTAAGTGGATTAGTTAATGTCTTATAAACATTCGTCACTTTGTTGAGTAGAATTCACTTGTTCTTCAACAATGTTGTGATTCTGCTGTAAATGAAAATGAATTCAATCACTTGCCAAACTAAGTTTGTTTGTTTACTGAATGCAGCTAATACACATTTTTGCATACAGATTGTTGTGTGGTGTGATTCTTCATAAGGCATGACCCTATGTCATATGGTGTGATATTAAGAATAAAAAAAAAAGATTTTTGGTTATTTATTATCTCTTCAATGTGATATATGAGGAATAGTGCCAGCAAAGGTTACAAGAATTTGCCAACATTCTTTGTCATTTAGGTGAATAAAGGTGCATCACACTTTATGAAACTGGTCTTAGGTTATAGAGGAGAATCCATAAGATATTGAGCTAATAAAATGTTTAGTTTGAAGCCCTTAAAACACTTTTACTTTTTCTATTTTTTTATTATCTTGAGAGATTTAAGCTTATATTTAAGCTTAGTTAAGCACCAACACATTTTCAGTATGTTACCTTTCTTCTAGAATTGTGTTTCAAATAAAGAACTTTATGCTGACCATACTGTTGGTTAATTATTTACAAGTCAATATTGCCTAGGTGAACAGTACTAAAAAAAGCCTGTAAAAATGCGGCGTTAAAATCAGTGCGGTCGAAAGATTACTCTAGAGCCCTGTATTTATTTAACATATTTAATATGTATATTTTTTATATTTTTTATATATATTATTTATATAAAAAAATGAAAGTTTGAAACCCTGTGTTTGTATATAAAATGTGTCAAATAAATGACTTTGTAAGCATTTACATTAAATGTAAAGAGTGTATACTCTTCAAAGAGCTGTGTGGTCTGTTTCAGCCTCATTATGTAACCTTAATCATAGTACCAATGATAAACTAATAGAGCCGTTTTTTTTTATCAGAATCGTATCGAAGCTGAAAAAAAGTGGCAACGTTACCTTACACGCATATTAGTGAAATTTACATCCCCAGTTTGATATTTTATTGTAATAAAAGAATAGTACTCACCCTGTATCATGTATATCTGTGGGGGAGTTGCTGGTGACCGGATGCTCTACTTTCTCCTGAGTTCACTAATCCTGTCTAACTTCAGGAAGGACCTGTTCTTAAACCTGCTGTCTGTTTCTGAGAGAGCTCCTCTTCATACCAACAGAGAGTCCGGCTGTCCGAGGAGTTCAGGAGTCCGTGCTGGTCCTTTCTTATTTAATCACCGGGCCCGGATTAAGTTACAGCACATTTACGAGATCGCTTAACCAGGCTTGAGTCATGGGAAAGAGTCATATCGGTTTACACGGCCAAGTCCTCAAGCTGGAGAGGAGCCGTTGTGTGAGTGAGTGACAGGAAGCGCCATGTCTCACAAAGAGCGGGCTATACCGTGTCCTCAGACAAAGAGAGCTCACAATGAAGCTCACCAGCTGCATAATTTACACAAACAGTACCGGACTCAACATCTTCTGAAGCTACTACCCCCTGAGCTCCAGTACACTGAGCTAAACCACACCGAAAACATCAGCTTCAGACACAAGAGGTCACTATAGCACCTCACACAGTCTCCCACAGACTGAAGACCACACACACATCCTCCACTCACTGCTGGCTCCACTGCTATACACAGCCTTTTGTGTCTGTATCACAGTTAGCTACATTTCGTACAAACACTGTGTGATATTACATTCTGAATTAAAACATTGTTACAAATATTGAGGAATTATAAACTTCTCTCTAAGGAACATTTTCTACAATTTAATTCATTTTTTTAGTTTTTTGACACAGTGCTGCCTGGTTAAGTAACACATTTCTAAACGTACAGGATCCCCAAAAAATTGTAAACCCTTTACATGTTTGTATCTTTTCATAGGACAACACCTTTAAAATAACTCCACACACAGCCATTAACCCTAGAACGCTAACGCTGGGTAATTTTCACCCACACAAATTTTTAATGTGATTTTCATTGTGTTGCTGCTGTCTGAGTTGCATGGCATTTTGGGTAGCTACAATGTCATTAATGTTAAGGTTGATTCCCTTCTTCCATTTATGTATTTTTAAGAGGTATACATTCGGTTGATGTTAGTGATAATGATTAGTGACGTTTGTGTGTTTAAATCAGGAATGGGTGGACCAAATACCAAATTCCCAGCAGCATCTTTTTTTTAAGATTAGTACCTATTAAGGATTACCAGATTTTCCTATTTTTTTCTGCTTTTTTATAGGGTCATCCGTGGTACCTTTATTATTTTATGTGATGTTGTATGTTGTAAAATTAAAGAAAGGTTTCAAAACTTGTCATATAGTGTATATCGAACAATGGTGTTACTAATTGTAACGTTACTGTTCTAGGGTTAGTGTCTAAACCGCTCCTCAGTGTCATGTGACTTTTTAATATAACAAGGTCTCAGGTGTGAAAGGGGAGTAGGACTGTTGAATTTGGTGTTTTGCGTACAAATCTCTTATACTGGCCATTGAATATTCAACATGGCACTTCACAACTGAATTGTTGCTCTAAACAAAGATGGCCTATAAGCTATTAGAAGTTTGCAAACACTCTAAAACTGAGATACAGCATGATGGCCTAGATCATACAGCAGTGTTCCAGAACGGGTTCCACTCAGAACAGGCCTCCCAAGGGTTGACCAAAGAAGTTTATTCCAAGTGTTCAGCGTAATATTCAGAGGTTGGCTTTAAAAAATAGATGCATGAAGACTGCCAGCATTGCTGCAGAGCTTGTGGAAGTGGGATTTCAGCCTACAGTGTTTTGTCTTCTAACGAGATCAAGCTAAACTTGTTTGGCTGAGCATGTGTGGTGGTGTGCTGGTAAGGAGTACCAAGGCAACTGTCTGTTTCTTACAGTCATGGTGGTGGTAGCATCATGGTCTGGGGCTGTACAAGTCCTTGGGAATTTTGGGGCTGAAGTCCAACATGTATGTATGTATTGCAGACAAAGCTGTAGAGGAAGTTGATGGACTGGCAAAAGAATGTCTCCAGACCTAAGCCCAATTTTAAGCACATCTGGGGCATCCTCAAAGGTCTCTAACATCCACCAGCTCTGTAATGTTATCATGGAGGAGTGCAAGAGGATTCTAGTGGCAAAATCTGAATATACAGTGAACTCTATGCCCAAGAGAGTTCATATTATACAAGCTGAACACTGACTACTTTACATTGTATCAAAGTGTCATATATTCAGTATTGTCCCATGATAACACATAACATATATAATACAATATTTACAACAATGAGGGGTGTACTCACTTTTTCGAGATATTGTACATTTAAATTAACCATGTAATTATGTATATAAAATATTAAGCTATTTATTAACATTTACAGGGATTCACTGCCCATCCTGTCATCTTTGACATCGCAACATTCACACTGTTTTATTTTCAAGGGACTAAAGAACATTAGTATTCACTTATCTCAAATTGTCTCTGTGTTTAGCTGAGGTCCGCCCTGTTGTGGTAAAAGTTCACAGAATAACAGTCCCACATTGGACTTGTCTTTAAATACATGACAAAAATGAATGTGATAAATCTGATTCAATAAACTGGTTTGAATGAAAACTTATTTAAACATTTAGGCCAAATTTAAAATAGATTACTACAGCGCCGAGTGGTCCAGCTGTCCAAGGTGCTGCCACTATAAGCGGGAGGTCGCAGGTTTGAACCCCTGCTCATGCAGCTTTGCCATCAAGCTGCCGGTGTCAGAGGGAGCAAAATTGGCCCTGCTCCCTCTGGGTGGGTAGATGGCGCTCTCTCCCCACATCACTCCTACAGTGATGTCCACAGCACAGGGCGTCTGTGAGCTGATGTATCAGAACACAGTCGCTGCACTTTCCTCCGAGCACGCTGGCTGCTTGGCAATGCTGCATCAGCAGCAGCTCGAAAAGAAGCGGTGGCTGACTTCACATGTATCGGAGGAAGCATGTGTTAGTCTTCACCCTCCTGGTGTGTTGGGGCATCACTAGTGATAGGGGGAGTCCTAGTGAGTGGGTTGGGTAATTGGCCGTGTTAATTTGGGGAGAAAATGGGAAAAATTAGAAAAAAAAATAGATTACTACTCAAAATTATTTTTTTATATCCTAAAATAAGCAATTATGTGTTCTAAACCACACTGTACTGTCTGCAACAAACCAATTAAGATCTTGGTGAGTGTTGCAAAACATTTTTAACATATACTTATTCAGTAATTTCTTATTTTATGTACAGATATTTTGTTGTTTGTCTAGTGTTTGTTAAAAAGATTAGCACTGCAAGATGAGTTCCCTCCCACCAGAAGAAACATACATATAACATGACATCATTCAGAGTGAATGTGTGCTATTTCAGAACTTTTTCAGAACAATTTTACTGATACCCAGTAATACCAGTATTCCACCTTCACAATCACATCCTCACCATCAAGAAAAAAAATATCTTTATTTAAAACACACATAACAAAAAGGCTATAAAATATTTCTCTTAAAAACTGAACATGTTGGAATCACATGAACTATTCCCAGGAAAACAATAAAAACCTCCATGTTTAAAACTGTATCTTCAGTCTGTTTGATTGACAGAGTCATTATTACGTAATTATTACAGTATGCTAACCATGGGAATCTGGAGTGCAGAACAACATATAGGATATTTACACCAGTTATCTAAACTGGTAAAGATCTTGTGTAGTATTTCCTTCTGCTTAAATAAAGAAGCCACCAAAATCTCTGCTAAATTAACACTTAATGAAACGCAAGTGCATGGGCTTTACATGAGCCCGTTTCCTTTTGTTCTTCTCCCTTTTGTGTTAATGGAGCTTGCGAGCTCTCTGTTTGTTCTCACAACATCCTTGATGAAAAGTCCTTAGAAAATCCTTCCGCATTAGAGATTCTATGTACTCCCAGACCACCAACAAGCCTCATGTCACATGCTACAATTCCTGCCAGAAATGTTATATTTAACTTTTTGTAGTGTAAAAGTTCAATTGTCGTGGGAACAGCAAAAACAGTTATGCAACCAGTAACAACACAGTTTTGTGGTTGGAGCAGTGGGTTTGAAAGGCATTCATTCTCATTGTGTGTGCTCTGAAACTGTCCACTTCTGAGCATGCCAAGTTTTGGTTCTGCTCATTGAATTGTAGTCATACAGAATTCCCAAATATGGTGTTTTTTACATGAAAGAGCAAAATCTAAAATATGAAAGGACAAAGCAGCAAATGGAATAACATAAAAAGACATATTTATTGTGGCAAGTTAAAGCAGTGCTGTTAATGGGGCCTTTGAGAAAAACCTTCTGCTTTAAAGTTCAAGAGTATGCTTGCAATACATGTTTTCTTTCTCACTCTCTCTCTCTCTCTCTCTCTCTCTCTTTCTGTCTTCCTCTCTGTCTTTCTTAGTTTCACGCTCATTTTGAATTCAGACTCCCACTACAACAGGAATGTACTTTAGGACAGTGGTTGGAGGAGTTTGGCATAACTAGAAGTTGACATTCCCATTTGGAAAAGCTTGCTAGATTAATGTCAAGCCAAATAGAAACATTTTTTTCAGTGGTGAATATAATAACATTAACTCAACACAGTGACAATACAGTTCTGAATAGAGACAATACAATCTTCTTTAGTGTAAAACACGTTAATACTACGTTAATGACTATTAACAACAACTTTAGAGTCAAAACTTGACAAACATAAACTTCCTGTGCCCAAAAAATGTAAAAGTCCTTCAGCATATAGTCTTTGGATCATAAGGTATCAACCAACTTTTATAATACAGAATTATCATCCTCATACAGTAGCATCCCACTGAAGATGGTAAGAGGTTCAACAGAGTTGGCCAGTCTTCCTGTGACCAGGTCAACACAGACAGTGTCTCCCTCCTGTAGTGGGAGTATGATGTTGAAGATGACCAGAGAGCCTGGGGTTTGCCTTGCCTCAGCCATAGGCTTCTCCAGGCCCTCCGGCTGGTAACCAGCAGAGTCTCCACGAGCGATCCCATAGTTAGACTTAGAAAGCACTGCCTCGATCTTCACGTTCTTGTGGCCAGTCAGCACTGCGCTGAAGAAATAGCGACCGCTCACCGGTGCTGTGAACATACCTTTTGGAATATCACAGTAAACAACAAAAACACATATATTAATTACATCATTTATTCAGTTGGAATACTATACTATATACAAAAGGAAGCCAGTAATTCTTACTGTGTAGACTACAATAATACAACAATCCTAGCATAGGGGTCATACATACCTGTGCCTGCATTGTAAGAGTTCCCTTCATTAACAAAGACCTTGTCAAAGATAATGGTGCCCGGATCAATCTGTGTTCGTGTTAAGGCTGCAGAAAACGACAGCCTCGGCACCTTCGCGTCATCTCCTGGAGGACCTGTTGGATGACAAGGCAAGATTATTATAGGATTACTATAATAAATACATATTTTTACCTGTAAAAATAAAACAAGTAAAAAAGACTTACCCACTTCACCTCTGAGACCTACAAAGCAAAAAAGACAAGTTGTGACTATGAAACATAAATGAAAAATAAAAGATTGTGTCATTTAGTAGGAGATATATTTACCTGGTGGCCCCACTGGACCCTGTCTTCCTGTTTTTCCAGGTGGACCTTCAATGCCAGGGGGGCCTTTTGGACCTGGTTGGCCCGTCTGGCCCCTCTCTCCTTTTGGTCCAGGAGGTCCTGGAATTAGAATAAAAAAAAAAAATCTGTCATTAGTTTGTAAAGAATTAGTTTAGCAATCCATTCACTCTAAATCTATTTGATGATTTATCCTCATTTCACTGTAATGTGCTCCTGTAAGTTTCTTATTCCCCCCTCCTACATCTTTGCACAATATATTTAATTGTATTTATTATGAACAATAATAATCTGTGCTTTTGAATTTAAATATAATAACTTGTCCAATAAAATAATTGTAGTTTTAATATTGAGTGTTATGTATATACAGTATGTTATCATTTTTGATTCACATTCATCATTCATTCAATTCAACAGCCTGATGGGTGCCCTATTAGGACAGAGACAAGTAAGTGAGTAAAAATGCCAGAGAGTCTCTTACGTTGGCTTTATAAACACTATATCATGGCTGGCAGTATACAACTGAAAATTATTATAAACATTTGCATACTGTTGTAGCCTTCACCAATTTATGTATTTTGTGCACTGCCAAGTTAATTCACTCCAATGAATAAAATGTAAATGTTGAATTTAAGAAGTCAGTTGGATCACTGAATGGTGTAAACAGAACCAGTGTAAATTAATTATCATTTACATGTTATGTTGATATAGTTAATGTCACTATTTCTTTTTATTTCTGAGCACTCACCAGTAAAATCCTGCTCAAAGAAGCTCTGGAACTCTTGAAAGATGTTTAGTAGTGAGGAGTTCAGGTTATCCATCTTGTCATGGACGATCTCCAAATGAACATTCTGAATCTTGTCTATGGCCTCTCCCTGAGAAATGACAGTAGTGTTGAGTCCATTGACACAGGTCCAGAGCCCGGAGACGTGTCTGCTCAGTCCATCCTTGATGTGCTGCAGGCTCTCTGAAAGCGAGTCCAGCCTGCCACAGACGTCTTCCATCTTTCTGAGTCTCGCTTCCAACCCTTCACCAGTGCGTCTGCACTCACCCATCTCAACCAGCATATTGCTATTGAAGTTCTGGATCTCACGGCCAACACTGCTGAAACGGCCACGACTGTCCTTTATGTGCTCATTCAGAGCCTCCTGGATTTTGTCAATCTCAGAGAAGATGCTATCCTTAGAGGTGCCCAGGTCAACTATAGTGTTGCCATGTCTTTGAACAGTATAGCCTAGCCCTTTCAGGTTATCATTAATGGAATCAAATTTTAGTTTGACTCCTGAGATCTCACCTTGAATGGATGTGAGCTCCTTGCCCAAACTGCTAGTTATAACATGTTGTCCATTTAAGTACTTCTGGTGTTCGTCCATGCTGATCTGGCACTGCCCCTGACACTTTTCTACTTCCTCCTTCAGCTTCCCAACTTCCTCCTGCAGGTTGGAGCATACTTGTGAGCATGTGCTTTCATCAGAATCCACTCTCTTTCTCAAGTTGGTGAGTTCACCTTGCCATCTCTCAAAGGCATCTGTAGTTGAGTTTCTGAATTTGTGAAGCTCATTTTGCAAGGAACTGTAAACAGAACTGCAGACATCACAGTCATTCCCTAACATCTCCACATCAGTGACAATCTGGTTGAAAATCTCACCATTCTCACCCATCAAATCCTTGACTTTCTGAATATCACGACTGAGGTCTGAAACGTGGTCCATCAGGGAGTCACCAGACACAGAAAGATCCTTCAACTTGGTGTCAAACTTCTGGATGTTTTCCTCATTGGCAATGACTTTCCACTCCAGGGTTTTGACAGATTCCTCAGTTTTACTCTGTTTTTCTTTTGCAGCGCATGTCTCTGCACACAAAGCCACTGCTGACTTCAGCTTGCTGTTGAGGACAGATGTGTTGTTTTCCAGCTCGGTTATGCGTCTGTTGTGGTCGACAACAGAATCCTTCAGCTCCCTGATGTCCAGCTCAATGTTGGAAATTTTAAAATGATAATGATCATTTTGGCCACTTACAGTGTTGCGTATCTGGGTGATTTCTCTTTGCAGTTGCTCCTTCATGCTGCTCTCAGTATGTAAGCATTTCTGTTCAGCTTTCCGCATGGTCCCATTGAGCCTCCGCTCTAGTTCTCTCAGCCGGCTGTTCAGTTTGTCCTCTGATACTTTTCCCCTGCCTCCATTCCCACCGGTTCCTTTCAGCTCCTTTTCAAACCGACTCTGCAGGAGGTCGTATGACTCTGCAGTAGTGCTGACCTTTCTCTCGATGGCACTGACTCTCCTCTCAAGATCTGCAAAAGAGCTACAGCAGCCTTGTACCCGGGAGAGCTCCCTTTGCAGTACCTCCACTGTGTTTTTGTGCTGCTGCTCCGTGTACTTCTCCAGAGCCTGGATCTGGTCCCGGTTCTCCTGCTGCCGACGGTGGACGTCCTCCACTCCACTCTGGCAGGCAGAGCAGGACAGCGTGACACGATATTCAAGCTCCCGTAGAATCTCTTCCTTTAGAGTGTTGTAGCGACCTCCCCTGTCCAGTGTGTTGCCCGCACCATCACCACCAACAAGATGGTTGTTGATGCTGATTAGAGTCCTGTCATGTACTCGTGTCATGTTGTCCAGTAGATCCAGCTTGCTTTGGATGCTGTTGATGGTTTCCCTCATCTCTGGCTGGGCTGCATCAGCAGGACTGTGACCGCCACTGCTGCCTCCATGACGAGACCCCTCATGTATTTTCTGATTCATTCCATGAATTGCGGACTGCATGTCATGAAGTTCCTTGGTCAGACTCTGGATCTTCTCCTCAAGCTGTCTGATCTTTTCACTGTCCCCTCTTCCTGAGTAGACAAGAAATACTCATAAATACCGTATTTTTCGGACTATAAGGCGCACCGTATTATAAGGCGCACGATGAGTGAACGGTCTATTTTTAGTGTTAGTCCATACACAAGGCGCACTGGATTATAAGGCGCACTAAATGAAACTTTATTTATATCAGTAACAATAACTCTGAGCAATAAATCCTTCACAATATCTGTGAAAAATAACAACATCTCTGAGCAATAAATCAACAAGCACAGCAAGTACGTATTACTCCGCGACGCTCCTGACAACGGTAGCCGCAACGCTCCGACAGACTATGTTGAAGCACAGCAAGTACGTATTACTCCGCGACGCTCCTGACAACGGTAGCCGCAACGCTCCGACAGACCATAATATTATGTTGAAGCACAGCAAGTACGTATTACTCCGCGAGGCTCCTGACAACGGTAGCCGCAACGCTCCGACAGACCATAATATTATGTTGAAGCACAGCAAGTACCGCATTACTCCGCGAGGCTTCTGACTATAATAGCGTGTTGTGCCGAATTCGGTGAATAAAACGGTTTTAAAACAGAGATAAAGATTGGATAAGTTTCATTTCTGGATGAAGTGATTTCCAACGCTGTTTGGATATAACTGTGGATTACAGGAGACTGGATTGATGGATTCTCTTTAGTCTGGACGCGTTTTGAAGGTAGGACCTGTGGCTGAGCGCGGGTGTGTGTTCGGGGGGTGGCGGCAGTGACCGGAGGTTACCCCAGGACAAAAGGAGAGCCTTTTATTACTGGAAACATGCGCTCTGACGCAGCTCTAATTCATGAAACATACATCCTACAGTAAAAGCACAGTTCTGGAATCCGGAGAGCCAGACGGTTCGAATGGTGTATGACATGACCGCATTCGATGAAATATGGACGAACGATAAACGCAAATATGAGAGTTATGAATTATTAAAATCATAACCAAGGCATATTTCGCCCTAAATGTTTATTTTCTGAAAGGATATTCCGCTAAATAGGCTAAATAGCTCAAAAGCAGAGATTCTAAGCTTTAAAATGGTATATTGGATGTCTATATTGAACCTGTAACTGTTCATAACTATTCAGAAACACAGCCAGTTATGAAATATTAAATATTTCTGGCCCGCCGGTGGGCCAGCGCGTGTTAAGAGGTTAACTTTACTTAGAAGTGGGCGCTAAAAAGAAACAGTTTGTGCTATTACCCCAGAACGGGTGGAAAGGAAAGTTTACCGGCACCTTGTTCTGGCCACGGAGCTACAGTGGAAACTAGCTACCCTGAACCACAGCCGAGAGGCAGTACGGCAGTCAAAGGTAACCGCGCGCTAGCCCAAGAGGGGGATCTTTTTCTGGCGTGGGTGAGGAATTCTGCACAACAGAGCGCCGTGTACCACATAAAAATCGAGGTCAGTAAACACAAGCAAAATCCATACACAAGGCGCACTGCATTATAAGGCGCAATGACGATTTTTGGGAAAAAATAAGTATTTTAAGTGCGCCTTATAGCCCGAAAAATACGGTATATGTACATGTCATTTTAAATTGCTGTTGCTGTCTACAGTCCATTCAAAATATTGAATTATTGTTTCTGCATTCATTGCCAACTTTATCAGCTCTACTAACCATACAGGAGAACTTTGTAGTTCTAGTCTTGTTCTTCAATGGTCAAGACCACACAGGAGTACCACAGAGCAAGTATTGAGCAAGGATCAGACACAGCAGTGCTGCTGGAGGTTTTAAACACTGTATCCAATCTCTGTTAAGACACTCCTACCAAATTACTCCACCTTACAGATGCAAAGTCAGAGATAGAAGCTGAGCTATCTGCTTCTGCACAGTTTATGAGGACGTTGATCATCATAGGACTACTAAATGCTACTATATAATAGGTGGAGCTGAAAAAAATAACTACTATGTAAACAAGGAGGTCATTATATTCTGACTGGACTGTGAATTGCATGTTTTTCTACAAGTAGGAGGATTCATAACAAATAATCTCCTAATTTACTGTACCTTCTCCGCCATTCTGTTCATTCTTGGTACTGGATCCAGTCTGTGATGTAGAAGGTCTGCCAGTGATGACCTTTGAGTCTGAGCCACCACTGGGGCCATCACTACAGTCTCCACCTGAGTACCCATGACAGCACTTCCACTCCATCTCTGTCACCATTTTATAGGCAACCTTATATCTGGGTCTTCTGTACGTCCGATACCTGTGGGGTAAGACAAGTTAAATTATATAATAGGAAAAAATATCTGTAAAAAAGCTGTAGTGTGCTGAAATAGTGTTCTCTAATACTGGCCCTGATAGGCCTAAGAAATGGTGTATCTTTTGCTTTACTGCCAGAATTTAAGGTGCTCAAGTTAGCAGACAAGAAAATATTTATCCTGTTCTACACACATTCCTGGTCAACCATTACTCAAAATACTTAAACTCAGCTGGACAATCATCAGTAGATTTACTCTTATTGTTATTAAAACACATAGGTACCTTGTTAATGTGAATAAAGATCAAGATTAGTAGTTCTGTATATGCTTGTTGACTTAGGAACAAAATTCCCCAAGTCATTACCAAAGCTTGGATCACTGTAGTTAAATATTGAACAGGCATTCAAGATTAATATATTATTATTCTCACTGAAACACAAAGCAGGGTTAGTTTATCAGAAATCTCTTAGTGGTTTCCCTACCTATTACACATGCTAGAGTCATGGTAGATAACAGAATTCAAATTTTTGCTTTTGTAAAATGATAAATACTCACGCAACCACCCGAGAACACTGGCCCCAAGCACAGCGCTGGTAATCTGGTTTCACATACGTTTCCACTCCGTCCTCCATAACACAGCTTACAGTTTTTGTCACTACATAGGCACACCAATTCCTGTATAAACACATAAACAGAATGACACATACACAATATTTATCACTATTTGATCAGTTGAAAATTAACTAAGCAGAATGTGTGATGGCATTTTCTAAAATCTCAAACACATGTTCAACATATCTCACAATGTATAGGCTGTTTTCTAATAATAAAAAATATATATATATATTCAGTCAAATACTGGCAATGTTTAGGAAAGCACACTGGATTATACTGTGATGTAATGTAATGTATCACAATAATGACCCAGAAGAATAATAATCATATTACACATATGGCCTAACACACAGGGCTACTTATATGAAGAAAACAATGCAGAAATGTATGTACTCAGAAAGTGTATTCTTTATTGTAGTTAAATGATTTGTCTGTAGAGCTTGTAAGTCTATTTAACCCAGGGGTGTCAAACTCATTTTGGCCGAGGGCCACATTGGCATATTGGCTGTCCTCCGAGGGCCAGATGTAACTTATAAATATAAGAAAATGTAACCAAATGTAATATATGTAAATGAATGTAATTACTCCTTAATGTTAAATAACTCTCAATATATTATTTATTCAATCAAATATTACAGTTGCATGGAAAAAATGTTTGCTTGTTGCTCTATTAACATAAATCCTGTTATGAAATCCAAAAACTCCATCAATCAAGAACCAAACTATACAAGTGAATAGAAATGACATAAAATACAAGTTATATTAACTTTGATCAAAACGTTTGATACTGAAAAGAGGCTTAATTAATATAAAATCAAAAATTGTGAGCTGTGACAGATTTAGCATTTCCTCATCCAACCACTAGTGGGAGCTGCAGCAGCACAAGCCCACAGTCTTTACTGAGTCAGAGCTACAGCCCAGCCACGGGCTACAGGACTCAGCTGAGCCAGTCTGGAGCGTTTTTAAAATTTTAAGTTCTTCTGTGTATGAAATAAAATAACCCCACTAACCGGATAATACAGCTCTCTACAGTTCATATTTCAGCCCAAGCAGCTAACAGCAGCAGTTTAGAGCAGCCGTCACGGAGGCACTGCTCGGATTACATTATAAACAGGTCAGTTAGCGCGCTGCTAACCTCAGGATGTTTATAACTACGGAGTTTAGAACACACCACGGCTGCAAGGTTAGACTGTTGAAGGCTACTGGAGACTATTAAAGGCTATTGGAGGTTATTGAAAGGGTTATTGGGGGCAGAAATCAGTAAAGGCTGGTTAGATAAGTGATTCACCTCCTCGTACTTTGCTGCGGTGAAACTGCGACTAGCGATGTCACAGTGATGTTTATTAACCTCATTAAAACAGATTTTATCAGCTATTGTCTTATAAATATTTACACATAATTTATATCTCTTCTAAAAAGCGTTTATTTTGGTCAGTAACACAAAATGCATACCGGTCTTTCGCCTTGAAGCACAGCCGTCCGTCTGCATCAACTTGTCTTTTTCTGGATATTATGGGATAAACATGTCTCAATTCCACCCGCGAAGTTACACCTTCCCTCCGGCAGGGTTTCCACATCAATGACTACACTGCCGTGTAGTGGCAGTAAGCCGTAACTTTGCGGGTAATACAATCGACAAGCATTGTGGGAAATGTATTTTTTGGTCAAAGAACGCTTCTGACCTATTTATTATAGACACTAAGATTTTACAAGCTCTCGCGGGCCACATAAAAAGACGTGGCGGGCCACATTTGGCCCGCGGGCCTTGTGTTTGACACATGTGATTTAACCCTTTCAAGATACTATTTGGTAGAACTGCTTGCTACAATGTCAGCATTAAGTCCAGTCTGGAAGTGATTTTTACCCATTCTGTTTGGTTGATTTGCTGCAGTTTTCCAGATTAGTTGGAAGATGCTTGTAGACCAAATTTTCAAATAGTTCTCCAGATTCTCAACTGACTTTGATTTGAAAAGTGTGGTATATTAACATTTTGCTGTTTACCCTTATATTACTAGTTTGGGGTGTTTTTGTTCCAGAATGAGCAGTAAATTTGGGCCACACAGAGACTTTTCAATTGTGGCTCAAAAGCAAGGTTTTGTCCCAACTGAACAGAAAACATAGTACTTTTTAGTTTTAATTTTACCTCTTGCTGACACAGCTTATCTAGTCTCTGTAGAAAAACACTTACAATAAAATATGAGTCCCTGCAGAAAAAAATGAACCTATACTTGGAAAATTGGGGATAAAGGGGGTTAATTTTCCAACATCCTGACCTCACAAGTCTTTAATTCTTTTAAAATAATACATAATACAGCAAACGATACCATAATTTATAAAGTCCCACACAACAGCCATATATGTTCCTATATAATAATAATAATAATAATAATAATATTCTACAGCACTATATATAAACAGACATAACAGAAAATTATTTCTTATCCACTTTAGCTTTGATAAGACTGTGATGTAAAGTTCACCAACAACCTTTTGTGTAATCCCAGTGGAGACCCACAGGATGCGTCTTCAATATAAGAAACCACAACTTCCTTAAACTCCCTTAATTATCTCCAAATTACCTCTCATTCTTTCAAACAGTGAAGCCTCTGGTGACCATATAGGTTCAAACACAGGCTATCTTAGATTGTGCTTTCCTGACACACGTTTTGCAATTACCACCAACTTTTCTTCTGGTCTCATTTATCCACCCTTCCTGTTTTAGGGATATCCCCAACCCTCCCCTCAGACTCTCTGCTGTTTAATCCTACATATCCTGCATCAAACATTTTAAAGAATGAATGATCAGATATCCAGTGATGAATGAGACAATTCTTCACATTCATCACATTGTTATAAAAGCAGTTGTATCATAAGCTAATTCACAATGTGAACTCAGCATGGCTGTGTTCTTCAAAAAAAACTATATTTCTATTGGAGGGAAAATAAACATTTCACATGTAGGAATCAAAGCCAAATTCCAAAGCTTGTGGTCCATCACAATATCTCAGTGAGCCTGGTTAATCACCCGTTATCACGAGCACTGTCGGGACAGGAATGCTTCAGCGCTACATCCGCAAGAACTGTCTCTCTAATAGAGTGCAGACCATGTAAACAAGCTCACCACATATCACTCCTTTTCAAACTTAGTCCCCAGTTCGTTCCAGGGTGTATCTGTGTGTAAGTGTGCATGTCCATGTGAGAATGTGAGATACTGGAACAAGGTGTTTACTTGGACTATGTACATGTTGTATATACATACACAGTGTGTATTTTGAGTATATGTAAACTATGCAGGTGCACAAATGGTAAGGAGTTTTCCATCTCTTAATATTGTTATGAAGTCTATAAGTATGCTTTCAGAGTGCAATAATCCATTTGGCTTATATGGAGCAAATCCCGTCAACAAATATATATACAGTGTCTCGCAAATTTTTCACATTTTGTGACCTTACAACCACAAACTTAAATGTATTTTATAGAGATTTTAAGTGATAAACCAACACAAAGTAGCACATAATTGTAAAGTGAAATGAAAATGATATATTGTTTTCAAAATGTTTATATGTGCAAAGCTGGTAGAGATATACCGCAAAGGAAAAATTATGTGATACTTTGTGTTGGTCTATCACTTAAAATCTCAGTAAAATACATTCATTTTAGTTTGTGGTTGTAAGGTGACAAAATGTGAAAAAGTTCAAAGGGAATGAATACTTTTGGAAGCCACTGTACATATCGTATCATACACGATAATATCGTCAAAATTGGTAAATATCGTGAACGATATAATACCCTAAAATATTGTGCCATATCACCCATCCCATTTCCCTTTATATATCTACTAGAGACCAGTATCATTTATTTTACTTTAATCCTGGATATATGGAGATATTTGAAGTGCATTATTAATACTATCATGACATTCTGGATCATTGACTTCTGTTACAAATCTGATAAAATTCTTCTTTTTAAATATCTCACTTAGGCGTGTGCAATATGATATTGTATGCAATAATTTTTTTTACATTGTCATATCGCCAAAATTATCGTTATCGTGAAAATACCATGAAATATCGTGATATTATTTTAGGGCCATATCGCTCACCCCTACCGTACAGTACACATATATGAAACAATTTGCTTATTTGCTTAAACATACACCATTTTTTATACATAAAAGTACACACACACACAAGGAGTATTTCCACTGAAATAATGTTGCACTCCAAGAGGCCTTCTCTGTGCATGCCACAGCACTGTTGCAGAAAACAGCAAATGTTTGGTATCTACCCTGTGCAATGCCCTTTGCATATATCAGCAAGTAATCTAACTTGGAACCAGTTACGGTTATTTCTAACCTGCTTTAACCCTTTCAAGGCCAGCTGCTGTGTCTGTAACATCATATCTCCAACACTATTGAGCTGTTAGCATTAGGACTAACCCATTAGCCCTGATGAGAGCCGCTAAAGTGTTTGTTAGCATCGCGACTCTTACCCAGCTGAGTCAAGTTTTTGAAGTATTGCAGAAAGCATGATATTCTAAGCTTCATAAATCAAATTCAGAGTAACCCATATATATAACACTAATATTACAGCAACAGCAAGATTTACCATATCTAAACAACACAGTCTCTTAATCTATCATAAATTATCAGAGAGTAATCCAGTTTACAATAACAACTAAGATCCACTAGTTTCCAGAAACCAAATTCCAATCCCATAGCAGCTAAGCATGTGTAATAGTCTGTACATACATAATTTCAGATCTACTGAGCTTAAAGGAACACTTTTTAGTTTAGTATAGACTGTAGTCCTGTATCTGTTTTTCTGCATGCTTGCACATTATATTCCTTTCACCCTGTTCTTCAATGATCAGGAGCCCACAGGAACACCACAGGGCAGCTATTATTTGGGTGGTGGAACATTCTCAGCACTGCAATGATACTGACATGGTGGAGGTGTGTTAAGCCCTATTCAGACGGGATTAGTTTCTCAGGGGGTTCTGGGGTAATTTTCTCTTTTATGGGGTTCTCTGTGATTTTATTCCCGTCCGGAATGACCATGTATGTGTTTTTCTCAGGTGTCCTCTGATAAAATTACAGGCTAAATTACCTACTGTTTTTTGCTAAACTTTGCGGTCCTTCGGTAATTTTATTCCCGTCCAGATTGTCATCTCTGAGTTTCGTCACCTCACGTTTAATAAAATAGCTATTTGTCCACTGCCATGCACTGTAATTACACTTTGGGCGTGTTTCCACGAAGATCCACGTAAACACAACAGCAAGTGGAAATGGAGGAGCTACTGAACCTAAAAACTCACTGGTCCTCCTGTTTTTTAATTACAGTCCAGATGCAAGATTTTTATCACTGAGTAGAAGTGGGAAATATTTTTCACAGAAGTCCCTCTAAGAAACTAATCCCGTCCAGATAGGGCTTTAGTATTGTTCTGTATGAGTGGATCAGATACAGCCGTATCCAGTGAGCAGTGTCCTGTGAGCACTGATGAAGGACTAGAGGATGACTAGCACAAACTGTGTAGCAACAAATGAGAGCAGCTAGATAAGAGTGTCTAATAGAGTAAACAATGAGTAGACGCAGTGTTTAAAAACTGTAACACACTTGTAAAATGTACCTGAACTAATGAAATAACTGAAAAGCTCTTCCTGCAGTGAACTGGGTGTGTTACAGCAGAATAAGGGTAGGAGCAGTGGTACTTCACAATGACAGGAGTGCAAATTGCCCTAAATATGTGCATATTATAATTGTTTTGTTTAATTTCTGGTTTTGCTGTTTCCCCCTAGACACAGCCATGTTGTAGAATGTTTTGCCACTCTGTCCAACTAAGGGTGTTCTGGTGAGAACGTGACGTCAATTCATACTCTATATAAAAGGCTTTTGTGAGAGTGCGTTTTATTCTTAGACAGCGGGATTAGTCTATATGTAGGCTATTGTTTATGTTGTCCTAGTTCTGCACTCTCTGGGCTGGTTTAGGTCCCACAAAGAGGGGCATGCATGTGCTTGGCTTATCGTGGGAAGACCCCAAACACCCCCTACAAGCATCCATGCCTGTCCGAGTTTTTGTAATTTAAATTTAAATGGTGAATTACAATCTCTGTTTTCTAGGGATTTGATTTCTTTTCTGTGTACACTGTGACACAGTGTAATTGCTATGCCTGTATCAATAGTTCCCAAAACCCAACTTATTTGTTTTCTTCTCCAATCACTGCTTAGCAAATGTTGCTATGTATAGTTTTAAAGGCTAAATAGAGTATATATAAATCAGGTGCAAATTATTGTCACGGGGTGACCCAGGCAGGGAGACGAGGAGATGGACGCAAGTGCAGGTAGGGCGAAATAAATAATAATTTAATAAATAAATAACAAAGATAAACAAAGAAACAAGTAAACACGTAACAAAGATAATAAACCAAAATAAACGAGGGAGACTAGAGAACATAAACAAACTAGAGATAATAATAATATTAAACAAACAGGGAATATATACAAGGAGCGAAACTAGAAATAAACACAAAGCAGGGTATATACAGGGAAATAAACAAGAAGCTAAACAAGACAAGGAAAACTAAACTAAGCAGCGCAAGGGAGAAAACCATGGAAATAAACAGGGAACTAGAAAAAAACAAGAAGATAAACAAAGAACAAAGGACAAGGGCTAAGGCTATGAAAACGAGGGCTAAGCTAGAGAACACGAGAACGACAAAACAACAGAGGTTAGTGCAAAGACCGATGAGGGACAAGTGGCACAGGGGATCTATTTAACCAAACAGGAAACACACTAGAAGTGGAAACACCTGGAGAAGGGGCGGAGCTACAAATGAGACACATGGTGGAAAACTACTGAGACAGGAGACAGAGAGGAGCACAGGTCACGTGGGGAAAACACACAGAGACACGAGACAAGGCCAGGACGTGACAATTATACTCATGAAGTGATGCAACTTCCTCTCATTTGCATACATATAGACTGTTCCACAGATATATATATATATATATATATATATATATATATATATATATATATATTATCATATTTTAAGAAAGCTGTCATGTTAAACATTGTTTACACTAGAATAAAAAAAGTTTTGAATGGATGCAACAATTTTCTGTGTGTGTGTAGCGCATAACTATGGCATTGCACATAAGTCATGACATGGATTTTAGGATGTATAAATAATATCTTTGCCTTTGCCTAAATCCAGTAATATCCAGAATTCTGAGAAAACAGAAAACAGTTGTCTGTGACTGTGCCCTTCTATCACAGTTGAATCATACAGAAACCAAAAGTGTTCATACAGTACAGTGGTCCCTTTATTTCACTTGCCTCCACACAAGACGCATTTGTTTTCCAAAACCCCTCTTGAGAAAGTAGCGGTGTGTTATTCTGTGGTTGTACCAGGTAGTAGTTTAGGGTGATAACCTCCAGGTTGCTTGTTCAGTTGCACTAATGGTCTATAAATCGCTTTATGATTAACAATCTTGTGAACCTCTCTTGGCATATAATTATTTCTTAAGTACTTGTTTAGACAGACAGTGTCTGCCAGTTTAACTGATATAAAAATAAAACACCCTGCTGCTTTATACAAACAAAACACACAGCAGGTTCCAGGCAAGCTTTACTCTAAGTTTCACTCCACCCCCTTAAAAAATCAAGCTTTCAGACCCCGGCTATTAATAGTTACTCACTTGGGAAAATCTGGTAAGCACAGTTTGGCACAGAATGTGGTACTGAGCAAGAACACAAATCAGACAGCCTTTTTAACCATTTCATGCAATTATTGCTTTCCGTGATGTAGGATTCAGAGAAAATTTATTACCTGTGAGCAGCACTATGAACAATTCTTGGTTTCTGTAAAAGAAATTTCTAATGGAATATATTATGAAACCATGTTTAGTTTAGTTATACAGTCACTTTGAAGAATCAGTGCTAATACCCTCAGTAGACCATGAAACACATCTTAAAAAAGCTGATTCCTAGCTACCCCATCTCCTGCCATAAGAATGTAGACATGTGGTTTGGTATTGAAATCTAGTATCTGAAACCAGAGATAAAAAAAGCATAATTTAAGTGATGTTCCAAAATGTGCTTTTATGTATGTTCTGCTTATATATTATAATTATTTAACAAATAAAACCCCAATTCCAAAAAATGGATACTGTGTAAAATGTAAATAATAAAATGTAAATAAAAAATAATTATTTGTAAATGTAACAGACCCATATTTTATTTATTAAAAATAAAACACAGAACACATATCAGATGTTCTTGCTGTTTCAAGTAGAAATCATTTAACAAATGAAACCTCAGTGCCATGTCTTAACAGATTGTTTATGGAGCTAATGGGATGACTGGTCCACTGATAAACTGAACTTCTATGCCAATACATAAATATTACAGTACAGGGTTTATCCAGTGTTAGGTGTTAGTGTTATGCTTGGCAGGTGCTGACGTTGCCTAAAGCAGCATATTCTGAAATATGAACACAATAAATCCATCCGATGAATCAAATTCATCCTTGCTAACTAAAAATAATGGCCAGTCTTAGTTGTAAAAAAAAAATCTGGAGCACTAACGGAGAAGGAGATTAGAGCCACCGCAAGTCGTGTAATATTTCACACATCTGTAAAAACAAAATGGAGTTCAAACAGAGGATCCAAAGCAGTAGCGCTACAGGCCAGTGCATTCTTTCTCCAAAACTGAAGAAGCACTTCACTTGCTCAGGAGCGAGTGCAGCTAAGGACTCAGGTCTGCAGCTAAGGTCACACTTGCTGGGTTTACAAAAAGCCAAAAATGGGCAGGCCTTACCAACAGCAGCTCCTTCTGGCTGGGGGCAAGCTGTGGAATCACTAGGTAGGCTAGTCTGAAAGTAGGCCTCATATGGTCTCTATGTGATTCATACAATGAATATACAGTATATGAAGAAATACCCAAACACTGTAACAAAACATTCCCGTAAACAGCACTACTGCTGCCCTCCACACAGCACACTGGTAATCCACCCACCAATATGTGATAAACACAACAGGCTACACCAATAAGAGTCCTAACACTACATTCATTCAGTTCTGTCACTTCATTGAACTGTCATGGATGAGTGTCTGACAAATTTTCCAAACAGAACTAATATGACTTCTGACATTGATTTCCATGCATAGACCTCCTGATTAACAACAGAAGTGACTAAAAGTAAAATCTTTAAATATTGGTTCTTTTAAGAGCTAATACCTGTGTTTGTGTTAAAATAGTAACAGTACCCAATGCAGTACTTAAACAAGTAGGCCACTAATTTCAGTTGTGAAATCTCATCCTGTTTTGTCCTCATGTTTTTGTCTGTTTTCCCGCCTCCTAGATGTACCTCAAATCTGTGTCTTGTCTTTTGATTGATTCCTGGTAATTTTGGTTGCGCTTATCTCTCTGTTTATTTCCACTATTTCCATATGTCAAATTTAAACATCAGTCCAATG
The DNA here is from genome assembly GCF_023375975.1 of Astyanax mexicanus. Classification (NCBI taxonomy): domain Eukaryota; kingdom Metazoa; phylum Chordata; class Actinopteri; order Characiformes; family Acestrorhamphidae; genus Astyanax; species Astyanax mexicanus. The sequence goes on from NC_064408.1 coordinate 60,001,352, forward strand.
CTAATATTTTAAAGCAAATACCTCCATATGATACTAATATCTTTCCAGCATCAGTGTGTTTCCTTAGGTTAAATCCAAACATTTGGATTTGGTGAAAATTTAAAGAGGCCTTTTGAAAATTAATTATTTTCTATAACTATAACTTATTCAATTAGTTATTACTTTTAAGTAATATTGGTATCAGTCCACAATTTCTATGTACGAGCATCACTATTTTGGGTATATGTCAGTCCAAAGTTGCTGCAAAGGCGATTTAAAGACATGTTAGGTGTTGCGTGAATTTACAAAAAGACAAAAATAACTGTGACAATGTGTTCATTAAAATCTTTAGCAAACTAAATTTAAGGGACCCTTTAATGAAAAACTGTGACAGCAACAGGAGTACACTCAGTTGTTGATACTAGAGAGCCACCAGACCTAATGGGAGTATGGGTTGCTACGCCTACAAGGCATCTTGACCTTGACTTTTATTTGGGCAAGTGTCTGCGGATGGGTAACTTAAACTCAGCATGCGGCAAAGCCCCAGCTGGGAGATGCAAACAGCAGTCTGGGTTAAAAGGACGTGAATGTGGACAAGGCTAAAAGCTAACTTGGCTACAACACCTTTAGCTTGATAAAATCACATCATGGTGAGAAACACAAGAGAACACAAAAAGCACAGCAACACTGTTAATCTGTTAAGCTTTGTAAATAATTACAGTGTTTTTCCTACAGTGTACTGTACTATGATAACCAATTTCAGTGCACTTGTTGTAACAGTGTTGTAAAAAGGTTTGTAACCTTGCATTTCTGGATTTAAAAAACAATCTTTGGAACCATTAATGCAAACTGCAAATGAAAATGTGCTGATTTCTGTTAAAAAACATTTTCTTGGAGTCCCCAAGTCTTTTGATATTTATTTATTTTTTCTGTTTAGCAGTGGATAAAAGCTATATTGTAATTATGTCGAATAGATATGTTGCTCCTGGAGCCAGCCCAAACTAATACCGTTGCATTTGACCCACCACTGCAGAGGTCATTGTGTTTCCATGAAAGTAACAATACTGTGACTTGGGAACCCTTTTAAACTGCGCTTACCACTTCAAGTAGCCTAGCAATGGCAATGAATGAAGATAATATGAACTGCCAACCCCCACACCATGCCCTCTC